>NC_045765.1:17087374-17739790 GCF_008692025.1 Phocoena sinus | reverse complement strand
TACATATATTGATCTTGTATCCTGCAACTTTATGGAATTTGTTTATTAGTTCTAACAGTTTTTTGGTGGAGTCTTTGGAGTTTTCTATATACGATATCATGTCATTTACAAATAGAGACAGTCTTACTTCTTCCTTTCAGATTTGGATGCCTTTTATTTCTTTTTCTTGTCTAATTGCACTGGCTAGGACTTCGAGTACTGTGTTGCATAAAAGTGGCAAGAGTGGATATCCTTGTCTTTTTCCTGATCTTAGAGGAAAAGCTTTTAGGTTTTCACTGTTGAGTATGATGTTAGCTGTGGGCTTATCATTATGTTGAGGTACATTCCGTCTCTACCCATTTTACTTTGTTGAGAGTTTTTATCATAAATGGATGCTGAATTTTATCATATGCTTTTTCTGCATCTATGGCGATGATCATATGACTTTTATCCTTCTTTTTGTTAATGTGGTGTATCACATTGATTTGTGGATGTTGAACCATCCTTGTGGTGGGAGGAATACATGATGGATAGGAGCCAGCAGAAAAGAGAGCCTCAGAAATAGTTGTATTCAGTGTTATGATGCTTTTGTGGAATGGGGAGTGATGTGGATAAAATAATTAGCACTTGTGTAAGTGTACTATGATACCATGATTGTACAAGGACCTAGCAGTGATTTTTAGTTATTTTGATATATAGCATCTCTTATGCATGAAGTATTTGTTACATCAGTTGTAATAGAAATTATTTCTGAACATGACTTTTCAAGTTAAGTGATTTGAGTTAGCCGTCATTTAAAATTACTGTTAAGGGCTTCCCTAGTGGCGCAGTGGTTGAGAGTCCACCTGCTGATGCAGGGGACACGGGTTCGTGCCCCGGTCCGGGAAGATCCCACATGCCGCGGAGCGGCTGGGCCCGTGAGCCATGGCTGCTGAGCCTGCGCGTCCGGAGCCTGCATGTCCGGAGCCTGTGCTTCGCAACGGGAGAGGCCCCAACAGTGAGAGGCCTGCGTACCTCAAAAAAAAAAAAAAATTACTGTTAAGATGCTTTTTATTATGTCATGGAGAACATCCAACAGATATATATAAGTTCTAAGGATGTAAAAAATAATCAAAATCCATTTGAGATCTACAGTAACTAAGTATAGAAGACAAACGATAATGGATAGCTATTGGCAATTAAACTTGCTGACAGTTCAGCCACGTATGACCCTTCTTGCAATGTTGATTGATATATCCAGCACTCTAGGTGTACAGAAGATATTATATTGTTTCCTTTTCCTTTAAAATTCTATATGAAAAGGTAGTGAAAAGTTTGTTTCTTCAGAATATATCCGAAGAGGTTAAAATTGGTGATTAATAGATCATATTTATTTTACTTCTTAAAAATATTAGATGCAAAAGTAAAAAGTGGGTAACATTTGAGAGCCTACATAATTAAAATGTTTTGTTCAGCCTCTTCTCAACATAAGAAGCAGAAGACAATGGAATATTATCTTTAGTGTGCTAACAGAACAATAACAATTTAGACTTTTTACCCTAATTTATCATTCAAGAATGAGGGAAAGTGAAACAAGTTTTCAGATGTGTAAAGACAAGTTTACCCGAAAAAGCAAGTTTACCCTTAACAGATCTTCATTGAAAGAAGTTCTAAAAGATGTAGAATAAGTGAGAAGGAGGAAACACAGAAGGGAAAATTGAGATGTGAGGAGTACTGTGATGGTTAATTTTATGTGTCACCTTCACGGGGCCACAGGGTTCCCAGGTATTTGGTCAAACATCATTCTGGGTGTTTCTGTGAGGGTATTTTTCGATGACATTAACATATAAATCGATAGATTGAATAAAGCAGATTAAAGCAGATTGCCCTCCCTGTTGTGGGTGGACCTCATCCAGTCACTTGAAGGCCTGGATGAAACAGAAGGGCTGATTATCCTCCAAATAAGAGAGAATTCGTCTTGCCTGACTGCTTTCAAACTGGACATTGGCTTTTTCCTGCCTTCGGAGTTAAACTGAAACATCATCGCGCCCTGGGTCTCGTGCCTGCCAGCCTTCGGACTGGAACTCCACCATCAATTCTCCAGCTTGCTGACTTACCCTACAGATCTTGGCACTTGTCAGCCTCTGTAATCGCATGAGCCAGTTCCTTACAAAATAAATCTCTTTATACACACACAAATATCTTACTGGTCTGTTTCTCTGGAGAACCCTGACTAATGTAAGGACTGACAAGCATCTGTAGGTAAAGTTTAACAAACATTGACTGTATGAAACATTGAATATTAGGGAGGGGATAATTAAAGTAAGGTGGAACTGCATAGTGGGCAGTTACACATACGATGAAAGGTGGTGGTTGGAGTCTCATTCTGAAGCGGGGGTGAATGGTCGTCTCCCCAGAGTACATTCACGTCCTAATCCTTGGAACCTGTGAATGTGGAAACGTTATTTGGAAAAAAGGTCTTTGCAGATGTAATTAAATTAAAGATCTTTAGATGAGATCATCCTTGATTGCATAGGTGTGTCCTAAAGCCAATGATGAGTGTCTTTATAAGAGACAGAAGTGAAGAGACAGACACAGAGGAGAAGGCCATGTGAAGACAGAAGCAGAGGTTGGAGTGATGCAGCCACAAGCCAAGGTCACCTGGAGCTCCAGAAGCCAAAAGAGGCAAGCAAGGATTCTCCACTAGGACCTTCAGAGGGAAGATGGCCCTGCCAACAACCTTGATTTAAGACTTCTGGCCTTCAGAACTGTGAGAAAATAAGTTTCTGTTGTTTAAACCACCAAGTTTATAGTACTTTGTTATGGCAGCCCTTTTAAGAGCCTTGTGTTATTTAGGAAGAAGATAGAGGCATTGATTAAATGTAAACTTTTTATCAGATATGCATGTTAATTTTTTAAGGGTAACTTCTAAAAAATAGAACTTGAGTATGTAGATGGAAGGAAAGAGGGTAATAAAGAAAATTTTTCTTTATTCATTCAGAAGTGGAGGTGGGGGTAGTATAAAGAAGCTTAGGGATAATAAGAACAAAGTAAAGTCATAGAAATAGATACAAATATATCATATAACTTAAACAAACTAAACCTGGCAGTTGAGACTCCTTTTGCAGTCTAGTGAAAAAGAAAACTGTGGACTTCTTCTCAGGATAGTGATCAGTACAAAAGTAAATAGGATTAAAGGAAACCAAGTATACTGAAACACAGTATCAATGTATTTAAAATATTTGTGACATAGTAATAGATGTGATTATTAACATATCAAGTAACAAGCTCTTGGTGTGGGTTTAATAACTTTAATTACCAGTATTTTGAGATAACAAAAATTAATGTAGTTGCTATTGGTTACAGAGTTACAGATGAAGAAAATGCTAAATGTCAGTTAGCGTTTAGTGAAAGTAAAGACGATTTCCCTGGCCTCCTGGATTCTACCCATGTATCCATGTCAAGAACCCTTGCTTTAAATGTTAGTCTTCATACACTACCAAACGTAAGGTAGATAGCTAGTGGGAAGCAGCCGCATAGCACAGGGAGATCAGCTCGGTGCTTTGTGACTGCCTGGAGAGGTAGGATAGGGAGGGTGGGAGGGAGGGAGACACAAGAGGGAAGAGATATGGGAACATATGAATATGTATAACTGATTCACTTTGTTATAAAGCAGAAACTAACACATCATTGTAAAGCAATTATACTCCAATAAAGATATATAAAAAAAATAGTTCGTCTTCAAGTGAAGCTCTCCACTCCTGAATAGCTACTACTCCCCTCGAGGGAGGGAGGCAAAGAATTGGCATCACAGCTGCCTCCCTGTGTCAAAGGACTTTTCCAAGAAGCTTTCTTCTTATGATTTGATCTTCTTGGTGGGTTTGAGTTGCCAAGGATCCCAGTGGATTAAGAGAGCCCCTCAGCAGGGATAAAGCCCCAGTCTTGACCTTTGCCGCTTGATTCACATGAGAAGTGTGAGTGCTCCAAGTAACAAATTCCTGCCTAGATTGATTACAGATAAGGAGGACATTAATCCTGTGTCAGAACTGGAAACTCCAAGGTAGGGCAGCTCTCAGGGTTCAAAGATTCAGCACTCAGCAGTGTTACCAAGGATCTTGTCCCTTTCAGTGTCCCTTTGTCATCATAGCTTTAACTTTATCCTAAGATTGTTCCCCTCTTTATTACAAAATGACTGCCAGCAACAACTGGAGTCACATGTTTCCTATTCACATCCTGTGGAAAACAGAGAAAAGGCCTCTCCTTCATATGTAATTTAACTTCTGTGTGCCTCATCTTAGATTGTCTGTCTACCTCCCTCCCCCCTAAAGCTTGCTCTCAAGTAGGTGTCACTTAAAGCATATGACTGTGTAGAGGTGATGCCCAAATTAAATTAGGTTTCTGTTTCTAGTTTTGGTTTGGGGTGGGTTTTTTTGGCAACTGATAGAATCCATTTGAAACCTCAAGGTGATCCCATGCCCTTGCCTGGAAGTGGGGCAAAGCTGCCAGGATACAAATAAATTAGAAAGTGACTGTCCATACACCTGCCTACAGGTGCTCTCCTATGCCTCCTTCTGTGTGAACCAGTAAAGACATTCAAGAATGTCTGTTAGCTCATCAAAGCAAGACCATCTCTTCCCTGCATTTAATTATCTGTATTCCTCTCCTGATTCTTAGCATTCTGATTTAGTTGTATATATTGGAAACTATGGATTTATAGAAGTAAAATTTGAAAAATAGTTTCTCAGAAAAGGGCTGATTGGCATGAAATGTTAGTAAGCATCATTATTCCAGTAAAAAAAAGTCTGCCGTCAACGTAGAGAGAATTGTAGCTCTGGAGAGTCTTAGACCTACGTCCAAGTGGTTTGAGTGTTCGTGTGGAGGGAATGGAGTCAGTCAAGAAGACTAGGAAGGAGGGCTGTGAAGGAAGAGGAGGAAGAGGAAAACCAGGAAGATGAGAGCCCTGAAAGCCAAGAGAGAAGAGTGCTCAGCTGGGACAGATGTTACTGCGAGGTCAGTTTGGAAGAGGATTAGGCATGTCCTGGGATTTAGCAACACCAAGGTTATTGGTGCCTTTTAATCAGAGCACTTTTAGTGGAGTGGCTGGATGCAGAGATTAAAATGTGATGAGGAATGGGTGGATACCGAGGAGATGAGAATCACAGGTACAGGCAGCTCTTGAGAACAGTGGCAGTAAAAAAGAATCTTTTGAGATATCTTTCTTTCTTCTCCTTTATTTTTAAGATGGAAGAGACAAGCAGGTTTAAATGAGAGGAAAAAGAAAAAGAGGGAATGATCATTAATACAAGGTTCCTGAGAAATCAAGAAGGGCTAGGGTCCAGATCACTTTTGCAGGCCATTATGATAACAGATCCTAACAGAAAAAAAAAGTAACAGAAGTATGGGGTAGGGGGGATTTAAAAAAGTATATACAAGGTTAAGAGAAAAAATTGAAACTTACAAATAAGTTAGCAGAAAGTTAAAACAAAAGGAAGAGTAAACATTTTCAACTAGACTAAACAACTGATAAAGATAAGTAATAAAAAGAAATAAGATGTTAGATTTCAGTGAAAGTGTAGAAATAGTAAGAAAGTAAATTTATCCATGGAAGTGTGAAGGGATGAAAGCTAGATACTTAAGTCCAGTAGCTGAATGTATAAAATTAAGAAAATTGGGTGAAAAACAAACTTGTGGTTACCAAAGGGGAAAGGGCGGGAGGGAGAAATTTGGGATTAACAGATACACACTACTATATATAAAATAAACAACAGGGACCTACTGTATAGCACAGGGAACTATATTCAGTATCTTTTAATAACCTATAATGGAAAATAATCTGAAAAAGGATATATATATATGTATACATATACACACATACATACACATACACACACACACATATAAAACTGAATCACTTTGCTGTACACCTGAAACTAGTACAATATTGTAAATCAATTATATTTCAACTTAAAAAAAAGTTGGGAACAAAAATAAAGAATTGTATTTTTTCCTTTGAATCATAAAATTAAAATTTAACAAACGGAAAATAAAGGCAAGGTAGAAGTAAGAAATCTAAAGATTAAAGAGATTATAATTAATGTGAAAACAGAAAAGCAAATAATCAGAACGTACTAATAATGGAAACATCTAAATTTAGGGTAACTAGTTAGGCTCATTTTTATTTTTACTTCTTTTGTAGGAAACAACTGATAGAACATTACCCCTGTCAGAACATTACCACATGAAACAGAGAGGTCTTTGGCACAGCTTTTTCTTTATATCAGGTCTTGCTTAATCTCCATCTGTTATTCTTCTCTTGCTCCCGTCATCAGGTAAGTTAAGTGTGTGCTGTATGCCAGAGATACTGGCGGAGATGCTAGATCTCATGCTTTAGGAGAGACTTAGAATAAACAGCCAGTTACTAATAAAGTGTGATAAATGCTAAAATAAATGGAATCTCAGGGTACCATGGAAACATGAATAAAGCACCCAACTCAGCCTTAGGAGACTGGGAAGGCGTTCCAGAGAAGATATTTTAGCACAATCCTGAGGCTTAGGAGGTGGCCAGCAAAGGAGTGGTGGGACTGGCATTTAAGGTGGAGGAAACAAGACACGCAGCCTCTGAGAGCAAGAGTCACATTGGGGTACCTGTGCTGTGTGCCTAAGGAATCCAGCAACCATGCATCAGTGCCCTAGCCCCACAAGGCTCTTGCAAGTTCTCAGGGCGCAGAAGGAAACATCACCCACACAACAATGTGGACATCACTACTTAGCAGATGGAGTGTTTGCATTTTTAAGAAATGGTGTGAAATTATTAAGTGAAATTAATCAAAGTGGAGAACTTCAGGCTGCTCTGGGGTAGGGAAGAGAGATTTTATTTATTTATTATCTACTCAGAGAGCCCTTTAAATATTCATATATTTGATATCAGCCTTTCAATATATCATCTTATTTGATTTTCACAAGAGTTTGAGAGAGGCTCTTAATCTTTGTTCTGTGTTCTGTGCTAGTCACTTGTATACCCGCCTCCTTTCTGCTTGAGCAGTTTTCAAGTGTTTTAGCCTCCAACTTCCACTAAACCTTGAACCATTATGTTGCTCTTTTCCTTTCCTAAATTTCTAGGCACTCTCTGTGTTGGCACTTTAAACTACCTAGCTGATATTTAATTTCTGTGCCAGGCATGCCTCCTCAATACATTTAGTGGTTCTTTAACATTTAAGACCGAGATGTCTGGTTCTATTGTATTTCTCCTTGGTATTTAGTACGATGCTGAGCATTTAAGTTAATATTCATTGAGGTGAGGATTCCATAATTGTTCCTGTCCAGAATTGTTTGGTTCTTGTCAAGGAATAAATAAAAGTCTCGTAACTATTTCTGGACTCAACAGGAAAGGCCATACAGAGAAAAACTGAAGTTTTTCAGTAATGTAAAATTTTTTTCCAGATTTACTGAGGTATAATTGACAAATAAAATTGTAAAATATTTTAATATTTTGTATCACCTATAATTTCACATTTTCATTATGACTTTTAATGAAAAAAATTTACTGGTTCATAGATCTTTTATGCCATACTACCATGTCTTCACTTAATAAATTGCTTCAAGTATAAACAACTGGTATTAAATTTTGCAGTAGTGCCACTTAATCACAATCAGTCATCAGTCCTCTTGGGAATTTGTTTTAGAGCTGTTGACATTATTTTCATTGTTCAAGTTATTTTTTAATTACAGAAAAGAATAGATAGATAAAATAAACATACCATGGTACTGATTATGAAAACCCCTTATTTTCTTTTTCTGAATAACTACTTCCTTGAACAAGAACTGGAATTTCTTATTATTGCATATTATATTCTTACTGGTACAAATGTTTTCAAAGACCTTTTGTGAATGATGATTTGGATAAATTTGGGGGAGCAGGAACATTCTTTTGCTCATACAGTCTGTTGTTGGCATTTGTTTTGATGATGCAGTTGTTCATAGAATCTGTTCTTAGTGGGTGGGCATTCCTTAAGAGAATTTTAAAGTTTTCCTTCAGTGTATTTGATTTTGCTCTGTTGTTGCTCCCCTCGGTGTCTTTTCAGTGTTAGACATTGTGACAATAAGTGAACTGCTGTTCTTCTAAGTGGACAATGATACTGTCAGAGCATCAGGGAGAAAGAATGAAACAGAGTGGTAGTTATTAGGAGCAAAGGGTATGGAGTGGAGGTGTGCTGCCGGGCTGTGGGTAGACTTCACACACATTTGTGTAGAACATCCCCATGGCACCAAGCTGGATCACTAGGACAAGATAGGATGGCACCCAGAAAACTAAGGGAAGGGAAGTTAATTTTTTCAGCACTCAAGGGTAGAAGAATTATTATAGACTTTTTCACATACGTAACTCTGGTAAGGTAAGAATTGTATTTCAATCTTTTTTTTTTAATTGGGATATAATTGATTGACAGTGTTGTGTTAGTTTCAGGTGTACAGCAAAGTGAATCTGTAATAGAAATACATGTATCCACTCTTTTTTAGATTCTTTTCCCATGTAGGCCATTACACAGTATTGAATAGAGTTTTTTGTGCTGTACAGTAGGTCCTTATTAGTTATCTGTCTTATATACAGTAGTGTGTGTCAGTCCCAAATTGGAAGATTGGGATTGACACATACAGTCTTTATAAATTAGTAGAAATAGAAGATCAGAAAATTGAATCTGTGACAGTACTCGACTAAGAAATCGTTAATCTAGAATTTGGACCCCAGGTCTTGCTGCTTCCATAACTGTGTTGTTTTCTCTTTACTGCACTGTGAATGAGTAAGAAATCATAGGGAGGACAGGATAAGTCACAGGAAAAATAGTGAATGTTTCACAGAAGACAAGCATACAGATCTCTTCAGATATTCTTGAAAATTTTCCCAAGACAGTGAGGTTATCATAACACATTGGCTAAACGCTTATATTTTTAAACAGCATAATTATCTGTGAAACAGATATTACTGAAAGTAAACAGTCTGTTGTTTCAGGATTTCAAAGTTTCATGATGCCTTGACTGTGTCTTTCAATAGTTGACTACTAAAATCATGACATAAGCTTTTTTCTGTCTGTTCAATTTGACTGAGAAAGGACTAAAGTTTCAGAGTGCAGAAACTGTTTAAGGAAAAGGATGAGTCATAGTCGTCGACAATATCAACCATGGCGAATTGTGAAATCATTTATCTCCCACTTACTGTGTATTAGGAGACCCCTGGTAGCAAATATGCTCTCATTGCCATCCATCACCATGATAATAAGAGAATTTCTTTTGCTAAGCAATGTGCTTCTGGGGTGTAGAAAGCAAACATTTCCCCACTGGTGTTGTCTTTTTATACGCTTTATTATTGATTAATATTTATTTAATATTTTCATTATTTATTTGCTTCTAGTGTTACCCTTTTGTGCTGTGTTCCTCTCCCTCCCTCCCTCTCAGCCCTCAAAGTACTGGTGACCGGCTCCAGGAGGGCTTGGGCCCATTGTCCTCTGGCACTGCATACCTGCAGTCTTCAAAATAACATTTGTGACTTTTTTCCTCCTTCTGAACTGCCCTTCCCTTTTCATTTTAACCTGTTATAAATGCGAGGATGCGGAGTGGAAAGAGCAACCGGGACAGCTTTTTAAGATTTGCAAAGAGTGCCTGAGCTATGATTACCGTATTTGCAGGATCAGAAATTGATGAGCTTCAAGTACAAATTTAAATGTACTTGAAAAAACTGTCCCTCCAAATCTAGGACAATGACCATGTAATTTATTGTCCCAAGGGATAGTTTTGGTGTCTTTATGTATCTTGTTAGACAGGTGGATATAGTAAGTTAATATATGTATGCTAATGTGAAACTGTAGGGTAATATTTACCAGTAAATATAAATTAGAGGAATAACATCTTAATTCTAGTTTCATGTTATTTTAGCTAATTTAAACTTTCAAATACAGGCCTGAACTTTTCTAATTTCCTTTGACACTGAGAAATTGGTTCAAGCATGCTTGAATTTCAACAAGACTGCTGGGTAACTGAACCAAAGATTAGCTTGGCTTCCTCATTTACCCCAAGCAAAATCAGTCTCCTTGTGGTGATGGTGGGAGATAGGGATCAAGAGATGAGTAACTGCAGATGAATGAGCAGAAGTCAGGGTAGCTCAGTCACTTGGGTTTCTGGGGGGTTCTCTGTATTTGTGTTTTTTCCCTCCTCTCTTCACCAACCTACATTGGATATTATCAGTCTTCTATATTTTTGTTAATCTATAAAGTTAAACAGAATTTTTCACGGTTTTAATTTGCATTACAGGTAACATTTTAATGAAGCATCTCTCTCCCTGTGCAGATATAGATTCAGATTCATTGCATTGTCCTTTGTGGATGTATTTATAGCTCTGCTGGCAGTGAGCTGCTTGAAGTGCTATAGAGCTGTATGGTGTCCAGAGAATAGTTGAGCACTTTGATGAAGACTTGATTGCTTTTATTTACTTGAGGAAAAAATTAATGTCTGTTTTCTTTTTCTTTTCTCATCTATTTAGTTGCTGATCATCTGGGCTGTGATCCTCAAACACGGTTCTTTGTCCCTCCTAACATCAAACAGTGGATTGCCTTGCTGCAGAGGGGAAATTGCACCTTTAAAGAGAAAATATCACGGGCTGCTTTCCACAATGCAGTTGCTGTAGTCATCTACAATAATAAATCCAAAGAGGAGCCAGTCACCATGACTCATCCAGGTAAACAAAAAAAGGAAACTGTAGACTTTGTTTTTCTTCTGAGAAATGATTGCTTTATAGGTAGGAATTCTACCTCTTGCTCAAACCATATCATTTCCAACATAATTCAATGATTATATTTATTTTTGGTGTTGCCATTTCTTTGTTGAGATGCATGTCTTTTTTTCCTTTAGTTGAACTTTTTTCTTAAATAATGACCGTAAAAGCCTGTAAAACTTGCACTTATTAAGTAACTGGCTGTGACTGAATCCTTAGTCATTTTACATTTTACTTGATAACTTTGAAAAATAATATATTAGATTTAGAATCATTCTTCCAAGTTATGTCATGGATTCTTAAGGATTACCTGTTTGAGAAGGATGCTTTTTATCTTATCAGGATAAATGTTGAAACTGACTTAGTAAGTATTATAATTACAGTAGTAATATTTCTTCATTTCTTGTGGAAGCATTTAGGATATTTCTAATGTACCTGTTTTAATAACAATAGTTGCAGTTTATTGAGCACTGCTGTATATATGGCAGGCACTATATGGCTATGAGCTTTTTTGGGTTTTAATAGAATTTATTTTTTAGAGCAATTTTATGTTCCCAGCAAAACCTGAGCTTTTTTCAGACTGGGTTTTTTCATTTAGTAATATGCATTTAGGTTTCCTCCATGTCTTTTCATGACTTAATAGCTCATTTCTTTTGAGTGCTGAATAATATTCCATTGTCTGGATATACCACAGTTTATCGAGTCACCTACTGAAGGACATCTTGGTTGCTACCAGGTTTTGGCAATTATGAATAAAGCCACTATAAACACTTGTGTGAAGGTTTTTATGTGGTCATAAGTTTCCAGCTCCCCTGGGTAAATACCAAGGAGCATGATTTCTGAGTTGTACGGTAAGAGGATGTTTCGTTTTGTAAGAAACAGTCAAACTGTCTTCCAGAGTGGCTGTACCATTTTGTATCCCACCAGCAGTGAATGAGAGTTCCTGTTGCTCCACATCCTCACCAGCATTTAGTGTTATCAGTTTTTGTATCTTGGCTGTTGTAATAGGTTGTTTTAATTTATGTTTCTCTGATGACATATGATGTAGAGGAGCCCCCTTGTTATATATTTTCATAGCCAGTCCTCACCATAACCATGTATGGTACAGGTACTCTCCCACTTACAGACCAGGAGACTGAAGCAGGCAAGGGCCAGCAGAAGAGAAGCTTAGACAAAGGTTTTTTGATGGTCTTTCAGTTCACCAGTTCACTCTCTTAAAATTGAAACCTAGATAAACTTTCATTCTGCATTCATAAAACTTTTCAAGATTAATGACTTATTTAAAGAATTTTTTTTTTTTTTTTTTGGCTACGTTGGGTCTTCGTTGCTGCGTGCGGGCTTTCTCTAGTTGCAGCAAGCGGGAGCTACTCTTTATTGTGGTGTGCGGGCTTCTCATTGTGGTGGCTTCTCTTGTTGTGGAGCATGGGCTCTAGGCGCACGGGGTTCAGTAGCTGTGGTTCACAGGCTCTAGAGCACAGGCTCAGTTGTAGCACATGGGCTTAGTTGCTCCACGGCATGTGGGATCTTCCCGGACCAGGGCTCGAACCCGTGTCCCCTGCAGGAGGATTCTTAACCACTGTGCCACCCAGGAAGCCCAAGAATTAACATTTTAGTCATGTAGTTAATATTCACATAATCGATTTTAGACAGTTACCTTGCAAAGATCTCACCCTGATTGAGGGTCATTGATACTTTTGTGTGTATCTTGATAGGATAATGCAGACGGATTTAAATTTTATTGCTCTGACTTGTTTTCTTCCCTTCAAATTAAGAACTAAAATTTTTTTTGTTGTAATTGCAAAAGTAACACATGCTCATTGTAGAAAAACTGAAACTAAAGAAAAGTTGTAAAGAATAAAACAGAAAGAACGTGTGATTTTCACTATCCAGAGATCACTTTTCATTTCTTCAGGGAAACCAAAAGGAAATTAAGGGTCAGTCTGATTTTGCAGGACATCGTGTGTGGGAACACTGAGTTCAAGACTGGTTTTTCAAACTTTCAGTTACCAGGGGTAAGGTGGGGGGATAAATTGGAAGATTGGGATTGACATATACACTACTATATATAAAATAGATAACTAATAAGGACTTACTGTGTGGCACAGGGAACTCTACTTAATACTCTGTAATGGCCTATATGGGAAAAGAATCTAAAAAAGAGTGGATATATGTATATGTATAACTGATTCACTTTGCTGTACACCTGAAACTAACACAACATTGTAAATCAACTATACTCCAATAAAAATTTTTTTTAAAAAAGACTGGTTTTTCTGCTTAGGTCTCAGAGCAGGTGACAGTTTGCTCTCCTCAGCTGCCTTAGAGGTAAGAAAAACTTTGAAATTTTGGACCTTATCGATTTCTTCTTACTGAAAACATGAAAAATGAACAGGGAGAAATTCAGCTGAGCATAATGTATTTTTCCTCCTCTGTGATGTTATTTTACATACACAGAACCACAGAGAAGTAGCGAGAATGAGAGTCTTTTAAGTATGAGAAGATCTGGGGATTATTAGAGAGGGAATTGAATTTTTTTAATGATTTTTGTTTAAAAAAGGAGGGAATTCTCTATAAATTAACATGGATTTCACATCTGTGATCCTTGAAATGTTAGTGTATCCAGATATGTTCCATAGATGACCCATGGAGAAAAAAGGTAAATGATAAGTTTTGGAAAATGCTTGAAAAGTATTCCATTATTAACCTAATAAACATAATGAGGTCTCTGAGAAGTCTTAAAGACTTGTTTTAATTGATTAACCTATGGTTTCCTAAATTTATTTGACCATGTAACTTTTATCACATTTTAGTATACAACAACAAAAATAAGGAAATTTAGGGATAGAGTTTGAGGATATAGTCTTAGGAAATGGAACTTTTGTAAGGCAAATGGAATGTAAGAACAATAGGAAATGACTTTATGTTGTAATTAGATACACAGAAAATTAGAAAGAATAATATGAGACAGTGACTTGATAACAATACTTTGGAGAGAAATTTAGCACCATCTGATATGTTAAAGAACTCACACATTGTGATCCAGTAATTTCACATCTAGATACGTGCTCTGGAATACTCTTCAAACTTTGATGTGAGTGTGGATCCCCTGGAAATTTTGTTAAAATACAGATTCTGATTCAGTAGGTCTGGGGTATAGCCTGAGATTCTGTATTTTTAATAAGTTTCCAGGTGAGGCTAATGCCACTGGCCCACAGATCTTTGAGAAATAGGTAAAGACAAGAAAACTAGGTTTTAGTCTCAGATTTTCCACTGACCTCCTCTGTGTTGTAGGCCACGTTGCCTACTGTGTGGGAAGACCTTTTTCGTCTCTAAATCTATTTCTCTGGAAGGCCATGAATCCCTATTATGTAGGATGACAACATAGAAAATCTTTATGCTCTGAGAACCACTTGTTTTCCTGGCTCATTAATGTGTCACTGCTTCTCTCTCCCTCCATAGAGCCCCTTCTTTTCCTGTTTCTACATGAGGTTCAAGGACCCTTCCATCAGAGTCACTAGATTCCCCCAGTGACCTATAACTCCACATCTCAAGGGGTAGACCCAAAGATCCATGCTTTAGTCCTCCCTTGCTCTCATGTCAATTCTATCCACCCTTCATTTAAGAAAAGAAACCTTTGTGCTATGCATTGTGACATGAACTAATACGAAATGGTAAGAGTTGAAAAAAAGACCCCTGGTCACACCCTCAGTGAGTTTACTATCCAAGGCCCCTGCAGTCTTCACGGTGTCTTTTTGTACCTCTTGACAGTACTGTCCTTTTGCTTTTATGTTGTCATCATTTGCATACTAGATGGGCAGTAGAGAGAAGACTGCGGGTTTCTTTAAGTTAAAGTTTGTGTCTTATCTTTCTATTCTCTGCAGTGGGCAGCAGAATACCTTGAACAAAATAAGTATGTGCTACATTGAAATGATTTCATGAAGACATTTAGCTTTGTTAAGGTTTCTTTCCATTTAAGGATATATTTTATAACTAATTTTTAAATTTCACATTGTTAAGTATAGGTATTTCATTTTCTTGCCTTGTTGATGATGTTTCAGGAGCTTGTTCATGTTTGTTCTAATGAATGCCCTTCATCTGGTGACTGAAGGACATCTTTTCTGGCGTAGTGTCCATGACATCACTGACAGGAAAGACCGCTCAATTTGTGGTTTTATTTGTTACCTCTAGTTGGCAGAATAAGTTCTTTGTAGTGAACAGATATGTGGCAGTGTAAAGGGGGAAGTTATGGGCTCTTGGATAGTTTAAAATAATGCACATTAAAATAATACACATTTGTCTGAAAGTTAAGGATTTATTTTCCTGGTTTTTAAAAATTGATACAGACTTTACTGTTTAACAGTCATAAATTGTGTCAGATCGTTGTCAAATTGGAGGTTTCTTTTATAGTTTTATTTGTATGTCTGTAAGAATCTGTGGACATTTTTTTCATTGTTAATAGGAAGATGAAGTAATTTAGATAAACATGTAACCAAATAATAATGTTGCTTTTCTATCTTTATGTCAGTTAGCAGTATCAAATGCTGCTTATTGTTTCTTTGGCTGGTTGAATAGAATTAGTTAAATAGCTCTTCACCTTTTTCCCATCATATTCTCTTTTTAAAAAAAAAGTATATAGCTCTATATTTATTATCTAGCAATGAATAGAAAAAAACATACTTTGTAAAATATAGAATAAATCACTTTGTGAATAGTAAAAATTCACACTTTATGAAAACAAATAAAGATAAATCACAAACATATTGCAAAATATCTTTAAATATCCATAATTTGGGGCCGCTTAGTGTCAATCTGTTATTTTATTCTAAAGCCCATCAAGAAAATGGGCTTTTAATAATATATATTATTAATATATAATAATACATTATAATATCAATATAATAGTCATTGTTTTAACTGTTTAAAGTTTTTAGGTTCTAATTGAATATGGATTTAATTACCTCAGAAAAGGTTGAGCTTGCATTAAATGTACTGCTATAACAGGAAACAGAGTCTTAATTGTATCTTTTGGCCTGAGTTTGCATATATCTCTTCTGTATCTTCCATATGATCCATCTACTTTTTCAAAAATTCATAATTATCAAGAAAAATCTGACACTGAAACATATAAGCAGTAGCTTTTAAAAAATAACAGCTTTTTGGGCTTCCCTGGTGGCACAGTGGTTGAGAGTCCGCCTGCCGATGCAGGGGACACGGGTTCGTTCCTCGGTCTGGGAAGATCCCACAGGCCGCGGAGCAGCTGGGCCCGTGAACCATGGCTGCTGAGCCTGCACGTCCGGAGCCTGTGCTCCGCAACAGGAGAGGCCACAACAGTGAGAGGCCCGCGTACCGCAAAACAAACAAACAAACAGCTTTTTAAAAAAATGACTGCTGATGATTCTGTTTAAAAACTTTTCTTATAAGCTCTAAATTTGTCCTTTATTTCTCTGAAAGTGGAGAGTCCCTCCCTCTGCCAGATACTTAAGACAACTTATCTTCTAGCCTACCTGTCTAACACGGACATTGCAGGCTCAGCATCCTGAGTAAATTGTTTGGACTCATCACTTAATTTGCCTTTTTTAAATTAATTAATTTATTTATTGGCTGAGTTTGGTCTTTGTTGCTGCGTGGGCTTTCTCTAGTTGCAGCGAGTGGGGGCTTTTCTTCATTGTGGTGCGTGGACTTCTCATTGTGGTGGCTTCTCTTGTTGCAGAGCACAGGCTCTAGGCTTGCGGGCTTCAGTAGTTGTGGCTCACGGGCTTAGTTGCTCCGTGGCATGTGGGATCTTCCTGGACCAGGGCTCGAACCTGTGGTCCCCTGCATTGGCAGGCAGATTCTTAACCACTGCGCCACCAGGGAAGCCCCTTGATTTGCCTTTTTATCTTGCCTGTGCTTATCCTTTCCTCTCCAGCAACAGAAGAGGAAGAAGCTAAAATAATGTAAAGGATCTGCATGGGGTTTAGAATACTGGCTTAGAAATCAGTTCCATAGGTTACAGGACAAAAGACATTTTTTACTTGGTTGCTGTTCATATGATGATGACCTGGATTTACAGCAAGCTCAGAATTAGTCCCACAGGCACAGCTGCTAAGGAAGATGATGCAGCCTGGCTGCATGTGTCAGAGGTATGGTGAGGCTACTTATGCCTTAATTGATGCCTTACAGTGCTCCTCAATTCAGGTTTTTCAGGGGGTGGGATGTGAATCATATCGGGGCAGGATATTTCTTTGCTCTGCAGAACTGTCCTTTGTATTTACAGAATGTTTAGCCTCCCAGGCCCATTCCTACTAAATGCCAGAGGCACCCCACCATGTTTGTAACAATATAAAATCCCCCAGAGTTTCTAGAGAGTCTCTCCCTAGGAGGGCTTTTCTACCTACTGTCAAATTCTAAGTCTACAGAGCCTTTAGAGGAGGAATGAAGAGAGATCCTTTGTTGGTGAGGGTAATGGCAACAGAAAAACTGATGAAGGGAAAAGTGACAGGCTTTTATATTTACTCACATATAAGCATTTCTGGTGTTCTTTTTTTCTTTCTACAGTTACAAGTTCCATCTGGTGTCATTTCCCTTTCAATACAGATAATTTTTTTTAATCATTTCTTGCAGTGCAGATCTACTGTGATGAATTCTCTCATCATTCATTTACCTGAAAGTGTCTTTTTTTGCCATCATTTTTCAAGGACATAGATACAGAATCCTGGATTTCAGCACTTTAAAAGTGTTGTTTGTTTTCTAGCCTTCTTTTTTTCTGATGAGTTGTTCCCTTTTATAGAATGACTCTTTCTAAAAATAAACCTTTTAGAACAGATTTACATTTACAGAGAAATTGCAAAGATAGTACAAATAATTCACATAGACCCTGCACCCAGTTTCTCTTATAATTAACATCTTACTTTAGTATGGTACATTTGTTATACTTAATGAACCAATATTGGTACATTATTATTAACTAAAGGCCATACTTTATTGAGATTTCTTTAGTTTTTATCTAATGTCCTTTTTTAGTTCCAGGATCCCATCCAGGATATCACATTACATTTGGTCATTATGTCTCCTTAGGCTCCTCTTGGTTATGACAGTTTTTTGAGGACTACTGTTCAGGTATTTTGTAGAATGTCCTTCAGTGGGATTTGTTTGTTTTTCTTATGATTAGACTGAGGATATGGGTTTGGGGAGGAAGACTACAGAGGTAAAGTGTCATTCTCATCATATCATATCATGTACTACCCATATGAGTGATCACTGTTGATGTTGACCTTGACCACCTGGCTGTTTGTCAGGCTTCTCCACTATAAAGTTTCTCTTTTAGGACTTCTTTAGTGGTCCAGTGGTTAAGAATCCGCCTTCCAGTGCAGGGGATGCAGATTCAATCCCTGGTCGGGAAGCTAAGATCCCACATGCCGTGGGGCAACTAAGCCCACGCGCCGCAACTGCTGAGCCCACACGCCACAACTAGAGAGCCTCTGTGCTGCAACTACAGAGCCCACGCGCTCTGGAGGCCGCATGCCACAACTAGAGAAAAGCCTGCGTGCCACAACGAAAAGATCCTGTGTGCCACAACTAAGACCTGATGCAGCCAAAACAAATTATAATAATAAAATAAATAAATAAAGTTTCTCTTTTCTCTCTTCCATGCAACACTCTTCAGGAGGTCATTGTGCACAGCCCACACTTAAGGAGTGGGGAGTTAGGCTTCCCCTCCTTAGGGTAAAGTATTACGTATTTACTTGGAATTATTTCATCTGGATGATTCATCTCTTCTCTCTTTATAATTTATTCAGTCATTTATATGTATCAGTATGGACTCATGGATATTTATTTTATACTTTGTATTGTAATACAGTGTTACTTATTTTTTTGATCAAATTATTTCAGCTTTGGCCATTGAGAGTTCTTTCAGTTGACTCCTGTGTCCTTTGACATGTTGCCATTACCATGGGTGTTGGTTTTTTGTTTGTTTTGCTTTTTTGAGGACTTCCTTCTTTTCTGGTTCTGTAAGATGCTCCAGGATCATCTTGTATATATTTCCTGTCCCAGTCCTAGAATCAGCCATTTCTCTGAGGAACCCTAGTTTCCAGTTATTGGAGAATCATACTAGAAACCAAGCTCTGGGTATTAGGTGTACTTGTTACTACTAAGGTTCTGCTTCTGGGCCTTCCCAGTTGACAGAGCAAGGAAATATATGTGTGTATACTAATACCTGTATATGCACATATCTATAAATATTTCTACATATAACCATTTGCATCTATATTAAGCTAAGAATAAGTTCATACTTAGGTCTCCAACTCTAATCCATTACATTCTAATCCATTACATTACATAGATCATTCTAATTTTCTCTCTTTGCTTATCTGTAAACTCCCACTCCAAAAGCGAGAAACCTGGCTGACACCAACCACCATCCATTTTCTTAATTGTTCAGTTCACTGAGCTCTCAGACTTAGAAGTTCTTAAACGTAAGTAACATATTGTAAGGCCTTTGGAGTGCTGGTGCTTGGTGTGAAAGCTAATGTAAATTACTTTCTTCTCAACTTAAATCTTCCCTGGCTGGAATGCCTAACTGTGTACTTAACTTTTCTTTCTCCACTCATTAAAAATTTTTTATCAAGAACTTGTACCTAATCAAACTTATAAGCTTTTATACAGCAAAGGAAACCATAAACAAAATGAAAAGGCAACCTATAGACTGGGAGAAAATATTTGCAAGTGGTTCAACTGACAAGGGCTTAATTTCCAAAATATACAAACAGCTCATATAGCTCAATATCAAAAAACAAACAACCCAATCGAAAAATGGGCAGAAGACCTAAAGAGACATTTCTCCAGAAAAGCCATACAGATGGCCACTAGGCATATGAGAAGATGCTCATCATCACTAATTATTAGAGAAATGCAAATCAAAACTACAGTGAGGTACCACTTCACACTGGTCAGATGGCCATCATTAAAAAGTTTACAAATAATAAATGCTGGAGAGGGTGTGCAGAAAAGGGAACCGCTTACACTGTTGGTGAGAATGTAAATTGGTGCAGCCACTATGGAAAACAGTATGGAGATTCCTCAAAAAACTAAAAATAGAATTGCCATATGATCCAGCAAACCCCACTTCTGAGCATATATAAAGACAAAACTATAATTCAAAAAGATACATGCACCCTATGTTCATAGCAGCACTACTCACAATAGCCAAGACATGGAAACAACCTAAATTTCCATCAATAGATGAATGGATAAAGAAGATGTGGTATATATATACAATGGAATATTACTTGGCCATAAAAAAGAATGAAATAATGCCATTTGTAGCAACACTGATGGATCTAGAGATTAATATACTAAGGGAAGTAAGTCAGAAAGAGAAAGAAATACCATATGATATCACTTAACATGTGTAATCTAAAATGTGTCACAAATGAACATATCTATGAAACAGAGACAGAGAACAGACTTGTGGTTGCCAAGGGGGAGGGGGTATGGAGGAGGGAAGGACTGGGAGTTTGGGATTAGTAGATGCAAACTGTTATATACAGGATGGATAAACAACAAGGTCCTACTACTGTATAGCACTGGGAACTGTATTCAGTATCCTGTGATAAACCATAATGGAAAAGAATATGTGTACATATAGCTGAATCACTTTGCTATACAGCAGAAATTAACACAACATTTTAAATCAACTATACTTCAATAAAATTTTTTTAAATTGAAAAAAACTTATAAGAAAACAAATATAAGTATCTTAACTTGAAAATGACACAAAACTAGGTGGATCTTGGAACATATAACAACAAAAAGAAAGTATTCATTAGGTCAGCCTGCAAATAGGTTTAAAAAAAGTTAGTAACAAGGTTTTGTGGAGACGTGGCTTAAGTAACAGCTCAAGTGGAGGACAGCTGGGAACCTTCAATCATGTAAGCTCAGCATATGCTAACATGTGCCATGGCTGCTAAAAAAATATATTGAAGGCTTGGCCTGTATCCTTGTGAACATAATATTCAGATGAAGGAAGACATTAGTCTCATACTGCTCTTGATATCGGAAGTATTCATTCTTTGTTGAAAGAATTGAAAAAGACATTGAAAAATGATGTCCAAAAAAAGAACAGGATGGAAAAAGTCTATAAACGTGTTTTATCAAACACAGTTTGGAATTTGAGCATCAAAATGAATAATGATAGTATTTTAGACCATTAAGTAAAAAAAAAAATAGTAACTATGATTTCATACTGATCTAAAAAGTAAAATAAATTGAAAGTTTGATGAGGAATGGAATACTTACCTGGTCTCGAAATACCTCCCTACAGAATATTTAATAATTACTAGGGGAAAAAGAGTAACTTCACAGTGGAAATGCCTGGAGGACATCTCTTTTACAAAATGATCAAAGTAAATGTCACCAGTAATGGGAAATATCAAAACTGCGCCACCTGGGAGTATTCACTGAAAAGAGCACAGCATCACTTCTGTGATGTTACTGCCAGAGGTATATGACCTGAGTCTAGCCACAAGGAAACACCAGATAAATCCAGAATGAGGGACATTATACAAAATAACTGGGCTGTAGACTTCAAAAGTGTCAAGGTCGTGAACATCAAGCAAAGTCTGAGAGACTATTCCAGACTGATGGAGACTAATGAGACATGACAGTTAAATGCAATACATGGCTCTCATCTGGGCCGCTATAAAGGACATTATTGGGAAATTGAGTAAATTGAATGGACTCTTAGATTAGTAATGTATCAGTGTTAATTTCTTGATTTTGATGGTTGTACTCTGTTTATAAATGGTTTTTTGTTTGTAGAATACACACTAAATATTTGGGGGTAATGTGGCATCATGCTGGTAACTTACTCTTGAATGATTTGGGGGAAAGGTTTTTATATGATATTTCTAACTTGTAAATGTTAGATTCTTTAAAAAATCTTTTAAAAAAGAATAATTAGGGACTTTGTGAATAATTAGTATGGAGAAAAGATTGAGGTGGAGCCCCAGGGAAGATGTCTTTGACTATCAGAAGGACTGTGTGTAGAAGAGGAATTTTCATTGATTCTAGAAGGTGTTTCTTATATTTGATGG
Source organism: Phocoena sinus (assembly GCF_008692025.1). Lineage (NCBI taxonomy): Eukaryota > Metazoa > Chordata > Mammalia > Artiodactyla > Phocoenidae > Phocoena > Phocoena sinus. The sequence continues at coordinate 17,717,998 of NC_045765.1, read as the reverse complement.
CATCTTACAGTTTATTGACAGGATACAGTGATGATGCACCTTACAGTTGATGGTATTTTACACCATCAGTAAGTGAAATACAGTTTATTCAGTGGTGCTTCCAAGAGCCATGAATGGGCACTTAGGAATCAAGATTTTAGTTATAAAAAAGACCTTTCTAATACTTAAAACTACCCATGGATAGAACCAGTTACCTACAAAGAGTCAGTAATTTATAGGGTGTTACTGTATTATGTTGAAGATGACCCCTAAGAGCTCTTCTAACTAAAAGATTTGATGACTCTCTCAGTGTCTGGTGATGTCTTCCTAATTACTTTCCTACCTTTCTGCCTCTCTACATGAAGGAAGAAAGTGGCTTTCTTTTCCATGCTGGTCTTTCCTCCTGCCATCTTTTCTTTTTTATGATGTAGAGATTACCTGATGAACGCATATAGGCAGGAGATAGTATAAGAAAAGAAACTGACATTTGAGTGCTGGGCATTGAGCCTTTGCTCCACTTGTGTGATGTTGAAGAACTTCCTACTCAAGGAATAAAAGAACAAGGATTCAGTAGACGCTTGTTCTTTTTGAGGACAAACTACAGTCGAGGATCATCAGGAATTATCAAGCAACTCTGGAATCGCTCGGTGGCTCACACATGGAGCTCCTGTATGTCAGCCTCGGGGCAGGAGGTTTAGGTTCAAACTTCAGCACAATTTCAAGTTAGTCAGTGTTGTGAACCTTGTGGGCATCAGCTGTATACCCATGGTGCTGGCATTTTCTTGAATCAGTACAGCTGCTCTCAAACCAGTGCACTTCCACAATGACAAAACTTCACCTTTCATTCTCTTGCTCCACACCCTGTGTCCCTCCTTTATCACAGTCATTCACTTCCCTGCCTGTCACTTCTCAGAGGCCTTGACTCCTGACAGACTTACCCACACATGGTCCTGCAATCATCCTGGCCAACTTCAGAATCCTTGTGGAGAGTGAACACCCAAACCTAAAATTCTTTCCTCAGATCCTTTGACCATTCCACCTCACCAGGAACCTAGGCCTCATTATTTCCTGGAATTTTTATATTCTGGAGTCTCAACTCCAGTGTCCTGTTCTCCGACTATTGCTTCTTTTTCTCTCCCTCTCCTGTCATTTGGGTTTGTTGAAGCTTCCTGTTCCTTGGGCTCTCTCTGTTTTCTCCCACTTATCCTCCTCCACGCTTCACACTTGCATTCTACTTAGATCACAAGCCACTATTTCAGTCACTTTGACAGCTTCATTTGGTTAAGAAGTGTCTACCATCACATGACTATCAGTTACCTTTAGGTCCATTTGCCTCCCAAAATGCCCTGAGTGTCAAGGAGTTTGAATTTTATTTAGTTGATGGAAGGGACACATGAAAGTCTTTGAACAGAGGAATGACATGACAGATGTGTTTTAGAAAAACCACTGACAAATCTCAGTAGGAGATATATAATTGATATAACCTGTCATCCACATTGATCAGAATTACTGCTGTATTCATTTCATAATAGAATGTAACATCTTCTTTTCTCCCTTGAATTCTTTAAGGGGTCAGTGAAGACACAAGTGAATATACTACGTTTGAATAAGTGAAAGTATTGTAGATTAACATCTGAGAAGGACTTAAGTCAGTGGAAGTGAGAGTTAAGAGAAGCCCTCAGATCATAAGTGAGCAGATTCATTGAGGCACAAGCACACAGGGCTCAGCCAGTCTGTGCAATGTGACTGGTAGGTTAGTACAGAAAATCCCTGACCTACACCTACCTTTTCCTTCAGCAGCAGCCATTCTAGACCTTTAAAGAAATTTTGATCTCTTTCACTTACAATATATGGTGTTCTACTTTACATATAAAGAGGTCATTGAATTCTATAGGAATAGCTGATGCCACTATCAGAAGTTATAAAAGTATCATTGCAGACACTTAATGTGGGAATGCAGCATTCCCCTGAGCTATTTTTTATGGGAAATTTCCTAAAATTATTTAAGAGCTTTAAAATTCCTTAAAACATTGGCAGCTGATTTGAACTTAACAAACAAGTTCATCTATTAAGGCATAAAACCTCTGCTAAATGGGATTTTGCAGGTAAGCTTATAGTACAAAAGTGAAAGAGCTTATAGTAAAAGCACTTTCTGCACTTGTGGCCTAGTGCCTCAAACAGTTCATTTGCTCTTTTCCTGTATCTGCCTTTCTAGAGTTAAAGTATCAGCTGCCTGGCTGAATTGGGCTTGCCCTGAGAGTCATTCTCAGGAACGGGGTGACGAAGACAGTTGAGGGGAGAGGATGGTGATTTCTGATACTTCCCAACTGCGGGGACTCCCTGAGCTGAAGCTCAAATCCTCTTGGAAGCCAGGAGGATTGTGTTGGTCGGCAGATACCTGAGTGTTTCCCAAGGTGGTGGGAGAAATTAGAATAGGAGTTCCAAAATATTGTGGTGGGGGCTTTGTGGTTTCCTCCAAAGAATGCCTTCCTCTGCTTTTCATGAGTAATAATAATACAAGTAGAATAAGCTCAGTAAACTGTAGCATTTATTGAGCATCGGCCATGAAGCCTGCAGGTAATATCATTTTTTGAAAGAAGAAACTGAAGTTCAGAGAGGTTAAGTATCATGCTGGAATTTGAACTTAGACATCCTGACTTCAGAGCCCAAAGGAGGTTAATTCTGAGGTTCATTTTTTGGCCCCTGAAAATGGATTTTGTAGTCAGGATTATAGCAGCATTACCATATTTTTCCACTTACCCTTTTTCCCATTAAAAAATAGAAGTGCTAAGTGTTGCGGGGAGGGGGACTCATTTTTACAGAAAAAAATGCCAACCCAGAAGTTCTGTTTATTTAGTAGGAAAAAAAGATAAGTAGAAAAATATTGAGTACAGAACCACTTTACAAAATGTAGAAGAAATCATAGTGTTAGAAAAATCACCATTTTGCAAACACTATTATAATAACTGATTCAGGTGGGCATTATTGGGTGCTCAGAGCATTGAATGAAAGATTATTATTAGCCAAGTGATAAAATTCACCTTCATCAATAAAGGTAAAACCCAACATATGCTTCCTGATGTAGCATACTAGAAGGACATACCATCACCTGTGTAGCATTCCTACCAAAAATGTTTACTTTGGAGACCTAATCATGAGGAAACAATCAGACAGATCCAGGTTGAGGGACATTTTTAAAACATATTGCCTGGACTCATCAAAAAAGTTAATGTTGTGAATGACCAAAAGGGACTGAGGAACCTGTTTTAGATCAGAAGAGACTAACAAGAAGAGACAACTAAGCACAGTACCCACATCCTGATTAGGTACTGGGTACTCAACTAACCTAAACAGTTCTCAGAGTCATTATTAGAATCAGAAGTATTTTGAATGTGGACTGTATGTTGCAGAACAACGTCATATCAGAGTTCAGTTTCTTGAGTATGATAAATGAACTGTGTCCTTGTTCTTAGGAGATAATACTGAAGTATTTAAGAAGGAAATGTCATGATGTTTGCAACTTATTCTCAATTGGTTCAGCAAAAATAAATACAGAAAAGGTGAAGTGTTACCAGTTGACAGATCTAATATAAAATTCATGAGTGTTCATATAGTATTGAAATTATACTGTAGGCTTGAAAATTCTCAAAAGAAGAATAGAATTGTTTAGTAAAGTAGCCATACTCAAGCAGAGGAAACAGATTCACATTAAAGAATAACAATGGAGAAAGTTTTCAGTAAAATAGGTGAAATCAGGTATCGCAACTAGGTTTTTACTTAATCGGCATCTCTGGCAAATTAATCCTGGCTGCTGGGCATGTTGAAATGCATGGGATTCTGAGGCCATATTCATGATTTATTAGTATTGTTTGCCAAGGGCTTCAGATGTGAGAGTGGTGATGAATGTTCCAAATATTTGTCATCTTTCCTTGAATGTTCACATCGTTACAGTCTAACTAGTTCTTAACTCTTTATCAGTCACTACTTGATCTAACCCTGATTTTATCCTGAGCTTACATATTCTCTGGCATTAATATCCTCCCCCCACCCCACCCCACCCCAGAAGCTGGGCCAAGGCTTCACAGTCTTTAAAAGTGAAGTGTCTGAGCCAATCCTTAAATTAAGTTCTTTGAGCCCAGATCACCTTTTATGGGTGGGGAATGAGGAAGTCTGTGAACCTCTCCTGAAATTAGAAGGGGGTGCCCTACTATCAGATTCTCTAAGGGATTTACGACCTAAAATGGTTGAGACTAATGCCTTTGCTGGTATTCTGATGATCTGCTGTAATTATTTTTCACTTTGTTTGACCAGCAGTGTTTTAGTCTCCTTTCCTGTCACTCTTCCCAGTCTCCTCCACTGTAGTAGCATCATGAGACTACCTGTGTTTGGCTCCTCTCTCTAGTCCCTTTAAAATCGTCCTTTGCTCTTTGAGAGTAGATGCAGTTTTCATGTAATCAAGAGCAGGTGTAAAGGAAAAAGCACTCTTGTGTGTCTCTTTTACTACTCACACAGAAAACTTCACTTCCGACACTTCTGGTCACCAAATGTTTGTGGGGGTTTCCCCATACCAAGCAATTTTCAGCAACACTAGCTGCGTGTCCTGTAATTCAATTTGATTCTGACACTATCTGCCTGGGGTTAGCATCAGATCCCACAAGTTAAGGGCTCAGTCCCACAAGACATCCCACCCCCCACACCACCGCTTCAGAAGCCAGTTGCAAGTCCCACGTTGTCACCAGTACTTCTGACCCACTAGCTGTAAGTTGAGGTTCCCACAACCCCCTCCTCCGGTCCAAAAATTTGTTAGAATGGCTCACAGAGCTCAGGGGAAAACTTACATTTACTGATTCATTATAAAGGATATAATAAAGAATACAGGTGAAAACGTACATAGGGCAAGGTGTGTGAGAAGGGGCTCTCTGGCATGCCATCCTCTCACCACCTCCATGTGTTCACCAATGTGGACGCCCTCTGACCTCCATACTTTGGCATTTTTATGCAGGCTTCACGTCTGTAGTCCCTCTCCCTCCCCAGAGGATTGAGGGGTGGGGCTGAAAGGTCCAAGCTTCTCATCATGGCTTGGTCTCTCTGGTGACCTGCCTGCATCCTGCAGCTATCCAGGAGCCCGGCAAGATTCACCTCATTAGAACAAAGACACTCCCATCACCCAGGGAATTCCAAGGCTTTTAGGAGCTCTGTGTCAGGAACCAAGGTCACAGACCTAATATTAGAACAAAAGATGCTCCTAGTGCTGTCACTTAGGAAGTTGCAAGGGTTTTAGGAGCTTTGTCCCAGGAACCAGGGACAGAGACCAATATGTATCTTTTCTACTATTTCACAGCAGATAATTTTCCACTCTCCTTGCAAAGTGAACATTAAGGAGCCTTGATGATAGGATATGCTCAATAAATACTGTTGAAGGGATGGTTGAAATAATTAAATGCTTCTTCTCCCAAACAGCTTTCCAGTTGAAATTAGGTGGTGCTCATTTAGTGTTGTTTGAATGAATGACATTACATGGATTGGTTCCCTTGGCTACCTGTGCAGCTTTCCCACCTCCTTTTCCAGCTTGAGTCTTCAAGAGGGAGCCTCAGAACTGATTTCTAAAACCATTTGTACCTGGTGTGATTATAAAGCAATGAGACTGATTGTCATGTGTTGTTTGTGGGATCCGTCTCAGTTACTTTATAGCCATACCTGGTATCTTATACTGCAGATCATTGCCTGTTGAACAACATTTTAAAAGCACTTAAGGTTTCTAAATGGAAATTTTAAATGGTTTAGCATCGTTTTATGATTTTTTTTCTGACTTATCAGAACTCTTACTTCAGAAAGATAATTAGAGTTAACTTTGTTGCTTGCTTTAATTTTGCAGTTTTCTTTCTGTTTTTGGATTTTTAATCAGTATTCTGATAAACTGCTGATAAATTCTGATGAAATGACTGGCACAATTTTGAATAAGGTTATACAAAGGTGTATGTTCCATTGGGTTAAACTTTTCATAAAACTTTTTATTATTAAATTTCTTTTCAGTTGTATATGGTCTTTTGACTGCACATTGTACAAGGTAGTCCTTTTAGTTAAATATGATAAATGAAACATATAAACTAAATATTTAGTAGTAGTAGTAGTCATTGAAGCCTTCGAAAGGGCAAGTTTGGGGGGTTTTGATTTTGTTTTGGTGGTTTACATTTATATGCACAAACTTTATTCAAATTTAAGTAAATGGTTATAATTTTCTCTTTCCCAAAATAAAATGTCTGTTCTCCTTCCTTTGACCCCCACAGTCTCGGGGCTCTTTGAAGAAGGCCTATTGTAAAAGTTGCATGTTACCACAGGCAGCTTCACCTTATGAAAGGATGATCACTGACAGCTGGATTGGTGATAGAAAGGCTTCCCTTTTTGCTTAAAAGAAAGTGGTAAATTATTCCCTTTCTGGAGAAGGAAAGGGATAGAAATTTCATGCTGTGCATAGGAGAGAGAGTCACTTGCCTTTACTGTATTACTGCTTATGTAATTGAAAGAACTGGTCGACTAGGAGAGCAACTTACAAACATCCTTATAAGTAACTTAGTTAGTGGCTGTAGCAGAACCTCTGGACAGCTGTTAGAAGCAGCAAATATTTTGATGCCAGACTAGTCCAGAGTTTTAAAGTTTGGGCATTTCTCAGGAAGGGTTTGATTTCCACAAGATTTCTGGGGTAAATGAAAAAGGAACCTTCCTCCAGTCTGATCTACATATAGGATCAAAGTTAGTTTCAACTGTTATTGATTAAAGATACCACCATTTGGCATTTTGCTGTTGGAACTCTATTATCAGATTTGTGTCCTAAGTCAGTGAAATTATAAAACTGTATATCCTGTACTTCTGCTTCTTTCTATTCCTTGTGCTAGTTCTACACACAATAGGTGCTCCATAAACATTTGTAAGAAAAATTAATGTAAAAAGTACCAATTTTTGTACTATAAATGCTTTTCCACCTTTTTATAAGGAGTTGGGACTCTCAAAAGAACATTTTAAGATGGAAAAAGTTTTACAGTGAAAACCTGCCATGATTTTATCACATGTCTATTGCTGTATAATACAATGCTGTGTACCATCTTTCGTTACATTTGGCTGATTTAATAATCTGTTTTTTAAATATAGTTGTAAGATAAATTACTATGGTTCTTAACACTGCAATCATTTTATGCTTTAAGTGCGTTTAAGTCTTAAGTAGTACACAAGTTTCTGTTCCCACTTGGTGCCAGCATACCTAACTGCAACTTCATTTCATTTGAAAAGTTGAATCTGAAAACCCTTGCCATTAGCAAAAATTACAGTAGTTTTGCTAAGTAGCATTTTTATATATTTGATGTTCTATAAATTTTAAATGTCACTTGAGTATATATATTTATTTTACATTACAGGCACTGGAGATATTATTGCTGTCATGATTACAGAATTGAGGGGTAAGGATATTTTGAGTTACCTGGAGAAAAACATCTCTGTACAAATGACAATAGCAGTTGGAACTCGAATGCCGCCAAAGAACTTCAGCCGTGGCTCTCTAGTCTTCGTGTCAATATCCTTTATTGTTTTGATGATTATTTCTTCAGCATGGCTTATATTCTACTTCATTCAGAAGATCAGGTACACAAATGCCCGGGACAGGAACCAGGTGAGCTACCAGTACTCTATATTGATTGATGCTTACTGGCCATAATTCATAGACATCTGTTGTAATCATACATAATATGAATATTTTTTCATTAAAAAAAGTGGTAACCCTCAGTCATTTTAATATGTTGAAAACATATCTACACAAGTATTTTAAGGATATTTGAAATACCTAAATGGATAAATTATTAAATTTACAGTGATCACTTGGAATATTCCAGGTAAATGGTTAGCTTAATATCATAGTGTGATCTAGCTAATTCTGGTAATTTGAAGAAATATTACAAAGTTGCAGTTTTAAGCTGGTAACATCTGTTGTCAGTGGCAGGGGAGTTGGAAGGGTGGGGGAGGGAGACTTTTCACTATATATATTTTTGTTCCATGTGAAATTTTTTTCCTATGTGAATTTTGAACTATGTATTACCTATTCAGAAAAAATAAATTAAAAATAAATTATCTGTCCTATTTAAGCTTAGCCATGGGGCAGTGATGAGGTGGGGAAGGACCAATAGAAGAGATATATCTAGATAGTCATCCTAGAAATTCCATTGACCAGCGCAGTGAATTTCAGATGAATGAACAAAGACACAGAAAAGACAATATACTGCCCTGTAGTAAAGAGCTTGCAGATGGTTTTCTGTGAGTTTATTACTTAGTTTGTTTGATGTGCTATATATAGAATATCTACCCTGGAGCCAGGTTTGAGGTATTAGGTCCCATTACCAGTCCTATGCTTTTCTAGGACACTAAGAAGTAAATTGCTTGGAGAGTGGTTTGAAGACAATTTTTATATAACACCATCCTCTCCTCAGAGTACATCTAAGTCCCCATGGAGGGGTGTGAAATTTTCATCCTTCCTCATTCTAGTGAAAAGAGCACAGACTTTGGTGTGGAGTTCAAATCCTAACCTTACCACCAGTTTGCCCTTGTCCCTCTTGCACAGTTTTTTTAGCTTCTCAACTTGTTTCTGCATCTGAAAATATGTATAAAATATCTGAAAACTATAATTTATTGAACATTTGTGTGCCAGGCTCTGTGCATCATCCTGTACATCTTTAAAATTTTTATCATGATAATTTTTATTATTTATAATTTCAGGCTTACAGAAAGTTGCAAGAGTAATATAAAGTATTTCCTTGCCCAAATTCTCCAACTGTTAACATTTTACCATACTTCCTTTTTAACCATTTGAAAGTAAGTTTGAGATAAGATGCCCCTTTACCCTTAAATACTTCATTGTGTACTTTCTAAAAAGCAAGAACATTCTCTTATATAACCACAGTGTATGATTATCAAAATAATGAAATTAACATCATTATCTGATCTATAGACCTTTTCTAAGTTTTGTGAAATTATCTTAATAATGTCCTTTATAGCAAAGAAAACCCTGGACTGATCCAGTCAAATTGTATGTTGTGTTCAGTTGTCACGTCTCTTTTAATCTGTTTCATGACATTGACATTATTGAAGAGTACAGGCCAGTTGTTTTGGATTTGAGCTTGTCTGATGTCTGATGTTCCTTCATGATTAGATCCAGGTTATGTGCATTTTTGTCAGGAATACCAGTCCTTTACATTTGTTAGTTTTTTATTTTGAGATAGGTGTCATTTCACATACGTTTATGAGAAATAATACAGAGAGATCCCAAATACCCTTCACCCATTTTCTCCCAGTGGTAAAATCTTGCATAACTATAGTAAATATCACAACCAGGATATCAACATTGATACAATCCACTGATCTTATTCAGATTTCTCCAGTTAAACTTGTGCTGGTGTGTGTATAGTTCTGTGCAGTTTCAGGTGACCACCTCCACAGTCAAGATACAGACCCATTATCACAGGGATCTCTTGTGCAAATTCTTTTATAGCCACAGCCACCTCTCTCCTACACCCCTGCATAACCCCTGACTACACTAGTCTGTTCCCCACTCTGTAGTTTTGTCACTTCAAGAATGCTATATAAATGGAATCACATAGTATTTAACTTCTAGAGTTTGGATTTCTTCATCTAACGTAATTCCCTTGAGATCCTTCCAAATTGTTATATGTCAATAGTTTAATCCTTTTTATTGCTGAGTAGTATTCTATGGCTTGGATGTACTATAACTTGGTTAACAAAATTGTTTCCAGTTTTGGCTATTATAAATAAAGTGACTATGAACATTCATATACAGGTTTTTGTGTGAACATGAGTTTTCATTTCCTTGGCATAAATGTTCAAGAGTGCAATTTTTGAGTTATTATGATAAGCACATATTTAATTTTGTAAGAAACTGCCATACTCTTTTCCAAAGCAGCTGTACTATTTTACATTCCCAGTAGAAATGTATCCCTGATAGTTCATCTGCATCCTTGACAGCATTTGGTGTTGTCACTATTTTTCATTTTAGCCATTCTGATAGGTGTATAGTAATATCTCTTTTGTGATTTTAATTTGCATTTCTCCAATGACTACTGATGTTGAACATCTTTCATGTGCTAAATGCCACCTGTGTATCCTCTTCAGTGAAATGTTTATTCGTGTCTTTTGCCCATTTTCTACTGGGTTGTTTGTTTTTTACTGTTGAGTTTTGAGAGTTCTTCATACATTCAAAATACAGGTCTTTTGTCAGAACTGTGGTTTGCAAATATTTTCTCCCAGGGTCTTTTGAAGAGCAAAATTTTTAATTTTGATGAAGTTTAATTTATCAATTTTTCCTTTTATAAATTGTGCTTTTGCTGGCAAGTCTAAAAAAACCCTCTTTGACTACCCCTAGATACCAAAGATTTTCTAATTTTTTTCAAAAAGTTTTACATTTAAGTCCATGATCCATTTTGAATTAATTTTTGTGTAAAGTGTGAGGTTTAGGTTGAGGTTCCTTGTTTTGCTTATGTCTGTCCAGTATTGCACCTTGTCTAAACCACAAAGCTTGATTCCTTGCCCAGTCTTTTCCTCCTTCTAATTCTTGTTTCCCAGCAACAAGTCACCTCTTTCAACTCTTTCATCTGTTCCTTCTGTTATTAACTTCATATAACTAAGTAGCATGCTATACTCCTTTTTAAAATAAATTAAAGGTGTTTTTTAAATATATTGCCATCATGAAAGAGTGAAAGTAAAATGATCAAGAGTAGCTCTAAAAGGGTGTTCTTGACAAGAAAACCCTAAAATATTGGTTTGAATGTAGTGCATCTCAAGGACTTTTGAAAAAAGCAAATGGTTTGTCCCAGGAGCCTGCTCTTTGGCGGTACTGCTTTAATTAGCACCCACCATGGGGCCTGTGTGTGATGAAGGACTCAGCATAGTCACCATCTGGCGCAGGCTGCAAACGGGAACTGGTTTTGCGGCTGACTGCGCGCAGACTTCCTAAGCATTCTTCTCCAGACGCTGCTGTAGCAGAGTGGTATTCTGACCTTTGTTCCTCCTTCCGTTTTTCCTAAGGTTGAGAAGCACTTGATGAAATTTTTATGTGGCTTAAAAAGCTTAGCTTATTAAAGTTTAATACGAAGGTGGCAGCAACTCAACTGGTTGAAACCTTTGGCTATTTTAAAAGAGAAACCAGAACTATTAGTGAAGAAAAATAAGTGAGTTTAAGGAGAGACTCATTTTCTCCCACAAACTGTCATCGTGAAGCAGTTCTTTGTACAGAATATGCTACCAAAGAGAGCCATGTGTTGTGAATAACTTTCTAAGCACAGTGTAATGTATACAATTGACACCATTTTATACTGGAAATAAGAATCTAATGCTTTGGCTTTTTAGTGTACTGCCAGGTATCTGTGGTTGCTCTTCTTGAAAACTTGTTAGAATACATCTGAATACAAATAGGTCAGATATGGCTGACAGTAAACTTAAATGTCACCTTCTAATAAGACAGTGATAGTTATTCCACACAAGAGGATAGATGTTTGGTGTGTTTTATTGAAAGGGTACTTAAGGTTTTTCTGAGAAATGTAAACTTGTTCACAATTACATAGTTAATATTGTACCCTTAATCCCAAAGTGGTCAAGTTTGACAAACCAGAACAATAAAACTTTTATTTTACTGTTGAGGAATAAGGCAGGTATAAAAAAATTCCATAACCTAGGACTACTGAGTTTAGAAGGTCTTCTTATGAAAATCCCCTGAAAATACATATGGTTTTAAGGTATTTAAAACTTGTTATAGCTTCTTGCCAAAATGTATATGCAGTATTCTTAGACTTTATACATATCTCAAGGTTACTGAAATGAAATACGCTTTTGCTGCCCATTTTTATCTCAGAAGATAGCTAACTGAAGAATGCACTTGCACGTGCGAGTATGGAAGAACACTGAATGTTCTTCAGAGGAAGGCTAGTACTTTGCATGTATAATCTTCAAAAATGGTGGGTTCAAAAGTCTTTTCCTTCCAGATTGGAAGGGGAGAAGTTATTGTGCATGCTGTCAAGGTTTTTCCCCTAGGAAAAGATTAGGTAGTCAAAAAGGGACAGATTTCTTCATAGTTGGATGGTAGATTGAATTTTATTATGTTTTTTAGGGACTGACAATTCCAGAAGAACTAGAAAAGGAAACTAGATCTTTGAACTGAGAATGTATTATTTTACCACTTTTTAAGTATATTGCAAGTGTTCTTTCTTTTTATGTCTTGCTATTATGATCAATTTACATAAATAAATACCACTTTCTATATTCAGAGACTATATGCCTTCTAAACATTATATCAAAGCTTAAGACTTTGTTTTTCTAGCACAAAATATTTTCTTGAGGGCTTCCCTGGTAGCGCAGTGGTTGGGAGTCCACCTATCGATGCAGGGGACACGGGTTCGTGCCCCGGTCTGGGAGGATCCCACGTGCCGCGGAGCAGCTGGGCCCGTGGGCCATGGCCGCTGGGCCTGTGCGTCCGGAGCCTGTGCTCCACGGCGGGAGAGGCCACAACAGTGAGAGGCCCGAATACCACAAAAAAAAATATATATATATTTTTTTTCTTGAGATCAGAGTGTTTCTAAGATATTCAGTTCTACATCCTTGGGGTTTAGCACAGGGCCTGGCATGTCACAGTATCTCAATAAATGCTTAAATGAATTAAAGAATGAGATTACATTCTATTGGGAAGGCAGACAGGTGTAATCAAAATACCGTGTAGTATAAGAGTTATTCTTTTGGAGCAGAGTGATATTACTAGAGTGTTATCCAGAGGAGATGGTGACATTTGAGCTGAATTTTAAAGGATGAATAAGACTTCATCAGACAGGAACTGGGTGGAAATTCAGGCAAAGGGATCATTTTCCACAGAGCTGTGGGGAGATAAAAGGAGAGACAGAAGAGTTGAATGGCATCAGAAATAGTAGGGAGGAGACCTGAGACTGAACTGATACTGGATGAGCATATTGACACTAGAAGATGAAGGGCTTGACTCTCATGCTGAAAAATTTAGACTTTACTCTCTAAGCAGTAAGGAGTCAGCAAAGATTTTTTAGCAGTGGAGTGATAAAAGATTTTTTTCTATTAGGAGAGGCTTGGGGGAAAGAGTTCTTAAAGAGGAAAATATTGAAGAGCAAAGGAAAATAATATTAATAAAGCAAGGTTATGTAGAGAGCTGGGGGAGGGATAGGGGCACAGACAAATGGTTACCTTGGAAAACTGTTGGGGATACTTCTTTTCAGGCAAAAGAGAAAAAGGTAGTAGTGATGAGAGAGTGAATGAAAGAAGGTGCTGACTACAAGACAGTTATTTCAGTCAGGGGAAAATTATATTTACAGCACCTGAATTTCACCAGTGTCTAAAAGAAGAAAGCCCTATTATCTGCTGATATAGACCTAATTCTCTATCTATGGGAGAGTTCTGATGACTGAACAGAAACCAGAGATGAGTCTCATTAAAGTGACCTGCCATCAACATATTGTGAACCATCTGGCTTTGAACAGATAATTCCTGTTAAATTAAGCAGTATGAGCTGTTTTAAATTGTTTTCTACCAATTTAAAACTTTTGGATACTCTGCACCCAAATATAGAATAGTGTTCACATTGGTATTCTTGATGTCTTTAACCAAGTGAAATAAATTAATCTAGCCCCTGATGGTCAATATCCCTTCATATTTTATAATATGGGAAGTCTTTTAGGCATTTATAATGGAAAAAGAACTGGACTAGAAGGTCAGGAGACCAAAGTTTCTGGTCCCAGCACTTTTACTAACTTTAGGTAGATCACCTTAGTTCTCTCTGGATTTGGGTTTTCTCCTTTGTATAATAAAACGATGCATCCCTGTGGTTTTGTCCCATTCTGTAATGTTCTATGTGTGGTGAGGTGGAAACTTGAGTAACTTTGTTAACTAAAGTCAGAAGTATGGAGAATATGAGTGGGTAGAGGGTTATGGGAAATGCTTTGGAAGCTAGGGTTGGTAGCTTATACTTAGTATAGTGAGTCTCAAATTTTAGTATGCAGAAGAATCATATGGAGGCACTTTTTCCTCCTCCTCCTCCTCCTTTACTTTCAAAAACTGCAGATTCCCAAGATACCTCCCCCCTCCAGTCTTTTCAGGAAGTCTGGATAAGACATACTTACCAACTCTCAATCTGAGCAAATTACTTAATCTCTCTGTGCCTCAATTTCCTCTTCTGTAACATGGGAATAATGTAATTCTTTCTCATAAAATGATTGTGAAGGTGTCATGAGTCAGTACATGTGAAGGACTTACACAGTACCTAGCACATGGTATGTACTGAATAAATCTTAGTTACTATAAGTATCATAATTATTTCATATTATTATTAAGTACCTGGCATGGTAGGTGACGGTAAGGGATCTTAAAAAAAAAAAATGATCTTCACAAAAGGAATTTGTGCTTCATCTTAGATATTTGAGTCAGTATGACGCAAATAGTATTAAAATCAAGAGGTGGGGGGAAAATGGCTTTTAGACAGATTCAAGTAAGAGAACAAAATCATAGCTGAGGTATACCTGTCACAAAGTGATGGGAAATGTTGAGGTAGGTATTTAAAACTCAAGGGATGGCCCAAAAGAAGGTAGTAACACAGAAGCCAAGTTCCAAGAAAGATATTACAATGAAGATATTTGACATTATTATCAAACACAAGGAAAAGATGTTTTTTACTTTTGCTACAGGACATTTTGAAAGTTCAGAAGTGGAAGTGATGATATATCTAAATATTTATGGGAGATCTCTAATTAGGTGCCCTACATACATTCAGATCAACTTGCTGAAGCTGAACTCCTCCCATCAGTGCCTGCTCTCCTCTCTCTGCCAGTCTCTCATCTACCGTGATTCCTCTCCCACATAGCCAGTCACAAACTAGAAAGCTGGGATGGCCATTCTTGACTTCCCTCTCTTCTCCTTCCCCCGCATCAGTCAGTCATTAGGTTCTGTCAGTCTTACCTCCTAAATCTTTCTTACTTTGTCCTCTCCTCTTGCCCCACTACTACTTGCCTAATTCAAGCCCTGCTTATCTCTCTGAAGTACTAGACTCTACCTGGTCTCTCTGTCTCCAGTCTTTTCTGTGTCACATACATTCTTCTCTGGAAGTCAGATCTGAATTCTGCAAAATTCAGATCTCATCATGGAACTCTTTTGTTTAAAATTCTTCAGTAGAAATCTGATCTAAGCAGGATGGAAGCAGTGGGTATTTTGTTTAATCTTCCCAAATCCCTTTAAAAAATACAAAGAACAACTAGGATAGCAAAAGGAAAAACCCACAGACAGCATCTTCAATGATGCCAAGGAGCAGGGTACCTCCAAGAACTTCTGGGAAAGGAGTGGTCATGCCAGACAACTAGCAGCAACAAGACCTGCACTGTAGCTCCAAGAAAAGGAGTCAAAAGAAGAAAAGGGTGGTCCTAAGACCCAGAAATCAGAAGGAAAGGGCTTGACTCAGAGGGGAAACCTCAGCAAATACATCTGAGAACAACTGGTAAAATAGATATAGCACCACAGACTCTAATTTGTAAACAATTGAAAAAAAGACCTTGGAAACCCATTAAGGAACTTTAGGGAACACAGGGTGGTGGGACAGCCTCAGCCCTTGAGGCAGTCAGTAACACACATGAGCATACACACTCAGCCTGGATGGATAGATGGATGGATGGATGGATGGATCAATCTAGGTAAAAACTTTAAAACTGTATAAAATCTATATGAGAAAAAGTACAAAATACTCCTGAAAGATGTATATACTTAAACAAATATATATACTGTATATATACAGTATGTACTTAAACAAATGGAAAAGACACCTTCTTCCTATTGAATGTAATCATTCAATACAATGAATATATCAGTTCTTCCTAAGTTCACTCATAAGTTTAACTTAAGCCCAATAAAATTATTTTCAGATATTTTTCTGGGGTTAGATAAGGTAATTATAAAATTTATTTAGAAGAATAAGTAATGAAGAAAAAATTCCTGAAAAAGAGGAGCAGTGAACAGGTGGCTAGCCACACCAAGTTTTATAATACCTAATAAAGCCTCTTATTTAAAAGAGTGTTAAGAGTTAATCCATGAATAAACAGAGCAATAGAACAAAATGCAAAATCCAAAAATAGACACAACTGAGTGTTGAAATTTAATACAAAGCATCATCTCAAATCAGTGGAGAAATATGAACTTTTTAATAAATGGTATGGGACAATTGGAAAAAGACATAATTAGATCCATTCCTCAGTTGTACACCAGGATACATTTCAAATGAAGCAGAGATCTAATTATAAGCAATAAAACTACACATATTAGGAGAAAATGAAGGCTAAATTTTCCTTTTTGATGGAGAATTTGGAAAACTTTGAATTATGGCTCAAAATTCCAGTAGAGTAATAAAGATGATTGATAAATTTGACTACTTTTTAAAGGAAAAATGGAAAAAATGAATGACAAAAAAGATATTTGCAATTTACATTATAGACAAAGGGTTAACGACACTGATACATAAAGAAGACCCCCTCCCAAAAAAAGACAGAAAACCTGATAGAAAAAAATGGGCAAAAAAACGAAATAGTTCACCAGAAAGAAATGCAAATAGTTCTTAAAATGTTAAAAGATGTTCAACCACATTCATAAGTTAAATATGACTTAAAACCAAACTAAGATTTCTTATTAATCAGTGCAGGGGAAAAAATATTCTAAGGTATGACAACATACTTTCTTGACGAGGTTATAGAGAAAACAAGCATACTCATACATTGATGATGAGAATGCAAAATGGTACAGTTCCTGTGGTGGAGAAGTGGGAATTTGTAATATCTTGCAAAATGCATGTGCACTTATCCTTTGTCTTAGTAACCTCACTAGTAGGAAATTAGCCTGATAATGAACTTGCAAAAGTAAAATATGACATATTTGTTATACAATTCATTGTGATATTATTTATAATAACAAAAGACTTGAAACATTCAAATGTCCATCAATTGGAGTTTGCTTGAATAAACTAGTACTCTACACATGAAATACTCTAAATGCAATGGAGTAGTGTATAGCTGTAAAAGAGACTGGTTTCTAAAGCTCTCTGGATGCTGCTATGGGGTGACCTCTTAGTGCAGAACAGTTTTAGCATACCAATTTATTGTAAGAAATGGGGGGGAGGACCATGAAAACATTGATATATGTATATAGAGATATACATATCACATATATATGCACATGTACATAATGTGCATTTATTTTCAAAAGGAAACAATGTAAGGATAAAGCAAAAATTAACATAAAGAGTTATTATTTGGGGGGAAGGGAACAGGATGGAGGAGATAGAGATTGATGAGACTTCCCTGTACTGGTTTTATAGTTTTGACTTTGGAACCATCTAAATGTTTTAGATCTTATTTTTAAAAAACAAAAGAGGGCTTCCCAGGTGGCGCAGTGGTTGGGAGTCCGCCTGCTGATGCAGGGGACATGGGTTCGTGCCCCGGTCCGGGAAGATCCCGCATGCCGCGGAGCGGCTGGGCCCGTGAGCCATGGCGGCTGGGCCTGCGCGTCCGGAGCCTGTGCTCAGCAGCGGGAGAGGCCACAGTAGTGAGAGGTCCACGTACCGCAAAAAAAAAAAAAAAAAAAAAAAAAAGAAATCATCAAAATTGAAAATAAATGGAACCTAAATATATTTCAAGATGATGATATAAGCACATAGAGAAAGGAATTGTTTTAGGGGACTTTTCTTTGACAGTACATTTCTATTGGGATACATTCAAAGGATTAAAAAAAAGTCTAAGCTGGAGCTTTCAGCAGCAAGGAGGTACTTGAGAACAAGCTCTTGTAAATGTGAAACTCTGGGCCATTGATAAGACAATGTTTTCAAACAACAATGACGAGGACAGGACTCATCAAGTATACTGAGTATATGGAATTTTTAAAAAGCAGCCCACAGGACAGAACCAAGATGGCAGAGTAGAAGGACGTGCTCTCACTCCCTCTTGCAAGAACACCAGAATCACAACTAACTGCTGAACAGTCATCAACAGGAAGACACTGGAACTCACCAAAACAGATAGCCCACATCCAAAGACAAAGGAGAAGCCACAATGAAACGGTAGGAGGGGTGCAATCATAATAAAATCAAAGCCCATAACTGCTGGGTGGGTGGCTCACAAACTGGAGAACCCTTATACGATAGAAGTCCACCCACTGGAGTGAAGGTTCTGAGCCCCATGTCAGGCTTCCCAACCTGGGGGTCCGGCAACAGGAGGAGAAATTCCTAGAGAATCAGACTTTGAAGGCTAGCGGGATTTGACTGCAGGACTCTGACAGGACTGAGGGAAACAAAGACTCCACTCTTGGAAGGCACACACAAAGAAGTGTGTACATCGGGACCCAGGGGGAGGAGCAGTGACCCCAGAGGAGACTGAACCAGACCTACCTGCTAGTGTTGGAGGGTCTCCTGCAGAGGCAGGGGGTGGCTGTGGCTCACCATGAGGACAAGGACAGTGGCAGCAGAAGTTCTGGGAAATTCTCCTTGGTGTGAGCCCTCCTAGAGTCCGCCATTAGCCCCACCAAAGAGCTGGGTAGGCTCCAGTGTTGGGTTGCCTCAAGCCAAACAACCAACAGGGAGGGAACCCAGCCCCACCCATCAGCAGACAAGCAGATTATAGTTTTAATGAGCTCTGCCCACCAGAGCAACACCCTTCTCTACGCACCACCAGTCTCTCCCATCAGGAAACTTGCTCAAGCCTCTAAGATAGCATCATCCACCAGAGGGCAGACAGCAGAAGCAAGAACTACAGTCCTGCAGCCAGTGGAACAAAAACAACATTCACAGAAAGATAGACAAGATGAAAAGGCAGAGGGCTATGTACCAGATGAAGGGACAAGATAAAACCCCAGAAAAACAACTAAATGAAGCGGAAATAGGCAAACTTCCAGAGAAAGAATTCAGAATAATGATAGTGAAGATGATCCAGGACCTCGGTAAAACAATGGAGGCAAAGATCAAGATGATGCACGAAATGTTTAACAAAAACCTAGAAGAATTAAAGAACAAACAAACAGAGATGAACAATACAATAACTGAAATGAAAACTACACTACAAGGAATCAATAGCAGAAAAACTGAGACAGAAGAATGGATAAGTGACCTGGAAAATGGAATGGTGGAATTCACTGCTGCAGAACAGAAAAAAGAAAAAAGAATGAAAAGAAATGAAAACAGCCTAAGAGACCTCTGGGACAACATTAAACGCAACAACATTTGCATTATAGAGGTCCCAGAAGGAGAAGAGAGAGAGAAAGGACCTGAGAAAATATTTGAAGGGATTATAGTAGAAAACTTCCCTAACATGGGAAAGGAAATACCCACCTAAGTCCAGTAAGCGCAGAGAGTCCCATACAGGATAAACCCAAGGAGAAACATGCCAAGACACATAGTAATCAAATGGGCAAAAATTAAAGACAAAGAAAAATTTTTAAAAGCAACAAGGAAAAAACAACAAATAACATAAAGGGAAAATTATTGAAAGCAGCAAGGGAAAAATGACAACATACAAGGGAACTCCCATAAGGTTAACAGCTGATTTCTTAGCAGAAACTCTACAAGCCAGAAGGGAGTGGCATGATACACTTAAAGTGATGAAAGGGAAGAACCTACAACCAAGATTACCCTACCCGGCAAGGATCTCGTTCAGATTCGATGGAGAAATCAAAAGCTTTACAGATAAGCAAAAGCTAAGAGAATTCAGCACCACCAAACCAACTCTACAACAGATGCTAAAGGAACTTCTCTAAGTGAGAAACACAAGAGGAGAAAAGGACCTACAAAAACAAACCCAAAACAATTAAGAAAATGGTCATAGGAACACACATATCAATAATTACCTTAAACGTGAATGGATTAAATGCTCCAACCAAAAGACACAGCCTTGCTGAATGGATACAAAAACAAGACCCATGTATATGCTGTCTACAAGAGATCCACTTCAGACCTAGGGACACATACAGACTGAAAGTGAGGGGATGGAAAAAGATATTCCATGTAAATGGAAATCAAAAGAAAGTTGGAGTAGCAATACTCATGTCAGATAAACTAGACTTTAAAATAAAGAATCTTACAAGAGACAAGGAAGGACACTACATAATATGATAAAGGGATCAATCCAAGAAGCAGATATAACAATTATAAATATATATGCACCCAACATAGGAGCACCTCAATACATAAGGCTAACGGCTATAAAACAGGAAATCGACAGTAACACAATAATAGTGGGGGACTTTAACACCTCACTTACACCAATGGACAGATCATCCAAACAGGAAATTAATAAGGAAACACAAGCTTTAAATGACACAATAGACCAGATAGATTTAATTGATATTTATAGGACATCCCATCCAAAAACGGCAGATTACACTTTCCTCTCAAGTGTGCACAGAACATTCTCCGGGATAGATCACATCTTGGGTCACAAATCAAGCCTTAGTAAGGTTAAGAAAATTGAAATCATATTAAGCATCTTTTCTGACCACAACGCTATGAGATTAGAAATGAATTACAGGGGAAGAAAACACCAACACATGGAGGCTAAACAATACATTACTAAATAACCAAGAGATCACTGAAGAAATCAAAGAGGAAGTCAAAAAATACCTGGAGACAAATGACAATGAAACCACGATGATCCAAAACCTATGGGATGCAGCAAAAGCAGTTCTAAGAGGGAAGTTTACAGCTAAACAAGCCTACCTCAAGAAACAAGAAAAATCTCAACCTAATGTTACACCTAAAGGAACTAGAGGAAGAAGAACAAACAAAACCCAAAATTAGCAGAAGGAAAGAAATCATCAATATCAGACCAGAAATAAACGAAACAGAAACAAAGAAAGCAATAGCAAAGATCAATAAAACTAAAAGCTGGTTCTTTGAAAAGATAAACAAAATTGATAAACCATTAGCCAGACTCATCAAGAAAGGGAGAGGACTGGAATCAATAAAATTAGAAACGAAAAAGAAGGAGTTACAACAGACACCGCAAAAATACAAAGCAACCTAAGAGACTACTACAAGCAACTCTATGCCAATAAAATGGACAACCTGGAAGAAATTCTTAGAATTTCTTCTAAATTCTTAGAAATTCTTAAATTTAAGAAATTCTTCTTAAATTCTTAGAAAGGTATAACCTTCCAAAACTGAGCCAGGAAGAAGCAGAAAATATGAACAGACCAATCACAAGTAATGAAATTGAAACTGAGTAAAAATCTTCCAACAAACAAAAGTCCAGGACCAGATGGCTTCACAGGTGAATTCTATCAAACATTTAGAGAAGAGCTAACACCAATCCTTCTCAAACTCTTGCAAAAATTTGCAGAGGAAGGAACACTCCCAAACTCATTCTGTGAGGCCACCATCACCCTGATAACCAAAACCAGACAAAGATACTACAAAAAAAGAAAATTACCAATATCACTCATGAATATAGATGCAAAAATCCTCAACAAAATACTAGCGAACAGAATCCAACAACACATTAAAAGGATCATACACCATGGTCAAGTGGGATTTATCCCAGGGATGCAAGGATTCTTCAATATACACAAATCAATCAATGTGATACGCCATATTAACAAATTGAAGAAGAAAAACCATATGATCATCTCAATAGATGCAGAAAAAGCTTTTGACAAAATTCAACACCCATTTATGATAAAAACTCTCCATAAGGTGGGCATAGAGGGAACCTACCTCAACATAATAAAGGCCATATACGACAAACCCACAGCAAACATCATTCTCAATGGTGAAAAGCTGAAAGCATTTCCTCTAAAATCAAGAATAAGACGAGGATGTCCACTCTCACCACTATTAATCAATATAGTTTTGGAAGTCCTAGCCACAGCAATCAGAGAAGAAAAAGAAATAAAAGGAATACAAGTTGGAAAAGAAGAAGCAAAACTGTCACTGTTTGCAGATGACATGATACTGTACATAGAGAATCCTAAAGATGCCACCAGAAAACTACTAGAGCTAATCAATGAATTTGGTAAAGTAGCAGGATACAAAATTAATGCACAGAAATCTCTGGCATTCCTATACATTAATGATGAAAAATCTGAAAGAGAAATTAAGAAAACACTCCCATTTACCATTGCAGCAAAAAGAATAAAATACCTAGGAATCAACCTACCTAGGGAGACAAAAGACCTGTATGCAGAAAACTATAAGACACTGATGAAAGAAATTAAAGATGATACCAGCAGATGGAGAGATATACCATGTTCTTGGATTGGAAAAATCAATATTGTGAAAATGACTACTACTCAAAGCAATCTACAGTTTCAATGCAATCCCTATCAAATTACCAATGGCATTTTTTACTGAACTAGAACAAAAAACCTTAAAATTTGTTTGGAGACACAAAAGACCACGAATAGCCAAAGCATTCTTGAGGGAAAAAAACGGAGCTGGAGGAATCAGACTCCCTGACTTCAGACTATACTACAAAGCTACAGTAATCAAGATAATATGGTACTGGCACAATAACAGAAGCATAAATCAATGGAACAAGATAGAAAGCCCAAAGATAAACCCACACACCTATGGTCAACTAATCTATGACAAAGGAGGCAAGGATATACAATGGAGAAAAGACAGTCTCCTCAGTAAATGGTGCTGGGAAAACTGGACAGCTACATGTAAAAGAATGAAATTGAACACTCCCTAACACCATACACAAAAATAAACTCAAAATGGATTCGAGACCTACATGTAAGACCGGACACTATAAAACTCTTAGAGGGCTTCTCTGGTGGCGCAGTGGTTGAGAGTCCGCCTTCCGATGCGGGGGACATGGGTTCGTGCCCTGGTCCAGGAAGATCCCACATGCTGCAGAGCGGCTGGGCCTGTGAGCCATGGCCGCTGAGTCTGCGCGTCTGGAGCCTATGCTCCGCAACGGGAGAGGCCACAACAGTGAGAAGCCCGCATACCGCAAAAAAAAACTCTTAGAGGAAAACATAGGAAGAACACTCTTTGACGTAAATCACGGCAAGATCTTTTTTTGGCGGTATGCGGGCCTCTCACTGTTGTGGCCTCTCCCGTCGCAGAGCACAGGCTTTGGACCTGCAGGCTCAGCGGCCATGACTCACGGGCCTAGCTGCTCCGCGGCATGTGGGATCTTCCCAGACCGGGGCACGAACCCATGTCCCCTGCATCGGCAGGCAGACTCCCAACCACTGCACCACCAGGGAAGCCCAGGAAGATCTTGTTTGATCCACCTCCTAGAGTAATGGAAATAAAAACAAAAATAAACAAATGGGACCTAGTGAAACTTCAAAGCTTTTCCACAGCAAAGGAAACCATAAACAAGACAAAAAATAACTCTCAGAATGGGAGAAAATATTTGCACGTGAATCAACAGACAAAGGATTAATCTTCAAAATATATAAACAGCTCATGCAGCTCAATATTAAAAAGCAAACAACCCAATCCAAAAATGGGCAGAAGACCTAAATAGACATTTCTCCAGAGAAGACATACAGATGGCCAAGAAGCACATGAAAAGCTTCTCAACATCACTAATTATTAGAGAAATGCAAATCAAAACTACAATGAGGTATCACCTCACATCAGTTAGAATGAGCATCATCAGAAAATCTACAAACAACAAATGCTGGACAGGGTGGGGAGAAAAGGGAACCCTCTTGCACTGTTGGTGGGAATGTAAATTGATACAGCCACTATGGAGAACAGTATGGAGGTTCCTTAAAAAACTAAAAATAGAATTACCATATGATCCAACAATCCCACTACTGGGCATATACCCAGAGAAAACCATAATTCAAAAAGACCCATGCACCCCAATGTTCATTGCAGCACTCTTTACAATAGCCAGGTCATGGAGGCAACCTAAATGCCCATCGACAGATGAATGGATAAAGATGTGGTACATATGTACAATGGAATATTAGCCATAAAAGGGAACAAAATTGGGTCATTTGTTGAGATGTGGATGGATCTAGAGACTGTCATACAGAGTGAAGTAAGTCAGAAGGAGAAAAACAAATATCGTATATTAACACATATATGTGGAACCTAAAAAATGGAACAGATGAACCAGTTTTCAGGGCAGAAATTGAGACACAGATGTAGAGAACAAACGTATGGACACCAAGGGGGGAAAGCGGCAGGGGTGTGGGGGTGGAGGTGTGATGAATTGGGCGATTGGGATTGACATGTGTACACTGATGTGTATAAAATTGATGACTATAAGAACCTGCTATATAAAAAATTTTTTTAAAGAATTAAGAGAGATAAAAAAGAAAAAAGAATACAAACAAGCTTTAGGAAAAGGTTTACCAGTTTGGTTGGTCCACATTTTCCTTTTTATGTTTGCAGAAGACTGATGCGTGATAAAAATATATGATCAATTAAGTCTAAATTTTTTTCTCTGTGTGTAAAATAGAAATTATAAAGAATAAGAAAGTACATAATCAAATATTAATTAGCAGTGTCTTTATCTTTCTAAAATATATAAAAATTATAATATGTCTTAAAATAATGGTACGTTTCCTTGGATTAAAAAAAGTTTGGTATTTTGGGCAAAAAAATAAATAAAGCAACCCACAGTATAAGACCGAATCATCTCTTGTGTGAGGATCTGTATTAAGGATCAGATGACTAAGATGAAAAGTTCCAAGAAGAAGTTTATTATCCTTTAATCCTGAATTTAACTTCCCAAATTAAATTCTTTTTATGTTGCAGTTCTGAGGTATCAAAGCTTTTCTTTTCTTGATATTATATATTATCGTAATAACTCAGTTTACCACAGGAATTGGAATAAAACACCAGCTTTTGTTTCTTAGGAATATACTGATAGTCACTATCAGTATAGAAATTCATTTCTTTGTCTCTAAGCTTATTTTATTTTAAAGAGTATATATTTTATCATTAAAAAGAATATTGACAACTGACCTCTTTTGAAAAATAGTTATTTTGTCTAATTTTTCTTTTGAAAACAGAACCATCATTAATAGTGATGTACAGAGTATGTGAGCTAAATGGGAGTGCAGCACCAATTAAGATTTCATTTTTGAGAGCTAGAATGTTAAACTGGCCTTTTTGTTTAATATTTTTATTTTTGGTGAAGAAATGGTTTAAATGGTGTTAAAAAATCAAATTCATATTTCGTGTCAGTGATAGAAAAACCTTAATGGATATCTATTGAATTTTCTTAAATGCAATTTTACTGTTCCTTACTTGGGTATTTCTTTTGGTTAACTTATTGTTTCTGATTACATTTTTTTCTTCTACATAATTTTTTCTTTATATTTCTGATAAAAGGGCAATAAAATTCAAATATGATATCATGTGAGACTATATTAAAAAATTACTCTATTGGCAAAAAAAATCTAAGCTGCATTTAATAGCCTTATTCTTGGTAGTATTGATTGTTATTTTGAAACTATTATATGTAGATTATAGAATAAAGCAAATAAGTAATTATGTTAATGATATTAGAAGCCAAGAATCAGAGTAAGAGAATAAATATTTAAAATATAGAAATATTATAATAATCCTTTAATCTTATTATTGAATTGAAAATGTCAGTATGGACTCCTGGTTTATTTTCCTTTTACTAAAGAATACAGAGCTCCTCTGTCCATGGCAATGACAACCCAGTAACAATGAATACCTCTCTTTATAGAAGAATTCCAACTAGTAAATGTAGAAGGGGACTTCCCTGGTGGCACAGTGATTAAGGATCCGCCTGCCAGTGCAGGGGATGTTCTATCCCTGGTCCGGGAAGATCCCACATGCCACGGAGCAGCTAAGCCTGTGCACCACAACTATTAAGCCTGTGCTCTAGAGCCCGTGAGCCACAACTACTGAGCCCACATATCAAAACTACCAAAGCCTGCGTGCCCTAGAACCCACAAGCCACAACTACTGAGCCCACATGCTTCAATTACTGAAGCCCGCATGCCTAGAGCCCATGCTCTGCCACAAGAGAAGCCACTGCAATGAGAAGCCCACGCACTGCAACAAAGAATAGCCCCTGCTCGCCCCAACTAGAGAAAGCCTGTGTGCAGCAACAAAGACCCAATGCAGCCAAATAAATGCAGAAGGAATGACAGAATTAGAAAATTATTTTATATTCTTAATAAAATAATGAATCTCCACTACTACCCCATTCCACCCTCAGACTGCTCTAGGGTTATTTTCAAATACCATTTCCCACTCAAAAAAAAAAACACCCAGGCATCCTTGGAGAAAAGGCTTTTTTTAGGTTTAGGGAAGCAAATTTGTAAGATGAATATTGTACCAATTAGCAAGGAAGCTATTGAAGACTACTACTATGGTGGTATCAAAATGACCTGGGTGCTATCTTAAAGGAGCTCCCTATATCAGTCAAAGATGAGACTGAGCATTCAGGGAATAAATATTGCAGTTGATTGAAACTGCAGGTTGTTAGAGAACCAATTTGTTTTTCTGAAAATCAGTTTTTAAAAACTGACTCATCTATTTTTTCTGTACAAATTGTATTGCATAGTAACCAGCTAGTTGATGAGGGAAACTTCTTTATAGAAGAATTCCAACTAACAAATGAATTATAGAATTAGAAAATCACCATTTCATTACCCTCAATGAAATGATGGATTTATAGTGCTCATCTGTGGATGCTAAAATCAGATGAAAGACTGATGGGAGCTTCATAATGGATGGATCAAGCACTTAGGACTGTCAGAACCCTTTTTCTCTTCCCTCCACTACTTCAGCACAGCTGCTGATTGTGTATCTGTAGAATAATGCTGTAGTTTGTGGTTTGACCCCACCTACTTGTAGTCTGGGGTTTGTGAGATACCCTTTCACCTGGTTTTGTTAAAGATGTTTGTGGGCTTTTACTTTTACTCTCAAAGTTTCTCTGTGCATTTTTATGAGGAAATTTGGTAAGATTTTAAAAGGTACACTGACACCACCACCTTGTGCCAGTTGAAGGCCATTGCATCAGGCTTTTCTTCCTGTCCTTCCACTGAACGATTATTGTCAAGGCCACCATGACCTCTACTTGCCATCTCCAGTAGTCACTTCTTAGTTCTCGGGATACTTCCTCAAACTTCATACACCCAAAACTGAACTTTTGATTTCCCCTTCCAAATCTGCTCTTCCTGAATCTTGCTTATGTCATTAAGTGGTGTATGTATTCTCTAAGCTGCTCAGCATCATCTTTGACCCCTTTCTTTCTCCCATATTCCACACTTAATCTATCAGTTCTCTCAGATCTACCTTCAAAATATATCCTGTATACTAACACTGAACAAAAAGGAAATTAAGGAAACAATTACATTTAGAATAGCATTAAAAAGAGTAAAATATTTAAGAATAAACTTAACCAAGGAGGTAAAAGACTTATACACTGAAAACTACAAAACGTTGCTGAAAGAAATTAAAGATGCAAATAATTGGAAAGTCATACTATGTTCATGGATTAGAAGACTTAATATCGTAAAGATGACAATAGTACCCAGATTCAGTGCAATCCCTATCAAAATCCCAATTGCTTTTTTGCAAAGATAGAAAATCCTATCCTAAAATTCATATTGAATCTCAAGGGGTCCAAACAGTCAAAACAACCTTGAAAAAGAAGAACAAAGTTGGAGGTCTCAGACTTCTGGATTTCAGAACTTAGTACAAAGCTACAGTAATCAAAACAGTGTGGTGCTGGCATACAGACAGACCAATGGAATAGAATTGAGAGCCCAGAAATAAACCCTCACATATATGTTCAAATGATTTTTGATAAGGTGCCAGGACCATTCAGTGAGGAACAGACAGTCTTTTCAACAAATGATGCTGGGAAAACTGGATATCCACATGCAAAAAAATGAAGTTGGACCATTACCTTACACTATGTACAAAAATTAACTTGAAATGGGTCAGAGACCTTAGCATAAGAGCTAAAACTATACAACAGTATAAGGGAAATGCTTCATAACATTGGACTTATAAGTGACTTCTTAGATATGACACTAAACGTACAAGTAATAAAAATTATAGATAAATTGGACTGTATCAAAATTTTAAATGTCTGTGCAGCAAAGGACACAGTAAATTAGAATGAAGAGGCAGCCCACAGAATAGGAGAAAATATTGGCAAATTGTGTATCTGGCAAGGGTTAATATCCAGAATATATAAAGAACTCCCACAATTCAACAAAACAGGCAAACCTGGTTTTTTAAATATGCAAAAGACTTAAAAAGACATTTCTCAAAAAGAGATATACAGGGACTTCCTGGTGGTCCAGTGGTTAAGAATTGCCTTCCAATGCAGGGGATGTGTGTTCAATCCCTGGTTGGGGAACTAAGATCCCACATGCCGCGGGGCACCTAAGCCCGCGCACCACAACTAGAGAAGTCCGCGTGCCTCAACAAAAGATCCCACATGCCGCATCGAGGATCCCACGTGCCACAACTAAGACCCAAAGCAACCAAAAAAAAGAGATATACAAATGGCCAATAACCACATGAAAAGATGTTCAACATACTAATCATTAGGGAAATGCAAATCAAAACCACAATGAAATATCACTTCACAATCATTAGAGCTAATATTTTTTAAAAAACAAAATAAATATTTCTTGGATGAGGAGAAACTAGAACTCTTAGGCATTGCAAAACGATGAGGCCACTGTGGAAGACAGTATAGCAATTCCTCAAAATATTAAACATAGAAATACCATATGACCTGGCAATTTCATTTCTGGGTATATACCAAAAGAATTGAAAGCAGGATCTCAATGAGATTATTTTATACCCATGTTCAATAGCAGCATTATTCACAATAGCCAAAAGTGGAAGCAACTTGGGTGTACATCAATAGATGAATGTATAAAGGAAATGTAGTGTATACATACAATATCACTCAGCCTTAAATATTATTAAGCCTTATTATTATTCAGCCTTAAAAAGGAAGAAAATTCTGACACATGCTACATTGTGGAGGAACCTTGAGGACACTATGGCAAGTGAAACAAACCAGTCATAAAAAGACAAATACTGTATGATTCCTCTTACATGAGGTACCTAGAGTAATCAAATTCAAAGACAGTAAAATGGTGGTTTCCAGAGACTCAGGGGGTAAGGGTGGAAGGAGGGAATGTTTAATGGATATAGAGTTTCAGTTTTGCAAGACGAAAGAGTTTGGGAGATTTGATGCATAAAAATGTGAATGTACATAACATTACCGAAGTGTACACTTAGAGATGGGTAAGATAGTAAATTTTATGTTACATGTTTTTACCACAATTAAAAGATTTTTTAATTTGTAAGATATTTGTATAAAGAAATGTGATAATATATAGTGGAGTTATGTAAGTAAAATGGGTGACAACAATAGCACAAAAGCTGAGAGGGATGAAATGAAAGAATACTGTCATAAGGCTCTTACACTATATGTAAAGTAGTATAATCACCTGAAATTAGACTGTGATAAGTTAAAGATGCATACTTAAAACCTAAAGTAACCACTAAAGTAACACTACAAAGAGTTATAGCTAAATCCAACGAAGGAGACAAATGAAATTGTAAAAAGACAAGACAAAACAAAACAAAAAACTCAATCCTAAACAAAACAGAAAAAAGCAGGAAAAGGGAATAAAGAACAGATGGGACAAATAGATAACAAATACCAAAATGATATACATAAACATAATCATATCATAGCCACATTAAAGTATACCCTGTAAACACGCAGTTAAAAGCAGAGGTTAGCAGATTGGATTAAAAAAGGAAGACCCAACCATATGCTGCTTGTAAGAAACCTACTTTAAATATTAAAATATAAATAGGTTAAAAGGGTGAAGGAGGCTACACAAAACCAACACAAATCAAAATAAAGTTGAAGAGGCTAATTAATATCAGGAGATTTCAGAGCAAACCTGTTGCCAGGGATACACTTAAACACTTATGCAGGTAATAACAAAGCTAAAAAAAATATGAAGTGAAAAGTGATAGACCTGCAGTGAGAAATAGACAAACCTGCAATTATAGTCTGATTTCATTACCTCTCTCTCAATAATTGAAAGAATAAGGAGACAGAAAAGCATTGAGTACATAAAAGACTTGAACAGCATAATCAACTAACTTTACCTGATTGATGTTTACAGAACATTCCCTCTAACAAAAGCAGAACATACATTCTTTGGAAATGCTCTCTGGACCATAAAACAAGTCTCAAAATTTTAAGAGGATTCAAGTCACACAAAATATGTTCTCTGACCTCCTGGAGTTAAATTAGAAATCAGTAACAGAAAAATCTCTGGAAAACCCCCAAATATGTGGAAACTAACTTCTCAATAACCCATGAGATAAAGAAGAAATCAAAAGGGAAATTAGAAGATCATTTGAACTGAATGAAAATGAAAACAATATATCAAAATTTTAAATGTGCCACTAAAGCAATTTCTATATTAGAGAAGAATGTCTGGAATTAATACTCTCAGCTTACACCTTAAGAAATTGGAGAAAGAAGAGCAAATTAAACCAAAAGTAGACAGAAGAAAGGTAATAAGAAAGATCAGAGCAGCAGCTGGTGAACTAGAAAACAGAAAATTACTCAAAAGAATTAGTTCCTTGAGAAAGTCAATAAAATTGATAAGCCTCTGGCCAAACTGATCAGGAGAAAAAGAGAAGGGACAAATTAGCAATATCAAAAATGAGATGACATCGCTACAGGTTATAAAGATAGTAAGGAAATCTTGTGAACAAGTTTATGCCAATAAATTTGACAATTTCTATGAAATGGATGAATTCCACTAGTGTGGTCATTCCATACTGATGACCAAAGCTCATTCAAGGTGAATAGATAAATTAAATAGCCCTATATCTATTAAGGAAATTGCATTTAAAACTATCCGAAAAAAGAAAACTCCAGGTACAGATGGTTTCTGGTGAGTTCTACAAAAACTTAAGGAAGAAATAATAACAATTCTATGCCAACTCCAGAAAACTGAAAAGATAGGAATACTTCCAATTTCATTCTATGAAACCAGCATCATTCTGATACCAAAACCAGACAAAAACATTACAAAACAGAAAACTACAGACCAGAATCCCTCTTGAACATAGATTTTAAAATTCTAAACAAATTTTACCAAATCATATCTAACAGTATATAAAAAAGATAGTTCATCATGACCAGGTGGCATTTATCCCAAGAATGCAGGTTGATTTAACATTCAAAAACTTAATCAGGGTTTCCCTGGTGGCGCAGTGGTTGGGAGTCCGCCTGCCGATGCAGGGGACACGGGTTCGTGCCCCGGTCCGGGAAGATCCCACATGCCGTGGAGCGGCTGGGCCCATGAGCCATGGGTGCTGAGCCTGCGCGTCCGGAGTCTGTGCTCCGCAACGGGAGAGGCCACAGCAGTGAGAGGCCCGCTTACCACAAAAAAAAAAAAAAAAAAATCAATATAATTTTCTATATTAACAGACCAAAAAAAGGAAAACCATATGATCTCAACAGATGCAGGAAAAAAACATTTACCAAAATCCAGCATATATTCCTGATTAAAAACTTTTAGCAGGGTGTCTGGGATGATATAGGGTTCAGGGACGGCAGTGTACAGGGCCTAGGGGTCAGCTGGCCAAGGGTTGGCCAACCTGCAGTATCCCTGGTCTCCAGCCCTCACCCAAGACTATCCAAGAGGACAAAGCCTCCCCAATGGCAGGCTCAGCATGTGGGAACCACCTCTCTGAGGCCTTCTTTGGGCCCTGAGCAGACGGAGGGCCTGGTTCCTGGAATGACAGTGACAAGAGTCCCTTCCCCTGGGCTGGGCCCCTCTATAGCCAGGAGCCAATGGCCCAGGACAGAGCCAAACCCTGTGAGCTGAACCAAGAGAAATACAATGCTGATGACAACATGAAGATCATCTGCCAGTGGGACAGCACCATGGGCAAGCCCAAAATTATGGAGAGATTTATCATAGATGGACATAGATTTATCATAGACAGCCACAGCAGCTGTCCATATACACCCTGACCCTGTATAAGCACATGGCCATGGTGGGCAGTATCTTACTGGTCTCATCTTTGTGGACTTTTTGGACACAGCAAGCCAGGAGCAGTTCCAGAGCACACATGCCTCCTACTGCAAGGCCCACACCTACATCGTGCTGTTTGATGTCAGAGGAAAGTCACCTACAAGAACCTGAGCACCTTGGGAAATGGGGCTTTGGGAGTTCAGGCCAGAGATCCTGTGCATCTGGTGGCCAAAAAAATTGTTGCAGACATAAAGGTGACCCCCAAAATCTTCAGTTTTGCCCAGTTCTCCCTGCTCCCCATACTTTGTCTCAACTGCTGATGGTGCCAACAGTGAAAAGCTTTCCAATGATACAGTTCAGTTGGCTGTGTCTTAGAACACCCTGTACACTTCATGGATGAGGTTTTGCAGGAGCTTGAGGACTTTGACTTGGATAGAAGGAGCAGAAGGAGGAGGATATGCCCAACTAAGAAGCAATGGGGCAGCATTGTGAGCCCATCTCAAAACTGAGAAGCCCTTCCAAGCCATCTCCCACGAACCTCCTGAAAACCCACCAATCCCATTTGCCTCCCCTACTTCATTGCCCATGATACCTGACCTTCTCACAGTTGTCCCCTCCCCTGTACTCAGGGACAGGGATGGGGATAGCACCAGCAAGTGCCCTCAACCGATGTAAGAGGTCCACATTAGACTGTAAAGCAGAATTAGAGATCAGTATTATAACCTTCCCTCCATGGCCAGACAGTAAAGAGAATCAGGCAACATGCTTTGTGTGTCTCTTAGAAATTTAGGTGAGTTTTTTTTTTTTCTCCCAGAACTGACCTCAGGGTCCATTCATTGCATCTCCACCAAGGGAATGATTTCTAATCCTTGATTACCCCCATTTCCATCCCCGTGGAATTTGGGAAGCCTCCATCCTTTTTACACATGACCTACCATCCTTTATCCTTTTTAGTCTCCCAGCAAACTTTTTTAAAAATGGTTTTGAGCAGACAGCTGTTCACTCCACAGATTTTTGGGCACCTATGGTATTTCACGAGCTCTTGTAGGTACAGCCAGTACCTTGGTGAACTGTGAGGCCAAGACCACAGGCACAGATTTGCCATTAAAATCAAGTGAAAGGGCTTCCCTGGTGGCGCAGTGGTTGAGAGTCCGCCTGCCGATGCAGGGGACACGGGTTCGTGCCCCGGTCTGGGAAGATCCCACATGCCACGGAGCGGCTGGGCCCGTGAGCCATGGCCGCTGAGCCTGCACGTCTGGAGCCTGTGCTCCGCGGCGGGAGCGGCCACAACAGTGAGAGGCCCGTGTACCGCAAAAAAAAAAAAAAAAAAAAGTGAAAGAAGGTGTCAGATCTGGCCGTACACAAACTTTGTTGGTAAACATCAAAGGTCAGTAGGCCATTGGGTCCAAACCCATTTGGATTACAAGAACTTGGCTTTTTAAAGAGGTACTGTTAAAACCCCTCTTTCATCATATGAGGCTTTCTCTCATTTTTTGAAGACTAGTATAGACATTGTGTGACTCTGTCCTTTGGTGACAGAGGCTGCAAAAGAACCATCCTGCTGCCTTTTCCGCTTCTTTCTAGTACTTGTGGCTCACTAATGTGTTTTTATGATCATCTTGTGCATTATTTCCATTGTTTTTATTTTTTTCTGTTTTTTTGGTTTTTTTTACAGTAAGGGTTGAATTACATTTTAGAAATCTCTTAGCAAAGTAGGCATAAAATGTAACTTCCTTAAACTGAAGAGGGGCATCTATGAAAAACTGACAGCTACCATCATACTTAAAGGGGAAGACTAAATGGTTTTTCCTAAGATTAGAAACGAGATTGATGTGTGCTCTTATGACTTTTGTTTCCACATTATACTTGAGGTTCTAGCCAGCACAATAAGGAAAAAGAAAAATAAAAGGTACCCATATTAGAAATGAAGAAGTAAAACTGTCATTTGCAGATGACATTATTGTCTATGAAGAAAATTTGACGGCATTTATAAAAAAGCTACTAGAAGTAACAAATGGGTTTAACAAGGTTGCAAGATATAAGATCATTATACATTTTTATAACTATTTTTTTAATATTTATTTTATTTATTTATTTGGTTGCACCAGGTCTTAGTTGCGGCTGGTGGGCTCCTTAGCTGTGGCTCATGGATTCCTTAGTTGCAGCTTGCTGGCTCCTTAGTTGTGGCATGTGGGCTCCTTAGTTGTGGCATGTGAACTCTTAGTTGCAGCATGCATGTGGGGTCTAGTTCCCTGACCAGGGATCAAACCCGGGCCCCCTGCATTGGGAGCTCAGAGTCTTAACCACTGTGGCACCTATGCTTGGGAAGTCCCAAGATCATTATACATTAATGAATTTTATTTCTATACAGGAAATGAATGGGAATTGAATTTTTTAAATACCATTTTCATTAGCATCAAACAGGAAATAACATAAACAGGAAATTCTTAGAGATCTCACAAAAGATATATAAGATCTATACAATGAAATCTATAAAATATTGTTGAGAAAAATAAATAAAAACTAAATAAATGGAGAGATATACAGTGTTCGGGGAACCACTCAATATTGTTAAGATGTCATTTCTCTCCCAATTGTTCTGTATATTCAGTGCAATCCCAGTGTAGATCCCAGAAGGCTTTTGTTTTTAATAGAAATTGACAAGATGGACCTAAAATTAATATGGGAATGCAGAGGATCAAGAACAACCAAAAAGACATTGGAAAAGGAGAAAAAAATTGGAGTTGATTTGAGATTTGTTACAAAGCTACAGAAATCATGACAGTGTGGTATTTGCTTAATGATAGACAAATAGATACATGGTACAAAATAGTGTTCAGCCATAGATCAACATGTATATGGGCAACAGATTTTTGCCAAACGTACAAAGGCAATTCAGTGGAGGAAGGACAGCCTTTTCAACAAATGGTGCTGGGACAATTGTGTGTCATGTGAAAAAAAGAACTTTGATCCATACCTTGAACCATATGCAAAAGTAACTCAAATGGATCAGAGCCCTACATATAAAGGCCTACATATAAACTTCTAGAAAAGAAAATAGGGAGAACTCTTGTAACCTTGAGATAAGGCAAAGATTACTTAGATACAATACCAGAGCACAATCAACAAATGAAACATTGATAAACTGACTTCATCAAAATTAAAAACTCCTGCCAGAGTGAGAGAAAATATATGCAAAATGAATTATATCTCGAGTATGTAAACTACTCTCTAGGTGGCTCTGTAGCACAATGGATAGCACACTGGACTTCTAGAATATGTAAAATACTCTCAAGTCAATAATAACAACTCTAGAAAAATGGGCCAAAGATTCTAGCAGACACTTCCCCAGAGAAGATATGCAGATGGCAAATGAGTACATGAAAAGATGCTTAACATCATTAGTCATTATAGAAATACAAATTAAAACCGCAAGGAGATACCACTGCACACCTATTAGAATGGTTACAATCAAATGAAAAAGACTGGGCATACCAAGTGTTGGTGAGGATGTGGAGGAACTGGGATTTTCATACACTGCTGGTGGAAATGTAAAATGGTACACTCACTTTAGCAAACACTTTGGCAGTCTCTTAAAAAGTCACACACGCTTACCATATTAGCCAGTCTTCCCTACTTCATAGCTATTTACCCCAGCACAAGGAAAGTATAAATCCTTACAAAGACATGTATGCTGTTTGAAAAGTAAAGACTGCTGTTTTTAGCTTTATTCATTGCAGCCAAAACTGGAAAACAATACAAATGTCCCATCAACAGGGAAAAGGATAAATAAGTTGTGTTATGTCTATACAATGGGATACTACATAGCATAAGAAATGAACTATTGATACATGCAACAACATGGATTAATCTCAAGATAATTATGCTGAGTGAAAGAAAGCGTGCACAAAATAGAACATACTGTCATTCCATTTATATAAGACCCTCAAAAATACAAACTATAGTAGCAGAAAGTAGTTCATGGAGGATGAAGTGAAAAGGTGGCAGGAAGAAGGGATTAAGAAGAGGCACAAGGAAATTTGAGGAGGATGATAGACTATGTTGATTGTTGTGATGGTTTCATAGTCAAGTTAAAACATCAAATTGTACACTTTATGCAGTTTAAGTCAGTTATATCTCCATAAGGCTATTTTTAAAATATTTATGTATGTATGCATGTATATGTATATATGCATGTATGTGATAGAGGGGACTCAGATTAAAAGAGACTTGAGACACATAGCAACCAAATGCAATGTTTGGACTTTGTACCCTGATTCAAGCATTCTGGAGGCAGCTGGGGGAATAGTCTGAGTGTTAGATTATGTTGATTAATTATTGTTAGTTTTGTTAGATAAGACAGTGGCACCAAACAAAAGCCCGTATCTGTTAGACATAGTTCACTTGGGGTGACTTTATGGGTGAAAGCCTACAGTGCTTGTGATGTGCTTTGAAATCCTCTAGCATAATAAAGAGGGGGGGAATAGATGAAGAATATAGGTAAATACTGATAATTGAAAGTCAATGATAAATACATTAAAGGTTCATTAAATTCCGGTTTCTTTTGTGTACTTTAAAATTCCTCCTAAAATTTTATGTTGTTTTTGTCTTATCCTCAGGATAGAATCCAAGGTCTCCTTTGTTTTAGCTCCCACCATACCCCTTCAGCCTCATCATCTGCCTCACACCACAGTTTAGGATCTGGTTATATGCAGGGTGACAATCTGTCCCAGTGTGCCTGGAACAGTCTTGGTTTGCGCCTGTTGTCCCAGTGTAATTATTAGCAGGGCCCTCTGACTCTCAAAATATTCTAATTTGAGTAATACATGCTTACCCTAGTTATAGTTATATCGAACTGTAATTTCCTTCACATACCTGTGCTTCACACCTGTTTGTCTTTACTAGACTATTCCTTTGTCCAGAATCCCCCTTCCTATCCCAATGCTTTCCTTATGTAACTCCTTCCTACTCACTTTTCCGAGTCTTAGCTCAGGCATCATTTTCTCAAAGCCTTCCCTGGCAGTCCTCTGCTGCCCTATCCCACCCCACCTGCATTATTTTGCCTTCTTTGTGCTGCCATACCACCTGGGCATGCTCCGTCGTACAGCACTTGATGAAAATGTGTTTACTGGTCTACTTTCCAATTCAGTTAGCTTTTCAAGGTTAGGGGTACACTGTCTTTTCATCTTTGGGTCCTTGGTGTCTAACAGTGTTGGCAATGTCTGCAAAATGCTGGATAAATTTAGCCTTAGAGATTTTCTGACTTAACCTTCTTAGATAAATGAGAAAAACTCAAGCTTGGAAAGGTAAATGCACCTTCCTAAGATCACGGAGCATAGCAGTGGCAGAGTCAGAAGTAGAGCTCATGATTGTATCCCTTCTCCCACACAGTGATATGATAAGCAATTTTAAGGAGCTTTAGAGGTGTCTTTTCCCAAAGACAGAGCTTATATATCTAATAAGGGTCATCCTTGGAGCAGAACAGGAAAGCTGTTAGAACAGTGGCAGTAGCTCTGACATGTACAAGAACTAGATGTTGATAATGCTGTAATATTTCACATTTGTTAGATACAAAATGCAATGGTGATTATGACACCTGGCTTTTTTACTATATACACTTATTTACCAGAATGCTAAATCTGTGGGGAAAACTGCCAGTTTTTCTCTTTTTTAAATTATTTTTTTAAAATCCTCTCATATGATATGACATGGAAAGTAATGTAGGATAATAGGGACTTTATACATTTAATTATTTTAAAATAACGTCATCTAGAGTGCATCTTAAAAGTTCTCATCACAAGAAGAAAAACATTCTGTGTGGTGATAGATGTTAACTAGACTTATTGTGATCATTTCAAAACATACAACTATCAAATCATGTTGTACACCTGAAACTAATATAATGTGTATCTCAATTATACCTCAATTAAAAATTTTAATAAAATAAAGTGAGCTGAAATATCAGGGAAAAAAAAAGAACGTCCAGAGATCCTGCACTTAATGTCTGTTTTTCTTTGCAATTTTCATAGCGTCGTCTTGGAGATGCAGCCAAGAAAGCCATCAGCAAATTAACAACCAGAACAGTGAAAAAGGGTGATAAGGTACAGTAATGAAATCACTTTAACACTATAAAAACAGTAAAGTATTTTGCTTTTGATTTGGTGGGCGGGAGTATACCCTAACCATTTGTGTCTCCTTTGTTAGATTATTCTTTTTCTCCAAGCATACTATCTAAACTAGCTTCTCTTTGAAATCTTATTTTTAGTATGCCTGTCATTCAGAGACCCTCCATACAGTTCTCTAATTTTCCTGGATTTTAAAAGCTCCTGTCATAATTAGCATCACCGGACTACTTACAGTTTCCCTAGCTGTGGTGTTCAACAGTTTTCTTCTGCTAAAACCTAGCATATTTTGGGGAAGAACTCTAAGTAGCCAGGAATGTGCATTCTCTTCCTGTGCTTCGTGCGACTTTGCGTCTCTCTTCTGTGTTTTAGTTCTTCACCAGTTAGCTGGAGAACTAGAGACCCACATTCAAGGGAGTGTTGGTTAACAAGGTGCTTTCTGTACAGTGGGCTAAGCAGTTTGAAAGAAGGGCACAGTTTGTTAGGGTTGGATCTAGTGGCTTAGGGGAAATGACTCAGAGAGGTAGTGATAGAGGCCATCTATAGCTGAGATTCCTGACCCTAATTCTCCAGTCAGATCTCAAATTAGGTCGAGCCCTGTTTCTGCTCTCTATGGACAAAACAGCAACTT
Organism: Phocoena sinus; assembly: GCF_008692025.1. NCBI lineage: Eukaryota > Metazoa > Chordata > Mammalia > Artiodactyla > Phocoenidae > Phocoena > Phocoena sinus. The sequence continues at coordinate 17,679,187 of NC_045765.1, read as the reverse complement.
AATGTGAGACCCTGTGTTCAATATATTTAAGGTTATCTAGAATGAAGAAATTGCATCTCTGAAGGTATAAAACCAAACCTGTCTTCTGCCCCAAAACCAACTCTAATTTTTTACCAGAGAGCTCTGGAAGGATAATTGCAGGTGATTCTCCATCCTCTTAAGTTTTACCACTTTCTTGACTTTACTCATTTTTATTCCCACTGCCTTGACACCCCACATCTAGTTTTCCTTGACACAGCTCCAGAAGATAGAAACATTTTCAGTGAACTTCATGGTATACTAAAGAAAGAAAAAAGTAAAAACACTTGCAGAAAATATAAGCAGCATCACAACAGCTGTACTTTAACCCCAGAGGAGTGGTCACCAATATAAATGCTTTTTTGACCTGGTAACCTTCAGCTGCCACATTAATTTGAACTTCCCTGGAGCTCATCCAACCTACCCATCCTACTTTGTCCCCCCATGCTAATACAAAACCATCTTTCCTTATTAAAACCAACACTTTTTTAAAGTTTGTACCTCCTAGACCTGTCAAGAGTTACCCTACTGAGTTTCAGTCCACGCGGCAGTGACACAGCAAATAGTGTTGCCTTTCCTGGTAGTGCTCTGTTTAATGACAAGGCACGGAAACCCTTCCCCAATCCAGAGGAGGAAGGAGATCAATTACCCTGGGTGACCAAAAACCTGGCTGACTCTTCCTGACCCTTGATAAAGACCTAGTATAGAGTTGAGTCCATGACTGTTCTCTACCCCAAATCTATGACCAGATGCACAGCTCCTATCCTTGGGGTGAGTCTTTTGGGGGCTCAACCATCTTTTCTGCCTGTACTTAACTGTGTGGTCATACTTAACTGTGTGGTCAGATGAGTGTCCTGATGAGGAAAACCTACTCAGACCAGTATAGTGATGCTGCACTAGATGGTCCAAGGTGATAGCTGATTTGAATCTTAAAAAAAAATTAGTATTCTGATTTCTAAGACGTTTCACAAAAAGAATTAGTATTAATTGTTACACCATAGTTTAAAAACAAAATAGACTGGCTTAGTTACAATTTGGGTCAATACAGTTAAGCAAATAGAAACGTTACTTTTTTTTTTTTTATAACCTTTCACTTTATAATCACCTGTTTACCACAGTTGCCACAGGAAAAATCTTAGCTGGATCGTATCTCCTCCATTTAGATACTTATAGCTTTGGCGTATAACTTTCATTGCTGTGCTTTTCATTTCAGGAAACAGACCCAGACTTTGATCATTGTGCAGTCTGCATAGAAAGCTATAAACAGAATGATGTTGTCCGGATTCTCCCCTGCAAGTATGTCAAATTTCTTCATTTAAAATAGAATGATACTGGGCTTCCCTGGTGGCGCAGTGGTTGAGAGTCAGCCTGCGATGGAGGGGACACGGGTTCGTGCCCCAGTCTGGGAGGATCCCACATGCTGCAGAGCGGCTGGGCCCGTGGGCCATGGCCACTGGGCCTGTGCGTCCGGAGCCTTTGCTCCGCAACGGGAGAGGCCGCAGCGGTGAGAGGCCCACGTACCGCAAAAAAAAAAAAAAAAAAAGAATATAATGATACTAATGTGATTTGTACATCTCCCTTTCAGAGTGGGTATCCACTTGCTTTTGAGAGCCACCTTACCCACGGCTTTTCTGGTAGGCAGAGGCCCAGCTGCACACTGCACATAGTGGTGAGCCATGTGCCTCAGCAAGAACTGATTGCAAAGCCTTTTCTAGTTATGAGAAACACAGGGGCACAACCTCCACAGGTTGTGTGGAGGCACATCAGTAGCCTAAAAACATTAAGGTCAAGAATTTTTATTTCTGTAACTTCTGTGGTTTTCAGAACTAGCCACTGTTCCTCTCCTTCTTAAATCAGAGTACACCACTAGGCTCTCTGATAAAGCCTCAGCAGTGTTCACTTGGTGCTGGGTACCAGAACTCTAGGACTTGGATTAAATCTTTTTTTGAGCCTTGGCTGTGTAAAGTGGGTAGGACTGGTATGTGCTGTGTGCCTGCCCCACGTCAGGTACTCTGCTGTGTGCTGTTTACATCTACTCTCTCCCCATTGTCCAGTAAGGGATGGCGAAGTCAATAGTAGAGCTGCCAGGGTCACACAAGTCAGAAATGGCAGAGCCAATTTAAAGGTGTGCCTCTGTATTATTTCTGCTCTTTATGTAGGGCCACATGCCTCCCTCCAAAAGGAGGATGTTCACCTATACTCTGGTGCCCTTAAAAAGAGTGTGTGGATTTCTACCATGGTGCTATGCCAAGCTAGGGAGTACGAGACACTAAGATACACAATTCTGAGCATTGACTGGAAAAATATGAGGTCACCTACTGAGGAGCCTAAAATCAAAAGACTTTTCCTTCTCCCTTCTCTTTTAAAAGACATCCACATAACTCCTACCTTCTAATTATATGGAACATGTGAATGAATAGAATAATTAGTAGTAGTTGTCTCCATGAGGCTACTGGTGTTAGTTTACTTATTCACAAAGTTATATATTTTGAGCCTAGAAAGATCTGGTTTTTTTAAATCAAAACTTAAGAATAATTCCATATACTGAAACAGAAAACGAAGATTCAGGAAGTCAAATCATTTAGTTTACATATAAAGGGAAATCTGTAAAACTAAATTTAACCTGTGCTATAGAAAATTAAACTATGTAATTACAGTTTTTCCAGTATAAAAACATGAGGCTAAAGGAAATACACATACAAATACAGTTGACCCTGTACAACTCGGGTTTGAACTGCACCAGTTCACCTATTTCAATAGTAAATACTGCAGTACTACATGATCAGCAATTGGTTGAATGTGCAGAACTGCGGATACGGAGGGCTGACTGTAAAGTTATATGTGGATTATCAGCTGCATGGGGGCATCAACACCTCTAACCCCACCCCACCCCTAGGTTGTTCAAAGGTCAACTATGCAAATCAGGGGAAAGATTAGTATGATACATTATAAAGCATAATCAGCTCTTACTTGCTTTTAAAAATTGTTTTTACCTGCACAGATTTCTTTTGACACTGGAATAGCCAGGAAGAAGCCAAGTCTTTCAAAATTCTCTGTCTTCTTATCTCAGTCCAGGGGCCCTTGGGACCATCTGAGACCTAAGAACGAAGGCTTCCAAAACCACTGATGGTTATTAATAAGGTGACACTGATTTCCTCAGGGGAGCCTCAGCTGAAAATAGATAATGCTGGGAAGTTTGCTCCATTTTCTCTCTGTCCCTCAAGCATTGACTTTTCAAGAGTTTCATTCTTATTTCTCTTTTTTTCTTCCAAAAATCAGAATCAGTGGGGAGCTTTCAGAAACAAATCCTGAGGGGAGACCCAGGCATGTTTGTTTTTATTAAGTACCTGGGTGACACTGATGCTGCAAGACCATACCATCTATTTTTTTTTTTTTACATCTTTATTGTAGTATAATTGCTTTACAATGGTGTGCTAGTTTCTGCTTTATAACAAAGTGAATCAGTTATACATATACATATGTTCCCATCTCTCTTCCCTCTTGCATCTCCCTCCCTCCCACCCTCCCTATCCCACCCCTCTAGGTGGTCACAAAGCACCGAGCTGATCTCCCTGTGCTATGCGGCTGCTTCCCACTAGCTATCTATTTTACGTTTGGTAGTGTATATATGTCCATGCCTCTCTCTCGCTTTGTCACAGCTTACCCTTCCCCCTCCCCATATCTTCAAGTCCATTCTCTAGTAGGTCTGTGTCTTTATTCCTGTCTTACCCCTAGGTTCTTCATGACATTTTTTTTTCTTATATTCCATATATATGTGTTAGCATACGGTATTTGTCTTTCTCTTTCTGACTTACTTCACTCTGTATGACAGACTCTAGGTCCATCCACCTCATTACAAATAGCTCAATTTTGTTTCTTTTTATGGCTGAGTAATGTTCCATTGTATATATGTGCCACATCTTCTTTATCCATTCATCCGATGATGGACACTTAGGTTGTTTCCATCTCTGGACTATTGTAAGTAGAGCTGCAATGAACATTTTGGTACATGACTCTTTTCGAATTACGGTTTTCTCAGGGTATATGCCCAGTAGTGGGATTGCTGGGTCATATGGTAGTTCTATTTGTAGATTTTTAAGGAACCTCCATACTGTTCTCCATAGTGCCTGTACCAATTCACATTCCCACTGCAGTGCAAGAGTGTTCCCTTTTCTCCACACCCTCACCAGCATTTATTGTTTCTATATTTTTTGATGATGACCATTCTGACTGGTGTGAGATGATATCTCATTGTAGTTTTGATTTGCATTTCTCTAATGATTAATGATGTTGAGCATTCTTTCATGTGTTTTTTGGCAGTCTGTATATCTTCTTTGGAGAAATGTCTGTTTAGGTCTTCTGCCCAGTTTTGGACTGGATTGGGCTGTTTGTTTTTTTGTTATTGAGCTGCATGAGCTGCTTGTAAATTTTGGAGATTAATCCTTTGTCAGTTGCTTCATTTGCAAATATTTTCTCCCATTCTGAGGGTTGTCTTTTGGTCTTGTTTATGGTTTCCTTTGCTGTGCAAAAGCTTTGAAGTTTCATTAGGTCCCATTTCTTTATTTTTGTTTTTATTTCCATTTCTCTGGGAGGTGGGTCAAAAAGGATCTTGCTGTGATTTATGTTATAGAGTGGTCTGCCTATGTTTTCCTCTAAGAGTTTGATAGTGTCTGGCCTTACATTTAGGTCTTTAATCCATTTTGAGCTTATTTTTGTGTATGGTGTTAAGGAGTGATCTAATCTCATACTTTTACATGTACCTGTCCAGTTTTCCCAGCACCACTTATTGAAGAGGCTGTCCTTTCTCCACTGTACATTCCTGCCTCCTTTATCAAAGATAAGGTGACCATATGTGCGTGGGTTTATCTCTGGGCTTTCTATCCTGTTCCATTGATCTATATTTCTGTTTTTGTGACAGTACCATACTGTAGCTTTGTAGTATAGTCTGAAGTCAGGGAGCCTGATTCCTCCAACTCCATTTTTCATTCTCAAGATTGCTTTGGCTATTCGGGGTCTTTTGTGTTTCTATACAAATTGTGAAATTTTTTGTTCTAGTTCTGTGAAAATGCCCGTGGTAGTTTGATAGGGATTGCACTGAAACTGTAGATTGCTTTGGGTAGTATAGTCATTGTCACAATATTGATTCTTCCAATCCAAGAACATGGTATATCTCTCCATCTATTTGTATCATCTTTAATTTCTTTCATCAGTGTCTTATAATTTTCTGCATACAGGTCTTTTGTCTCCTTAGGTAGGTTTATTCCTAGATATTTTATTCTTTTTGTTGCAGTGGTAAATGGGAGTGTTTTCTTGATTTACCTTTCAGATTTTTCATCATTGGTGTATAGGAATGCTAGAGATTTCTGTGCATTAATTTTGTATCCTGCTACTTTACCAAATTCATTGATTAGCTCTAGTAGTTTTCTGGTGGCATCTTTAGGATTCTCTATGTAAAGTATCATGTCATCTGCAAACAGTGACAGCTTTACTTCTTCTTTTCCAATTTGGATTCCTTTTATTTCCTTTTCTTCTCTGATTGCTATGGCTAAAACTTCCAAAACTATGTTGAATAAGAGTGGGCAACCTTGTCTTTTTCCTGATCTTAGTGGAAATGCTTTCAGTTTTTCACCATTGAGGATGATGTTGGCTGTGGGGTTGTCATATATGTCCTTTATTATGTTGAGGAAAGTTCCCTCTGTGCCTACTTTCTGCAGGATTTTTATCATAAATGGGTGTTGAATTTTGTTGAAAGCTTTCTCTGCATCCATTGAGGTGACCATATGGTTTTTCTCCTTCAGTTTGTTAATATGGTGTATCACGTTGATTAATTTGCATGTATTGAAGAATCCTTGCATTCCTAGAATAAACCCCACTTGATCACGGTGTATGATCCTTTTAATGTGCTATTAGATTCTGTTGGCTAGTATTTTACTGAGGAATTTTGCATCTATGTTCATCAGTTATATGGCCCTGTACTTTTCTTTCTTTATGACATCCTTGTCTGGTTTTGGTATCAGGGTGATGGTGGCCTCGTAGAATGAGTTTGGGAGCGTTCCTCCCTCTGCTATATTTTGGAAGAGTTTAAGAAGGATAGGTGTTAGCTCTTCTCTAAATGTTTGATAGAATTCGCCTGTGAAGCCATCTGGTCCTGGGCTTTTGTTTGTTGGAAGATTTTAAATCACAGTTTCAATTTCAGTGCTTGTGATTGGTCTGTTCATATTTTCTATTTCTTCTTGATTCAGTCTTGGCAGGTTGGGCTTTTCTAAGCATTTGTCCATTTCTTCCAGGTTGTCCATTTTATTGGCATAGAGTTGCTTGTAGTAATCTCTCATGATCTTCTGTATTTCTGCAGTGTCAGTTGTTACTTCTCCTTTTTCATTTCTAATTCTATTTTTTTTTTTAAACATCTTTATTGGGGTATAATTGCTTTACAATGGTGTGTTAGTTTCTGCTTTATAACAAAGTGAATCAGCTATACATATACATATGTTCCCATATGTCTTCCCTCTTGCGTCTCCCTCCCTCCCACTCTCCCCATCCCACCCTTCCAGGCTGTCACAAAGCACCGAGCTAATATCCCTGTGCCTTGCGGCTGCTTCCCCCCAGCTATCTACCTTACTACGTTTGTTAGTGTGTATATGTCCATGACTCTCTCTCGCCCTGTCAAAACTCACCCCTCCCCCTCCCCATACCCTCAAGTCCGTTCTCCAGTAGGTCTGCGTCTTTATTCCTATCTTACCCCTAGGTTCTTCATGACATTTTTTTCCCTTAAATTCCATATATATGTGTTAGCATACGGTATTTGTCTTTTTCTTTCTGACTTACTTCACTCTGTATGACAGACTCTAGGTCTATCCATCTCATTACAAATAGCTCAATTTCATTTCTTTTTAAGGCTGAGTAATATTCCATTGTGTATATGTGCCACATCTTCTTTATCCATTCATCCGATGATGGGCGCTTAGGTTGTTTCCATGTCCTGGCTATTGTAAATAGAGCTGCAATGAACATTTTGGTACATGACTCTTTTTGAATTTTGGTTTTCTCAGGGTATATGCCAAGTAGTGGGATTGCTGGGTCATATGGTAATTCTATTTGTAGTTTTTTAAGGAACCTCCATACTGTTCTCCACAGTGGCTGAACCAATTCACATTCCCACCAGCAGTGCAAGAGTGTCCCCTTTTCTCCACACCCTCTCCAGCATTTATTGTTTATAGATTTTTTGATGATGGCCATTCTGACTGGTGTGAGATGATATCTCATTGTAGTTTTGATTTGCATTTCTCTAATGATTAATGATGTTGAGCATTCTTTCATGTGTTTGTTGGCATTCTGTATATCTTCTTTGGAGAAATGTCTATTTAGGTCTTCTGCCCATTTTTGGATGGGGTTGTTTGTTTTTTTGTTATTGAGCTGCATGAGCTGCTTGTAAATTTTGGAGATTAATCCTTTGTCAGTTGCTTCATTTGCAAATGTTTTCTCCCATTCTGAGGGTTGTCTTTTGGTCTTGGTTATGGTTTCCTTTGCTGTGCAAAAGCTTTGAAGTTTCATTAGGTCCCATTTGTTTATTTTTGTTTTTATTTCCATTACTCTAGGAGGTGGGTCAGAAAGGATCTTGCTGTGATTTATGTCATAGAGTGTTCTTCCTATGTTTTCTTCTAAGAGTTTGATAGTTTCTGGCCTTACATTTAGGTCTTTAATCCATTTTGAGCTTATTTTTGTGTATGGTGTTAGGGAGTGATCTAATCTCATACTTTTACATGCACCTGTCCAGTTTTCCCAGCACCATTTATTGAAGAGGCTGTCCTTTCTCCACTGTACATTCCTGCCTCCTTTATCAAAGATAAGGTGTCCATATGTGCGTGGGTTTATCTCTGGGCTTTCTATCCTGTTCCACTGATCTATCTTTCTGTTTTTGTGCCAGTACCATACTGTCTTGATTACTGTTGCTTTGTAATATAGTCTGAAGTCAGGGAGCCTTATTCCTCCAGCTCCTTTTTTCGTTCTCAAGATTGCTTTGGCTATTCGGGGTCTTTTGTGTTTCCATACAAATTGCGAAATTTTTTGTTCTAGTTCTGTGAAAAATGCCAGTGGTAGTTTGATAGGGATTGCATTGAATCTGTAGATTGCTTTGGGTAGTAGAGTCATTTTCACAATGTTGATTCTTCCCATCCAAGAACATGGTATATCTCTCCATCTATTTGTATCATCTTTAATTTCTTTCATCAGTGTCTTATAATTTTCTGCATACAGGTCTTTCGTATCCTTAGGTAGGTTTATTCCTAGATATTTTATTCTTTTTGTTGCAATGGTAAATGGGAGTGTTTTCTTGATTTCACTTTCAGATTTTTCATCATTAGTATATAGGAATGCCAGAGATTTCTGTGCATTAATTTTGTATCCTGCTACTTTACCAAATTCATTGATTAGCTCTAGTAGTTTTCTGGTAGCACCTTTAGGATTCTCTATGTATAGTATCATGTCATCTGCAAACAGTGACAGCTTTACTTCTTCTTTTCCGATTTGGATTCCTTTTATTTCCTTTTCTTCTCTGATTGCTGTGGCTAAAACTTCCAAAACTATGTTGAATAAGAGTGGTGAGAGTGGGCAACCTTGTCTTGTTCCTGATCTTAGTGGAAATACTTTCAGTTTTTCACCATTGAGGATGATGTTTGCTGTGGGCTTGTCATATATGGCTTTTATTATGTTTAGGAAAGTTCCCTCTATGCCTACTTTCTGGAGGGTTTTTATCATAAATGGGTGTTGAATTTTGTCGAAAGCTTTCTCTGCATCTATTGAGATGATCATATGTTTTTTCTCCTTCAATTTGTTAATATGGTTTATCACATTGATAGATTTGCGTATATTGAAGAATCCTTGCATTCCTGGAATAAACCCCACTTGATCATGGTGTATGATCCTTTTAATGTGCTGTTGGATTCTGCTTGCTAGTATTTTGTTGAGGATTTTTGCATCTATGTTCATCAGTGATATTGGCCTGTAGTTTTCTTTCTTTGTGACATCCTTGTCTGGTTTTGGTATCAAGGTGATGGTGGCTTCGTAGAAGGAATTTGGGAGTGTTCCTCCCTCTGCTATATTTTGGAAGAGTTTGAGAAGGATAGGTGTTAGCTCTTCTCTAAACGTTTGATAGAATTCACCTGTGAAGCCATCTGGTCCTGGGCTTTTGTTTGTTGGAAGGTTTTTAATCACAGTTTCAATTTCAGTGCTTGTGATTGGTCTGTTCATATTTTCTATTTCTTCCTGATTCAGTCTTGGCAGGTTGTGCATTTCTAAGAATTTGTCCATTTCTTCCAGATTGTCCATTTTATTGGCATAGAGTTGCTTGTAGTAATCTCTCATGATTTTTTTTATTTCTGCAGTGTCAGTTGTTACTTCTCCTTTTTCATTTCTAATTCTATTGATTTGAGTCTTCTCCCTTTTTTTCTTGATGAGTCTGGCTAGTGGTTTATCTATTTTGTTTATCTTCTCAAAGAACCAGCTTTTAGTTTTATTGATCTTTGCTATTGTTTCCTTCATTTCTTTTTCATTTATTTCTGATCTGATTTTTATGATTTCTTTCCTTCTGCTAGCTTTGGGGTTTTTTTGTTCTTCTTTCTCTAATTGCTTGAGGTGCAAGGTTAGGTTGTTTATTCGAGATGTTTCCTGCTTCTTAAGGTGGGCTTGTATTGCTATAAACTTCCCCCTTAGAACTGCTTTTGCTGCATCCCATAGGTTTTGGGTCGTTGTGTCTCCATTGTCATTTGTTTCTAGGTATTTTTTTATTTCCTCTTTGATTTCTTCAGTGATCACTTCATTATTAAGTAGTGTATTGTTTAGCCTCCATGTGTTTGTAGTTTTTAAAGATCTTTTCCTGTAATTGATATCTAGTCTCATGGCGTTGTGGTCGGAAAAGATACTTGATACAATTTCAGTTTTCTTAAATTTACCAAGGCTTGATTTGTGACCCAAGATATGATCTATCCTGGAGAATGTTCCATGAGCACTTGAGAAAAATGTGTATTCTGTTGTTTTTGGATGGAGTGTCCTATAAATATCAATTAAGTCCATCTTGTTTAATGTATCATTTAAAGCTTGTGTTTCCTTATTTATTTTCATTTTGGATGATCTGTCCATGGGTGAAAGTGGGGTGTTAAAGTCCCCTACTATGAATGTGTTACTGTTGATCTCCCATTTTATGGTTGTTAGTATTTGCCTTATGTATTGAGGTGCTCCTATGTTGGGTGCATAAATATTTACAATTGTTATATCTTCTTCTTGGATCGATCCCTTGATCATTATGTAGTGTCCTTCTTTGTCTCTAATTCTATTGATTTGAGTCTACTCCCTTTTTTTTTTGATGAGTCTGGCTAATGGTTTATCAATTTTGTTTATCTTCTCAAAGAACCAGCTCTTAGGGGCTTCCCTGGTGGCGCAGTGGTTGAGAGTCCGCCTGCGGATGCAGGGGACACGGGTTCGTGCCCCGGTCCGGGAAGATCCCATATGCCATGGAGCGGCTGGGCCTGTGAGCCATGGCCGCTGGGTCTGCACGTCTGGAGCCTGTGCTCCGCAACAGGAGAGGCCACAACAGTGAGAGGCCCACGCGCCGCAAAAAAAAAAAAAAAAAAAGAACCAGCTCTTAGTTTTATTGATATTTGCTATCGTTTCCTTCATTTCTTTTTCATTTATTTCTGATCTGATCTTTATGATTTCTTTCCTTCTGCTAACTTTGGGGTTTTTTTGTTCTTCTTTCTCTAATTGCTTTAGGTGCAAGGTTAGCTTGTTTATTCAAGATGTTTCCTGTTTCTTAAGGTAGTATTGTATTACTTCCCTCTTAGAACTGCTTTTGCTGCATCTCATAGGTTTTGGGTCGTCGTGTCTCCATTGTCATTTGTTTCTAGGTATTTTTTGATTTCCTCTTTGTTTTCTTCAGTGATCACTTCGTTATTAAGTAGTGTATTTTTAGCCTCCACGTGTTTGTATTTTTTACAGACCTTTTCCTGTAATTGATATCTAGTCTCATAGCGTTGTGGTCGGAAAAGATACTTGATACAATTTCAATTTTCTTAAATTTACCAAGGCTTGATTTGTGACCCAAGATACGATCTATCCTGGAGAATGTTCCATGAGCACTTGAGAAAAATGTGTATTCTGTTGTTTTGGGATGGAATGTCCTATAAATATCAATTAAGTCCATCTTGTTTAATGTATCATTTAAAGCTTGTGTTTCCTTATTTATTTTCATTTTGGATGATCTGTCCATTGGTGAAAGTGGGGTGTTAGAGTCCCCTACTATGAATGTGTTACTGTCAATTTCCCGTTTTCTGGCTGTTAGTATTTGCCTTATGTATTGAGGTGCTCCTATGTTGGGTGCATAAATATTTACAATTGTTATATCTTCTTCTTGGATCGATCCCTTGATCATTATGTAGTGTCCTTCTTTGTCTCTTCTGATAGTCTTTATTTCAAAGTCTATTTTGTCTGATATGAGAATTGCTACTCCAGCTTTCTTTTGGTTTCCATTTTCATGGAATATCTTTTTCCATCCCCTCACTTTCAGTCTGTATGTGTCTCTAGGTCTGAAGTGGGTCTCTTGTAGACAGCATATATATGGGTCTTGCTTTTGTATCCATTCAGCCAGTCTGTGTCTTTTGGTGGGAGCATTTAATCCATTTACATTTAAGGTAATTATCAATATGTATTTTCCTGTTCCCATTTTCTTATTGTTTTGGGTTTGTTATTGTAGGTCTTTTCCTTCTCTTGTGTTTCTTGCCTAGAAATAGTCCTTTTGCATTTGTTGTAAAGCTGGTTTGGTGATGCTGAACTCTCTCAGCTTTTGCTTGTCTGTAAAGATTTTAATTTCTCCATCAAATCTGAATGAGATCCTTGTGGGGTAGAGTAATCTTGGTTGTAGGTTTTTCTCCTTCATCACTTTAAATATGTCCTGCCAGTCCCGTCTGGCTTGCAGAGTTTCTGCTGAAAGATCAGCTGTTAACCTTATGGGGATTCCCTTGTGTGTTATTTTCCCCTTGCTGCTTTTAATATGTTTTCTTTGTATTTAATTTTTGATAGTTTGATTAATATGTGTCTTGGCGTGTTTCTCCTTGGATTTATCCTGTATGGGACTCTCTGTGCTTCCTGGACTTGATTAACTATTTCCTTTCCCATATTAGGGAAGTTTTCAACTATAATCTCTTCAAATATTTTCTCAGTCCCTTTCTTTTTCTCTTCTTCTTCTGGAACCCCTATAATTCGAATGTTGGTGCGTTTAATGTTGTCCCAGAGGTCTCTGAGACTGTCCTTAAGTTCTTTTCATTCTTTTTTCTTTATTCTGCTCTGCAGTAGTTATTTCCACTATTTTATCTTCCAGGTCACTTATCCTTTCTTCTGCCTCAGTTATTCTGCTATTGTTCCCGTCTAGAGTATTTTTAATTTCATTTATTGTGTTGTTCATCGTTGCTTGTTTCATCTTTAGTTCTTCTAGGTCCTTGTTAAATGTTTCTTGCATTTTCTCTATTCTATTTCCACAATTTTGGATCATCTTTACTATCATTATTTTGAATTTTTTTCAGGTAGACTGCCTATTTCCTCTTCATTTGTTAGGTCTGGTGGGTTTTTATCTTGCTCCTTCATCTGCTGTGTGTTTTTCTGTCTTCTCATTTTGCTTATCTTACTGTGATTGGGGTCTCCTTTTTGCAGGCTGCAGGTTTGTAGTTCCCGTTGTTTTTGGTGTCTGTCCCCAGTGGCTAAAGCTGTTTCAGACGGTTGTGTAGGCTTCCTGGTGGAGAGGACTAGTGCCTGTGTTCTGGTGGATGAGGCTGGATCTTGTCTTTCTGGTGGGCAGGTCCATGTCTGGTGGTGTGTTTTGGGGTGTCTGTGAACTTATTATGATTTTAGGCAGCCTCTCTGCTAATGGGTGGGGTTGTGTTCCTGTCTTGCTAGTTGCTTGGCATAGGGTGTCCAGCACTGTAGCTTGCTAGTCGTTGAGTGAAGCTGGGTGCTGGTGTTGAGATGGAGATCTCTGGGAGATTTTTGCCGTTTGATATGTGGAGCTGGGAGGTCTCTTGTGGACCAGTGTCCTGAAGTTGGCTCTCCCACCTCAGAGGCACAGCACTGACTCCTGGCTACAGCACCAAGGGCCTTTCATCCACACGGCTCAGAATAAAAGGGAGAAAAAGTAGAAAGAGAGAGAGAGAAAGAAAGAAAGATCGAAAGAAAGAAAGGAAGGAAGGAAGAAAGGAAGAAAGAAAGGGGAAAGAAAGGAAGGAGGGAAGGAAGGAAGAAAGAAGGAAAAGAAAGAAAGAGGAAAGAGGATAAAATAAAATCAAGTACAATAAAATAACGTTATTAAAATAAAAAATAATTATTAAGAAAAAAAAATTTTTTAAGAAAAAAGCGGACAGATAGAACCCTAGGACAAATGGTGACAGCAAAGCTATACAGACAAAATCTCACATAGAAGCATACACATACACACTCACAAAAAGAGGAAAAAGGGAAAAAATAGTAAATCTTGCTCTCAAAGTCCACCTCCTCAGTTTGGGATGATTCGTTGTCTATTCATGTATTCCACAGATGCAGGGTACATCAAGTTGATTGTGGAGCTTTAATCCGCTGCTTCTGAGGCTGCTGGGAGAGATTTCCCTTTCTCTTCTTTGTTCTCACAGCTCCCGGGGCTCAGCTTTGGATTTGGCCCTGCCTCTGCATGTAGGTCGCTGGAGGGCGTCTGTTCTTCGCTCAGACAGGACGGGGTTAAAGGAGCAGCTGCTTCAGAGGCTCTGGCTCACTCAGGCTGTGGGGAGGGAGGGGTGTGGATGCGGGGCGAGCCTGCCGCAGCAGAGGCCGCTGGGATGTTACACCAGCCTGAGGCACACCGTGCATTTTCCCGGGGAAGTTGTCCCTGGATCCCGGGACCCTGGCAGTGGCGGGCTGCACAGGCTCCCCAGAAGGGAGGTGTGGATAGTGACCTGTGCTCGCACACAGGCTTCTTGGTGACTGCCGCAGCAGCCTTAGCGTCTCATGCCCGTCTCTGGGGTCCGCGCTGTTAGCCGTGGCTCGCGCCCGTCTCTGGAGCTCCTTTAAGCAGCACTCTTAATCCCCTCTCCTCACGCACCAGGAAACAAAGAGGGAAGAAAAAGTCTCTTGCCTCTTCGTCAGGTCCAGACTTTTCCCTGGACTCCTTCCCGGCTAGCCGTGGTGCACTAACCCCCTGCAGGCTGTATTCACGCTCTCCCAGCGCTCCGACCAAAGCCCAGCCTCAGCTCCCAGCCCCGCCCGCCCCGGCGGGTGAGCAGACAAGCCTCTCGGGCTGGTGAGTGCTGGTCGGCACGGATCCTCTGTGCGGGAATCTCTCCGCTTTGCCCTCCGCACCCCTGTTGCTGTGCTCTCTTCCGCGGCACCGCAGCTCCCCGCCTCCGCCGCTCCCCGCCTCCGCCACCCGCAGTCTCCGCCACCCGCAGTCTCCGCCCGCAAAGGTGCTTCCTAGTGTATGGAAACTTTTCCTCCTTCACGGCTCCCTCCCACTGGTGCAGGTCCCGTCCCTATTCTTTTGTCTCTGTTTATTATTTTTTCTTTTGCCCTACCCAGGTACATGGGGAGTTTCTTGCCTTTTGGGAGGTCTGAGGTCTTCTGCCAGTGATCAGTAGGTGTTCTGTAGGAGTTGTTCCACGTGTAGATGTATTTCTGGTGTATTTGTGGGGAGGAAGGTGATCTCCCCGTCTTACTCTTCCACCATCTTCCCAATCTCTCCATACCATCTATTGAAGTCTAGAGCTTTGCTTGATCTCAGCCATTTCTATGGCTGCACCTTCCACCAGAGGAGGGGTCTCAACCTTTGTGTTTGTGGTCTGCTTTCCAGTATGAGAATTTGGCAAACTTAACAGCATTTCTGTGCACCTGTAATTAGGTCACTGCTCACTTGGTTGTCCTTTATTCCTAGATCCTTGTCTAGACTATACATGCCCACTGCCCCGACTTCCCCTTTTGCTTTGAAGCAGGTTGTAGCTTTCTCTGTTTTGCACAGCCTCCTCAGCAGAACATTTCACCTAACTGAAATGGTGACAACAGCATGATTCTCAGGTGTAGTAAAGACTAACTTTGCACATCAAGCAACATTTTGTATGACCCAAGTTGACAACTTTTGACCTAGAGCAGGGTCTCTCCACCTGGGCACTGTGGACATTTGGGACCAGATAATTCTTTGTTGGGCAGGTTGGGGTGCTGCCTGTGCATTGTGGGTTATTTAGCAGTATCTTTGGCTCCACTCACTAGGCGCCAATAGCACCCCACACACACAGTTCTGACAACCACAGATGTCTCCGGTTGAGAACCACTGACCTAGAGGATGGCTCAACACAAATACTCATCTTTACTCCATATCTTCTCCAAGCCTCTGTTTTCCAGTGGATTCCTCTCAAGTACCTTTGAATTAACTCTAGTGCCGCTACTTGCTTTTTTCCCTCTGCCTGAGATACCCTGCCCTTTCTCTTTTGTCTATAGGTCTTTAAAACTGAGCCGAGGTGTGACTCTGCTATGTCTTCCTTTAGCTCTGGCTGCCAGACAGCTCTGCTACCTCCCTGCCTCCCGTGGGGCTCCAACCAGCCCTCCAGCTGGGCCGGGAGCACTGCCCAGAGCCCCTCTCTTTCCCTGGTCATTTCTCCCTACTCCTTAAGCAGCACATCCAGGTGTATTCATTCTCCTTAAACACCCTAACTCATCCCTTTATTCCTCACTCTCATCAGGTAACTTTACCATAAATCTCACAGAAAATAATGGCTGTTAGACAGCCAAAATTCTCCCAGCCTGCTGTCCCCAAGCCTTCATGCGTACCTGCCTCCACACCCACCCTTGCAGCCTTCCCTCCCATTAGGATGGAGAGGACAGCCTCCTTGGTTCTAATGTGCTCTTTCAACCTAGGCCTCTGTGTGCCAACACCTTCCCTTCCTTGGGGACCTTGCTGTATTGACTATCTGCTCCCTCCAGTTTTTGTTCTTTCTGTCTCTACCCACCAGCATTTCATCATGCTCAAGCATTTTCTATCCAGTTTTTATAATTCTCTTTCAAACCCATCTCCAAAGCTGTACCACTCTACAGCTTCTCCCCTTTACAGCCAGACTCTGGAAAGCATCTGCACTCACTGTCCCTTCTTCCCCTGAGTAAGGGGAGAAGAAAAGCCCAGACACCTTTGTCTGTCCTTCCTTTTAACAAGCCTATCTCGAGACTGAACTAAGACTTTCTGTAGATAGCAAACCTCTCATGGATTGCTGGCTTTTTGCTGCATGACCTTTACTTTTTACCTTCTGTCATGTTAATTTACTGTGGACAGATGGCAGTTGGCATTGCTTTGGGACCTCATACTTGTGGCAGTTGATTACAGTTGATCATCCTTTGGATGTTAGCCAACACATCTTAGAAACTGGAAAACTGGCACTTTATTTAGGCCTCTTTTATTTACAGGTCAGCCACAAAATGTTTAGTGGTTAAAAATACTTTTCAGAAGTAGAGTTCTGCAGCTTAGATAACCATATGTCTAAGATGCCACTTCGGGAGCTAAGATGGGTCAGTGGTCTGGCTGCTGGCAGAGGCATTACCGTGATGCCCCCTCCTCAGAGGGAGGGCCTGTTTCAACATTGTCTGCTGCCAGTCCCAGTTCAGGGAAAAGAGTTCTTTCCTCTGACCTTTAATAATCCTGGATCCTTTTATATTTGCCAGGTTCTTGCACGGCACCAAGAGGATGCAGAACTGTGAAAACAACTCACCCTCAATGTAGACTCCTCACCCCACCCCCAGCCGTTGTTCTGATCACTCTAGCTTATGGTGTACGTGGGAAGTGGGAGAGTGGGAAAGCATCATATTTCAGTATTATTGGTTTGGTTCCTTTTATGTTCTATACACTTCACATTCTATATCCCAAAGTATTTCTAATAGGAATAAAGGACTTCTATTGAAGCTCTGATACGCTTATCCTTTTCACGTTTCACTGTTCCTCAGCACATCACCTGCTTTCCATTCCCGTACACCACTCAGCCCTAAATATGTTGGGCCCTTTTCTGCTTTTATGTGCATTTTTATTATTCAAGTATTCTATAAAAATGAGAAGGGGACTTCTTTTCAAGGTCTGGCTGGCCCCAGCTGCCGCCCTCTGAGGTGTCTGTGCATGCTTGTGGTATGTCTGCAAGCTTGTAAGAGGTCACTCTGGTGCTGGGCATGCTGGGACCTGAAGCACACTCAAATGTTCTGACCACGTATCAGGATATCATGTGAAATGTTGACGTTACTTTGCCTGAATGTATGTTTAATGACACCTTTCATCTGCATGTCCTTGGTGCCTTTTCTAAGTTTTTCACTTACTGCTCCAAACAGCTTCACAAGGTAGATGGCAGGCAACCTTCCCCACTGCGCCCCAAACCCGCAGTGTTCAGATGAGACAGCTGGGAGTCAGAAAGAGCAGTTTGTCAAGGCTCAGAGTGTTGTAGTAGCAGAACTTTCCCTAGGAGGAAGGGAAGGCCATGTGGAGTTTGGTAAAACAGTAGACCTGAGAAGATAGAAGCAAGAGGTAAAAAGGATGGGTGACAAAGAAACAACGAGTACAGGGCAGCTCTTCACCACAGTTCTGTCAGTGACCTGAAGCAGAGTGATAGGCATGTGTCAGAAGGGCCAGTAAGTGAAGACAAACATTGTCGGGTTTTGTTTTCAGAAGAGGGAGATGTGCTGTGGGAATCGGACTGATGGTCTCTGGGCCAGGTGCAGGAGCTGGACTGTTGGGAACCTGGAAAGACAGCACAGATGGAGGAGGGAGTGTGGGAGGGAGGGAGGGATAGATCACTGGCTGGGCTGGGGACAGGGGGTAGGAAAGCCATGGGGTAAACAGATAGTCAAAAGGAAAAGTTATTTTTTTATGAAAGAAAATATTTCTTTGTGATTTTGAGTTAGCTAAGGAGGGGAGGCTTTCTTTCTCAGCTTGTCCCTAGAAAACCTGTTAGTCTTTGTTTTCCTTCATTACAGTGCCCCACAGCAGGGGACCAGATACTTTCTTTTAGATCAGGAAACCTACAAGGAAACAATTAAGAACCCCAACATAAGAGAAATCCATTTATAACTAAGGTTAAAGGAACAGATAAATAGAGAACACTCAACTTATGCAGCTTTAAAAATTAAATATAGGATTATACCATTTTGTTCCTTTCTGAATAACCAGTAATAGAAAAGACCAGACAATAAGAAAAGGGGAAAGCAAAAACGCTGGTAAGAGTGGGAAGGTGAAAGCCAGGCCACCGCTGCTGGCTTAAACCAAGGTCTCCACAAACAGCCGGCTCAAGTCAGCTGCCCCACACCAAAGCAGCTGCATCAGAGATCACAAAACTTTATCTCTTCTGTCACCTGCCAGCTGGCCAAAGTCCATTGTCCACACTACATAGAACTGGCTTAGAGAACCTCCCCAGCCACCCAACACTAACCAAACCCTCAGTGGTCCATAGGCCTTTCAAAAAGTATGCCAGGGCTTCCCTGGTGGCGCGGTGGTTGCGAGTCCGCCTGCCCATGCAGGGGACATGGGTTCGTGCCGGGGTCTGGGAAGATCCCACATGCCGCGGAGTGGCTGGGCCCGTGAGCCATGGCCGCTGAGCCTGCACCTCCGGAGCCTGTGCTCCGCAACGGGAGAGGCCGCGGCAGTGAGAGGCCCGCGTACCGCAAAAAAAAAAAAAAAAAAAAGTATGCCAGATATTAGGCAGATGCACCCTTGCAAGGGGGAAGATCTGTCATTTATGTCAGACCTAAAGGGTATGTATCTTCAAAAGGACTAGAGGTCTTGTTCTAGTCTTTGTTAGGCCACAGCCAGCACTGGCACAGTTCACAGCTGCTGGGGAGTAAACCCCACATCTGAGAACACGCCCTCGGTGGAGCCCTGTGGTAAGGAGCCTTCATCTCCCTTTTGGAGTACACTCATACTTGGATGCAAGGAACAGGAAACAGACGTGACAGTGCATTGTGTATACTGAATGAATTTAGGTCTTGCCTATGGTTTGATGACTTTCACCTCTTAAGTAAAAACCTTCAGTTTTAAATAAAAGCCTCCAAGGATGATGAGGTTCTTGTTCATTGCATTATCTGTAAATTTCAGACTAGATGAATATATTTAATTGTCAAGATTTTTATTCTTACCCCAAAGAAATGGGTACAAGGCTACCAAGTGATGTTAGGTTGTTTGGGTTGAAGCTGTAAGCATGAATGTTTCTTCCAAATCCCAATTTAAAAAGTGAGTTTTCTAGATCTCCTACTTTTAAAAATCAAAACTTCATTTTAAAACAGGTGTATATAACTGCTTATAAGTTATATATAAATTATACATTAACAAAGTTTAAAAGGCATACCATGGTTCAATTTGATATCTTTCTCAAAATTTATTCTGGCTTATCCAAACACTCTGATTATAGCGCTTCCAAAGGTGCCCGGAACATCTGTCCTGGCACCTGCCCCTGCCCCTGCTTGGCCAGGACTCTGGGGCTTCCGTGTGGCCTCATTTCAGGTTCTCAGAGCTACCATGGAGAGGTACTTGAGCTTGAGAAATGATGTCAACAGCTCCTTCACAATCTTTTCTCCTTTCCAAAGGACACAGGCATCTTTTTCAAGAATGCAAAACCGTCCATGATTTATTTCCAGTCACAAGGATGTGACTTTCTGCTTTCTGGAATAAGAGAGAAAATCACCCATCCTCTCTCTCCCTTCAACATTTCAGCTGGAAACTGCTACTAAATGTTATCTGATCCTTAAGCACAGAGCATCCCTAAAAATATTTGCAACCACCCAATGTTTATAACTTTACAAACATTTAACCTGGGTTGCTTAGAAGTCTTTTTAAATAATATTTTAAATGACATTTAAACAGAGGTCCATGAAACTAATTACTTCTGGTTAATATTTTCTTGAAATTCTATTTCTACTTTAGATATTATTGAAAACAACTGATTTATAACGTATAATTCATTATCTTCATTGTTAATAAATTTCCTACTTTTCCTCAAATCTTTTTTGGAATTTGGTGGAGTAAAAAACACCAAACAGCCAAATACTACGTATCAGTACTCATTATACATTGCTATCAACATACAAGATTGGATTCAGGAGATTTTCTGCCAGCTCAATTTTAATACATCCCCAATATTTGTCTCTTGGTACCAAACAGACTAACTAAAATTTCCATTTCTTTACATTTTGGCCTAGGAGGTTTTTAGTATATAATTTGTGATATAATTCTCCATTTTTTTTATAGGCATGTTTTCCACAAATCCTGCGTGGATCCCTGGCTTAGTGAACATTGTACCTGTCCTATGTGCAAACTTAATATTTTGAAGGCCCTGGGAATTGTGGTATGTTTCCTATTTTGTTAATACATTTGTGTAGTGTTATCTCTAAGCATAACATAACATAGCACAAGTGGATGGTTAAAAGTCTCACAAGAAAGCACTGGCTTTCTCTGCCAGATAATCCTGTTAGTCCAACACCGGCTTTTTTCCCACATTACTTAAAGTCCAGCCCACCTCAGGGAACTTCTGGAAGAGCAGATAAAGAACTGTGCTAGTCCACTTTACAGCCTGCTTCTGTTGGGTGGTGGATGTGTGATGAAGAACTGAGCTAGAGAGAAGGACGTGATTTTCCTCTATTCCAATATTTTTTTTTTTAAGGAATAGAATGTAGACTTTTAACTCTGGTCCAATAGTAATTTTTTCTGCATTCAGCATGGTATAAAACTATGTCATCACTTATGTTCCTTCCTCTTAAATTTGGCTTTGCTCTCCTGGGCGTTGGTAATTGCAGTCAGTGAAGGTGGGCAGTGCCAGCCCTGGGCAGACCTTTGACAGCTGGGCAGGGGTTTTGGTTGGGTGCCGGCCACATAGGGCACTTCAGCCCTGGCCAGGAGAGTCAGCACTGATTAACTGAGGACCTTGGAGACTTCCTGCAGTTCCTTCCTTAAGAGAAGTGTATGTCCAGGATTATTGCTTTTTAGAGGAAAGTGAAATACTTTCTGGTCTCATAAAAGAGTGAATGAATAATCTCCATATAGAGAGGAAAGTTTATTTTGACCCAACAGATGAATTCCTTGTTTTAGCTTTACAGATCTAAGTAGTCCTATTTGAAATATGTTATCAGATGACAGTTTAGATGTAATCTAGTTAGGTAGTGATGCCCCATTTATCCTCC
This sequence comes from Phocoena sinus, assembly GCF_008692025.1. Lineage (NCBI taxonomy): Eukaryota > Metazoa > Chordata > Mammalia > Artiodactyla > Phocoenidae > Phocoena > Phocoena sinus. The sequence continues at coordinate 17,657,977 of NC_045765.1, read as the reverse complement.
ATCTCCAGAGATCACATCAGTGATGTTGTAGTTTCTTCACCTCTTCACCACTGACACTGGCCTAGGTAATTCCTTCTGGTGAGGGCCGTCCTTGAGACTGTCTAGCAGCATCCCTGGCCTTTCATATCCACTTTTTAGTTGGTAGGCTTTGACCCCACAGCAGCTCTGTACTACACTCTTCTTCAGCATTAGATGCTTAGGTTTTTTTTGTTGTTGTTGTTGCGCTGGGTCTTAGTTGTGACAGGCGGGCTCCTTAGTTGTGGCATGCGAACTCTTAGTTGCGACATGCATGTGGGATCTAGTTCCCTGACCAGGAATCGAACCCAGGCCCCCTGCATTGGGAGCGCAGAGTCTTAACCACGGTGCCCCCAGGGAAGTCCCAATGCTTAGGTTTTGAAACATAGTTTTCTTAGAGTTCAAAAGTCTTTTCAATGTTGATCTGCTCTTGGTTGTATGCTTTACTTATGTTTAAAGATAGAAGAGGGCTTCCCTGGTGGTGCAGTGGTTGAGAGTCTACCTGCCGATGTGGGGGACACGGGTTCGTGCCCCGGTCCGGGAAGATCCCACATGCCGTGGAGCGGCTGGGCCCGTGAGCCATGGCCGCTGAGCCTGCGTGTCCGGAGCCTGTGCTCTGCAACGGGAGAGGCCACAACAGTGAGAGGCCCGCGTACAGCAAAAAAAAAAAAAAAAAAAAAAAAGATAGAAGATATTTAAAAACTGACTAGCAGATAGATGGGGGTATTACAGAGAAGTTAATAGGGTGAAAGGATATTTTATGTTACCTGTATTAACATATGAGCCAGTGATACACTGCACTGTTTGTCAGCTTTATAATAATGAATCCCTCTGCCTGTGAGCCATGTCCACAAAAGGTTGTCACTTTATAAAGATGAAGTGTTCAATTTTCTCAGTTCTGCAATGGATTTTGGCTTTCCTTAGTACCATTTTGGGGAAGAAATCATCTGTTTCTTTTAAATAAAAATTCTTGGAATTAGAGTGGAAGGCGTAGATGGGGAGAGAAATGAGAGGAAATCATCTGGAAAAAATTGGTAAAGTCTTTGCAACAGGATGTCAAACATTTAGAATTGTATAAAATGATTTGTTAATCTTACAAGTACTTTTAATCTGGAAATATTTTGCAGCCAAATTTGCCATGTACTGATAACGTAGCATTTGATATGGAAAGACTCACCAGAACCCAAGCAGTTAACCGAAGATCAGCCCTAGGTGACCTCGCCAGTGACAACTCCCTTGGCCTCGAGCCACTTCGAACTTCGGGGATCTCGCCTCTTCCTCAGGATGGGGATCTCACTCCTAGAACAGGAGAGATCAACATCGCAGTAACAAGTAAGTGGGCCCTGTGCCCAGGGCACAGGACAGATTTGCTGCTGGTATTTGACGTGTGGTGGAGAGTTGAGGCAATCACCAGGGACAGTGACTTAGTCTGTAACTGAGAAAGTAATGGTTACTTTTGTTAAAACAGATATTTGGAATAACAAAACTTCCTTTATAGTAAAAAGCTTGTGTACTTGTGTGTAGTTAATAGGAATAGTTGCCATTTGATGACTAGTTGATCAGAGGTTTGTCTTAATAGCTGTTTATAAGCCTGATTTGAAACGATTGCATTGCAGACAGGGATGTAAGGTAGGACGTCAGCAGCATCTCAGGTGTGTCGTGTAACTGTGAGCACCAGTGGTCTCTAGTGCCTAGGCTGCAGACAACCTAGTAAAAAACTAATCCAGAATTTGAACCTAAAAATTCACAACTTTAGGAACAGTTGAGATGGCCAGCTGCTGCTCACTTTATTTTACACTTTTATGAAATTTGGTGTCTTAGCACTTACCTCTTTGGTATAATTGTACGAGAAGTGTGAGAAGGCCCAAAAGGTAATCTACTTTTAAAATATGCTCTGGGGTAATTATGAACGTCATGATTGTTGAACTGTTGACGAGAAGAAAAAAAAAATGCTCTGAGTGTTTTGATGGCCTTGCCAAAGTATGAGTGGGCTGGCAGGCGTGCGAGTGGGCCTCGTGGACATTCACCCCATAACAAGCCAGCTGTTTTCAATCCATTCTTTATGTGTTATTTTCATCTAACAACCTTTCACCCCATCTTCCTCGTCATCACTCTGGTGCTGCCTTTTTCAGTATATGCTGTTGCTTACCTATAGCTTCGAGCCCTGACCCTATTGGGACTCCTCTCAACTCTGGGAGTCAGTAAAATGGATAAAGCTGTTAAAAAGAGTTTTCCCTTAAATAGTAAGACTTGTGTGGTCTATTCAATTGAAGTATACGTGATCTTAACTAACCAAAAATTATTGTTAGAAAATGATTTCCCAAGTTTTATTTTCTCATTTTCTAAACTCAAGGAGACTTCATTCAGTTATAAAATAAGTAAAACTATTCTTTGATACAGTTTGACTGATTTCTTACCATTTACCAATGGTTTGTTTTAACAGCATTTCATGTTGTCCTGCTTTGACATTTAGGTTTTATGGGCTAGATTTTTAAAAATTGATCTAATAATAATAAAGGAGACAAAGGTTGTCTGTTTACTCATGAGTTTTTGGTAGGTCCTTCATTGATCGACATTTATTGAGCACCTACTACTACATAAAGTACTGATCCCATTATATTTTATATCGAAATATCCTTTCAAAATCTTATGTTTTGATGATAAAAATATTACTTCATGTATCAAATTAATCACCTTTAGCAGAATTTGTACATGTTAATAAATGAAACCCATGTGGTTAAATTAGACCAAAGCTACCTCTACTTTAACATCAAAGCTCTGTAGTGCCATAGTAACCACAGTGCATTCAACCAGGATCCACTGTTTGCAAGGCACTGTGCTAACTACACACTGAGGAGAACAGAGGTGACCGAGATCCCAGCTGCAGTAGGTTGGTGCTAAAATACCTCTGGGCCCATCAGGTATTATTACGACAGTGTTTACTTCTTTTTGGTTACTAATTTTTATAACTGAAATGCCTTGCATATATGGATGCTATATTCAAAATTGGAAACATAGACATAATTGAAGTTCTAAAAGTTAGTCTGCTTATCATGTATAAAAGTCTAAGAAGAAAAAAATAAAGAATGCTATGTTAAGCTTCTTGAAATTGATTATCAGCCATCTCTTAATTTTTTTTAAACGCCAGTATATATTTTTTCTAACTTAAAATATATGTGGGTAAAAATGGTGGATTTTGCATGGGTTCTTAAATGTTTATTTTGACTTAAATAAAAACCTTGTAAATTCACTCTATTGATGAGGAATTTGTATTCCAAGAAGCAGTGGCTGCACTGTTATCTAAAATGAAAGAGTTTGCTGTGCATTTTAATAATGTAAACCAAGGTGGGCAGAGAAATGCGCATAGAACAACTCAGCATCCTGGAATCCTGAAGAACAGTTCTTCTTAACCTTTTGAAGATCACAACCTTTAAAATTCAGTGAAAGTATAATAACCTTTTTCTAGAAAAATTCCTAGGCACACACAGTTTTGCATAGATGTAGGATTCATGAAAACCAGATTAAGAAACGCCTGTGTTATACAAAGCTTTCGCATATAAACATTTGGCATTCCAAGTATAAATTTCTTCTCTGCGTTATTGCAGATGTATAGGTAACTTTACTGTGTAACACTTTGTTAAACCAGCCCTAGTTTGTTTATATTTTAGGAAATATAGTTAAGACTTTTTAGGAAGTCAGATTGGTTCTCAGGTTATTTTTGTGGTTCTCAGTAAGTACAGTTTTTGGGATGTTACCTTGATGATACAGAGTTTGAAAACTTAAGGGAAAATATTAACCTATTTCCTGGATCTAGAGAGAAACTAGATAAAAACCTTTAGAGTTCTGTGTACCAGAGGTTTTCAACTCTTTGATGAGCCAAGAGTTGGAATAACCTACCCTTTCTACTTCTGTTTAATAAAGCCAGAACAGCCAGTGCCGCTTCCCAGCAGTGGGGTTGTGAAGGGTAGTTCTCTTCTTTGCAGGAGACACCAATAAGATGTCCTTTTTAAATAAAGACTATAAGCGAAAAGAATATAGATGTGAATGCCATGGAAGGCCAGCCCACAGACTGCTTGGAGTACCCACGAGATCTTTGGGAACCACTGCTCCATATTTCTAAGCCTTTCTTTAAGAATGAGGGACACAGCCATGCAGAAGTGACAAAATGAAGAAAGAAGGGTTATAAGTATGGCTAGTCCACTTTACTGTCATTTAAATTAACAATTTTTAAAACCTATGTCCATGTGCGATTTTATATACATCTTTTTACTACATACTTTTTGGTGGCCACACTTCTCACAAACCTCAGGACTTTTAACTGGAAGAAATGTTTGGGCCATGCTTTCCTTTCTCCCTTGCAGCTTTCACCACTACTTCCACTAACCTTCTCCACTTAGTAGCTCTCTGGCAAACCTCCTCCTGCTTCACTTCCTTGGGCCAGTCTTGGCTTACACCTCCGTTGACGTCTGCTTCGTTGCATTTGAGGGAAATGTTGACATCGATTTGACATAAGCCTTCTCCCCAGAGTGATTTCCTCCCTTTCCTTTGTCAACAGAAGAATGGTTTATTATTGCCAGTTTTGGCCTCCTCAGTGCTCTCACACTCTGCTACATGATCATCAGAGCCACAGCTAGCTTGAATGCTAATGAGTAAGTAACCAATTGTTTCTTGGATTGCATGTGCCAGATGATCCCAAGAAAATATGTAATTTTCATAAAGATCATGAGAATTGCCTTCTACCAATTTCATACTGATCCTGATGGGATCATACCTAGGAAAATAGTTTATTTCATGAACAGTAACACTGATTGGGAGTTCACCTTGCTCAGCAACAACTGCTCACTTTAGAAAAGATCTCAGGGCTTTCATTAGCCACAAGCTTAGAATAAATCAACAATGGAACAAATGCCAAGGGAACCAATACAGTCGTAGTATGTGGAGAATGCCCGTGTCCTAATCATAGACAGGATTAGCCCCACTTCGCTGTGTGCTTATCAGACTTTACCTGGAGTCTTATCTACTTAGCTTTTGGTGGAGTACTGGCACCCTGGCCTATGGTCAAAGGAACATGGATGTTTAACCTGCAAGAAAGAAGCAGTCAGAAAGACCTGTGACTTCCAAATATTAGAAAGACTGTCAGGAGAAAAAGAAAATAAGCATAAACTATATTTCCATAGGACAAAATGAGGACCAAAGGGTAGGTTACAGGAAGGCAAAATTTCGCCTTGGTAAAAAGAAGAACATCTGTCAGCAAGGCTATTTACCAGTGAGATGGTTTGCCGTGGGGGTAGGGAGTGCTCAGGACTAAGAATGCAGGCAGAAGGAAGCTGGGTGTTACTTGTCAAGGCTGTTGTCGGTAAAAGGTTTTTCAGAGGATGGAAAATTGGGCTGGGTAACAGTTGAGGTCCATTTTGATCCAGTGGTTTTCCAAGAGTAGCTTTCCATGGGGGTAAGATAAAGAAAAGGTTTTATTGGCTTTATTTATTTTGCTTTAAATTTTTGGCATTTACTGTAGGATATTATTCAGTCCTTTCTTTTAAGAAGTATTCATGAAAACTAATTCAAGATGAAAGCATCCCTGGGACACTGCCCAAATTTGAACCCGAATTGGTAGAATTCCTGTGCTCTCTATATTCAGTTATGTCCTGGCATTTTAATTGATTGATAACAACCAACCAAGCTCATTTAATTGATTTAATTAAATACTCATAGTCCAACTGTAGAAACAATGGGCAAGTAACCTCCACTTCCAATGACATGATTTTATTACCTCTAACCTGATCTTTTGGCTAGATACTTGTAAGAAGTACCCTCTGGCATCCTTGACATATTATATATTGGGAGGATGTCATGTCAGTTGGCATTCTTCAACCTGCAGCTAAGTAGCCTCAGCCTCATCCAGCAGGTCAACAGCTAGCTGCTTCTGTTGGGCCCACCTGATGCAGTTTTACTTCAACATAGCACAATGTTAATTGCCCAGATTCTGGAGTCAGGCATACCTGGACTTGACTCCCTGCTCCTCCATATTTTTCTTGTGAGACCTAGGCAGTTATATTTATCTGAAGCTTATTTTAGTCATCCATAAAACAAGAAGTTAGGAGTACATCATAGGGTTGTTGTGAGAATTAGCATATAAAGTGCTTAGCACAGTGCCTCGTACATAATAAGTGCTCAATAAATGTTAGCCAAAACAATTCCTCTGCAATTCTTTCAGAGTTCTATGAATAAGATGGCCATCTGCCTTTATCCTTTGGCAAATGAATTTAATTTTCTTCCATGAAGTAGAATACTGAATCATAAGAGCTCGTGAGTACCTGTGATGCAAACCTCAGTTTGGAGAGAAATATTTATTTCACCTGCAGTCACCTCTTTTGCTTACTCCCATACCAACCCATCAAACTAGATGATAATGTAAGCCCAATTCTTTAAAATTTCACAAAAGAGTGAAAATAAATCACAGCAAGTAGCTGAACACTGGGCACTTTTAGAGAATTATTAAGTAATTTAGTAGTCACCTTACTGCCACTCAGAATCAGCCAGGTGCTCAGTCCATGTATCAGATATTTTAGAGAATGCTCAATAGACATGTTACCTATTGTAAGTTTGAGTTCCGCTCATAAATGCCTGCATGACTCAGAATCTAAGTCATAGATCTTAGATCCATGTCTTAGTCCATCCCTTCTCCCATTAGCCTTTGTAGAGGGTTGATACTGCAATTGTTCATTTGACTATTATTTCTGTGCCTTCAGTCAAAACCACTCTGAAGGACAATTTCCATGATTCCATTTAGAGAGAGAAATTGAGAGAGAGAGAGGGAGGGGGAGAGAGAGAGAGAGAGAGAGAGTGTGTGTGTGTGTGTGTGTGTGTGTGTGTGTGTGTGTGTGTGTATATACACACACATGGATGCATGAAAGGATGGTCACCAAAATATTAATGGTGATTATCTTAATTTAGTACAATTTGGGGTGATGTTTTGCTCTCCTGTTGTGCTTTTATGTGCTGATTTTTTTTGTAACTCTAATTACTTAATTTTTTTAAAGACCCTTTTAATTGTAGGGGATAAAAAAAATAATAGCCAGGAACTCCCTGGTGGTCCAATGGTTAGCACTCTGCACTTCCACTGCCAGGGTCTTGGGTTCGATCCTTGGTCTGGGAACTAAGATCCCACAAGCCGTGCAGTGCAGCCAAAAAATAAAAAGATAGCCACTCTTACTTAATGTCTCTTTCCCAAAAATGTTGATGAAAAATTCCTGTGTGGTTTAATTCCGGAGAAAAGTTTATTTTAGCAGATAAATTTATAATTATTCTTCATTAATGAAGTCTTTGAAATCTATCTTACCTTTTCACTTTTACCAAAAAATTACAATCAAAGTGAGATTGCCTTTTCAATTTAATTGCTCTGTTTCAATTTTCTGGGTAACCTCATCCATTTGTAAGATAGTCTTCTGTATAAATAGATTCTATCTTTTCACATTTTAATGATTTGTCTGGAAATTATTAGTAAATTCCACCTTATGCTTTCTACCTACTCTTATAGTTTACTTTTCTGACAGTGTTACACTGATTGTATTGTGATGTCAATAAGACCTTGACCCAGTCTAGTCACTGGTGAAACCCTGTGGGCAAGATGAAGCAGTACTGGCCATATATAAAGGCAGGGCTGCAGAACCCAGGCAGGTCCAGGCCTCCATGGGTTGCTGCTCCACTAGGGGTGAAAGCACTCCGCCTCCCTCACTACGCTCTGCGTGTTCACTCAGGGCCTTACTCAGAGATCAATGAAAAGTCCATGTATCTGGGGTCACCCCCTTCTATCGTGATGAAATGCTATTTATGTAAGTACTCAACCATGACTACAAATAAATCTACTGAATTTTGAGACTTTGCAAATTTAAACAGGATAGTAGTCAAAGAGGCAAATAAATGTAAGTTAAATATATTTATACATATTAGCTTCCCTAACGCTTGTTGTACCTAAGTAAGCAACATTATTGAACTTCAGTTCCCAAAGGTTTTCTGCTCTACTTCATTATTCAAATAAACCTTGTTAAATCCCAACATTTACCAGCTTACATTTATATAAATCCATTTTTCCCTCAACATAAAAAAGTAAATATTTATTTGAAAAATAATATTTGTTTTTATTTGAGGAACAAGTTATAAGATATGTGGATGATGTAGGAGAGATTTTGAGTCAAATGGGAGGTTCAGCTAGGTCTTCTCTACAGCCCTTTCTTAGTTCCTGGATTCTGATGCATAGAAATCATGTTCTGAGATTTGCAGAGGATTGTAGCCCAGGCATTCAAGATTCAGAACAGTCGCAGGAGGAGGAAATGAATCTGATGTGGTTAACTTGATGAAATAACTGGAATAAATATGAAATCCTGTAGCATAACTGAAGACCAAGAAGCCCTAGCTCTGCGGCAGGTCATTGGGCTTCAGTTGTCCAAACCAGTGTTCCCCTTGAGCTGTCCTCCTCTGAGGTTAGTGGTAGAAATTTTTAAGCCAGGTCAAAGGAACTGATGTTTCTATTTTACTCTCTACTCAATATTTCTGAATTGTTTTGCTCGGACTCTTTAAGAGGAACGTTGACATATTTCAGTATGAAAGAGTCTGAAAACATAATCCTTTCTATCTTAGGGATGCTTACCTTAGAGGAGACTGGGGTGATGTAAGAGGTGTCCCCAGGTATTTGGAGGACCACCAAAGATGAGAACAGTTACTGTTTATTGTATGCCTACCAAGAAATTACTCTTGTTTTGGGCTCTGTTACTACCCACATTGCCCCATTTAATACCCATAATGGTCCTGTGGTGACTAGCCAGTGCATACAGAGGGTGATACTTACTGTGTAGCTCTGGAGATATCTACAGGGAGGTAGATTTCCATTTCATGTAAGAAAGAACTTCCTGCCAGTCAGAATTGTCCATCCCTGACATGGGCTGTGTTGAAAGCTAATGAGCTTGCTGGGACCTGCGTATTCAGACAGAAGTTACAAGGCTGAGCTGTTTGGAGGCAGATCCTGAGTCAGGTAGAAGTTCTAAGACTCCTTCTAGTTCTCAGAGTTCCTCTTGAATTGTCTGTCCTAAATGGTCCCTTCCTAGGAGAGATCAGAGCCCAAGGAGAGGGGTAGGGGTCTCTGCTGGCTGCCTCTTTTAGAACCTTCAGGGTCAAAAGCAATGTTTTGTTTGTTTGTTTGTTTTTAACTTATTTATTTTTGGCTGAGTTGGGTCTTTGTTGCTGCGCGCCAGCTTTCTCTAGTTGTGGTGAGTGGGGGCTACTCTTCGTTGCGGTGTGCAGGCTTCTCACTGCAGTGGCTTCTCTTGTTGTGGAGCACAGGCTCTAGGTGCGTGGGCTTCAGTAGTTGTGGCTCGCATGCTCTAGAGCGCATGCATGCTCAGCAGTTGTAGCACTCGGGCTTAGTTGCTCCACTGCATGTGGGATCTTCCCAGACCAGGGCTCGAACCCATGTCCCCTGCATTGGCAGGTGGATTCTTAACCACTGTGCCACCAGGGAAGTCCAAAAGCAATGTTTTTAAAGCTCGTTTTTTAACCATCTCCTACTGTAAGAAATACATTTTATATTTTGACCGTGCTCCCGCATGTATAACTGAAACAGAAGTTCCACAGACATTTTCCTTACTACATCAGTATTCTCTGATCTATTCTTTTCTGTGCTTTTTTGTTGTGTTGTTGTTAATGTTGGTCATGAACTCCTGCATTGATTTTATGATCCATTAATAGGTTACAGCCTGCAGTTTGAGAAACACTGATCTAAAGATTTTTGAATTTTTAGTTTTCAACCTAAAAACTTTTGCTCACACTAGCACACATCTCTGATTGTTTATTTTCCTGAGACAGCCTTTTTTGTAGCAATACCAGCAAAGATTTGCCCCCAGTTTGATCATGAATACTCTTCTTTGTCTTAGTATTTAGTTCTTTTAGCCACTCTGAGCCTGAGATATATACACAGAGGAGTACCCTGAGGCCCAAAGGGGCTGAGTGACCCCCAAGAAATGCCATAGGAAGAAGGGCATGGGATTCAAGCCCAGTATTTCTGGTTCCAACTCTTTCCTTTACACTGCTTGTCTTTGACTACTCCGGAGAGCCATTTAAGGGCTCCAAATAATGCGGATGAAAAAGATAAATTTGGTTTTCTAAAAACATGGTGACAAAAAGAAGATTACAGCAGCAGAAGCCTTGACTGGACTTCTGTCTTTGACAGTGGTCAGTCTTTCATTTTTCAGAAGTGCCTTTAATGTTTGGCTGCATAGTTGTTTATAATTTCTTAGGCAGAAAAAAAAAGTAAGCTTAAAAATCTTTATTTGCCCATTAAAAGTCCTATATCCAGTTTTTCAGAGGAAATGTTATAAAAACAATGTGTTGTCTTAAATATGACCTACAATAAACAAGTGTAGAGCCCTGTTTGCAGTTTCTGTGAATGGCCTTCATACCCAGCCTTTCATTCATTAGGCACCATCTCCCCAGTGTTTGAGGCACCAGGCCTTGCCCTGCAGGAGCCCTGGGGAAAGGGAAGGGGGCTGCACTGCTCAGTGCTCTGCACTGCGGTGCTGGTTGAAGTGACGGAAGAGCCAGGGAGTGCCTGCGGACCCAGCACAAGATGACAGGAGTATCACACAGACACGGGGAAACTGCTGCTTTTGCCCTGAGGGAGTTGAAAAAGGCTTCCTGGAGGGAGTGACTTAGAAATCAGGCCAGGCATAATTAAAACACAAGGTGAGAAAAAGCAGAGCAGGTTCAGGGAGCTGTGTGGTTTGACGTGTCTGCTGTAGGTGGTGGCGACAGTATGCAGACTACAGAATTTGGACTGTTTGTAACTAGCAGGTGATATCTAAGGCTTTTCAGCAAAAGAAAATTGCTGATGGCTGAGAAGTTGCTTTCATGGTAGAGACTGGAAGCAAGAAGGTAGGTTAGGTGAAAATACAGAGCTGAAGGAGAAAGTCAGGATGATGGGGAGGAGATGCTGGAGAGTTGTATGTTGACCAAAGATTAAGAGGTTTGAAGGAAGGGTCTGGAATTCTGCCGGGAAAAAAGAGAGCAGAATTGAAGATATAATGTGGGAACCATAGAAATGAACCAGATTCTATAAGGGTTCAGGAACTAGGGCAGTCCCACAGTGCCAGGCTGCAGAGGGGGCAGCATTAGCCTGAGGGTAATGCAGGAAACTTCCAAAGATGTCAGGTACCTTCAGGCACCTGATTTAGGGACACACACACACACACACACACACGCACGCACGCACATAAAATCTGGGGAATTCCTGTAAGAAAGCCTTACATCCCTGGGAGTCTGTACTCCTCAAATCTTACTTCAAAATAAATAATGACATATTTGTTTGAGGTATAAAGCAGGAGCATATTGTAAAGACAGCAGCTACAGATTTCAGGGCACTCAGCATTTAGAATATGTGTTCAAACCAGGAAAAGTTGTAAATTGTACGACAGTTGTCCCTGCATTTTTAAACAAAATGCTGTTAACCTGTACTTTTCCCTGCCTTCCTTTTGGAAGTACTAACACACTTTTAAGTGACTGAGCCACTTGACCTCAGATCTATAGCTGCTGAGTTCAGGAAAATGCTAGTGACTTACTGGCTTTACCAAATTGGTCTGGGAAATACTTGGGGACAACCCCAGGCCACCATTCAGTTAGGATTACTTTCTCTGTTATTTTAAAACATTGACAACTACCCGTTAACTAATTCTTGACCTCTCTTTTTTCCTTTTATTCCATAGGGTAGAATGGTTTTGAAGAAGGAAAAGAAATGCTTTCTGACTGATTGCCTTGAAGGAAAAAAGAACCTATTTTTGTGCATCATTTACCAATCATGCCACACAAGCATTTATTTTTAGTACATTTTATTTTTTCATAAAATTGCTAATGCCAAAGCTTTGTATTAAAATAAATAAATAATAAAATTAAAAGACTGTGTTGTTGCGTGTTATTCACCCACTTGTGTTTGGAAGGCTGATTTGGAGATCACACACCCAAAGTTCATTTGTGTGTGTTTCAGAGACAGAACGTGCTCATACTCCCCAGGGGAGGAACAGTGATGCTGTTTCTTTTGGTCTTTTCACATTGGCTCCTGTTGTGCCCAGGTAGGACCCAAGTGTGGGGACATCCTGTGTGGTGATGCTCCCTCGGGCCCTGAACTGAGTTGCTCCATTTTGTTTTCTTCAAGGTCGCCATTCACTCTCTGATAATTTCTTGTTCCTTTGTCGGTGGTTGATCTGACTCCTCTAGAACATCAGCTCCACAGCCACAGACACAGGACATTTAACTGTGTCACTTGCCACTGTATCTCTGGTACCTAGTAGAGTGCTTTGCACATAGTAAGTGCTCAATAAATATTTGGTGGGATGAAAGCATGAGTGTACGAAAAATTTTCCAAAATACATAACTGATAAGTAATAAATTATATCTGTCCGAGATTTTTTTATGTAGTTTGTACTGTATTCTTTTAAAAACAGTGAATTCTGAAGTTGGATGAGAGCAATTTTACATGTATAAATGAAGTTTTTTGCATTACTTGTGAGGAAGATGTTGAAATATTTTATGTTATATGAATCTTATGCTTGAAGGGATTATCAGTATGTGTAAATGTGTCCAACCTTCCACCTCAGCATACCTGAGAGTTGAGAATATTCCCACTAGTAGTAATAGGTCCACTACAGCAGTCAATACTCAAATCAGTAGGGGGTTGAAGATTCTTTTCTTTTTTTTATTGAGATATTACTCACATACCATGAAATTTACCCTTTTAAAGGGTAAAGTCACTGCAGTGGTTTTTAGTATGTTCACAAGGTCGTACAACCATCATAACTATCTAATTCCAGAACGTTTTTGTCATCCCAGAAAGAAGCCTCATACCGATTAACAGTAACCTCTCACCCCTGCCAGCCCAAAAACCACTAATCTACTCTGTGTGTCTATGGATTTGCCTGTTCAGGACATTTTTTTTGTTTGTTTTTTGTTTTTTGTTTTTGTGGTATGCGGGCCTCTCACTGTTGTGGCCTCTTCCGTTGGGGACCACAGGCTCCGGACACGCAGGCTCAGCGGCCATGGCTCACAGGCCCAGCCGCTCCACGGCACGTGGCATCTTCCCGGACTGCGGCACGAGTGCACGTCCCCTGCATCAACAGGCGGACTCTCAACCAGTGCGCCACCAGGGAAGCCCTGTCCAGGACATTTTGTATAAATAGAATCATACAATATGTGGCCTTTTGTGTTTGGCTTCTTTCACTTAGTATACTGTTTTCAAAATTCATCCAGTTGTAGCATGTATCAGTACTTTGTTCTTTTTTGTAGCTGAATAATATTCCATTGTATGGATATATGCTGCATTTTTTTCATCCATCCATTGATGGACATTTGGGTTGTTTCCACATTTTGGTTTTTATGAATAATGCTTCTATGAACATTTGTATACAAATTTTTGTGTGAACATATCTTTTTAATTCTCTTGGGTATATCCCTAGGAGTAGAATTGCTGGGGTATATGTTAACTCTAAGTTTAACTCGTTGAAAAACTACCAAACTGTTTGCCAAGCATCTGTACAATTTCACATTCCTACCAGCAATGTACAAGGGTTCCAGTTTCTCTACATCCTCACCAGTGTGTATTATTTTCCTTTTTCTGAAAACTTATAGCCATGTCTAGTGGGTGTGAAGTGGCACTCACTGTAGTTTTGACTTGCATTTTCCTAGTGACTAATGACGTTTCACATCTTTTCATGTGCTTGCTGGCTACTTGAATATCTTCTTTGGAGAAATGTCTATTTAAGTCCTTTGCCCATTTTTAATTGGATTATTTGTCTTTTTGTTACTGAGTTGTAAGAGTTCTTTATACATTCCAGATACTAGGCCCTTATCAAATATATGATTTGCGAATATTTTCTCCTATAAGTTCTCTATTCACTTTCTTGATAGAATCCTTTGAAGTACAAGTTTTTTTGTTTTGGGGTTTTTTGGGGGGGAGTCCAATTTGTCTATCTTTTCTTTGGTTTGTGTTTTAGGAGTCATATCTAAGAAACCATTGCCTAATTCAAGGTCACAAAAACTTTCAAGAGTTTTATAGTTTTAGCTCTTATATTTAGTTCTCTCATCCATTTTGAGTTAATATATGTATATGATGTGAGGTAGAGGTCCAACTTCATTTTTTTTTTTTTTTTTTTGCATGTTGGATATTTATTTGTCTCAGTACCATTTGTTAAAGAGATTATTCTCTCTTCCCCAGATGAATGGTCTTGGCACTCTTGTCAAAAGTTAATTAGGCATAATATATGAGTTTATTTCTAGACTCTCAGTTCTATTTTATTGGTCCCTATTCTGTCCTTGTGCCAGTATCCCATGGTATTGATTACTATTACTTTGTAGTAAGTTTGAAATTGGGAAGTGTGAGTCCTCCAGTTTTTTCACAATTGTTTTGGCTATTCAAGGCCGCTTGCATTTCCATATGAATTTTAGGGTCAGTTTTTAATCTCTGCAAAAAAAGCCCCCTGGGATTTTGATAGGAATTACCTTGAATTTGCGAGTCATTTTAGGTAATAGAGTCATCTTAACAATATTAAGTCTTCCAATCCATGAACAGGAAATGCCTTCCTATTTATTTATTTAATTTCTGCAGAAATGTGATTGATTTTTGTACATTGATCTTTTATCCCTGCAGCCTTGCTGCAGTCATTTACTAGCGCTAATAGTTTTTTAGTGGATGCCTTAGAATTTTCTGTATACGAGATCATGTCATCTGCAAATAGAGATAGTTTTACTTCTTCCTTTCCAGTCAGGCTGCCTTTTATTTCATTTTCTTAATTGCCCCTGGCTAGAGCCTTCATTAGTAGAATGTTGAATAGAAGTGGTACAAGCAGACATCTGTCTTGTTCCTGATCTTGAGGGAAAAGCATTTAGTCTTATCACTGTTGAGTATGATGTTAGCTGTGGGATTTTCACTGATGTCCTTTTATCAGGTTGAAAAGTTCCCTTTTGCTTCTAGTTTGTTGAGTGTTTTTATCATAAACGAGTTTGGGTTCTGTCAAATGCTTTTTCTGTACCTGTTGAGATGATCGTGTGGTTTTTGTCTTATTTTATTAATATGGTATATTATATTAATTGATTTTCATATGTTGAACCAACCTTACATTCCTGAGATAAATCCCAATTGGTCATAATAGGATTATGTTTTTCTATGTTTCAGGATTCAGTTTCCTAGTATTTTGCTGAGGATTTTTATATCTATATTCAATGAGGAATATTGGTCTGTAATTTTCTTGTGATGTCTTTCTCTGACTTGGTATTAGTGTAATGCTAGCCTCATATAATGAATTATGAAGTTTTCCTTCTCTTCTGTTTTTTGAAAGCGTTTGAGAGGAATTGGTGTTAATTCTTAATTGGTAGAATCCACCAGTAAAGCCATCCGGTCGTGGTCTTTTCTTTGTGGGAAGTTTTTTGATTACTGATTTACTCTCTTACTTCTTATAGGCCTATTCAGGTTTTCTATTTCTAGTTAAGTCAATTTCAGTAATTTGTGTCTCTCTAGGAATTTGTCCATTTCATCTAGGTTATCACATTTGTTGGCATACAATTGTCCATAAGATTCCCTTATAATCCTTTTTGTTTCTTCAATGTCAGTAGTAATGTCCCCTTTCATTCCTGATTTTAGTAATTTGAGTTCTTTTTTGCCTGGTCAAAGATATATGCACCTAACACTTATCCATGGTTTAGCTAGTTATGCCTTGCTAAAGGTTTGTAAATTTTGATCTTTTCAAGGAATGAACTTTTGGTTTTATTGCTTTGTCTATTTTTCTATTCTCTACTTTATTAATTTTCACTCACATCTTTATTATTTTCTCCCTTCTTCTTGCTTTGGGTCTCATTTTTTTTCTTCTTCTCTTAAGGTGGAAGATTATGTTATAGATTTCAGATCTTTCTTTTTTAATATAAGCATTTACAGCTATAAATTTCTCTGTAAGCACAATTTCACCCATCCATAATTTTAGTATGTTTTGGTTTTTATATCATTCATCTTAAGAGTACTTTCTAGTTTCTGCTATGATTTTCCTTTCGATCCATTGATTGTTTAAATCCCACCTATTTGTGAATTTCCCAAATTTCCTTCTGTTATAGAGTTCTAACTTCTTTCCATTGTAGTTGGAGAACATACTTCGTATGATTTCAGTCATTTTACTTATACTGAGGCTTGTTTTATAACCTAACATATGGTCTATCCTGGAGAATGTTCCATGTGCAGTTGAGAAGAATATATAGATGGCTGTTGCTGGGTGGAGTGCTCTATAGGTCTAGTTGGTTAATAGTGTTATTTAAATCTTCTCTTTCCTTCTTTATCTTCTTTCTAGTGTTCTATCCATTATTGAAAGTAAAGTATTGAGGCCTCCAATGACTGTTGTTGAATTGTCTATTTCTCCCTTTGATTATGTCTGCTTTTGCTTCATGTGTTTGGAGGCTCTCTTGTTAAGTGCATATGGGGTTAAAGGATTTTTAAAAGCTGCACAGGTTATTCATTACATCATTATTCATTGAGATTCACTGGTTCAGTGGTCCTCCTGATATTTCCAGCCAACTCTAAATGCTAGAGAGTTAAGCTCAGTGTGTCTGATCTTACCCTGTAGAATGGGTTCTGTTGCCTTGACATTCTCCTTAATACCTGCAAAATGTTTTTCACTTATTAGTATTTTCATCAATTAATAGTATAGTTCCTCCCCACCTACCTTTATCCAGTGAAAATCAAATTCGTTGTTCCCTCTCTTCTATTTCCCATTTATGATGAATTGTTATTTTCCTTCATCAACAGTCAGGAGATGTAGGACTATTTAATGGCAATGTTACTGTTTCTATTACTGTTACTTTCACCCTTTTCACATTATTTCAAGTCCTAGCAGAGAGTAAGACTAAGAAAAGTAGGTGCTGTTCGGACCAAATACAGACTTTTTACAAAAGCTAAGAAAATGAGTGAATTACTAGGATAGGGCTTTCCATTAATCTTAGGGAAAATTTGCATCATCCATTGAAATTTGAACCTTCTGTTTTGTGGCTTTGAGATTGAACTGACATCGTCAAGTTTTTACATCTCAATTATTTCATGGTCTCAGTGCTCTTTAAAGTGTGGGATTTGTTCCTTAGAACCAAAGTTAGAATTAGCATCAAAATACAGTTGCTTATTTCTTCATGGGCATGGTGCTATCAACTAAGAAATCAGCTTTATGAATTGCAGCAATGTATGAAACTGAATAATTTCTTGTTTACTATTTTAAAAATTATTGAGTGATCAGAAATTAGTCTGGAACAGATGTGATATTTCAGAATTTTTAAACCCTTCTTGGACAAACTTTTGTAATGCATGAGGCATAGGTTGTTTTGTTTTGTTTTTTACACACACACATATAGTATTATTCAAGAGTATTTTATTTCAAGGAAGCCTCAGTGTTTACAATAGACCAAAAGTTGGTAAGAATTTAGTCCAAAGAGCCTCCAACAGGAATGCAGCTTACCTGATCCTGCCTGGCAACTTCAGACCTGAAGAAATTAAATCTGACTTCTCTTTGGCCAGCTGGGTTGTAACTTTAGGCTTTTTAATAGTTGAGAAAAGATCCTGAAGGTTCCTTGACTTTTTATCTACCAAATTATTTGGTTATGCTAAATTGCTTATCAAGACAGTTTAAGAATAGAACTTAATGGCAACAGATAATACAAAGAATCCAGTTGAAATAGAAACTGCCATTCTAGATCTCTGCTGTGAAGCTGGGCAGGAGAAAACTTAACTATAGCTAGCAGTTCAGATCACAGGATGTGCCAGACACCATGCTGAGTGTTTTATATACATTATAATTTTCATCTTGGCAGCATCCCAATGAGAGAAGTTATAGCTCTTCTCTTACAAATTAAGAAATTGAGGCTTAGAGAAGGTCAAGTAACTTGGCCAAAATGACTCACCTATTAAGTGGCAAAGTCAGAAATGAGACCCTGGCAGCCCAGGGTCATTGTTCCTAACTGCTGGCCACCCTTCATCCATGAGACAATTGGGCCAGTATTTGTTAGGTTGTGCACAGTTTTTTTTTGTTGTTGTTGTTGTTGTTTTGCGGTACGCGGGCCTCTCACTGCTGTGGCCTCTCGCGTTGCAGAGCACAGGCTCCGGATGCACAGGCTCAGCAGCCACGGCTCACGGGCCCAGCCGCTCCGCGGCATGCGGGATCCTCCCGTACCGGGGCAGAAGAGTCGGCAGGCGGACTCTTAACCACTGCGCCACCAGGGAAGCCCTGTGCACAGTTCTTGGACTTGAGGAATTCAGAGTCTCAGGAGAAAAACAGGAAAATAAACAGAGGGAACTGAAGGGAAAGCTTTATATATGCACACATATTATATTTATATACACACACCAATATATAGTGTATGTATTTATTTGTTTTATATATAGTGTATGTGTATCACAGAAGAATGGACAGAGTATATATACACGCACTATGTTTTTAAAGTTAATGAATAACCACAATAATAATAGCTAACCTATAGTGCTTACTATGTGATAGGCACTCTTCTAAACATTTTGCATATATTAACTCATTTAATCCTTGCAACAATCCTATTACTAACCCCATTTTACAGATGAGGAAACAAGTTTAGAGAAATCCAATGACTTGCCAAGGTTAAAGTGCTAGTAAGTAGCTGCAGCTAGACTCCAGTGCATATAGCCTGGCTCCGGTGTCTGTTCTAACCCCCTTTCTGTTTTGTCTCTTAGAGAAGCTCACCAAGTGGAAGGTAGGTTACAGGGCATGCTGACCACAGGACCCATGTGTGCAAAGCATAATAGTAGGAAAGTCTGAGAAGTGTGATGGGCTTGGATTTAGGACACAAGCAGGGCTGGTGAGAAGAGTTTTTCTAGAGCTAGAGATGGCGATGCTCTGCACAGAGCATGGGCTTTCCAGTGGGGAGCCATGAAGAGGCTCGTGCATTTTAGCAGGTATGAATTAGAGGCAGACTGGCTCCTGAAATTAAAATACTGGGATCACTGAAGAAAGCAGGTAGAGGTGCTGGTTTAGAACATTACAGCTTAGAAGCTACCTTAAACGAGCCAGCAGGTAAGAAATGGGATGAAAACAGTTGGGTCAGTGACAAGGGGAAGATTCTAGAAACCCGTAAGGAGACCTCTAGGAAGAATTCACTCAGTGCAGCAGAGCTTTATGAGTGCATTTATGCTGACTCAGAGTACAGCTCAGAGAGGAGTTTTGAAATTGTCTTGGGGAAATACTTTCTTTACTGAGGAGTCAGAAAGCAGGTATAAATAACAGGAGCTAGGGTAGCAGCTAAACCTGAGTTTGACCTGAGCATAAGAAAGGGTAATGGCAAACCCAGGTGATGAAAAGATGCCCAAGATGGGTGAGCTATACTGGTGGCAACAGCCTGGCCATTCTTTGATGAGGCTTCAAAAAACTGAGAAGAAATCTAGTAAATCTTAAAATTATCCAGTTCCTTTTTCATGAAAGTTCCTTTTGAGGAAAGTGTCAGTCAGTCTTTCCTAATCAAGGGAAAAGGGGTTTTTTCACCCTGGGTGAGGAAGCTGAGGCACCATTGCCCTCTGCCTTAAGGGGGTGCCTCTTCCTGCTCAGGCTGCCCCAAAGCTCAGGGCGAAGTTGGGCACTTGGCCAGAGGTGGACCTGACCTGACCCTTCCTCTGGGAGGCTTCTTGCCTCATGACCTCCATACACACACGCTACCACACGTGACTAAAACAAGAACAGCCTACACACGTGGGCAACGAAGAATTGTTCAGAATTCAAGGCACAAATGACTTAATTTCTGTCCCAGAAAAGGGAGTTCTCCAGGATTTTGCTTTTGGTCACAGGCATATCATAACTATAGTGTAGGGAAGTTGTGTCTTAGCAGGTAGGGGTAGTTTATAAAGGCAAAAGACAAAGTGTAGCCCAAATTACATTTGAAAAATCCCTCAAATCCCAGTGAAATGCTGACAGGGGGTATACAGGAGACTGCAACTTACTGAAGAAACGTCAGAGTCATGTACTCCTGTCACTCTTCTAGCAGGGCAGATACTCCTGGTATGGGGTGACAGGCAGACTCACCCCCACTATTTAAATGTTCTCTCTCTCACCCTCCTCTTCCACCTTTCTCTCCTGGCATTTATTGTTGAGTGGGTATAAATGTACATTGAAACTCAGGCTCCCACTCTAAACCGGGCTGGAATCCTCATCAACAGAAGTATTCATGTGCAGCCTAAGACAGACATAAAAGTTCACAGCAGCAGAGCATAGTATTTAGGTTCCTGTCAAGGCCAGCACTGCTAAGCTTTGGGAGAAGCAAATTGAATTTTTATTGACCCTCTGAGTACTTCACCTACACAGCCAGCTAAGTTAACTGAAACAACAAAGCAGCATCTCTTTGGTGCTGTAGACCGATGTGATCCACACATTCGAACATGTAGTCAGGTGACAGAGGTATGAGTCCCAGACCAGCCCCTTCCTGACTCGGTCAGTCACTTACCCTCTCACAACCTCAGTTTCTCAGCAGTGGAATGAAAGTTACAATAATAGCCACACAGGGCTGTGAGAAATAGATGATTTGTGAAGGTGCCTGGCATATAGTGTTACCCAATAATGTTTGTTCCTTCCTTGTATGGAAAGATGGACTGACCTATAAAAGTCCTTCCTAGTGTTGATAATAGGAAAGCCTTGCTCGGGCATCCTTCGGACCAGGAAAGGCTCCACACTGCTGAGGTTTTACAACTGGTCTTCTATTCCATGCTTGGGTCCATTGGGCACCACTGCCTCTCCCTCATGTCTACCCATGCTCATCTTCATCAAGGAACAGGGGTCCTGGGTCCAGGTGAGAACTCATGAAGCCCTTTGAAAGGTCTCTTGGAAAAGCTGTCTCACCTCCAACCACGATCCCTGTTTTACATGAGGAAAGCTTATGTGAAAATTCTGGTCATTTATCACTTTTCAACAGGTGCAACCACCATTAAACCTAAAGCTTTGCTGCTTGTGAGCAAATATTTGCATCTGATCTAGAAATGGGGCCCACAGGCTAGAAATGACGCAAAGAAAATAGGAGGAAAGGGGACTAGGAAGGGGGGTGTAGTAGCCCCCATTCACAGAGCTAAGCACCGTCACCCCTGGAGCCTCACTCCAAGTGAACTCTTGATTCCTCAGGGTAAAGAAGACTTGAACATTGTCTAATTTCTTTAAGAAGACACAAGATAAAGATTTGTAGATTACATTGTTACATTAATTATAGGAATGCAAGGTTTCCATAATGAAAGTAATTCTTAAAATTTGCTGAAAACTTGTGTCTTCACTTATGTTCTATTTTTTTAATTTCTTGAAAAGAAAGAGAAGTAGTAGCAACATTGTATTTTTTTTTTTTTTTTTTTTTGGCTGCGTTGGATTTTCGTTGCTGCGCACGGGCTTTCTCTGTTTGCGGCGAGCAGGGGCTACTCTTCGTTGCGGTGTGTGGGCTTCTCATTGCAGTGGCTTCTCTTGTTGCGGAGCACAGGCTCTAGGCACGCGGGCTTCAGTAGTTGTGGCACACATGCTCAGTAGTTGTGGCTTGCAGGCTCTAGAGCACAGGCTCAGTAGTTGTGGCGCACGGGGCTTAGTTGCTCCACGGCATGTGGGATCTTCCTGGACCAGGGCTCGAACCCGTGTCCCCTGCATTGGCAGGCGGATTCTTAACCACTGCACCCCCAGGGAAGCCCAACATTGTATTTTTTAAATCCAAGTTGTTACCAGGACTTTTGTAAAGTCCTTGGGAAGTTTTTGAAGTTTAATTAAATTTTGATTGCCTCAGAAAAAGTATACCTTCTTATTCACTATTGCCATTTCTTACGCAGCATAAGAAACAAATCAGTTAATGGTGTTGCAACTAGGGTGTTTTAAATTATCATTAAACGTTTTTTGCAGTTTGATCATAACTGTAATCCAAGTTACTTATGTTTTAAGAGTACAAAACTGAAAGATAACTTAAGTTTTGGATTCAGATTTACCAGGATTCAACTTCTAGCTTTATGATCTTGAGCAAGTTTTTTAATCTCTCTGAGCCTTAGTTTCCTCTCTGTGAAATAAGAATAACTTTTCTATCTTATGGGATTGTTGTGAAATTGTATATAAATGTTAAGTTTTCCTGGGACTTCCCTGGTAGTCCAGTGGCTAAGACTCTGTGCTCCCAGTGCAGGGGACCCAGGTTCAATACCTGGTCAGGGAACTAGATCCCACATGCTGCAACTAAGAGTGTGCATGCCACAGCTAAAAACCCGCATGCCACAACGAAGATCCTGCACTCGGCGACGAAGATCTCGCATGCTGCAACTAAAACCCGATGCAGCCAAATAAATAAATAAATAAATATTTTAAAAATAAATGTTAAGTTTTTCCCTTTTATCCCCTTTTTCTTGTACTTAGAAATCATTTTAAATTATTTTTCTGAATAAATAATGTATGTACATGATTTTTTAAAAAGTCAAAATAGTACAGAAGGGTGTAAGGTGAAAAGTACATCTCCCTGTCACCCTGACCCAGTGCCCCAAGCCTCATCCAGCAGTCTCTGTTGCCTACATGTACAGTTCCAGAGAGATTTCATGCAGAGAGAAGCATATTCTTTCACACGCACCTTTTTAAAACAGTTACTAGCATCATATATGATGCTTCCCCCCAACAAAATCTCTCCTACACATAGTTTTAAACATATTATCTATTGGTCACTGATCTATTAATTTTCCTTTATCCCCAAAGGAAAAAAAAGAAAGACATTTCTGAGGCTTTCTGCCAAACCAAAGAATTCCTACCTTACTTATATCCACAGAAAACAGTTAGATGACAAGTTAGCCTAGGGTGTTTCAAGAATTAAATGTTAACATCCCTGAAGAAAACTTTACACCTTTGAAGTAAAGAAATCTCAGAAAGAGACTCACAAATACTGTCACAAGATGCTCTAATGGTTACATTTGTAAACAATTAGGACTTATACTTTTGTGAATGTTTCCTGTCTTCATGTTAACCTTACAAGTGTCCCCTAAATGGCTCTACAGGATTCTCTTTCGTTTTTACATCTGCATCAACTATCCCCTTAACTGTCTAAATTCCTTTTTACAAAAGCTTGCAATGTCAAGGCATAGACAGGCTTCCATTTTCTCTTTGCTAGAACTGAGTCAGAAAACATATACTTAAAACTTGAGACCAAGAATTTAGGAAACAATAGGTTATCCAGAAAAGAATATGCAGACCATTATATTCTTCTCCCCCAATATTTGGAGATTTTCCCACATCAGTGCATACAGATCTGTCTGCCTCATTTTCTTTAATATTAACAAATGCATTGTGTATTGAATCAGTTCTCAATTGATGGACATTTCAGTTACTTAAAATCTTCATAATCTTTATGATAGTCATATAGCTGCCAAAAATCAATGATATACAGAAGTAGCAAGTGGTGGTTAATTACTGGCTTTTTGATTGTATCTTACTGTGAAAGCCCTTTTTATTTCATGCTGAGAGAGTTCCAAGTTAAAACTATTTAAACACTAATTAGTGGTTGCTAATTGGGATAGTATACATCCCAGTCAGCTCAATTTTATGGAGTATTTACTGGCCCAATGTGAAGACACTGAAATAAAATATATCTGAGTTGTATCCATGAGTAGTTTTTGGTCTAATTGGGGAAGGAAGATTAAAAAAAAAAAAAAACAGCAAGTAGGACAACACACATAATCAGGTACTTATATTTTGCAGAGAATTGCAAAATCTTCTCTTTTATCTTTTTAAATTGCATTCATCAATTTCAGGATTTGAAGGTCTAGAAGGGACTTTAAGCCACACTAAGAGAACTCTAAGCCATTGATAATAAATTGATCAGGTTTCCACTCTTGGAAATGTGGTTATGTCATTACTAGCTTGTTGCAGTTCAACCATCATACCAAACACAACCAGCAAATATGGAAAAAGCATTTTTTCAAACATTCTATCTTAAGACATTGAAGAGCTATCAATGCAGTGAGGACTTCAGGAGCCACAAGCCCAGAGAAAAGGAAAGTTCAACAATGAGCATTTGAGGCATTTGCTAATTCATAAACAATAGCCGTGAAGTGACCAAAATGTGGTGGCTGACAGACGGAGATGAGGAGAGCTCAGGCAGTCCTGTTGGGCTCATGAGACAAAACTTAGAGTTCAGGGCCCACCAAGGAGAACAAACCCTGATAAACACCCTAGGCTTTCCATTGGAATCCCCAAAGGGCTACACTCTGCAACTAGAGGATGAACTAGAATTTGACTAGCCTTCTCAAAAACTGAAGTGCAACTCTGAATTTGCTTAATTTCTGATTGGATTAACGTGACATACCCATACCCTAAAAGTGGTATGTTTCCACCCAAGGCAATAGGAAATCCTCTGGAGGAAGGTACCACCATCAGCAGCCTCAGATTATCACTTTTCATATATAATGTCTAGCAATCCATCAAAAGTACCACGCATACCAGATGACCAAATGACCAAAAAAGAGAAAAAGCAAAGAATAGAACTAGATCCACAAGAAATACAAATATTGGAAATATAAGACAGAATTTAAAATAACTTTAAGTATTTTTAGGAAACCAATGACAAGATGGATAATTTCAGCAACTAAATAGAAACAACAAAGAATTATATGGAATGTGAGGACTGAAGAATATACTAGTTGAAAGTAATAACTCAATAGAAGGTTTAACATCAACTTAAACATCACTGAAGAAAGGATTTATGACCTGGAAAGGAGAAAATATGCAACCTGAAACACAAAAAGAAAAAGAGGAGAAAAATACAGAAAAAGGCATAAGAGAGTTTAGATTGTGATGAAAAAAATCTAATTTACATGTAATTCAAGTCATAGAAGGCAAGGAGATAAATTGAGGCAGAGCAATATTTGGATAGATAATGGCTGGGAATTTTCCAGAAGTAACAAAAGACATCAAACCACTGATTCAAGGAAACCACACCAATAGTAAAAGTGAAAAAAAGAAGGGCAAAGAAAAATTTTAAAGCAGGAATAAAAGATACTTCCTTAACTGAGAAGAAATTCACATAACAAAAAATTAGCCATTTTAAAGTGAACAATGGCATTTAGTATATTCACAATATTGTGTAACCACCGCTTCTATCTAGTTTTTTAAAGTTTTCAACATCCCAAAAGGAAATCCCCTACCCATTAAGTCATTGCTCCCTATTCCACTCTCCCCAGCCCCTGGTAACCACCTCATCTGTGTTCTGTCTCCATGGGTATGCCTGTTCTGGATATTTCTAATAATTGAATCATATGGAATACGTGACCTTTTTTGTCTACCTTCTTTCACTTAGCATGTTTCAAGGATCATCCACATCATAGTATGCATGTATCTGTGCTTCATGCCCTTTTATGGTTGAATAATAGTATAATAATTTGTTGTATCTATATATGTGCCACAATTTGTTCATCCATTCATCTATTGATGAACATTTGGTCTACTTCCACCTTTTGGCTGCTGTAAATAATACTGCTATGAATTGGTGTACAAGAATTTGTTTGCATCCCTCTTTTTTTTTTTTTTCGTAGTACACGGGCCTCTCACTGTTGTGGCCTCTCCCGTTGTGGAGCACAGGCTCCAGACTTGCAGGTTCAGCGGCCATGGCTCATGGGCCTAGCCACTCCACGGCATGTGGGATCTTCCCAGACCGGGGCACGAACCCGTGTCCCCTGCATCGGCAGGCAGACTCTCAACCACTGCGCCACCAGGGAAGCCCCTGCATCCCTCTTTTTAATTCTTTTAGGTATATACCTAGGAGTGGAATAGCTGAGTCATATGGTAATTAATTCTACGTTTAACTTTCTGAGGAACCTCCAAACTGTTTTCTACAGTGGCTGAACCATTTTGTATTCCCACCAGCAATGTACAAGGATTCAAATTTCTGTTTTCAAAAACAGTGGGTGTGAAGTAGCACCTCATCATGGTTTTGATTTGACTTTCCTAATGACTAATGACATTGAGCATCTTTTCTTGTGCTTGTTGACCACTTATATGTTCTTTAGAGAAATGTATATTCAAGTCCTTTGCCCATTTTTTATAAATTGATTTATTTTATTTATTTATTTTTGACTACATTGGGTCTTCATTGCTGCATGTGGGCTTTCTCTAGTTACAGCGAGCGGGGGGCTCCGCTTTGTGGCAGTGTACGGGCTTCTCATTGTGGTGGCTTCTCTTGTTGCAGAGCACAGGCTCTAGGCGCGTGGGCTTCAGTAGTTGTGGTGTGCGGGCTCAGTAGTTGTGACTTGTGGGCTCTAGAGTGCAGGCTCAGTAGTCGTGGCGAACAGGCTTAGTTGCTCTGCAGCATGTGGCATCTTCCCAGACCAGGGCTCAAACCCGTGTCCCCTGCATTGGCAAACAGATTCCTAACCACTCTCCCACCAGGAAAGCCCTGCCCATTTTTAAATTGGATTGTTTGTCTTTTTGTTACTGAGTTGTAAGAGTTCCTTATATATTTCAGATACTACACCCTTATCAGATATATGATTTTCAAAGAGTTTCTTTCATTCTTTGTCTATTCACTTTCTTGATAATGTCTTTCAAGCACAAAGTTTTAATTTTGAAGGAGTCTTTTTTTTCTTTCATTGTTTGTGTTTTTAGGTGTCATATCTGAGAGACCATTGCCTAATTCAAAGTCACAAAAACTTCCAGAGTTTTGTAGTTTTAGCTCTTATGTTTAGATCTTCATCCATTTTGAGTCAACATATGTATGTGATGTGAGGTAGAGATGCAAATTCTTTTGCATGTAAATATCCATTTGTCCCAGTACCATTTGTTGAAGAGATTATTCATTTTTCCCTGTTGAATAGTCTTGGTACCCTTGTCAAAATTCAGTTGAGCATAATATATGAGTTTATTCATGGACTCTCAATTCTATTTTATTGACTCTATGTCTGTCCTTGTGCCAGGATCACATGGTATTGATTACTGTTGCTTTGTAGTAACTTTGAAATTGGGAAGTGTGAGTCTTCCAACTCTGTTTTTCCTCCTTCAATATGAACTATATTACTTTCTTAATTTTAATTTTATTGGAGTATCATTGATTTACAATGTTGTGTTAGTTTCAGGTGTACAGCAAAGTGATTCAGTTATACATATAATATATTCATTATTCTTTAGATTCTTTTCTCTTATAGGTTATCCTAGAACATTGAGTACAGTTCCCTGTGCTATACAGTTGGACCTTGCTGGTTATCTATCTTATATGAAATATATTACTTTTAAAGTAGCAACAGAGGACTGACAGTTGGTGTCTTGACAGAAACAATGGAAACCAGAAAACAGTGGAATGAAGTGTTACGGGAAAAACATGCCAACCTAAAAACCTAGGGAAAAAAATTCATCAAAAATAAAGATGAGGGGACTTCCCTGGTGGTCCAGTGGTTAAGAATCCATAGTGCAATGCAGGGGACACCGGTTCAATCCCCGGTCAGGGAACTAAGATCCCACATGCCGCGGGGCAACTAAACCCTCATGCCATAACTACAGAGCCCACTCTGGAGCCTGCACACCACAACTAGAGAGAATCCCTCACACCACAACAAAGAGCCCACAGGCTGCAACTAAGACCCAATACAGCCAATAAATAAATAAATAAATATTTTTTAAAAATTATGATACTTTTAAAAGTTTTTTTAAAAATAAAGATGAAACAAGACATTTTCCAACAAACAGAAACACTGAAAGGGAGTTCTTCAGGCAGAAGAAAATTATTCCAGATAAAAACATTGAGATGCAGGAAAATTCAAGAGCAACATCAAGGGTAAATATTCAGGTAAAATGACAATCGATGTAATATAAAAAACTAATAATAATGTCTTGTGGAAATTAGTTGACATTAATTGCACAAAGATGGGAGAGGATAAATGGAATAAAAGTATTCTTAAGACACTTGTATTTACAGTAATAATTAAAAACACCAATTTATATTAGATGTTAATAAATCAAAGATACATGTTGTGATCCAGGGTAACAACTAAAAAAATAATGGTCTCTAGGTTAGCAAAACCACTAAAAGAATAATAAATAATATATAATAAACTTATGAGGGAGAATGGAATAATAAAGTCATCTTTAAGAAGAGTTAAAAATAAAAAGGAGGAAAATAATATGGAACAGGTCGGATAAATACAAAACAATATAATGATAAATTTAAATCCCAATATGTCAGTAATGAATGTAAATGGATGCTTAAATACTCAAAGATAAATATAGACTAGATTTAAAATTTATATACATATACATCAATGAATGTGTAATAGTTCTTTAATATGAGACAGAAATGTTGAAAGTAAAATGATAGAAAAATATATACCATGTAAATATTAACCAAAAGAAAATTCTTATATAAATATAACAAAATATGCTTTAAGGTAAAGAGAGACACTTCATAATGATGAAGGAGTTAATCCATCATGAAGAAAACAGTTCTAAATTTTTGTACCTAATATAGCTTCAAAATATATGAAGGAAAAATTGACAGATCTAAAATAAGACAGTTCCACTATCACAGTGGGAATTTTATTTTTTTAATTAATTAATTATATTTATTTATTTTTGGCTGTGTTGGGTCTTTGCTGCTGCACTCAGGCTTTCTCTAGTTGCGGCGAGCGGGGGCTACTCTTCATTGTGGTGCACGGGCTTCTCATTGCAGTGGCGCCTCTTGTTCTCTTGTTGAGCACAGGCTCTAGTTACCTGGGCTTCAGTAGTTGTGGCACACGGGCTCAGTAGTTGTGGTTCACGGGCTCTAGAGCGCAGGCTCTGTGTTGTGGCATACAGGCTTAGTTGCTCCGCGGCATGTGAGATCTTCCCAGGCCAGGGATTGAACCCGTGTCCCCTGCATTGGCAGGCAGATTCTTAACCACTGTGCCACCACCAGGGAAGTCCCAGTAGGAATTTTAAACACACCTCTTGGTAACAAGCAGAGAAATACTCATTAAGGATCTAGATTTGAACAACATAATTAATAGACAAAATGTAATTGACATATATATGGCACTCGTCAACTACGGGATATATATTATTTTCAAGTGTACATAGATCATTTACTAGAATAGACCATATTCTGGGTGATAAAGCAAATGTCAACAAATATATAAGGATTGATGTCATACAGAGTATGTTTTCTGACCACTGGAATTAAGTTAGAAATCAATAACAAAAAGATATTGGAATGATAGGAATCAAGTAATAAACTTCTAAAAATAACCTCATGAATCAAGAAATTGCAGTTGTAATTATAAAAAAAATTTTAATTGAATGCCAATAAAATCACAGCATATCAAAACTTGTGTGATGCAGCTAAAGCCATGTTAGAGGGAAATCTGTGGCTTTAAATGCATATATAAGAACAGAAGAAAGGCTAAAAATCAGTTTTGTAAGCATTCCTCTCAGTTAAAGAACAGCAAACTGAATCAAAGGAAATAATAAAAATCATAAATTAATTTACTAGAAAACAAATATACAGTAGAAAAAAAATCAACCAAGTAAAAGTTGTTTCTTTGAAAAGACTAATAAAATTGACAACCTCTGCTGATCAAGAAAAAAGACCCAAATGACCCATAAGAAGAACAAAAAAGAGGACATCAGTACAGAGCTTACATACATTAAAAATAAGAATAATAAAGTTCATAAAAGCAGAAAGTAAAATGTTAGTCACCAGGGATCAGAAGGAGGGGGAAAAATGGAAATTGTTGTTTAATGGGTATAGATTTCAGATCTGCAAGATGAAAAAGTTCTTCAGATGTTTCGCAACAATGTGAATATACTTAACACTACTCAACCATACACTTAAAAATGGTTAAGATGGCAAATTTTATGTTATGTTTTTTACTATAATAAAAAAATTAATAATAAGAGTATTATGACAACTTTGTGTTAAGAATCTCTGAAATTTAAATGAAAATGGACAAATTCCTTGAAAAATACTAATTACCAAAATTGACACAGAAGAAACAGGAAATCTGAATTCTCCTACATCTAAGTAATAAATTAAAGTCATATTTTAAAATCTTCCCTCAAAGAAAAACTCTAGGGGTAGGAGATTAACAGGTACAAACTACTATGTATAAAATAAGCAAGATACAAGGATATAGTATACAGCACAGGGAATATAGCCAAATTTTATAATAACTTTAAATGGAGTATAATCTATAAAAATATTGAATCACTATGCTGTATACCTGAAACTAATGTAACATTATAGATATTATATTATTAATGTTATAACATCAACTATACTTTAATTTTTTAAATAATTAATTAATTTAAAAAAAATTTTTAAACTCTAGGCCTAGGTGGTTTCACTGATGAATTGTTTATAACATCTAAGGAAGAAATAAAACAGTCTTACACAAATTTGTCCAGAGAGTAGAAAAAGAGGAATACTTCCAAGTCCTTCACTGAGACCAGCATAACACTAACACCAAATCATGACAAAGACATTACAAAAAGGAAAATTACAAGTTAATTTACTATATGAATATAGATACAAATATTCTAAATAAAATATTAGCTAAATGAATCTGACAATATATAAGTAGGAAAAATTACAGCCAAGTTAGATTTGTTAAAAAATGCAAGGTTGAAAATCAGTGCGATTCAACACATTAACAGAATGAAAGTGAAAAGTCATATTTTTATCTTAATAGATACAGAAAAGACATTTGCTGTAATTCAGCACCCATTCTTCCTTATCTAATAGTGAGTATTTTCAAAACTACAGCAAACATCATACTAAATAATGAAATATTTAAAACTTTTCCCTAAGATTGGAAATCAAGATACCTCCTGTGATTTCTCCAACATTTTATTGGCAGTCTTAGCCAATATGATAAGGCAAGAAAAAGAAATAGATGTGAGGATTGGAAAGGAATAAATAAAACTGTCACTATTTACAAACAACATAGTAGTATATGTAAAAACTCCAAAAGACTCCACAAATCAGCTCTTAAAATGAGTAAGTAAATTTAGCAAGGTCAATTTTCTTTCTATATGCCAACAATAATCAATTAAAAATTAAATTTTTTAAAAGATACCATTTACAAAAGCATCAAATATACATTAAATACTGAGGAATAAATCTAAAAGAATATGTGCAAGATTTCTACACAGAGAACTATAAAGCATTATTGAGAGAAATTAAAGATGACTGAAATAAATGAATATACCAGGTTGATAGGTTATAAGACTCAATATTATAAAGATGTTAATTCTCCCCAAATTGACCACTGCAGTTTCAAACAGACCCCAGTAGGGGTGTGTGTGTGTGTGTGTGTGTGTGTGTGTGTAAAATTTGACAAGCTGATTGTAAAATTTACATGGAAATTTAAAAGGCCAAAAATAACAAGACAATCTTGAAGAATGATGAAGTGGAGGAATTACTGAACTCGATATTAAGACTTTTTACAAAGGTATAGTAATTAAGATTGTGAGGTATTGATACAAGGATGGACAAATAGCTTAATAGAACAGAATATGGTCCTAAAACGACCATGCATTTATGAACACTTGAATCATGCAAAGGTATCACTGTACCGTAGTGAGTATAAGGATGGTCTTTTCAATAAGTGGTGCTGCATCAACTGAATATCTATAAAGAAAGAATGAATCTTGATTCCTACTTCACACCATACTCAAAAATGAATTTGAAGTGGAGCATAGACCTAAATATGAATGGTAGAACAATGAAGCTTCTGAAAGATAAAGTAGAATATCTTCAAAACCTTGGGATAGGCAGTTTCTTAAACAGGACTCAGAAGAGCACTAACCATAAAATAAAAGATAGATAAATTGGTCCACACTAAAATTAAGAAATTCTGTTCATCACAATATACTATTTTAGAAGAAAACCTATAATATTTATAGCAAAGTAATAACTAATACATATATTACTTACATAATGTCATAAGTAATACTTACGACAAAGGACTCATACTCAGAATAAAGAAGGAAAAGACTGACAACCTGATAGAAAAATGAGCAAAAGAAATAAATACATGTTTCAGGATGAGCAAGATGTACAAATAGCCTAAAAACATATTAAAAAGTGCTCATCCTTTTTAGTCATCAGGGGATGTAAGTTAAAACCACAATGAAATACCATTATATACCCACCAGAAGTGCAAAAATTTAAAAGTCAGAAAATATCAACAATTAGTGTAGATATAGAACAACTGGAATTCTTATCCACTGGTGGGGGTAAAAATTGTTACAGCCACTTTGGAAAACTGCCAGTATCTGCCAAAACTGCCAGTATATGCATACCCTAAGACCCAACAATTTCACCCCTAGTTTACCTAAGAGAATTGCATACACATGTACAAAAAAAAGAAACACAAGAATATTCCTAACAGCAATATTCATAATAGCTCCAAAATGGAAACAAAGCAAACGTCCATCAATAGAAGATTGGATAAATAAATTGTGGGGTAGTCGTACAATGGAATATCATGCAGCAGTGAAAATGAACAAACTACTGCTATATTCAATGACATGGATGAATGTCACAACATAATATTGTCTGAAAGAATCCAGACACAAAAGAAGATATACTCTGTTTCTATTTATGTAAAATTGAAAATAGACAAAACTAAACCATGGTCTGAAAAGTCTGGATTGTGGTTTCCTTTGGAGGAAAAGAGAGGGCCTAGTGACGGATCAATAGAGGTCCTTGTGGGGTGCTTGTAGGGTTCTAGTTCTTGATCCAGTGATTTCATGGGTGTGTTCTCTTTGTAAAAATTCACTGAGCTGTATACTTATACTTTGTGCACATCTGTATATAGGTTATACCTCAAGAGTTTACTTAATAACATTACATAGCCAATAACAAAAATAATAATAATCAGTTAATCAGTAAATAGGATGTTTCCAGGTGTTGAAAAATATGCTGTGCTTTCTTGGCAAAGCCAGCATCATGCCTTTCTCTGAAATTCAGCTGCTTGTGTGTTCCTCTCTTGATATTATATTTTTCTCAAGTAAACTGGTTAATAGCTGGGTAGATTACTGAGTAAATTCTGACCCATTATTTATTACCAAAGATTTAGTGTCAGCTGATCAGTACACTAACACAAAAACTTAGGTCATTTCCACTTCTGGCAGCTTTAGTTCTTCCTGCAGAGCAGGAAGCCTCTTCTTTTGCTGGATTTCTTTTGTTTGTTTGGTTTGGTTTTTAAATCTTTAACCCTGGGACTTCCCTGATGGCACAGTAGATAAGACTCTGAGCTCCCAATTCAGGGGGCCCGGGTTGGATCCCTGGTCAGGGAACTAGATCCCACATGCGTGCCGCAACTAAGAGTTCACATGCCACAACTAAGGAGCCCACATGCCACAACTAAGGAGCCCTGGAGCCACAACTAAGGAGCCTGCCTGCTGCAACTAAGACCCTGTGCAACCAAACTAAAAAAAAAAAATCTTTAACCCTTTAGCCCTGTTGGACTATGCAGATTCCACTGAGGGTTGAGACTCAGCTGTCAGAGATCAAAGATCCCATCTTTTACTTGGGACTCCTCTAAGAGGTCTGCTTATACAGATGGTAAGCATCTTTGAATTCATCCCAGTTTTTTAAATGCAGAAGTTTTTAATATAGGAAAGTTAAACAAGAAAATAGAAATGGTCCTACTACTCATACTAGTGCATGAAATGCTTTCATTTAATACTTGTCTATACTCCTTATAACAGCCTTCCTCTCCTCCCTGCCCATCATATCATTTGAACAATAAGAACAAAGTTACAGAACTTATAATACCTGATTTCAAGATTTAAAAGGCTGTAGTAATCAAGAGAGTGTTATATTAGTGTAAAGATAGACAAACGAATTGCTGGAATAATGCCCAGAAAAAGACCATACACATTGATGAATGGATTTTCAACCAAAGTGCCAAGGCAATTCTATTGGGAAAGGATAATCTTATAAACAAATGATGCTGGAACAATTAAATATCCATAGGCAAAAGCTGAACTTCAACCTTTATTTCTCACCGTATACAAAAATGTATTTGAAGTGGATCATCTAAATGTAAGAGCTAAAAATATAAAACATGAACACATAGGAGAAAATCTTAATGACCTTGGATTTGGCAAATATTTTTTTATTCAGACACAAAAAGCACAAACTATAAAAGGAAAAATCAATAAATTGGATTTTATCAAAATTCAAAACTTTTTGCTTCTCAAAGGGCATTGTTATAAAAATTAAAAGGCAAGCTACAGACCAGGAGAAAATATTTGCAAAACATATATCTGACAAAGGACTTGTTTCTAGAATTTTTTTTAAAAAACTCTTACAAGTCAATAATAGGAAGACAACTAAATTTTTTTAGTGGGCAAAAGATTTGAACAAAAGGCTTCACAAAAGAAGATATACAGTTGGCTAATAAGACAGGAAAAGATGCCAAATATCAGAGAAATGCAAACTAAAACCACAATGAGATACTACTACACTCCTACTAGAATGACTGAAATGTAAAAAATTGACCATGTAAATGCCGACGAGGAGCCAAGGAACTGGAGTTCTCATTCACTGCTGGTGGGGTACAACCATTTTTGAAAAGTAAACATACTTTTCCAGTGATTCCACTCCTAGGTACCTACCAGAGAGAAAGGAAGGCACATGTCCACACTCAGACTTGTACACAGATGTTCATAGCAGCTTTTTATTTGTAAAAGCCAATAAATTACCATATGATTCCACTTAAATCAAATTCTAGAAAGATGCAAACTAATCTGTGGTCTACCTGGAGAGATAGAAGTAGAGTTGGAGAAGTGCAAAAATTATCAGAGACACCAGGAAACTTTTGAAGGTGATGGAGGTGTCCACTATCTTGATTCAGGTGATGGCTTCAGGGGTGCATACATATGTCCAAACTTGTCAAACTGTACACCTTAAATATGTGCATTTTGTTGTATTTTGTTGTATTTCACATATACTTCAATAAGGCTGTAAAAACAAACAGTTGTTCAGAAAAGGAAGGACCAAAGTAAGCATGGCTCAGCTCTGAATAGCACAAATAGTCAAATAATGTAGACACAATCTTTTAAATCTTTTTTTTTAATTAATTAACTTATTTATTTGGCTGTGTTGTGTCTTCGTTGCTGCCTGCGGGCTTCCTCTTGTTGCAGCAAGCAGGGGCTACTCTTCGTTGCAGTGCAAGGGCTTCTCATTGTGGTGGCTTCTCTGGTTGCGGAGCACGGGCTCTAAGTGCGCGGGCTTCAGTAGTTGTGGCACGTGGGCTCAGTAGTTGTGGCTTGCCGGCTCTAGAGCACAGGCTCAGTAGTTGTGGTGCACGGGCTTAGTTGCTCCACAGCATGTGGGATCTTCCCGGACCAGGGCTCGAACCCGTGTCCCCTGCATTGGCAGGCAGATTCTTAACCACTGCGCCACAAGGGAAGCCCTAAATCTTTTTTTAAATTGAAGTATAGTTGATTTACAATGTTGTGTTAGTTTCTGGTATGATTCAGATATATATATGGATATATAGGTATGTATCTATATATATACTTTTTTATATTCTTTTCCATTATAGTTTATTATAAGATATTGAATGTAGTTCCCTGTGCTATACAGTAGGACCTTGTTGTTAACACTGAATTTTTTCATCAAAATATAGTTATATTGGGGCAATGGAAAATATGTGTGGATGTGGTAGAGGGGAGGGGAAAAATCCTCATTTTCCATAGGAGGAGTGCAGTAGATAAAGTCTAAGACTGAAACAATTAGGAAGGATCAACACAGGCATGTTATTTAGGGACATGGATCAGCTCAAAGGGGCTGTCTGAGAAAGGAGGACTGGAGATTACTGGTCTTAACATGTGTAGAATTAACCATGTAAATGAACTTTGATATAAATAAAAACTTCTTAATGCATTATCAGAGCTTCAAAGTCACATCTGTCAGTCTGCTCAGCTGATGACTCTGTGCCCACCCTACCCCCACCATCGGGCTCAGCCCAGAACAGGTGCTCAAACAGGAGGTTTGACAGTTCTCCACGTGACTGTGTGTCCCCAGACAGAAGTCTTCAAATGTATAAGTGGAATCTTTTTCTCTTAAGAAAAAGACAGGCAGCTTTTGCTTGAAGAACTCCAGTGGTTAATCTCTTGGGGATCCAAGCACTGGAATTTACGTGTTTAAAGTGTGCTTACACTGAGGGATGCCTGTATTCTTTTCATGATAAGAGCCCAAAATGGAGATATTTGAGAAAATGTGATCATTTGAAGTAGCCTGTGTTCTTTCCTTCAAGCCATGTGGGGAGTATAGGCCTGACGACCTATTAAGTCTGTTTTTCTTGTTCCTTTTTTAGGCGGTCACTTCTTTCATCGGAACTCTCTGTCCCCTCGGAGCCTGGTGTATGAAAGTGAATTCTCCACAATCGAACCTTCTTTGGACATGTATGATGAGAACAAAACCTGATTTTTAAAAATGGGCTGTCACCTCTTTTGTGATTTGATTTATGATCACCTTTCTTATTTTGTATTCTTCTGTCAGTGTCCATTTTGGAAGAATGGCAGTGCTTTCCAAGCACAGGTTGGGGCTCAGGGTTAAATTGCCAAGTTCCCCCAAGGTGAGGCTTTGAGGACAACGTTATTGCCCAGGTAGCCTCATGGCACCGAAAACCTACCCAAAAAGCTAGCCACTGAATATGGGCCCCAGCAAGCCTGGCTGTTTCCAGAGAAGAGGCGGGGCCCAGGGGTTAATATTGCATTGCCAACATGCTATTCTGTGTTGGGGTGCCGCTGGGGGTTTTTAAATACCTTTTGTGCCCCCCACTTATAATGAATACTAAAGCCTGCAGGCACTGCTTCTTACTGATGTAGGGCACAAGTTGCTGCTCCTTGGCCCCTTCTGTATTTTCCTGTCTCTTACTTTACTTCCTGTTAAAGGACCTCTTTCTAAAGGTTCCTAAGAGAAAGCCTTGCCTTTTGTCCCTCCTCTGAGACTGACCCAGCGCACTGCAGTGGAGCTGCAGGCTGTGCAGGATGGGCAGTTGTCTGTGTTGTTGCCAGCGTCCCTCATAGAGCATGACATAAGGTGACAAGTGCTTATGTGACCACTGAAACACTGAAGGCCCTGTCCCTGAGACCAGTGGACTTGTCTTCTTGGCAATTGCTGAGGTGTATGGGGAGATAGTGCCCAGGAGGCCAGCTGGGCATGGTGATCCCCAGGTGACGGCCAGTGGTTGTCAAAATCAGAATGTTCTGAGTGCTTTCTTGAGAAAACCAAACCACCTCCTTGCTGTTAGATACCATATAAGCACCCGTCTTCAGTCTTCACACATCCAGCCCAGTCCCCTCCCACCAGCCTCAGCTTCAGCATGAAGCAGGCACAGGAGCTTACAGGAAAGCCTTGGTAGCCAGTGTGGCAGACATGAGGGACACACATGCTCTTCCCACATGCCTGGGATGACGTCAAGTTAACATCGCAAGAAACATGTATCTTAAGAGTAATCCCAACACAGAACCACAGTGAGTAAATTTATAAAAATTACTCATCCTTTTTGCTTAAGGACACATCATAGTTCAGCCTGTTTCTCCCATCGATATAAGTAAGCTATGGAGAGATGTAAATGTAAATCCTCACATCCTTGTATGAGAGTGGAAACTTCAGTTCCATATGCCTAGATCCAGCAGCAAGCCATGCAGAGTTGCCCTGTGATTTGTATTGACTCTGTAGGACTTGCCATTTTTCGTGTGCAGCTGGCTTCTCCTCTTGTGATGTGTTGCTAAGATGCCTCAGACACAGTTGTGCCTGGAACAAAACCCCTCAGAGAACCAGGGAGTGACGTCACCTCCGAGTGACCAGCAGCATGTTATTATCATTTGAGGCTGGAACAGTGCAGAGTTTTAAGGTTGTAGCAGCTTTTTCTTTTTACCTTTAACCAAGGGCTTTTGTTTGGTTTTCCTTTGTACTATAGTCTTTATACTGTAAAAATATTTTTGATAAACAGTTCCAAGAGAACACTATTCAGAAAGACAGGTTTGCCCCACTGGCTTTACAGTGAGAGAATATGTCTCAAGGAGATTAGAACTCATTCTGCCAGAGGTTCCAGACACTCAGCTGCGTTTATATTTGGTTTGGCTCACCTGACAGAGAAAATGGCTCAGTTCTGACTATGTCGACCCTACCATGACCTTGTTTTCCTGAACCAGAACTCAGATCCGAATGGAGTGTTTTCTTCTGATTAGTATAATCTTATAAAAGCATATACAGGGGCTTCCCTGGTGGTGCAGTGGTTAAGAATGCACCCGCCAATGCAGGGGGCACGGGTTCGAGCCCTGGGCTGGGGAGATCCCACATGCCACAGAGCAACTAAGCCCGTGCGCCACAACTACTGAGCCCACGCACCTAGAGCCCGCAAGCCACAACTACTTAGCCCACTTGCCACAACTACTGAAGCCCGCGTGCCTAGAGCCCATGCTCCACAACAAGAGAAGCCACTGCAATGAGAAGCCTGCACACCACAATGAAGAGTAGCCCCCGCTCGCCGCAACTAGAGAAAGCCCAGGCACAGCAACGAAGACCCAAGGCAGCCATAAATAAATAAATAAATAAATAAAACAACTACTACATTTCATATATATTAAAAAAAAAAGCATACACATTAAATTTCACTCCAGACATTACTGAAAAGAAATGGAATTACTTGAGATGAAATTAAATATTCAGGTGCCTAAAAGTCCACCTATTAATATAATATTTGAATTTCTGGTAAATCTAGGCACACATTCACTGTCAAATAACCAAGGAGGCATTTCTGACAGGGGAATTCAGATCCCAGCTCAACACCCTTTTCCTAAAAATTGGGGCCACTTTCCTGCTCAGCTAGAGAATGTCCTGCCTTTGTCAGGAGAGGCAGTAACTTCTCCGGGGAGGTCATATACTCCAGGAATAGCGAGGGTAGCATTTTTCATCCCAAACAACAGAGCTTTGCTGTCTGCTGGGCCGAGGGGAAAGCCTTGGCCCAGCCACCCCCAGGACCCTGGCAGGGGATAGGGCACCAGGGCTGCTTGCCCTGTGAGCTTTGTGAGAAGGCACTTCTCAGCGTGGGCAGTCCTGCCTGTGAGAAGCTTGCAGTGCAGGGAACCGAGTGCCTTGGCCATGTGGCAAAGTTGGGGTGTGGAGAGGTGCTTCTGTCCTGTATGAGTATCTCAGTTGTTGCAAGTCTTCCGGCTGCAGTGATCATTAGCCAGGAATAATATGATAACCTCTGATTGTTTTTTGTAGGCTTTGGGGGGAAGGGGGTGGGCAGTACTATTTGAAGAGTGGAAGGGGCAGAGGAGTGAGCTTCTTACACCATAAACCCTCTGTCCCTCCAGTGGACTGCTCTGGGCTGGGCCTGGCTCCAGCCTCTTCCTCCTGGCAAGGCCTCTACCTTGTCTCCAAGCTGAGCTGGGTACAGAACCAGCAGGCACCACAGGACAAGGGTGGGGCAGGGTCCGGAGCAGCCAGAACCATCAGCTGATCTGCGAGGAATTCGGTTGTGACAGTTAAAATGCAAACGCTTACAATTTGGTGATTTTTAACTTCCTAAGGGAAGAACTGCCCATAGCCCTCCTTTCCTGTTATTTTCAGGAGAGCAGAGAGGCGGCTGGCCAGATAACAGCCAAACTGTCCGCAGTACAAGGGTCGGGCTTGGTGGTGTGAGTGGGCAGCATGTCTGTCCAGGGCTGCCTGCCTCTACCCCCTCAGGGATGAAGCACTTCCCTGAACACCAGTTTGAACTGATGCATGCAACAGCCTAGCTTCCGAAAGATGCGGCCGCAAAGGGTTTGAGCAAAATAGGATTACTAAATTTGACTAACTTGATATTTCCTATGGACTTCATAAGCTCTTCTCCTATTTTTATTATCCCTCACATCCAGTTCTTTCCTTGATCTACATGTTAAATGAAACTGGTTTTAATTGAAGAAAAATCAAAATGTTATCTTGCTTGCTGCTCACCTTTATTATCTAGGCAGTGGTTCTGCTGTAGGAAAACAAGGAGATGGTGTTAATGTCAGGTCACCTTGACAATAGTTGCTGCTCATAAATGTCGTGAAACAAAAGCACTATTTCCAGGAAGCAGCATTTAGAAGGAGGAAAGGTAGTAAGTTCTCACTATGTACCAAACACACATACAGGGAGTTAAGTTGAATCCAGTGATTATTAAAATTTTAGCTGTTATGGGAACTGGCACATTAACAACCAACTGGGATATAAGCCCAAATGAAATGATGGTGAATGGTGAAGAGGGGGTTTCAGGGCATAGATGGAAGGGCACGGTGCAGCACAGGGACCCCACCAACAGGACCTGTGGTTGCCGAGGATGCTACACCCCCAGTGAAGACAGGCCAAGAGAAGCTGAGACCAGCAAGGCCGTGCGTTTCACCTCCTGGGCAGGGACAGCTTTGCTATGGGGAGGGCCCAAACCTCTGTTTTGGAAAGAGAGGGAGATGGGGTCAGGGTGAGCCGGGTAGGCCCTGCAATGCCTGAATG
Organism: Phocoena sinus; assembly: GCF_008692025.1. Lineage (NCBI taxonomy): Eukaryota > Metazoa > Chordata > Mammalia > Artiodactyla > Phocoenidae > Phocoena > Phocoena sinus. The sequence goes on along the minus strand of NC_045765.1, from coordinate 17,617,432 downwards.
CTGGGGTCTGACAGTGGGAAAGGAGGGAGCCATGAGATTGAAGAGGAAGCCCAGGTGCCAGTCTTGGTGACCCAGTGGTTGTTGGTGGGACACAGGGAGAGAGAGCCCTTGTGGGGACACTTTAGATCTCGGGGCTGGCAGGACCTCTAGGGGAGGCACGAAGATGTAACCTTGGATCTCAGGCAGTGGTTTGGTGAGGCCCCTCTGTGCCTCAGAATCCTGGGAAGCTGTGTTTTAAATGTACATGTCACCTACACCTACCAAAGTAGTCTCCATGTAATCCAGTCCCTCAGGTGCCCCAAATCTCTCCCTCTCCCCCCTCCCACACACACTCACTGGAGTTAGAATCTCCCAGAGTGGGTGTCCAGCCAGGCCTGGGGTTCCTAAGCTAAGTTCAGATGATGATGGAAATCAGAATGGGGTGAAAACTGCCCAGTGATTTGAGAAACAGGCTTGGGATAAAGCCCTGGGTACACTGATATTTAAGGACAGAAGGGGCTATAGATAGCAACTGATTTAGAAAAACCACTGAGTGTAACTTCCCTATTCAAGAAAAGTGGTGTTCACCTCACTGCCATGCCAGGAGCAGCCTCACTTATGCCCAGAGATGGGGTTTGGAGTTATTAAACTCAGCATTCACTCCCAACTCCACATACGGGAGTCGACACCCACAGCTTAAAATAAGTGTCTCTTCCCTGTTAAAGGCAGTTGTTACAAGTGGGATGCATCTAGTGTTGCCTTTTCTTTTGGCTTTGTTGGTAAATCATTCCAAAGTCCATTTGGAAAAGGATGAAATGAATGTCGAGTATACAGGTTCATTTGACATCTGTAGATGGTTAAGATCCTTTCAGCAGGACTGGAAAACGCCTTAAAGATTTTGTTTCATAACATCAGAGAAAACTCAGAAAGAAGGATACAGAAGTAAGGTGCCTGTGTTTCCTTCGTGAAACTGTGCTTTTTTTTTTTACTGTCCTGCAAAGCAGCAGGAAAAGCAAAGCATGCCAGTTCCCACAACCAGGGAGAAGGGTTTCTCCCACAGGGGCCATGTCCCCAACTGGCCAGCTTCTATCACTCCTCTGGGAGTCAAGTCAGGAGGTTTGCCCTCTTTCTTAGGGGTGCCCTGAAAGATCCCAAAAGACTGAGCCTTGAAGAAGAGAGTCCAGTGGGTCCTCACCAGACATAGGGTAAAAGCAGTCACCTGTGTTCTCCAGAGCTGCATCCCACCAGCCTTCAGTGACCACGGAGGGGAGGCGATGCTCGACTGCTAAAAGGACATGTCTGCCCAAGACTTGGTTCTAATGGTCTCACAAGGCCCTGGTGGGGGGGCCCAGTCCGTAACCTGGGACTTATCTGGGGTTTTGCCTCTTGCATTTCCACCATAGCTCAAGCCATTTTTTTCTTCACTCTGACTTGGGGAAGAGGGAAGATAATTTATGACAAACAAAAAACAGAGAAACGTTGAACTTCATACAAACTTGAGAATTAAAGTTTCATAAGGATTCAGTGAAGTTGGAGTCACTCAGACCTGTCCCAGGCTTTCCTGGTCCCTCCCACTGACTCTTCCACATACACATACACAAAAAGATGGAGGTTTGAGGTGACACAGACCCAGTTTGGCAGCCTGAAAGGAGTGACTTTCTCAGAAACAACAGGCCTGGGGAAGCATTGCTGGTGGCTCAGAGGCAGCTGCCAGAGCGTGCATGCTCAAGCCAAGGGTGGCATCCAGCTCAGCTGTAAACACCTTTACAAACCACACACATTCTTCTGTGGAAAAGCCAAGAGCTGGAGGATGTCATTAGCACATTTTTCTCAGCTGCAGGGGGCCCTTGATCCCCTGGGACACAGCTTCTAGGGTCCCCCCCTCGTTTAATGCTGGGCTGAAACGGCTTATTTGTCACCAGTCCATTTGGGCAGGCGTGTGTGTAAGGAAGGGTCATGCCGGTCATCTGGCAAGTCTGACTGGCCTTCATCAGCTCCTTATCCCTCAGCTGATTATCACCCTCTCTCTCCAGCTCTCTTTACAGCTATTAGTTACAGATGAATGTTCTGAGCTATTTTTTACAAATTTAACCCAACACAAAGTGAACTCTAATTTGCTCTTAGAATTATCCTTCATCCATAATTTGGTCCAAGGATATTTACACTATGTGATATTAAAGGAGTTTTCTAGTGACTGGGCGGTACTGAGCCAAGATGTTTGTGGAATACAAAAGATGTGGGGTAGGTAGACTATCACACCTCAGGCCATATCTTTCCCAGGTGAGTAAGCTGTTCCTAAGCAGAAAGGCTAACTGCCTACTGCTTACTGCCACTGCATCCCACGTGGACCAGGTCAGTAGGTGCGGCCAGTGCCAGAGTCCCAGCTCCTTTGCTGGGTGCCCGGCCTGAGATGACATGTGCCATCCCAGAGAGAAGTGGAGAGGGCACTATGTCTGTTCATCCCCTAGAAGCCCAGGCCTGTCTTGCTGACCCAGCTGGATGAGGGGTACCCTTGGACTATGCTTGGGGCCAGAATCTGGTGTCTTAAGCTGAGAATGGAAAGCAGGGTCTACTTCTGAGCAGCAATGGCTCTGGCTAAGGAAACTTGACCAGTGTGATTACAGAAACAGGAAAAGACTCCAAGCTAGGACATGCTATTTGGAATATGGGGAACACCATCACCTAATAGAACAATCCTGTTCCTGTATAAGAGAAGGAGTTGGTCCAAGTCCTAGGCCACATATGTCACAATTGTTTTTTTACCTTCAGTAGCTTTTATACTCATATCAAAGTTACTGCTTTCATATTTAGGTCACTCAAAGAGTTCCTCTTACTCTGGGTTCCTGCTAACTATGCACAACACCTCAGAGGGTGAGTTACAAAATTATTTTTCTAACTGTAGCAAAGGTAATTTGGGGTGGGGGAGGCTTGGGATATACCTAAATGTAGCTAATGACATTGTCCACCTTGAGGGATGAAAGGGAAACTGCACTTAAATTTAATTCACCATTGGATAGCTCGTGCCGTAAAGAACACACATCAAATATCCAAGAAGCAAAATTGATCATTAGCTTAATTTGGGGGTTCACTATAGGGGGGTTACTTTGTCTAGAACACAGGCACCTGCAAGTAGAATGTGAGCTGACTTCTTGGCAATCAGATCTTAGCCCTTTGAAATGTATGGTTGATGTAAGTATAATTAAGTAGTAAACTTGTATGGTATATACCTATATTCCAATAGTGTATACCTGTATGTGTGGGATTTGCTAATATAACCATTTCAATAAAAACCTATTGAAAAAGATGCATTGGCCACATGGAGTACTGTTGGTGGTAACCTGTATCAGTGAAGACTCTTGGTTGCAAATGTCAGAAACCCCAACCCAAACTGGCTTAAGCCAAAGAGAAGTATGGTGTCTCACAAAAGCTTAAATGCCATGGGTATGCTTACATCACTTATAGCATGGCTTGGCCCTCAGACACTGACACCAGGACACATTTGCTAGCCTTGCTTCCTCCAAGTAAACTGCATTCTCAGGCTCAGAGAGGTCATAGCCCCATCAGCACAAGAGCTGGTTTACTTCCCCAAGAGACCAGAATGGCATCTCCTTGACCCTGATTGGTTTGGTTGGAAGCACATGGACATCACCAAACCACTATGGTCACAGAGGTAGAATGTGCCATTAGCTAAGGCCAACATGGGCTCTACTTCTGCAGCCCAGGAGTGCATTCAGCTTCACCTGAAAGATAGGAGCTGAGAGTTGTAAGGTGTGGTTGCCACAGCAAAATCATGATGCTGCACAGGAAGAAAAGGATGTTGGGGCAAAAACAGCCAATGTCCAATACATGTAGAATAGAGTTGGAACCTTAAAGGTCTGGACATTAATATTACCTCTGCCACTTATTAGTATGAAATTGGCAAATCACTTCACCTGTCTGGATTTCAGTTTTATCTCTTTAATATGGATCTTAAAATATCTAACTCGTAGGGTAAATGAGTGGGGATTGGATTTAAAATAATGAAAGTAGGCTTAATATCATATATACAATAACAGTCTAGTATCTGGAATATAAAAATAACTCTTACAGCTCAACAATCAAAAAGACAACCGGGGTTTCCTTGGTGGTGCAGTGGTTAAGAATCTGCCTGCCAATGCAGGGAACACGGGTTCGAGCCCTGGTCCAGGAAGATCCCACATGCAGCGGAGCAACTAAGCCCGTGTGCCACAACTACTGCGCCTGTGCTCTAGAGCCCACGAGCCACAACTACTGAGCCCACGTGCCACAAGTACTGAAGCCCGCTCTCCTACAGCCCGTGCTCCGCAACCAGAGAAGCCACCACAATGAGAAGCCCGCGCACTGCAGCGGAGTAGCCCCCACTCAACGCAATTAGAGATAAGCCCATGCAGCAACAAAGACCCAACCAGCCAAAAATAAATAAATTTATTTAAAAAACAAAACACCTTAAGCCTCCAGGGATGATTCTAAAGTGCCCACTTCCCTCTGGCCTCCTTCCGGATTCTGGCGGCCTCAGGCCAGATCCTGCAACCCAATTAGCCCTGGATATTCTGGATTTATGCCTATTGCCCCAGACGGCATTTAACCGCTCTCTCATTCACTCAAAAGGGTCAATGTTTGGACTGTGAGGCGGTCGACCCCTACAGGCCAGCACTGGGAGAGCAGGGATCCACATCCCCAGCCTCCCTTTGCTGCCCGCCCCATACCCGTTCAGAAGCCCCTGCTGGCCCCAGGGCAGGCCCTGCCCCCGACCCCAAGACCACTCAGCCTCAGTGATCCCATCTATAAAGTGAGGGACTGCACTGGTTTCTGAGGACCCTGCCAGCCTCAGAGCTTCCTGACAACCTGTCCTGGACTCCCGGAGGTTCTCTTTGTCTTAGGCCCAAGTGCCAAAATTGAGTTACCAAAATCGACTAACCCTTTTCCAGCCACCCTTTCCAATGTTAACACGCACTGGCTTGCCCTGCACAATCAGCCAAAACTGTATCTCCAAATGCTGTTTCTCTACATTTTCCCCGCAAACCCTGGATGGGTTTTTACAAAAGGCCAGAAGCCCTGCTATCTGTGGACCGTGGACTCAACCATTCCGGCCAAAGGCGCGTGGCCCCGGCATCTGGCCGCTCCTGCTAGATGAGGCTGCAGCGCAGAGGCCTGCAGCGAGAAGGGCGAAAGTGAAGCGGACACGGCCGGGCTAAGCCGGCCTGTGGCCCGAAGACTGGGCGGGTGGGCGGGGCCGGGTGGCGAGAGCGAAGGGCCCGCTGGTCCCGGCGGCCGCAAGGGGGCGCCGCCCGCTCGCCTCGCCCCGCCCCGCCCTCTCGGCTCCGCGCGGCGACTACCGCGGCGCTTCCGCCTGGCTGGCCACGGCCCGGTGTGAACGGCGCCGCGATGTGGCTGGGCCCGGAGGAGGTGCTGGTGGCCAACGCGCTGTGGGTGACGGAGCGGGCCAACCCCTTCTTCGTGCTGCAGCGGCGCCGGGGCCACGGCAAGGGCGGCGGCCTCACGGGTGAGAGGCGCGCGGCGACCGGGCCTGTGGGCGCCGCCGCGGGGCGGGCGAGGAGGGGGCGCCGGGCGGCGGGGCCCAGGACTAGCGGCCCAGGACAGGCCCAGCCTCGGCGCGTCACTGCGGACGCGCACGTCAGCGCGTGCGGCGGGGTCCTGGGGGCGCGAGGCCGGCACTGAGTGGGGGGTGGGAGGTAGGAACGCGAGCCGCCCGTGGGAGGCAGGGACGGGGTGGGGTGGTGCGAGGTGAGGACGGGGCCAGGGACTCGAGGAAGACAGATGCGCTCGCGTTAGGAGGCGGTTGGGGAGACTTCGGTCAACCAGGGCAGCCAGGAGAAGGCTGGAGGCGGCCTCTGCCCGGACTCGCTGCCCGTGAGCTTCCCGGTGCTTAGCGGAGGCGTGTACCGCTTCCTGGAAGGGGATTTCACAGCTGAAAGTCCGCGAGATCTTCTGGTCTTCTGCTTCAGTTTCTCCAAGTGCCTCCAAGGAGGGGTCAAGTGATACAAGCATTCGTTTTCTTTTGCCTCCTTCATTCCCAACTTACCAAAGAATTGCCTTTTCAGCAAGATCAGAGTTCTCCCAGCTAATGCTGGCCTCAGCCCCCATCCCTCCAGCTTCTCCTCACCCACCTTTCCTGCTTCTTGGTGCGTTGGAGCTGCAGACCGAGGCTTAGCCGAATCACCAGTATATGTGTTCCGGTGAACCAGCCAAGGTGCCTCTTTGCCCGTCTGGATACTACACAGGACTAGACTAGACCGGCACCTCCTGGAGTGTGTGGCATTTGGGATCCAGGGGATGCCTACTGGGCATTCCCTCTACAGGGGTTGTCCAAGGTCCCGCCTGCTCCAGGACCTGCCCCAGGCACTCCCAAGCAGACCTGGGTCAGTCTTAGGGCCAGACCAGTGCCTGCGCTCCTCGGGTGGCCCATTGTTGCCATTTAGGACCTCAGGCCCAATGTTGACAGGTCTTCCAGTTATCAAGAGAATTTTCTGTGAAATGTCCTAATTTTAAACATTAGCAGCTAATGCAGTCCTACCAGATGCATATAGAAGCTTCCCATAGGAGACCTCTTCCGTCAGTCTTTCCTGGGCCACACCTCCTGATGTGGAAGAGACTGTACCATTCCCAAGAAACCTGTTCCTTTGGTGCCTTGAGCTCTTTCCCAAAGGCCTCTAGAATCACAGGAGCCAGTGCTGGACCTGCCTCCTGGACGAGACTGTTCAGTGGAAGTTAGACAGCAGCCCCTCTGGAGAGACTGACCAGTGGTCAACCTTGAAGCCCAAGTAGAAAAGCAATGCTTGGGCGACCAGTATCTTTGGTTGCAGCAGCATACCATTGTGTCAGATTTCAGGGCTTGTTCTGTGCTCTGTTTCTCCACAGATCATCTCAGCAGGTGGGTGGGTCCCTCTGTGCTCTGCTTTCCTGTACAGAGAAGGCCCTTTCTACCACACTCATCTCTCCATGTCCCCCAAGGCAGAGCTCCCCAGGTCCCCCCTGATAACCACACCTTGAACTCTCTGCTCCAGCTAGGTTTGGTGAGTCCTGGCATAGCCTCTGGCATGGCCTTCCCTGTGCCATCATGGACATAATGGCTTCCTGACCACTGTCTCCCTGGGGGAGGAACAGTTAGTGATGTGGTTTTATTCAAGCTGTCTTTTAAAAACAGATACCAACCTAGATTCTTCATTGAAGAATGTGATGAGATGGCCTGCCCATTAAAAAGTTTTCAAGTCTTGCAGTATGGATATGCCAACAGTATAGGAATTAAAATAAAATTTCTGAGACCAGAAGAGAAACCTCAACACAAACAGTAAAAAGCAGTTTATTCCAAACACTGATAAGGCTTGAATATGCCGCTTTAACTGCAATTTAGAGAAGCATTTTAGAACATTTCAGTAAAACAAGTGAGAGATTACAGACTCCTGACTTGGATGTATGTGAAGAGTACCTTCTTTTGTAACTGGTTATTTTATTTATTAGAGACTGGAGGGGGAAAAAAATCAAATTAAAAATGGAATATGAAACAAGTGTTAAAATCGAGCAATAAAATCAATAGAAATTATTCTGATATCAACAGGAAAATGGTAACAAAATATTTTCAGATCATACCAAAAGTAGCTCTTCATGAAAAGGAAAAAATAAGTTTCAAATAGGAACAATGGACAGGCTTTTATGTAGTTGGATAATTCTATAAATGGAGAAGAATGAATCGAATAGTGGTAAAAGGTAGACGTTTTCTCTAATTTATTGGGGAAATAGTGACATTGACAAATGTCGATGACATTGTGATGAGAAGGAAAACTTGAAATGCCCTAAAATGCTTCAGTTCAGAGGTGGAAAAACAAAACAAAACAGAATCGGTGTTTTCCTAAATTGGACAGTTCTAAAAATTTGCATGTTCTTTTTATTCATGACTTTTGAGGCTACATTATCTTCCTGTTGTTGATGGGGAAAATGATGTTACAAAATCATTGTCTTATGAAGAAGGCATCAGAGTACACAGCCAAAAAGGCCACACATGTCAGAGAAACATGTCTTAAGAGATGTGTCTGGCAGTTAATAAAACACTGTATTATTTTTCTGGATTTTGTGATATTTGTAGTATTGTTGTTTTTAATTGTCATTGTTGTACTTTCTCATTCTGAAGAAATACTTGTTTTCAAACCTGATTTTGTATTTTTCTTGAAGAGGGCCTCCCAGATCATCTAAGCTTTGGGCCCCATAAAACCTGAATCTGCCCCTGCCTGCAAGTATTTCTGAGTCAGGAGGACAAGCAGAAGCTTCCAAGAAGAAGTGGGAGGGGATTTTTTGATAGGGATCAGACACTGGCTGAAGGCCTTTGAGGAAAAAGAAGTAATTTAACGGACCAGGGTAATGTAAGGTGTTTCACCCTCTTGGCTGGGGCTTTGGGGGCACTGCTACCCTCATGGCTGCCTCCAGCCAGGCCCAGCTCTCAGCCCAGCCTTCCCTCACCCTCCCCTCTCTCTGCCCTGTTACCAGGTCTTCTCGTGGGCACCCTGGATGTGGTGCTGGACTCCAGCGCCCGGGTGGCCCCTTACCGCATCCTGCACCAGACCCAGGACTCGCAGGTCTACTGGACAGTGGCGTGCGGTAGGTGCCCTGAATCACAATGGGTGCTGGGCAGGGCCTGCCCCAGAGAGGGAGGGGACGCAGCCTGCATTCCTGCATTGGACATGGCCCACTGAGAACCTGATGCTGCCCCTTGTTCAGGCAGCACAGCCCAGGCCAGCATCCAGCTTAGGAAGGCAGCTCAGCTGTGCACAGATGCAGGGCAAGCGGACATGGGCCCCATGAAGCCCTGCGTGCCTCTCTGAGGGCTTGGCCTTGGGCAGTGTCCATGTTCTCCTGCTAACCTTTTCTCAAGGCGGATACAGCTTATCAGTATTCATGGACTACATATTTTTTTAATTCACCTACTCACGAAAAGTTATCTATAAACCCCAAAATCAATACTTGTGGTACTTTTGGGGTCATTTGTGGACATCTGTGGAAATGTGTGTCTGCAGAGCAATGAAAAATTTGAGTCACCGGACACACAGGTTCCCAGCTGAGGTGGAACAAGGCATCCTTCTGCCTTCTTGTTTCAGCTCTCAAACCATAAACATGTCTCCTTTTAGAAGTCTAAGCACCATGCTTCTCACATTTTGTGTTATCTGTTGGTGACTTTGCTGTTTAAAATGGCCCCAGGTATAATGCTGAAGTGCTGTGTGGTGTTTTTAAGTGCGGGAAGCTGTGATGTGCCTTATGGAGAAAATACAAGTTAGATGAGCTTCCTTCAGGCATGAGTTACAGTGCTTCTGGCTGTCAGTTCAATGCTAGGGTATTAAAAATATATATTAAATGAGGTGTCTTTAAGCAGAAAGACATATAAGACAAAGTGGTGTATTGATTGGTTGGTGAAAATGTTGTGACCAGAGGCTCACACGAACTTAGCCCTGTAGCTCCCCTGGTTTGTAGAACATAACCACTGTGAATAACGAGAATCGCTGGTAGTTGTCCTTCTCGGAGGACACACCCACCCTCCCAAGAGTCCAGGGGGAAGTCCCCTTTCAGCCTGGCTGAGGTCCCTGGGATAAAACAGCAGTCATAGCTGGCACTCAGACAGCACTTCCTGCATGCCAGACATGTGAACCTCCCAACAACTCCAGAAGGTGGAACTTTGATTTTCCCCATTTTGAAGATGAGGAAACTGTGGCCCAGAGGGGTTAAGTAACTCTCCCAAAGTCACACAGAACCACAGATCAGACCCAGAGCACCTGTTCGTGTCCACTGTGCTGAATATCTCTCTCTGCTAGAAGCCACAGTGTCACTGTCCCCCAGGATAGTGGTTTTCCTTGGAGACCTGAGAAGTGATGGGAGTGTTCACAGCTGGACTCCAGCTTGGGGGGGTGGGGGGAGAGAGGTCAAGGGGTGAAGGCACCAGGGTGCCCAGAGTGGGGCACTGGCAGGAGAGAGGCTTCCTATGTGGTAGGGCCCAGGGCAGTTGGTGTGTGCCTGGGCTAAGATGAGACGCTTCACTCTAAAATGGGCCCTTGAGATGTTCATCTTTGTCTCAAGGTGTTCCTTCTCAGGAGAAGGGCAGTGGTAGTGAGAGCAGCCTCTTTGTGGGGAGAGAGGGGTATGGCTACTCCGTGGGGCCTTGTGGGAACCCCATTGGTGGCATCAGGGCCTGCTGCTGGGGAGGGACCCAGATGCACTGTGGAGCCCCTGCCCTGGTCAGGCCCCTGTGCTCATCTGCTCATGCCTCTCTGTTTTTACCCACCACCTCTCTTCAGCTCTCCAAAAGCAGACACCTACTGACACCTGCCACTGAATCTCCACTCCTTAGACTGCCATTAAAGGACTTTTCAGGGTCTGCCTGCCTCCATTTCTGTCTTCCTCCCCCAACCAGCTCACACCTGGCCTTTGCCACTTGCAGGGCCTGAAGTTCTTAACTGTACCTGTCCTGGCTGGTGTACCTACAGTGTCGCCCCATGTCTACTTTACTTCCTCCTGCTCTGTTGAGTACCTACGCAGATGTCACATCCAATGGAAAACCTTCCCAGATTCCCTGGACTCATGTACCTACCCTTCTCCCTCCTCTAGACTTGCCGTGTCTCCACCAGCACTTTTGCATTGAAGGCTCACTGGCTCTCCCACTAGGCCAGCAATTCCTTGAGGGTGTGGGCAGGTTCTGCAGCTGGGCAGCCTGGATTAGCGTTACGGTGTGGTCACTTCCCAGCTAGGTGACCTTGGGCAACATACTCAACCTCTCTGTGCCTCAGCTTCATCCTATAAAATGAAAATAACTGTACCTGTCTCCAAGGTGCTCTTAAGAATCAAATAAGATAATCCATAAAAAGTTCTGGAAAACAGAAATAGCACTTAATAATTTAATTAGCTATTATATTTTTTATTCCCAGTACCTAGCATAGAGATGGCATAGTTTCAGTGTTTACTTAGTGCTAAATGAAGATTGAGTTGCTTTTAACTAATAATTCTTTTAAGTGAATATATGTAAATATTTATAATTAAAGTGCAGACAGATCCACACAGGCTTTGTGGACAAAATTCCTGTTTTAGGCTGCCGGGAACATGTGTGTAAGAGGGTTGCATCACATGCAAACTCAACTTTCAAATTCAAATGTGGGTTCTTAGCAAAAAGAGCAAGAAAGAACGAACTCACTTCACCTAACAACTAGACCTTGGCCTCTGTGCACTAGGGAAAGGAGGCCATAATAGATATACAAAGAAAAATGAAAAAGAAATAATTTATGGATGATTTAGGAACTTCCAGAGGTAATTTCTATTTATAGTTACCTATTGTTATGATTATCACTGTTGTATGATTCTGGGTTTAATCATTTTCACATGGGCATCCTCCCACAGACCATGGGAGGGGGTCTTTCTGTGGAATTGCTTGTTAGGGTGGTGAGCCTCTTGGGTAAATGTAAAGAAACAAATCAACCCTAACCAAGTCAGGCTGGACTGTGACATGTGACAGAGCAATGAGCAGATGCCTGGGCCAGAGGAGATGACAGGGACAAACTCAGCCTGGCCAGGGCGGGGTCAGAGCTGAGTCTTCAGCTGATGGAAAAGTTGTAGCCAGGTAGTGAAGGATGGGGTGACCAGGGATCGGGCGCCCAGCAAAAAACGTCTGTGGTCCACAGTCATGTCGGACTCACGTCTTTGCTAACGCTCCCTCCATGCCGAGTGTGTGGGCCTGCCGTGGTCACAGAAGCAACTGGGCCTTCTGGGTGCTTACAGTCCACAGACTGTCCCACCCTAGGCTGCTGAAAAGGAAGCAGAGCCTTCACTCCTTTTCTTATTCTTGTGTTAATTCATTCAGAGAAGAGTTCTTAAGTGCAAAAACCCCATGCCAGACACATGAAAAACCCCAAAAAGTGGGGTGCCAGAGGGGCAGGGGAAGCCAGGCCTGGAAGGGACTTCCCTCATCCCTTCAATTTTCCTCCTGGGGCCCCTTTTCCCAATTCCCTGATGGAGGCAGAGAAAACAGCTGCCTCACTCTTTGGGAGTGGCGATGGGCCGCCTCTCTGAGTTCTCCCATTTCCACTGGGCCTACAGTGCCCACAAGGACCCCTCCCTAAGGAGGGCAGGGACCCTCTCCTAGGTGGGGCAGACACTGGGGGCCAGCCAGACGCTGAAAGATCAGACAGTGGTTCCTGGAAGAGACGGGATCCAGGTTGGGATGTGAACTGGGATGAGGAGGAGGAGGCAAAGACCTGGGTGGGGCTTCTGGCTTCAGAGAGAGGGATGAGCACCTCTGGCCCAGCAGGAGACCAGCCAGCCAGGGGCCTGGAGTCCTACAGGAAGCTCCAGCTGCCATCTGTGGATGCCTACATTCTCAAGAGAGCCACAGTCACCTATACCAAGTCTGACTGTGTCTGGCTAATCAGCTGTACATGGAAGACCACATTAAGTCCTTTTATCTCGAAGAAAAGTAAGTAAGCAAACCTGCAAATGTATAGACTATTTCTGGTAGGACACAGAGGAAACTAGCAGTCACTCTTACTCTGGGCATTAGAGGGAAGTTGAGGCTTTATTTTCCTCATGACTCTGTAATTCTATTGGAATTTTTTTATTTTGTGTTTTTTTTATCAGGACCATTTATGACTTTTGTCATATACATGAAGAAGGAAAGAGTAAGCAGCTCAAAGATTGTAGTCACTTTGGTATAGCAAATTAGGTCAGCCATTTTAATCTCTCTTGAGTTTATATTTAAGGCCTGGTGATTTTATGATTTTCCTTTTCTTTATGCCACCAAACCTCTCCTAGGTTCTTCCCGCAAAGAGATCACAAAACACTGGGAATGGCTGGAAAATAACTTACTCCAGACACTGTCCATCTTTGACACTGAGGAAGACATCACCACCTTCGTCAAGGGCAAGATACATGTAAGATTCACTTTCCACTACTGGTTCTCACTCTCTTCTCTGGGCTACCAGTGTTCACCTTTGTCATCTTCTATAACTTTCAGACAACACCGTGTAGTTCTTTCCCCCATTAAACAGAGATGGAAACGAAGGGTCTGATCTTTTAGTGTTGAAAGGGGCAGTTGAACTCATTGTATGCAGGCCCCATCTACTGGCCAGCCACCGGAGTTTAAGCTTAGCTGGGAGTTTCCATTCCCTGCAAAGGGCCTCAGAGCAAATATGCAGATACACAACTCTGATAGCCAGTTCCTTGGCCAACAGAGGAAGAAGTTGGAAATGACAGGATAATTTTAGGTATATTTCTATTATAAAACTAACATTACTTCAAAATGCACAGACACTTTGACCCAGCAAGTCCATTCCTTGGAATTTACCCTACAGTGTATTCATATGTCCAGAATGACGTATGTATCAGGATGTTCCCTGCAACACTGTTAGCAAAAAGGCTGGAAACAATGCCTCCCAGTCCCATGGTAAGAGGGGAAGCAGCTGTTCTTTCCTCTGCAAATTGAGAGGGCTCATACTTGCTAACATAGCATTTATTGAGTATTTTCTTTATGAGTACTGTGCTGAGCACTATATATTCAGGGGACTTGGTCAGTCATATGTGGTATTCTTAGTGGAATATTTTACAGCTAGCAAAATAATTATGAAGATTGTAGCAATGTGTGAAAACATCACAGTGATGTTTAGATTGTTTCCTCTTTAGGGAATAATTACATAATGAGCATTTATCTGAGTTATGTGTGTGTGTGTGTGTGTGTGTGTGTGTGTGTGTGTGTGTGTGTGTGTCTTTTTCTTTCTGTTGGATTATTGCCTTGGATTAGATTCCTCAGAGAGGTGTTACCAGGTCAAAGTTTCATGATGCAAACTTACTTTGGGCAAGCCCTTGTGACTTCATCATACCAGAACCTCCTAGACCTGGGCAGATGGCACCAAGAGTTCCTCAGCAGTTCTCTGTGTACCCTGGGGTTCAGGGTGGGACCTGTGTTGCCTTTCTAGTTCCAGGAAAATAGACAAAGAGAGCAGAGGCAAGTCTTCACTCTCCTAATGAGCCAGCTGGGCAATAATAATAATAACAGCAACATTATGGAATGTTTCCCTTATGCCAGGCCCAAACAAACTAACCAACAGAACAGAATAAAGTTCTAGATGAGTCCAAGGAAAAAATGGAAATTAGAAAATATTGAGGGAATCCCCAGGCCATCCAGTGGTTAGGACTTGGCACTTTCACTGCTGGGGCCCAGGTTCAATCCCTGGTCAGGGAACTAAGATCCTGTAAGATGCGAGGCCACAAAAAAAAAAAAAACAAACTGAGAACTGGGCAATTATGGAAATACTACTGTTTATCAGAATTTGTGAGATGTAGCAAAAGCAGGACACAGGAGGAAATTTAAAGCCTTACATTTTCTGTTTTATAATGTGAGGAAAAGAAGAAAGGGTGGAAATTAATGAGCCAGGTGTCCAATTCAGTAAGTTAGAATGTCAGAGAAACCAGGAAATTAGAAAGAAGGAAATATAGTTATCACAAAAAAATTACTATTCGCTGAAGATTCAGATTATAGTTAGCATTTTTTTAGCAATAAAGTATTTTTTAATTAAGATAGGTACCTTATTTTTTTAGACATAACGCTATTGCGTATTTAATATACCACAGTATAGTGTAGACTTAAGTTCTATATGCACTGGGAAACCAAAAAATTTGTGTGACTTGCTTTAGTGCGACATTTGCATTATTGCTATGGTTCAGAACCAAACCTGCAGTATCTTCAGGGTATGCCTGTAACAAAGGGAAGAAGTTAATTCCTTAGAAAATAAAGGAATGATACAGAAGAGCAACAGGTCCAAAAACAGATGTAAAATATAAACAAACCTGTGGCAAAAGTGATCCAGGACAAAAGAGAGAAACCTCAAATAAGTAATGTTGGGAATGAAATATGATAGCATCTATTTAAAATGCAAAGTTAGGGGCTTCCCTGGTGGACCAGTGGTTAAGAATCCACCTGACAATGCAGGGGACACGGGTTCAAGCCCTGGTCCGGAATGATCCCACACGCTGCAGAGCAGCTAAGCCTGTGTGCCACAACTACTGAGCCTGTGCTCTAGAGCACATGAGCCACAACTACTGAGTCCACATGCCACAGTACTGAAGCCCGTGCGCCTAGACCCCGTGCTCTGCAACAAGAGAAGCCACTGCAATGAGAAGCCTGTGCACCGCAACAAAGAGAGTAGCCCCCGCTCGCCACGACTGGAGAAAGCCCACGTGCAGCAACGAAGGCCCAATGCAGCCAAAAATAAGTAAAATTTTAAAATAAAAATAAATAAATAAATAAAAGCAGGGTTAAAAAAAAAAGAGAGTAAGGGGACTTCCCTGGTGGTCCAGTGGTTAAGACTTCACCTTCCAATGCAGTGAGTGTGGGTTCGATCCCTGGTCCAGGAGCTAAGATCCCACATGCCTCGTGGCCACAAAACCAAAACATAAAACAGAAGCAATATTGTAACAAATTCAATAAAGACTTTAAAAATGGTCCACATCAAAAAAATCTTTAAAAAAAAGAGAGAGAAAGAGAATGCCATAAACAGCTTTAAGCCCATAAATTGTAAGAAGTGAGACAAGATGGACACTCTTAAAATAATATGTTTTAGTTTCCAGTTGCTACTGTAACAAGTTACCATAAACTTAGTGGTTTAAAACAACACAAGTTCCTTTTCTTACAGTTCTGGAGGTCAGAAGTCTGAAATGAATCTCACAGGCTAAAATCAAGGAATTGGCAAGGCTGACTCCTGGAGGCTCTAAGGGGAGAATCTGTTTCCTTGCCTTTTCCAGCTTTCAGAAGCTTCATATCCGTGATTCTTGGCCCTTACCTTTCTGTTGAATGCCAGCAGCATGGCCTCTTCAGTCAACCAGTCAGTCTCTCAACCCTTCTGGGGATTGGGATGTAAACATCTTTGGGGGGGCTATTATTTGGTCTACCACATAATAGAACTTAAACTGAGACTCACAAAGAAATAACAAACTTGAATATGCTTAAAACTATTAAAGAAATTGAATCAGTAATTTAAAATCTGCCCAGTGATTTTTACAGTCCAGTTGTATCAGCAAACAAACAAAATCCCAGTCCTGTGTGCCAGGCCGTTTATTCCCATTGGTGAGGACCATTACTCCTGAGTAGAGGCCAGCGGACAATGCAGAGGAAAATGCAAAGCAGAGTGTCAGCCCCTCTGCTTTCTGCTTGGGGGTCTCCCAGGTGCAGCTGAAGGAGTGGGGAAAGGGGACTGCCAACTGAGACCCAGGAAGGTAACCTGAGGGACAGGGTGCCGTGATGGCCCACAGGCTGTCTGGGGCCCACCTTTCCACTGGTGGGGTCCCTTCCCCAACCTCCCAGTAGGTGCATTTGAGGGAAGCAGAAGACAAGGGCAGGGCCTTAGTAACAAGAAGGGTGCTTTGCCAGAGCCTCTTTCCCAGACGTAGAGCTAGTTCCTGCAGTAGTGTTCTGGGGAGGCACCAGAGGCAGCTTGAGAGAGAGAAGAGGTTGGAGTTGCAGCTACAGTGGTACTGGCTATACTGAGATGGAGGTACATCTTACCTTTGGGTCTTCACCCAAACTCCTGGCTGTTCTCCCTGCTCATGGTTACAGGAATTCGAGGCTGCCAGGAGGCTCAGCAGAAGCAGCAATCTGGGCCACAGCAGTTGCCTTGAATTACTTTAGCTTATCAAGTCATCATCCTCCTGGAAAATCTGCATGTACATTTTGAGCCAAATGCGCTAAGAACCTGTTTTACCCCAGGAGGTTTGGGGTTGGCTTTGTGGCCCAGGGTGATGTCTCTGGGCACCCTGAGCCCAGTGAAGTTGCTGGTGGGATACAGCATAGATATGCCCTGAGTTGGTTGGCCCTGTGGCTGATCTCTGGACCCTGAACTGGGTAGGTCCTGAGCTGGGTGGGTCCTGCAGCTGGTCTGTGGGCCTTGAGCTGGGGCAAGAGGCAGGAGTCCCCTGGTATGTGGGGGGGGGAGTATCAAGTACAGAAGATCCTCCAAGACATTGTCACAAGAAATGCACGTCACAGAACAGTGCCACAGCAAGTTCCCATTTGGGCAAAGAAAGAGGGGAAAGAGCAGATTGCATGTATTTGCTTAAAGGTGCATCAGTGCCAGCCTGTCTGGGAGGAAACCAACAAAGTGCCTACAACAGCAGAGGAGATGGAGGCTCCCTTCTCACTGAACACACTTTTTTACTACTTGCATGTTTTTACCATGTTTATGTATTATATTTTTCAGATATTTACATTAAAATAACTAAAATGTAAATTTAAAAATTCCCTTCTCTGATCCAGTAGAGATAATAGCTCAGGGAGTTAGGGGAAATTGCCCAGCATCTGTCTGGCCAGAGCAGGCGACAGGCCTACCTGCTTGTGGCCCTTGGGCCAGCAACCAAGAGTCCTGGGTCCCACCACTTGAGTTCCCTGCGGGAACCAGTCCCCTTGTCCTCCTACAGGGCATCATCGCAGAAGAGAACAAGAACCTGCAGCCCCAGGGAGATGAGGACCCTGGGAAATTCAAGGAGGCCGAGTTGAAAATGCGGAAGCAGTTTGGGATGCCCGAGGGAGAGAAGCTGGTCAACTATTACTCCTGCAGCTACTGGAAGGGCCGCGTGCCCCGGCAGGGCTGGCTCTACCTGACCGTCAACCACCTGTGTTTCTACTCCTTCCTGCTGGGCAAGGAGGGTAAGTGCAGGCAGCAGGAGTGCCCCCTGTGTCCCCCCTAGCCCCAGTCCCCCAGCTGGCCCCGTCATCCTCAGGGCATCCTCCTCTGCCCTCACCCTTGACCTCGCCTCTAGAAAGTGTACTGCCTCCCCAGACTGTCGAAGTTCCTGAGGGCTGTCCCTCCTCGGCCCCTGGATATTCTGTCCCCACATACCCACCAGAGAGTCTCCCCAGAACCTAGTGGCCCACGACCAGAACTCCAGACTTGAACCAGGCGTCACCGGGCTCTTGGGGGCTCCTGTCATGTATACATCAACTAGCACAGTTCTTCACATAGTGACTTTCTGCACAGGGCCTCCCCTCTTTCAAGTAGAGTGCCAGGGCACCCATCATCCCTGAGCGGCTCCAGGTTACGTGGTGCCTTGGACGTGTGCCCCTGCAGCCACCTGCTGCAGGTCCCTCCCCACAGGAAGCCCTGGCCTCAGGACAAAAGGCAGACTCCCAGCCAGTGCACTCTGCTGCATGTCGCCCCCAGGGCTTTAGCTGCTCTCAGTGTGGCCTTTCCTGGGCCCAGCAAGGCCGGCTCCCAGCCATGCACACACACCTGTCACAACCTCCCCTGCCTTTCTCCCACCTTTGCATCTTCTCATCAGGCAGGGGCCAGCGTCCTCTCTGTGCTGGTCACACCATGTCGTGACTTGTTCCCACATCAGTGCACTCCCACTAGGTGGGGCTTCTCAAGTCCAGGATCTCAGCTAGCTCACCTCTGTTTGTTCATTCATCTCATCCTTTAGCCGTTTGGTGGGCAAACCCAGGAGATTCTCGGGGCTGGGCACTGGGTTAGCCCGGGACGGCCCAGTCCCTCCTCATGGAGCTGGTGTCCCAGCGTAGCTAGGCTCAGGCATGGGGCCTGGGGGTGGGGAACGGGCAGGCAGTAGATGCTGCCCGCTCCCCCACATGGGTTCCAGGCCCAGGCAGGAGTCAGGAGCCTGCCTGCCCAGCCCTCCAGCTGGTTTGACCTGATGGTGTGTCTGTCCCCTCTGGTGTCCAGTGAGCCTGGTGGTGCAGTGGGTGGACGTCACACGGCTGGAGAAGAACGCCACGCTGCTCTTCCCTGAGAGCATCCGTGTGGACACCCGGGACCAGGAGCTCTTCTTCTCCATGTTCCTCAACATCAGCGAGACCTTCAAGCTCATGGAGCAGCTGGCCAACCTTGCCATGCGGCAGCTACTGGACAGCGAGGGCTTCCTGGAAAACAAAGCACTGCCCAGGCCCCCCCGGCCACACAGCAACATCTCGGCTCTGAAGCGGTGCGTTGTGCCTCCCCCACCCCCAGCAGGGACCTGCCCTCCTCACCCTTCACAGGCTCCCTGCGTGTAAAGGGGGCCAGGTGAAGGGGTGGTTTTCAATAGTGGGGAGGGCACCAGGAGATTCACAGAGGCGTCGTCCTGAAAAACCTACCGCTGATGCTGATGTGGAGGGAGTTCTTCATGTATTACTTCTCAAAACCCTGGGGTGGGGAGGCTCTCACAGGCTCCTTGGTCTCAGACAGGAAGCTGAGGCACAGGGAGGTAGAGCAGCTTGCCCCAGACCCCAGAGCCTTAGCTCTAAGTGAGCAGTGGAGCCCAGGACAGGCGCCCCACCACGTCAGCCAGGGTATCCCCAGAGGCCTCTTCGGGAAGGCTTCAGAATCCCAGCTCGGTACACCACCTCCATCCCGCCATGATTGACAGCTCTTCTCAGGACCCCTGGGCCCTGACCCCAGGCCCCAGGAGACAGCCCTGCACAGGTCTGAGGTCTCTGCCACCCTGTCTGTGGGAATTGGTAGACAGAGGAACAATTCACTAGGGCTGGCCCCTCCAGAGCACTCTGTTCTCGCTCTTCCGTTGCAGCTTAGAGGAAACCTGTAGGCCAGCCGGGAGCTCAGATATTCCCTGAGCCCCTGGGTCCCACAGCCAGATTCACACCTGTGTATGCAGAGACTGTGGCCTAGGCCCAGACTCTTGGGTGCACCATCAGGACCAGAATGCTGTCCAAGGATATTACTTTCCTGATGCGAGTGACACAGTGGCTTTCAGAACCTTCCAGAAAGAAAATGAGTAGGGCCGGACTTGATATCGTCTCTGGCATTGTCCATCGAGGTGTGCCTGCCAGGCCGAGCTCAGGCTGCTAGCGGCCCCCATGGGGCTGGGAAGAGAGAGATGTATACGAGGACAGGGCCACCGCGGGGGTGAGGAACAGGCTACCGGGCCCCTGCCTCACACAGCCATCGGACTGGCGAGTGTGCATTTCCGTTAAGCAACAGCACCCTGTGTTTTTTTCTTTTGGCTGCACCACGTGACATATGGAATCTTAGTTCCCCTACCAGGGATCAAACCCATGCCCCCCGCAGTGGAAGCATGGAGTCTTAACCACTGGACCGCTGGGGAAATCCCAGCACCCTGTGTTTTAGACTTGACTCCACACCTGCCTGTCGGGAGGCCTTGTCTGAGTTTCTAGGTGGGGCTGGTCTTCCTAGTGAGAAGCGGCAGGGCGGGTGCAGGCACCCTCTGGGCACCACCCACCCTCAGTACCGAGCATGCTGTTTGTTGACCACTCCTCTGCTGGTCATACGGATGTCCACGTTTTACTACTTGACCGTTCAGTGTACATGTGTTATTGAACTCTGAGATCCCTGGGCACAACTTGCTCACAGGAGGACCCCCACGAGCCTGAGTCCAACGTGGAAACAGAGGGCATGAGGCCGCCTTGTGAGTGTGCTAGCCCCAACTCTTGTCTGCTTTTCTATCTCCCCCACCTTGGTTTCACCAGAGACCTGGACGCTCGAGCCAAGAACGAGTGCTACTGTGCCACGTTCCGGCTGCCCGGGGACGAGCGCCTAGACGGCCACACAGGCTGCACCCTGTGGACCCCATTCAACAAGCTGCACATCCCTGGCCAGATGTTTATCTCCAGCAACTACATCTGCTTTGCCAGCAAGGAAGAGGATGCTTGCCACCTCATCATACCCCTGCGGGAGGTGAGCCCTAGGTCCTTGCCAGCTCTTCCCTCTCTTACCAGGGCACGTGGCCAGGTCCCCAGCCCAGGAATCCCCTCAGGATTTAGTGATGTGAGTACAGAGGGCACATGGTGGTTCATGTGCTCCCCAAGCACCTGTCCTGTACCAGGCCCTGGAGGGAGTGGGTGCACTGGATGCCCCCTCAGGGATCAACCTCACCTGGTGGGGAGATACGGTGGGCTTTGGCCTGCCAGCAGAGCTCACAGTGGGACATACGAAAACCTCAACAAGGACCCACACGTCCCTGGTCAGAGCCCAGTGGCCTCCTGCAGGTGAGTGTCCCCTAGTCCTTCCTCCTTGGGCCTTGCAGTTAGACTTTGGCAAAGCCCTGCTTTGGCTGGGCTTGGAGGACTCTGATCCCACCCCAGCCCCATGTTACTCTCAGGGGCCACCTCACTGTTCCTCTCCTGACACCTGCCTTGGCTGTGGCTCAGGCTCTAGCAGAGTCATCGGAAGTCAGCTCTTACCTTTCAGGAGTGGGGTCAACTATCACCTGTCAAGGGTAGGGTTAGCTCTCACCTGTCAGAGTTATTTTTTCTCCAGTTTCTTGGGCTTCCACAGTGACTCTGGTAGAAACAAGGCCATTTGTCCTGTGCTGCCGTGAAGGTGTAGACAGTGAGGGAGAGCCGTCCACCCCTCCAAGGCCTCCTTTTCCTCATGGCCCAACAGGGCATACTGGCTGTTTAATTGAGGTTTAAGTGAGCTTCTTAAGCTATAAGCTAAAACACAGTATTTTGTTTCTATTTAAAATGTAGAGCAGTGGGACCTCCCTGGCCTTTGTACAAAACCCTGAAGTTGCAGGTATTGTTGCGAACAGGTGTGAGGTAGTGTGCTGCCTCAGTTTCCCCAAGGGAAGTCAGAGGCAAAGGACTTAAAGGAGCCACAGCTCCAGGCTCAGGGGCTCAGAGCCGGCCCCTGACCCCTCGCTCTCCTTTGGCACTAGGTCTGTGGATTTGTCCTGGGTGCTGTACTGATCTGACCCTGAGCCCTGGGGGCTGGCTACAGGGGCATCTTAGGCCCAGCTCCATTTCTCCTGATGGGTCCTGACATTCCTGATGGCAGAGAGCTCTGGCTGAGCCAGGAAGCTCTTGGGATGGGGCTCTGCAGCTGGTCCTGATGGAGGCCCCTGCCCAGCACTGACCTCAGTATCCTAGCCAGGGGGCTTCACAGGAGCTCCTCACTCATGCCAGCCACACTCATGTGTCCACTGGGCTCTTGAATTTGCACTCCCAAATCTCATCCTCGCCTCTGGAAGTGACACCCCTTCCATCCGTTTGCTGAGGTGGAAAGCGGGAGCCATCCTTGATTCTGACCTGGCCTCGTTCCCACATCCTAACCATGGCATGTCCTGTCAGCTTGCTCTCCAGAGCATGTCCCTTCCTCTCTACAGCCACCATCTAAGACAAGCTGTCTGCTTGGCTCACCTCAGCAGTACCTTGTCTGCACCTAAGGCTTGAGGACCTATCCTTTAGATCCCATCCTTCCACAGCAGCCAACATAATTTAAAAATCTGCCCACCCTGGGTAGAATCCTCCGGTATCTTCTGTGATTAGAAGAATCTCCAGTTGCCACACACAGACATGCAGGCGCGCACACACACACAGAGACACAGACACACACACACACACAGACAGACACACACACACACACACACACTGCCCACCCCTTCTCACTCTGGCCCAGCTTCTCCGGTCTTTCTTTGTCCATCACGCCAGTCCAGCCCCCTCCTCAGGGTGGTTGCTGGCCTCTCCCCTAGCTCTTCGTCTGGCTGCACCGGGTCTCAGCTCAGTTACTACCTCCCCAGAGGTGCCTTCAACAGGAAGCAGCCCAGCGGCCTCCCAGCTTGCCCTGTGGCCCCCACCAGCCCTGGTGACCGTGTTCATTAGCCTGCATGTCCATTGTTTGTACCCATCCCAGACTGCAGGCCCTGCCCCCTAAAAGCCCATCCTGTGCCCTGCACACTTGTACTGCTCTGTTCACACACCACACAGTCAGAACTGGGCCCAGGACGCACATCAGGAAGTGCTGAGGGAATGAGTGCTCAGGAGGGCTTGCAGGCAGGGCTGCTCACTGTGCTTTAGGGCAGGGACATGACTGTCCATCTTGGGGAAGCTGATCAGGGCCAGCAGCTGGGCTCAGGCTTTACATTCTGTGTCACCATCCTGATGATGGTCCTGCAAGGCTGATATGTTCACACCCATCAACAGCTGAAAAAATGAGGCTCAGACATGCATGTAACTCACACAGCAGCAAGCAGCAGAGTCAGAATACGACTCGGCCAGGCCTGGAGAGCCCCTTGTCCACTCCCTGCCGCATGCCTGAGAGAAGACAACCTAAGCCCACCATGCTCTCAGCTTCACAAAACCATCTGGCTTTACATCCCAAGATACAGACCCCCAAATGGTGTTTTTGTCTTCTCAGGTGACCATTGTGGAAAAAGCTGATAGCTCCAGTGTCCTGCCCAGCCCTCTGTCCATTAGCACTAAGAGCAAAATGACCTTCCTGTTTGCCAACCTGAAAGACCGCGATTTCTTGGTTCAGAGGATCTCTGACTTTCTCCAGAAAATGCCATCCAAGCCGCCAGGCAACAGCAGAGCGGGGAGGAAAGCCAGCATTGTGGACTCAGCCCCAGAGGTGAGAGGGCCTTTCAGAGCAGTGGGGTGGGGGTCAGGGCCAGGAGAAGAGCCCAGGCAGCCCTGTGGTACCTGCCTTGGGCCTTGGGTGGGGAGGGTCCCCGCTTGGTGCAGGGTAGAAAACCTAACCCAGCCCCAGTCTCAGGTGTCCTGGCCACACGCGCGATGCCTAGGGTCACAGCCCTGTCTGTACACCAAGACGTGCCCCAGTCCTCCTGAGCGTCACCCCTGCCTGCCTTAAGTCCTATTCCACATAAGAAGCCTTCTCTGCCTGGCCCAGCCACCCTCATCTCTGTCCCTTATGAACTCTGCTGCACTGAGAGCCACTCTGTTTAGGCCTGTCCAGCTTGTGTTTATTTACCTGTTGGGAGATTGATTTCTCCCATCAATCTTTCTTACAGGGTTACCTTTTACTGCAATCTTTTTACTATACCAACAATATTAATAATTCTTTAACATCAAAAACTTGTATTTACATTTCCCCAGATGCACATGTTCTTTTTACAATTTAGTCATTTGGATTGAGGTACACATAGGTCATACACATGTTACAGTGGGTTGGTATAATCCCTTTTTATCTATAGGTTTCTACTCCTCCCTCTCTCTCTTTCTCTCTTTCTCTCTCTCTCTCTCTCTCTCTCTCTCTCTCTCTTTCTCTCTTTCTCTCTCTCTCTCTCTCTCTCTCTCTCTTTCTCTTTTCTTTTCTTTTCTTGCAGTATTTTGTTGAAGGAATTGGGTCATTTGTGCTATAGAGTTTCTCGCAGTCTGGTGTTTGCTGATTGCATCTCTTGGAAACACTTAACGGATTCTATTGTGCCCTGGTTCTTGTAAGTTGGTGGTTTAGTAATGAGATCCAGCTCAGATTTGGATTCAATTGTTTGTGTTGGGGAGTGGGGGGCAGATCCACTTGTAGGCAGGATTGAGGTGCTGTGTACTTCCACCAACAGGTATGTAATACCTGGTTATGTGCTGTTACCAGTCATTGACAAGCATTGCCTAGATAATTCATTAGGTAACTCATTAGGATTGCAAATGGGGGCACTCTAATTCTATCATTCCTTCTGTTCATTAGCTGGAATATTTCCATATAGAGAAATTTACCCTCAACAACTATTTGGTTACCGTGAGGCACAGTTCATATAGAAAAGGCAGAATAAATCTTTTTTTTATTTACCAGTTGTTAAAATGATGAATTTGGTTTTCAAATATCCTCAAAATATGACCAATTCAGTTCTTTATGTTTACTTTTTAGTATAATTATGAACTTACAGATTTAAGCAACTTGATGTGTTTCAGTCCATGACAGTTATTATCCTCATTCCATCTGTGACCAGAGGAAGCTTATTCAGGTGACATCTGAGTCCTTTTGACATCACCCTGGCCATGTTTGATCACTCCCTTGCTTCTTGGTATCTTGGACAAGATGTGTGTGCTAGTAACAATCTGGATTTGTGAAAACACTTCATGATTAGAAGAGTCCATATAAAAATCCACATATCTGGCTGCTCTGGAAAAATCAGGGGCCCTGACATTACAGGGCCCACATTCCCACTGAGTGGCATTGGAGCTGAGTGGTGGCACGTACACTTCAGCTCCCCAGAACCCCACCTGGTCTGGCCCATGAAAGCCTTTAAATTTTTCACCCCTGTAATCGATGCTCAGTCAACTATTAAATAGATAAGGAATGGAAGGGAAGGGAGTGGGCAGAATCAGTGTGCAGTGGAGACATTAAGAAAGGTTTCTTAGAGGAGGTTGGGCTTGATCTGGGATTTCAAGAAACAGTGAGGTTGGATTGGATGAAAAGGGATGTGAGCAGGAATGTCGAGCTGCCTTCTCAAGGCACAGTGCAACAAATGACAGGGCCTGACCAGCCAGTGTAAGATTGGCCCAGTGACCCCTTCCAAGCACCTGCCCTTCGTTCACCCAACACATTTTGTTGCATTCCCAGTAGGTGCCAGGTACTCTTCTAGGCACTAGGAATAGAGCAGATTAGACAAAATTCATGCCCTCTTAGAGCTTATATTCTAGTGAGAGAGACTGTCCGTAAATAAATAAACATACTATATGTCAGGTGGCAATAAGGGCCAAGGATAAAAATAAAACAGGGTGAAAGGATCAGGATTGCTAGGGGAAGCGGGGGGCTCTGATCAAGTGGTACTTGAAGGAAGTAAGGGAACAGCCCTAAGGTATCTGGGGAAAGGGTATTCGAGGCAGAGGGAATGGCAGGTGCTAAGGCCTGGAGGCAGGATTGAGCTTGGCACAGGCTGCTGAGATGAGTGGAGACAGGGCGCAGGTAATGAAATTAGAGAGAGAGTGGGAAGCCAGGTCATGTAGTGCCTGTAGGCCCTTGGGAGTACTTAGCTTTGACTCTGAGTGAGATGGGAGCCAGTGGAGAGTTTGACCAGAGTAGGGACACAATCTGTTTATGTTTTAGTAGAATTGCTATGGCTGTCATATTGAGAATGGAATAGAGGTGTAGCTGCCCAGTACAGTAGCCACACGTGACTATTGAGCACTTGAAAGGCAACCACACTGAAATGTGCTGTAAGCATAAACTACACACCAGAGGTGGAAGATTCAGTGTGAAAAAGAGAATGTAAAATATCTTGATTTTTTTTAATATTGATTCCATGTTGAAATGATAATATTTTTACTATATTAAATAAAATACATTATTAAAGTTAACCTCACAATTTCTTTTATGTTTTTTAATGTGGCTACTAGAAAATTTTAAATTACGTGTGTGGCTCTCATTATGTTTCTCTAGAACAGAGCTGGACTAGAGAGTGACGAGAATAGAAGCAGAAATGAGTTGGAAGGCTCTAACAGTTTTCAGGACACAAGATGATAGAGCCTTGGTCAAGGGTGGTAGCAGTGGAGTTGGTGAGAAGTGGTCAAATTCAGGATACATACATATATTTGTGTGTTTGTGTGTGTGTGTGTGTGTGTGTGTGTGTGGTAAAATACATATAACATAAAATTTACCATCTTAACCATTTGTAAGTATACAGTTCAGTAGTATCAAGTATATTCACACTGTTATGCAGCCATTACCACCATCCATCTCCAAAGCTTTTTTCATCTTGGAAACTGAAACTCTGTACTCATTAAGTACTAACTCCTCATTTCCCACCCTCAAGCCCCTACCCCCAGGCCCCAGCAATCACCGTTCTACTTTCTGTCTCTATGAATTTGACTACCCCAGGTACCTCATATAAGGGGAGTCATACAGTAATGTGATCGGCTTTTGTGATCGGCTTATTTCACTTAGCATAATGTCCTCAAGGTTCATCTTCATTATAGAATCTGTCAGAATTTCCTTCCTTTTTAAGGCTGAATACATACTAGTGAGTGTGTGTGTGTGTGTGTGTGTGTGTGTATACATATGCCACATTTTGTGTTCATGGATTGGAAAACTTCATATTGTTAAGATGTTAATATTACCCAAAGTGATCTATAGATTCAGGGCAATCCATTCATCTTTTAATGGACGTTTCAGTTACTGTCACCTTTTGGCTGTTGTGAATAATGCTGCTATGAACATGGGTGTTCAAATATCTCTTCAGACCCTACTTTCAGTTATTTGGGGTATGTACCCAGAAGTGGAATTGCTGCGTCATATGGTAAATCAGTGTTTAATATTTTGAGGAATTGCCATAACATCTTCCACAGTGGCTAGACCATTGTACACTCCTATCAGCAATGCATAAGGGTTCCAGTTTTTCCCCATCCATTCCAACACTGTTATTTTCTGTTATTTTTTACAATAACCATTCTAATGGATATGAAGTGGTATCTCATTGTAGTTTTGATTTGCATTTCCCCAGTGATTAGTGACGTTGGACATCTTTTCACATCTTATTGGCCATTTGTATATCTTCTTTGGAGAAATGTCTATTCAAGTCCTTTGCCTATTTCTTTTAATCGGGTTGTTTGTTTTTGTTGTCACATTGTAGAACTTCTGGATATTAACCTCTTATCAGATACATGATTTGTAAATATTTTCCCCCATTCCATGGATTGCCTTCTCATTCTGATTGAGGATGATTGTGTCCTTTGATGCACATAAGTTTTAAATTTTTATGTAGTCCAATTTATTTTTCTTTTATTGTGCTTTTGATGTCATATCAAAGAAATAGTTGCCATACGCTTTTCTTCTATGTTTCGTTCTAAGAATTTTGTAGTTTTAGCTCTTACATTTAGGTCTTTGATCCATTTTGAGTTAATTTTATAAATGGTATGAGATAGGTGTCCAAACTTATCATTTTACATGTGGATATCCAGTTTTCCAATGCCATTTGTTGTACAAAAAACTATCTGTTCCCCATTGAATGGTCTTGGCACCCTTGTCAAAAATCAGTTGAACATATGTATTGCAAGATTTATTTCTGGACTCTCAATTCTATTCCATTGGTCTGTATCCTTATGCTAGTACTATACTGTTTTAACTACTCTAGCTTTATAGTAAATTTTTAAATCAGGAAATTTGAGACCTCCAACTATGTTCTTTTTCCAAGCTTGTTTTGGCTATTTGGGGTCCCTTGAAATTCCATCTGAATTTTAGGATAGATTTTTTTATTTCTGCAAAAATGTCATTGGGATTTTAATAGCAATTGCCCTGAATCTATAGATCACTTTGGGTAATATTAACATCTTAACAATATGAAGTTTTCCAATTCATGAACACAAAATGTCTTTCCATTTGTTTGCATCTTTAATTTCTTTCATCAGCGTTTTCTAGTTTCCAGTATACAGCATCTGGTCTTTCACCTACTTGGCTAAGTTTATCCCTAAGTATTTTATTCTTTTTGATGCTGTTGTAAATAAAATCATTTTCGTAATTTCCTTTTCGGATTGTTCAGTGTTAGTGTACAGGATATAATTCGAAGGTAGATCTGAGAGAACTGACGAATTAGATGGAGGGTATGGGATAAAGAAGGGTTTACAAAAAGATGACCCTATAGTTTTTGGCCTGAGCAGCTTAGAGAATAGAATCACCATTTAATGACATGAGGAAGAGCAGTTTTGGAAGGAGCAGTCAAGAGTTCAGTTTGGATCTGAGGTCAAGTATCATAAGAACTAAGAATTGACTACTGGAGATGGCAAGTAGAAGTCACGGTTGCCTTTTCAAGAGTTGTTCAGTGGAAGAACAGGAAGAAAAGCCCGGTGGAGTGGCCTTCAACTGGGATAAGCTGTTGGTTATTGGGGTAGCTTTTTAAACCTTACCAAATTTTCTGTTAAAATGCACAAAGGAACTTTAAGAGTAAAAATAAAAGCCCACAGACAACAGCTTTAACAAAGCCAGGTGAAAGGGTATCTTACAAACCACAGACTTCAAGTAGGTGAGGCCAGACCACCAACTGCAGCATTATTCTACAGATACAGAATCAGCAGCTGTGCTGTGGTAGTGGAGGGAAGAGAAAAAGGGTTCTGACAGTCCCAAGAGCCAAGGAATCCAGAAATCACCAAAAATACTTCCCCACACACACCCTCCTCAAAAGAGACTACCCACTGAACAGAAACCTCAGCAAGTGACTAAGAGAAACCACCGGTGAAACTGCAGGCATATTTCTCAGGCTCCAGCTCACAGATGAGTTAACCAACAACACAAAACATGGGAATCCACTGACGAGCTAAGGGAAGATCAGAGAATGCTAGGACATATCTGAAACACCCAACAAAAACTCCCTTCCAAAAGGAAAGAGCCCTCCCTGAGGAAAAAAGAGCTGGAACTGAGCAGGGCAGGAATACTGAGGAGTAAAGAGAGAGAAGCTTCTGACACTAGAGGAGACAGATCAGGAAGTCCTGGAGGGGGGCTCCATAGAGAGACTGCACCAGAAGACAGACCCCCAACTGTACAGTGCAAACAGCTACCCCATACATACAACATCCTCCTGTAAGTACAGAAAAAAAAAATTTGGGGGGGGGCAACCAGTCAAGAAGGACCAAGTCATTTATGAAGGAATGAAAATCAGAGAGGCATCAGGCGTTTTGTTTTTTTTTTTTGCGGTACGCAGGCCTCTCACTGTTGTGGCCTCTCCCGTTGCAGAGCACAGGCTCCGGACGCGCAAGCTCAGTGGCCATGGCTCACGGGCCCAGCCGCTCCGCAGCATGTGGGATCTTCCAGGACCGGGGCACGAACCCGTGTCCCCTGCATCGGCAGGCAGACTCAACCACTGTGCCACCAGGGAAGCCCAGGCATCAGACATTTTGATAGCAAAATTTTATACAAATAGAGTAACATTTTGTAAGATATACAGTAAAAAAGCTGTGACCCTAGGATTTTCTGTCTGGCAAACTGATGTTCAGGTATCAAAACCACAGACCGTCAGGAACATGCAGGAATTCACAGAAGCTATCAGCTTTTGAGGCATCTAGTAGTGAACGACCTCAGACAACCAAGAAATGACGGAAGAGGCTTTGGCAGAAGGTCTGGTGGGAGCATTGAATGTATCTAGCTGTAGAAATAGGACTAGATAACAAGGATAAAGGTGACAAGTCATGTGTAATTTTATATGCTCTGAATACATAGAGTACAATGAAAACATGAGAAAAGAAGGTATGGAAAGTAGAATAAGCTCACTGACTGCCTTATTAAGTAAGAGCAAGGTATATCACTTTCAATTATATGTCGGCAGGGAAAGGAGTGGAGGGGGAAGATCAAGGCTACTTGCTAATTTTAGTATTGCCCCTAGGAGGGAGTCCAGTGTATTAAAAAGAGGGGACCCAGGGTACTATGTAAAGACATTAGTATAAAGGTAACTGTTAGAACATAAACATACATTTTCTGACACTTTCTCAAGAAAAAACTGGAAAGAGACGGAAAGGATACAGTGAGTTTAGGCAGCTCTTTCCAGAAACTTTGTAGAAAGGCCAGCTGAGAATCACAGGGGTCCCTTCAGGGTGTGACTTTGTAATTGGAGTGTGACGTATATACTCTAAAGTACATGGATCCTAAGTGCACAACTTGATGCACTTTCGCAAAAGTGGACATAACATGTGAGCACCACCCAGTGGAAGAACGGGGAGGGCTTGTAGGGACAACAGCATGATTCTATGCTGATGGTAATTAATCCAGTGGAGAGGGGGCAGTTGACAGAAGGTCCTAGAGGCGAGAGTGGTGGGATCTTGGGCTCGAGTCGGCGGAGAGTTGGGCCTGGCATGCGTGGCCACAGTTGTGGGAAGGTGGGCCGGTGGGGGCGACCGTGGATGGCTGTCAGATTGCTCCTGCTTCTGCTTGCTCAGTTCAGTAGTTGGCAGTAGGAAGTGAGGAAGATGGATGGTTTGGGAGGTTTGCACTGGAAAAATGTGTGAGACAGTTACCAAGAGGAAGGAGAGAGAGGCTGGATTCCCAGGCAGTATGGGTCTGTGAGCTCACCATCACCCCAGGAACCTGTCTGTCACAAAGGATGGTTATTGCTGGGGTCACATCCTCGAGTCAGTCTCCTTTCCGGCGCTGAGATTTTTGATTCTCTGCAGTGCTCTGTGGCCTGCAAGTCCATCTGTGTCCTTATTCCTGCAGGGAACCTCGAGCCAGAAGCAGACTCTCTGCATCAGGATGCTTGGGGTCTGGACTGGAGTCATGTCCCTGGATTCGGGCAGTTTGTCATGAAAATGTATTTTAGTTGATCTAAAATCCATTTTGAAAACACCAGCCAGGGGCAGAGGGGCAGGCTGTGGATATGAACCTAGCAGAGTTCTCTTTTTTTTTTTTCCTTTTTATTAAAAACAGTTCTACTGAGGTAAATTTGATATACAATATGCTGTACATATTGAAATAGCACAGCTTGATGAGTTTAGCATGTGAAGCCACATGCTAAACTGTGAAGCCATCACAGCTGTGGTACAGGTTCTCATGTGGAACACAGGGTGAAAGTCTCGGGGGAGGCGTCCAGCACCGCTGCTTGACCACAGCCAGTGGGATCAGAGCTGACAGGCACAAGGGCAGAAACTCAGCTCAGACTGGAGCACGCAGAAGGGGAGCTCACTGGCCCACGAAGCCAAGAAGTCCACACAGTTAGCCGCCTATTATCAGAGCTGGGCTGTCTCCACTGGATGAGTGTCATCCCCGGGGCGTGTGTGGCACCAGCATGGTGGTGCAGCCCCCTGCACCCTCCGTGGCTCATCCTGACATTCCCTGCAGAGTGGCTGACACAGTACCCGAAGTCCCCGCAGGCATGGGAAATGCTAATTAGCTTGTGGCCACCACCGCAAACCTCAGTGGATTCCACAAAGTGTGGGTCCAAGAGTGGAGAGAGATGTGTTGCGCCCAAAAAAAATTGGAAGCCACTGCTGGCAGAAGGAGAAGTGGATTCAAGGGAGCCAGTGACCAGCGTCCACCCAAGAGTGGTGTTGTTCCTGCTGGTGGGCACTTGGGGAGGGAGCTGAGAGGAGGACAGACAGGGTGGGCACTGACTCTGTTCCACCTGACCCCCGGGCTAGGGAACAAGCTCCCTGCCCAGGCCATTGCCCACAGCAGTGAGCTCACCTTGAAGTCAGGTGCCTGCAGGTAGAACACAATCCACAAGCAGGGGCAGTTGCCTGGTGTCACCCACACTGTACCTGAAGGGTACTAAGGTTCCAGAAAGCCAGGGGAAGAACCCTGATAGGGCTTCCTTTTAGACCTTTGTCCTTGATGCCCCCCTTTTCTTCTCCCAGCCCCATATTGCCCCCCAGTATGTTCCCAGAACCACCCAGGATCCATTTCTCTTGCTGTTTGGCCATCCGTGCAACGGGAAAGCAGATTCCCAGGTTCCTACACTGGAGAAGGGCCTATAGCCCTACCAGAGCCCTGTTTATGGTTAGAGATGGCCCACAGGTGGGGACCCCCTCCCCACACACCTAGTTCTAGGCCTGTGTCTTTATTTTCGCCTCCCAAAGCCCCACAGCCTTGTTGCAAGTGTGGTGGACTGCTAAGGAGAACCCGGTTTTGAGCTGCACAAGTGTCCGGAAAGAGGTGGTGCGGCCCAAAAGATGTGTGCCACTGTAGACCACACCACACACCAGGCAAGTGGCCCAGAGAGAGGGAGCCTTGTGGACAGCCACCAGCCCTCAGAGGGCCTGGGGGCCCCTTCTTCTTTGAGGGACCCTTGAGGGTGCAGTGGACAGGTAGCCTGAGGGAGGGAGGAGAGGAAAGAGGACTCCTTCCCTCACTCAGCTGTCACTGAGGGCACCCGCAGGAGGCATGCCCTCAATTAGGACTCTGTCAGTCTGAAAAGGGTGAGGCAAGCTGTCAGCCTCAGGACGTACTGGGTGAGCAGGCCTGATGTCACCCTGCCTCTGCTCCGCTTTCCCCTCCATGCTTGGGCTCCAGTGGGGGCCCCCGTGCTCTTTCCCAGCACTCCTCACTTGAGCCAATCACTGTGTCCAGGGGCCCCATGGGGCAGCGCTACAATGGTGGGACCCAAGAACAGTCCAGGCAGACGCCACCAGCAGCTGTCCCCTACAGGGCTCGGCAGGGTCTGCACCCCAGAGGCTGGAACAAGAAAGGCATCCCAGGGAGCACCCATGAGTGCTGCCAGTCAAGCCCTTGTAGGGGACACAGAGTGCAGGAAGGGGCACGTGGAGCTGTCTCCTTGTGGTTTCTTCTCTCCTGGCCCTGACCTCACAGAGAGGGCCTGACAGGATGAGCACCAGAACCTGTCCCTGGTGAAGGAGGACAACACAGTTGTGTGTCTGGCCAGAGAGGATGTAGGGCTGAGCCACAGCATGGCCTCCTGCTCTTTCCCGCACGGCCACCCGCAGGCAGTGGGGCAGTTCACTCGCTCAGTGCTTTCCTTCCCATGTTGTATTTCCCAGTCTTCCCCAGCTCTTCAGGAGGTGTCAGAACAGCCTGCCAGCCCGACCTCACCCCTCGGTGGCCTCCAGGGGTCCCATGCACAGGAGGCTCCAACCGCTTCCCAGGGCCTGCTCAAACTCTTCCAGAGAAACACGTCCATGGAGGACCTGGGAGCCAAGGGGGTAAGCCCAGACTCGGGGCTCCACCACCATGCAGGCCAGATAGATAGGGGGAAGGGCAGGGCCAGCCTGCGGCCCTTGGGTGACGATGTGCAGTGCCCAGGGACACCCTGAGTGACCTGTTCAGAAGTGCTGGTCATGGGCTTCAGGCCTCTGCAGGGGGTCCCGTGTCCCTGACGCCCGAGGGTGATGCCGTGCACAGCCCAGCCTGGGCTCGTGGCATTTTCGCCACAAGCCCTTGGAGGAGAGGTGGAGGGCCTGACACCTGCCTCAGCACTCAGGTCGCATCCACAGGCCCCTGTCTGCTGTTCCCCCAGGCCAAGGAGAAGATGAAAGAGGAGTCGTGGCACATCCACTTTTTTGAGTATGGGCGCGGTATGTGCATGTACCGCACCGCCATGACGCGGGAGCTGGTGCTGAAGGGCATCCCCGAGAGCCTCCGGGGGGAGCTGTGGCTCCTCTTCTCTGGTAAGCTGCCCTGGCCTCATGGCCCCACAGCCTCAGCCTCCATGACCCCCAGTTGGCCTCCTGAGTCGGCCAGGCAGGAACCACCAGCCTTTAGAGGGCGAGAACAGGTCTCTCAGCTGTAATGAAGCTCATGTGTGCCAGGAGGGGCGTTCCGGGGAGCAGAAACCAGTGAGGCGGTGCCTTCCCACCCGCAGTGGAAGGCAAACAGGCCTCCTGAGGCCTTCTTTCCTTGGGTCATGCTCTGACAACATTCACACCCTTGGCCACTTGGATGGTTTCAGGAGGGCAAGTCAGCCATTTGAACTTGGGTGGGGTGACTCCTCTCAGAAGCAATCATGAGGGAAACTCTGCCTGGCACCTCTTAGTTGGCCCCAAAGTGCCACTACTCTTCTGCAGTGCATTGACGTCTCCACCCTGCCCTGTTGCCCTCGAAGTCCCGGGAGGGGAGGAGGAGGGAGACAGCTACCAGCTGTGTCTCCACAGGGGCCTGGAATGAGATGGTGACTCACCCTGGCTACTATGCTGAGCTGGTGGAGAAGTCCACAGGGAAGTACAGCCTGGCCACAGAGGAGATCGAGCGAGACCTCCACCGCTCCATGCCTGAGCACCCTGCCTTCCAGAATGAGCTTGGGATCGCTGCACTCCGCCGGGTGCTGACTGCCTACGCTTTCCGAAACCCCACCATTGGCTACTGCCAGGTACAGGGGCTTAGCAGGGTCCAGAGACAGCATCTCCCACCAGAAGCTCACAGGAGCACCTCCGCATGGCTCTGGGCCTAAGTGATGGGCCCACACACCTGTGACTGTGCCCTGTCCTCCCCCAGGAAGATCCTAATCACAGAAAAAGATGAAATTAGAAGCAGTGTTCATCGCTCACCTTATCCCCTTGCCATGTATGTGCTTCTGGTCTGGGTCCTGAGGCGTTTGATTATTTTGTGTGTGTGGTAAAATACACATAACATAAAACTTACCATCTTAATCATTTTAAGTTTACAGTTCGGTGGCATTAGGTATATCATTGTACAACCATCACCACTGTCCATCTCCAGAGCTCTTTTTCATCTTGCAAAATGGAAACTGTACCCATTAAACAACTCCCCTGCTTACCCCTGGCAACCACCATTATCTTTTCTGTCTCTATGATTTTGACTAAGTACCTCATATAAGCATCATACAGTATTGTCTTTTTGTGACTAGCTTATTTCATTTGCATAATGTTCTCAAGTTTCATCTATGTTGTAGCATGTGTCAAAATTTCCTTCCTTTTTAAGGCTGAAGAATATTCCATTGTATGTATACACCGTGTTTTGTTTATCCATTCATCATCCATGGCCACTTGGGTGGCTTCCACATTTTGGCTGTTGTGAATAGTGCTGCTATGAGCATAGGTGTACAATATCCAAACCCAGTTCTTTTGGGCATTATACCCAGAAGTGGAATTGCTGGATCATATATTTAATTTTTTGAATTATGAGAGTTGTCATAGCATTTTCCACACGAGCTGCACCATTCTTCATTCCTACCCACAATACACAAAGGCTATAGTTTCTCGCCACCTTCACCAACACTGGTTATTTTCTGTTTTTTTTGATAGTAGCCATCCTAAAGGTATGAGGTGGCATCTCACTGCAGTTGGGTTTTTTTTGTTTTTTTTTTTTGCGGTACGCGGGCCTCTCACTGTTGTGGCCTCTCCCGTTGCGGAGCACAGGCTCCAGACGCGCAGGCTCAGCGGCCATGGCTTACGGGCCCAGCCGCTCCGCGGCATGTGGGATCTTCCCGGACCGGGGCACGAACCCGTGTCCCCTGCATCGGCAGGCGGAATCTCAACCACTGTGCCACCAGGAAAGCCCCTCACTGCAGTTTTGATTTGCATTTCCAGGGGCATTTGATTTTAAATCTAGTGGGCATTTTCATGGCCAGGTCAGATGGCTTGCTGTTTCCCTATGACTGCCTCTGGATTTCAGAGAAATCACTTTTCTGTAGGACCAGTGTTCTGCAGGACATATTGCCAGTGCATGGAAAACCAGTGTGCTGGCTCTAAATCATTTTTAAGATAATTTGCCACCATTGATGCTTTTTCTTACAAGCCTTAGTATCAGCTCAGGCTGTGCATGGCCACTACTTTGCCATGGCCTCCCTGCAGCCACGTGGCCATTGCATGCAGCTCACTCACACATCCTTCTGGCCCCGTGCCGCACCTGTGACACCAGACACCACCCCGAAGAAGGCCTCACCTTCTCGGGTGTCCAAATGCCTGCAGGCCCAATTTGAGG
This sequence comes from Phocoena sinus, assembly GCF_008692025.1. Lineage (NCBI taxonomy): Eukaryota > Metazoa > Chordata > Mammalia > Artiodactyla > Phocoenidae > Phocoena > Phocoena sinus. Next base: position 17,581,391 of record NC_045765.1, on the reverse strand, counting down.
AACTTGGTTGACCGTTTTGGTCAAATTGATTTCCTGCAAATTGTCTTTTGGCAAATTGCCCAGAGTTGGTTGGAAGAGTTTGTTGTTGCCAGGCCTGCTGGTAGAGGAGGATGCATAGGCCACTTGGTGGGGGTGGGGGGGGACAGCTCCATGACACCCCCTACCTGTCTCTGTGCCCATAGGCCATGAACATCGTCACCTCAGTGCTCCTGCTCTATGGCAGCGAGGAGGAGGCATTCTGGCTGCTGGTGGCCCTCTGTGAACGCATGCTGCCCGACTACTACAACACCAGGGTGGTTGGTGAGTGCCTGAGACTGGCAGCTCCCTGTGGGGGTGGCAGGCCTCCCTGGGCCAGGTCTACATTCAGCACATCCCACAGGTGAGCTCTTGGAGGCCTCGCAGCCTTGCCCCAGGCTGCAGACAGTCACAGGTTCCGCTCCATAGATTAGGAAGCTGCTAAATCTTCACACAGCTGAAAAGTAGAGAGCCAAACACAGACCCCAACCGTCTCTCCCAGACTTTATGCGATTCCCTAGGAGTTGCTGGCAGTGAGAGAAGAAGTTAGCTTGGGGCCTAAATTCACATCCATCTAACTCTTCTTAAACATTTTTATTGTGGAAAATTTCCAGTATCACAGCTAGAGCATATAGTATACCCCCATGTCAACTGTTAGGAACTCACAGCCAGTAGAATCTGTGTTATTAAATGGAAGTGCACTTGTGAATATATTTAATTACATATATAATTAAGTTTGGTATTCTAAAATGTCCCTCCCTTACTGTTTGCTTTTGGGGTTTTCCACTCTTGGGGTCCTTTAGAATTGCATCTGTTCACAAGCTTCAGGTCAGGACACACACAAGCTACTGAGATCACTGTTTACTTCTTTTTTTGGTTTGGTTTGGTTTTTTTGTTTGTTTTTCATTTTTTAATTTTTCTTATTATTTTATTTATTTATTTTTAACATCTTTATTGGAGTATAATTGGTTTACAATTGTGTGTTAGTTTCTGCTTTATAACAAAGTGAATCGGTTATACATATACATGTATCCCCATATCTCTTCCCTCTTGCGTCTCCCTCCCTCCCACCCTCCCTATCCCAACCCTCTAGGTGGTCACAAAGCACCGAGCTGATCTCCCTGTGCTATGCAGCTGCTCACTGTTTACTTTTTTTTTTTTTTTTTGCGGTACGCGGGCCTCTCACTGCTGTGGCCTCTCCCGTTGCGGAGCACAGGCTCCGGACGCGCAGGCTCAGCGGCCATGGCTCACGGGCCCAGCCGCTCCGCAGCATGTGGGATCTTCCCGGACCGGGGCATGAACCCGTGTCCCCTGCATCGGCAGGCGGACTCTCAATCACTGCGCCACCAGGGAAGCCCGCTCACTGTTTACTTTTGATGCCCTAGAGAGAAATTAGTGTTTCCCAAAAATAAAATCCAAGTATACTGGAAGAAATTGTTCTTTTCACACAGCGATTTGGAAGTAGTGGAAAGGAAACTTACATAATTTTTTCCATTCTTGTTTTCTCCACCCCACCTGCCCCCCTCCAGCCCTCAGTTGTAAGCAGAGCTGGCTGGGGACCAGGTGAGCTTCTTGCAACTCAGACCCTGGGGTCCCACATGAGGGCCTGCCTGAGTCAGGGGTGTGAGCTCACCATTCAGACTCCTTCGTTCTCTCCCTAGGGGCCCTGGTGGACCAAGGCATTTTCGAAGAGCTCACAAGAGACTTCCTGCCCCAGCTCTCCGAGAAGATGCAGGACCTGGGGGTGATTCCCAGCATCTCGCTCTCCTGGTTCCTGACCCTCTTTCTCAGCGTCATGCCCTTTGAAAGCGCTGCGGTCATTGTTGACTGCTTCTTCTACGAGGGCATCAAGGTGATTCTGCAGGTGGCCTTGGCCATCCTGGATGCCAACATGGAGCAGCTACTGGGCTGCAGCGACGAGGGCGAGGCCATGACCGTCCTGGGCAGGTGACTGAGCTGGCCTCCCTCCTCCTGCTGGGGAGCTGGCCAGCACTGACTGCAGCACCCCACCCCTCCCCAGCCCTATGTGCTTCTTGGTCAGCATCCTGGGACTGTACCTACCAAGTGCCCAGACAGGGCTAGACCTGGGGATACTCCAGGGGGGCGGAGAGAGCCTCCTTTCTGGAAGGAGACAGAACAGTACTGGAGTAGTAATAAGTGCTGGGAGAAGGTAAAACAGGTAGTGGGCCAGAGCACACTGGACTGGACGGCTTGGTGGGCAGGAGGCAGCTGGAACAGCAGGGCCTCCCTCCTCTAGCGAAGGTTGGGTGTCTGTTATTCCCACAAAGCACTCCTGGTCGTGCCTTTCCCAGCTCAGTAGCATCACTGTCGCCCCGTCACCTAGACAAGGGCCCATGTTGGGCCTACTGTAGCTGCTGAATGAGCTGATATCCACCAGGCACACCTAAGGCCCAGGGTCATCCTGGCTGCCTTGTCCTCCGTCAGTCCACGCATCCCATCCTCATGGACTCTCTCTGGGGTCCAGCCCCTCCCCTCAACCCCTACAGCCTCAGGGCAGACCCATGACACCCCTGCCAAGGGCCCTGTGTCTGTATCGTCACAGTTTTCCTTGTTCCAGTCTCATCTACCAGCATCCCACAGGGCTCTTCCTGATCAGAATCTGACCCTGTTCCTCCCTTGGGATATGGGGACTCCCTGTGCCACTGGTGGTTTTCTGGACAAAGGATCTAAGTCCCCCAGCCTGGCCTTCAAGACCTTTATAACCAGGTGCCTTCCTAGGGGGTCCTCACTGTGGCCCAGGCCCTGAGCTCTATATATACAGCCTTGCCAGCCCACGTGCATGTACTTGCCCAGCCTGGAATGCTCCTGGCCACCCGGGACAGCCAAGGACGCTGCCACCTGCCTGCCGAGCCAGCCCAGTGCTGACTGGGAACCTGTAAGGGTCCCAGGCTGGCAGAGTTGTTGCTTCTCTGCTATGGACCATGCTAGCTCTTTGTCCTCAGTGATGACAAGATACTCAGCCCATGGCCAGAGTCGGCAAGTGGTTTTCATGCCCATTTCCCACACCAGACAGATGGGTCCCCTCCTCAGCAGCAGGGCCTGACCAGGAACGGTGCCAGAGCCAGTGGGTGTGTCCCACCTGAGTGTCAGGCCGAGCCAGAGAGCCTGGGAGAGTGTGAGGTCCTGGCTGGGCTAGTCCAGCCAAAGTCAGGCCCTGTCCCGAGGCTGTGTTCCTCGGACACCCCCACAGCAGGGCTCCTCCCTCGCCTTCCTCCTGGGACACTCCTTTGGTCCCTGATTCTTCCTGGCCAGGCAGGGAGTCCTCACATCTGGCCCAGTGACCCGCCAGATGGAGGAAGCATGTCATCCCTCCAGCTGGGACAAACCTCTCTCCTGGTTTGGTAGGGTCTGGACTTGTAAAGGTCCCCCCTGCCGTGAGACCCCAGTGGACAGCCTAGCTTTCTCAGAGTTAGTGCTCAAGCCTCTCAACTGCCTCCAGGGGGCATCCCTGATTTGCCAGGGTACCCATCCCTGATTTGCCTCTCCCCCTCCTCCCTGCAGTGGCTCATCTTTCTCTCTCCTGGAGGATGCCCGACCCTCAGCACACTCACTCATTGATTGGGAGTCTGGGCAAATTAGGTCTCTCCACATCACTTAGCCATGGGTAAGACACCCCTGTCACCTGTGGGTGATCTAGATTTCTGTCCTTTAATCCTTACAGATACCTGGATAATGTGGTCAATAAGCAGAGTGTCTCTCCTCCTATCCCACACCTCCATGCCCTGCTGACGAGTGGAGATGACCCTCCTGAAGAGGTGGACATCTTCAACCTCCTGAAAGTGTCATATGAGGTCAGCACTCACTGGGGGCTTCTTGCCCAGACCACTCCCTTGGGCCGTGTGGGTGCAGTTGGCCATGGTGGGTGGCTGTCCTCTGCTCTGTGGTTCCACCTTATCTCACTGAATCACCTCTGACTGGTAGAAATTCAGCAGCCTGAGGGCCGAGGACATTGAACAGATGCGGTTTAAACAGAGGCTGAAAGTGATCCAGTCCTTGGAGGATACGGCCAAGAGGAGTGTGGTACGGATGGGCCCGGGCTCCCATGGCCCCAGGGTGCAGGCTGGGAGCTAGGGTGGGGATGGTGACCAAGTGGGCTGCTCCTGCCGAGCCATCTCCAGACTTCCCTGAGGAGCAGGGTGCAGAGTCCCCTAGCACTGTCTTGTGTGGGACTGGAATTCAGGAGTGAAGGGGCAAATTTAGGGAAGTGGGGAGAGGGCTGGGTCACAATTTTCTGCTTGTGGATTGGTCACAGGGAAGCTTCTCTGATGCCTCAGTGCCTAAAGGCTAAGCATGATCCCACTCTGGACTGAGCCCTCAGGCCTGGCTTTAACCCCTGCCCCTGGGTAGCGACACTCAGCCACCCAGCCCTCCATCTACTCAGCCCGCTGACCTCTGCTGCAAGCCTTTGTCCTCCTGTCTCTGGAGGGAGAAGTAACTGCGAAGTTCTAGGTCACCTTCCAAAGTGCCAGTGCCGGGGCCTTTCGAGGGATCCAGATAGCAGTGTCTTGATCACCGCCCCTCACCCTGTGTCCCTGACTGGGTGTTCAGAACAGAAAGGCACCCCCAGTGCCCACCAGGAAGGAGCTCAGGGAGTGTGAATTGAGTGACAGGATGGGTGATGAGGGGTAGGAGTGTAGACCACACTGTCTTTCCTGAATGGACTACCCTCATGTGCTCGGCCAGCTGGCAACACCAAGAGGGCAGTTCGTGTCTTCGCCCTCATCCACATGGGGATTCTCTCAAAGAGCAGGAACTTGAGAATTCATTAATACATCCTGTTTCTCTTTCCTTCTAGGTCCGAGCTATACCTGGGGACATTGGTTTCTCAATTGAAGAGCTGGAGGACCTTTACATGGTGTTTAAGGTGACAGCCAAGAGCAAGGGAGGACCACTATCCCATCCTAGTCCCCTAAATTCATCCTCAGGGTAGCAGCCTCCTGCCAGGAGAGAAATAGGTTTAAAAGCATCCTCAGATGCAGTTACTACAAAGTTCACATGGTAGAATTTAATCCTTCTTGGAGTTTAGGCAGAACACTCTTTTAAGTGGAAGAAAATCCACTCAAGTCAGCTTATATAAAAGGGAATGCATTGGCTCATGAAACTGAAAAGTCTAGGAATGTACAGCTTCAGGCATGACTGAATCTAGGTGTTCCAACATCCTGTCAAGCTCCCCTACCTCAGATATCACTTGGACTGCTCTTCCTACAGAGTGGCAGGACTGTTGTCAGCATCTCCAAGGTCATCCTGTCCACTCAGTAACCCCAGTGAAAAGAAAATTTTTCTTTCCAAGTGGTTTTAGCAAAAAGCCTAGGGTTAATTGTTGGAATGACTCAAGTTAGGTGCTGTGGCTACAGGAGGGTGTTTGCTGCTGACCCAAAACTGGGCCACGTGCCCACCCCATGGCCTGAGGGTGGGACAAGAGGGGCTCTCCAGGAAAAGTTCAGGTGCTGTTAACAGAAGAAGGGGAAAGGGTGTGAAGAGCAAGCAGAAACAGCCATGTCTACAATGCCTTTCTGATCTCATTGTCGGGTCCCATCTGCCCCTCCAGCTGCCTCTGGTTCAGCCCCCAAGATAACCACCCTGCTATGGCCTTAAGGTCAGAGCAGTCCAGCCAGTGCCACCTCTCACTCGCTGTGGCCGCCGTGGCTAGCAGTCCTAGGGCCCTGTCTTGACTCACACGGCTATAAACTAGGGACTGATGGTACCAACGCAGGAGGTTCTGCGAGATGCTCTGTGTAGCTCAGTGCTCACTATCCAGGGCTCTGCAGACTTGGATGGAGGAGGAGGGTGAACACACCAACCAGCCTGGTAATCCTAAGCGCCCAGGGGCCAGGAGGCCAGGCCATCACACCAGGCTATGCCCCCTGCAGGCCAAGCAGCTGGCGAGTCAGTACTGGGGGAGCAGCCGCCCTGCAGCTGTGCGTCGGGACCCCAGCCTGCCCTACCTGGAGCAGTACCGCATCGACACGAACCAGTTCCAGGAACTCTTTGCCAGCCTAACACCCTGGGCCTGTGGCTCCCACACATCCGTGCTGGCGGGGCGCATGTTTCGGCTCCTGGATGAAAATAAGGACTCGCTGATCAACTTCAAGGAGTTCGTGACAGGGATAAGTGAGTGGCTCCGGGGCCTGCAGGGGCCTTTCTGTGCCCACGCCCTTTCTGAGGAAGCCTCCAGATGCCAGCCCTGGCCAGTCTTCCCACTGCAGCGAGCTGAGGGCAGCCTGGAGCCCTTGACCCTCGATAAAAGAAGTGCAGTTTTCCCACTGGAGATACATGGAGGTCCAATGGGAGCCCTCCCTCCCCTCCCCTCCCTCAGTCCACTGCTGGAGGCCGGGTCTGCAGGTCCCAGAGAAGGGGCAAGCCAGAGGCCTGGTGCTCACCCCCAGGGTCCTCTCCAGGAGGGAGTCAGGTGGTGAGGAGGGTCCCACCAGAACCCATTGGAAGGGGAGGTATTCGAATATGGACTGGCCGTGGGACTCTTGTGCCCTTTTGCCAGCGTGCCTCCTTGCTGGCCTTCCTCCACAGGTAGGATGTACCATGGGGACCTGACAGAGAAGCTCAAGGTGCTCTACAAGCTGCACTTGCCTCCAGGTGAGAGCCTTCCGTCCCACTCCCCAGCAGGGGCTTCTCATGTGTCCAGAGCTGGAGGTGCAGCATTCCATGGCACAGGCTTCTGTGGAGTTCTGGGCCTTGCGGCAGCTAGGGTCCCAACATAGTGGAGGCTCGCCCGTCCTGACAGAGAGAGTGGAGGAGCCAGAGCATGGGGGCTGAGGCCCAGCCCAATCTTGGTCTGAGAGCAGGGCCATGACCTGAGTGACCTGGGAGGGAATGTGCGGGAGTCTCAGGGAGGAGTCTGCCCACAGGCAAAGGCCCAGATGGAGCACTATGCCACTCAACTAGAACACCCCCTCGTGAGGGGGACTCACAGGAGTGGATATTCAGGTTTGAATCTCTTGTGTTCATTAGCTTATCCTTAAGTCTCTCAAGGGTTCCTGTTTCTCACCAGAGGAGTGGCCTGGGGGTGCCAAGGCCAGGGAGCCCTGTTGTATGGCTGCTCTCCTCTGGTTTCTCTAGCAGTGCCGGGCCTGCTGGGACACTGACAGTGGATTGTCCGCAGTAGCTGGTCCCAAAGCAGGGGCTCTTGCTGCTTCATGAGCCTAGCTCACCTGGCTCAGCAGGGGTGGCCACTCAGAGTTGTCCAAGTGCAGTGGGGGAGGGCTTCCCCATTTTCACAGGAGGGAATTGAGATGGGCTGGTGAAAATTTGGCCCCAGGGGTTCTGCTCTGGGGTGGAGCTGTCCTGGGTTCCTGCTGTTGTTCATGACCTGCCCCTAGGAGTCAGCAGCTGCCTCAGAGTTAGCCTGAGTGATTTTTCATCCCAGAGGCTCTCACTTGATTGGCCTGGGGCGGGGTCCAGACTGTAGTTTTAAAGCTTCCCCCAGGGTTGTTCTCTGCATCCAGAGTTGGAGAAACAACTGCTCCTGACACAGATATTCTCACCTTTGGCTGGTTGTTCCCTGTAACGCAACAAGGAACACTTCCATGGAAAGACTGGTATAGGCCACCTCTCATTCTGCTGAGAGAGAGGCCTGGGCTGGGCAGACCCCACTGTGCCGAGAGCCTGTCCATGAGGGCACATGTGGCCAGCGCTGCCACTTCCAAGCCGCCTCTGCCCGCCTTGCTTCATCTAGGGCTCTAGTGGCGACCCACACCTGCCACCTCCCCTCGTGCCACACACTGTTAAAACTCACTCACTTCCTCCCCCTCTGTACAATGGGGAATAAGCCCCCTGCACAGAACCAAGTGGATCCGACACCCCAGAGACTACTTTATCGCAAAATGAGGCAGGCCAGTATGTGCTGGTGTGGAACAATGCCCAAGTGTATAAAGTGAGAACAAGTCACTTGTGCCTGGCCTGTCCCTGCATATGTACCTGCAGGAGCATAAAACATCCCAAAAGAATCCTCTGGGCTGCATCATCGTGGTGTAGGAGAAAGGATGGCCGCTCAACCATCTCCCAGCTGCACTGACTGGATTTTTATCTGGGATATGTATATATTACATTTTCAAACACAATGCACGAGTCAACCAGAATCAGTCGTCAGCTGTTACCACTATGACCATCCACCATATTGGTGGGGCTGGGAACTGTGGAGCACACAGTGGCAGGTGCAGCGAGGGCCCTTGTCCAGGACTCAGGGAGGTTTCGTTTGGTGAGAATCATGTTGTTCCCTCCTGCCCTCACTCTTCTTTTGCTCCGAGCACAGCCCTGAGCCCAGAGGAGGCTGAGTCAGCCCTGGAAGCGACCCATTATTTCACTGAGAACAGCTCCTCAGAAGGTGAGCGCTCTGTATACCACTGGCCTCGGACCCTGTGCCAAGCAACACTGCTGTGGGGCGCATGCAGGTGGCCTACGGCCCTCCATGGGCTCGGGGAGTGTGCTGCGTGGGGAGGTGCAGAGTGAGAGCCAGGGGAAGCTGCCTCTCTCTCTAGGGCCAGGCCCCCTTGTGGTGTTCTCACTCCTGTTTCTCTTGTCTCTGCCATCCCGAACCCGGGCTTCTCCCTCCCTCTGCCTCTGCTCCTCCTCTGCTGTCCCTTCCAGCATCTCCTCTGGCCTCCGACCTGGATCTTTTCCTGCCCTGGGAGGCTCAAGGTCAGTGCCTGGGGGGCAGGGGCGCCCCCTTTGCACTTGGCTTCCCCAGGGCCTTGGGTTTTATCTCCTGAACGCTCCCCTGCATGGTCAGGAGGCCTGGAAGCATTTAGTTCCAGAGACGCCTCCTGCGTGGCTAAGTTCCGAGGAGGACCCAGAGCCAGCTGTGGACTGGGGTGGAGAGAGGCAGCTGCTGTGCTTGCGTGTGGGCAGTAAATGAGGACACACAGTATAGTGGGTGTTGCACAGGCACTAGGGTGTCACCTCCCCAGGCACGTGCAGAAAGTATTCTGTCATCATGGTCATAGGAAAAACACAAAATGCTATCATTGCAAAGCTGTCATTGTGAAACAGACAAAGCACAGATGAGCAGAGGTGGAGGAGAGTGGTAGATGCTTTCTTTGGAAACATTTTCATGTTCCACACAACTTTTTTGTTGGGGAAAAATACGTATGTTGAGTGCCTATTAGAAGTCATCCCTGTGCTACACTTAAAACCTGTTGGGAGTACTGGGTACAGGGTGATGGGGCATTCTGGGCCTGGGATTTGACAATCAAGCTGGTGGTATGTAATACACCTAGAAAACCAACCAAAACACCACCCTATAATTTCTCATGGGGGATAGGTAATAACACACCAAGGATAATACACACTCAAAAGTGAAAGTAAAAGGTACTGTCAAGGTATTATCGGGCTTCCCTGGTGGCGCAGTGGTTGGGAGTCCGCCTGCTGATGCAGGGGACACAGGTTCGTGCCCCGGTCCGGGAGGATCCCACGTGCCGTGAAGCGGCTGAGCCCATGGGCCATGGCTGCTGGGCCTGCGCGTCCGGAGCCTGTGCTCCGCAACGGGAGAGGCCACAGCAGTGAGAGGCCCACGTACTGCAAAAAAAAAAAAAGATATCAAGACACCCAAAGCAATCCTGTTGACAGTGCCAAAGTCTTACTTAACTTGACTATGAAGCTTGAGGACCTTGATTTCAAGTATACAAACTAAAGAAACAGATGTATCTTCTGTTTTATCAAGGATGCTTTAGGCTTGTCCCAGGCACTTCCAGGAGACGCCAGGGACTCGGGGTACAGATCCCTGTCCTCAGACCTCACATAGCCTCCAGGCAGCAGTCCGTTCCCTGGTGAGAAGCCTGAGCCTGGAGCGCTGCGCCCTTCCCTGCCACCACATAGCTGCCAAGGGCCATTCAGAGCTGGGACACTGCCTTTTCACCTGAGGTCCCCCCACCGGCCACATTCTCTCAGGGAACAGGTCTGCAAAAGCTGGGCAGCCTGCTTGCCCCAAGTTTATGGTCACCATAAGGAGCACGGTGTATGCAGACTCCAGCAAATATGTCACTTTAAGAAATACAGTGCTGAGTGCAGGATTCACGTACATAAAATTCCTCATCAGCTAGTGTGGCAGTTGCAGGTTGAATTGGTAATTAGGACTCCCCTGAGTTTGACCTTTATCAGCAGAAACTATAGAAATCATTGGTCTCAGACATCTTGCCCATAACGTGCGCCATCGTTCACTTAAGAACTGTATGGTATGACTTGTATTCTTTTGAAAAGAGGATGTGAGGGTTCAGTGGCTCTGTGGTTCAGGTGGAGTGAGACAGCCTTTCTCAGAGAAGGCAGAGAAGAAGCAGCATCCAGGGCCCAGGGCCAGGTCCGCTTCCGCAGGAGAGCACAGACTAGACCGACCACTCAAGGACCTTAGTGGTTTGGAGTCATAACAGAAGAATGTTCTTGTTCTTTTTATTCATCCCATTGTCCAGAAGCACTACAGCAGGAAGAGCAAGAGGGAGCTGGAAATGACGTCCAAGAAAAAAGAAGAGGTGTATATTTAGGCCAACATCTGCTGATGCTGGTAGAGGTCTCGGGGTGGGTGGGGTCTGGTTGCCCTGTCACTGCAGAAGAGCCCCGTACCCTGGGGAGATGGCAGATGCATGCCTGACACCACAGCTCTCCTTGAGGTGAATGCCCAGCCCATCAGCTGTCCAGCTGTCATCAGTCCCAGGCCCCCAGGCCTGAATCTCCTGTAGCTGTGAACACCCCCAGCCATCACCGCCTCCCTCTGGGGGTGCCTGCTTCCTGCCAGGACTCCTCTAGGTGCCCAGCTGGCCTCTCCTTCTCATGCCACCCTCTCTCCAGCCTCCACATGGTTCTGTCACCATCTTGGGGAAGACAGATTGGGGCCATCCTCATCAGCTTAGCTCAGACCTACTTCAGCATAACTTGGGAGACCCATGAGTATTCTAGGGTGTTTTTTCCATCACCACCTCCCCAAATGCTGGGGTGTTTTGTAATAGGGCCCAGGTAACTCCATGCCAGACAATACTTAAACCCACTTACCCCCTGCTACCAGCCCCCAGCCCTCTTTCTCTCATTTGACAGATGGAGATTAATTTTTTTCTCCCAACTCGCAGAGGAGAAGGGAACCAGCCCTCCTGACTATCGGCACTACCTTCGAATGTGGGCCAAGGAGAAAGAGGTTCAGAAGGAGACGATTAAGGATCTTCCCAAGATGAACCAGGTAGGCCCAATCAGAACACACAACAGATGTTTCTGGAAAATTCTGACCAAGGCTGAGCCCTCCCACCCGGCACCTCACCACCGTCCCAGCACCCCCTGGAATGTAGGGATTCTCCTGCCTACCTTTAGAACCTCTAGTCAGGCAGCAGTCAGGGACTATTCTAGTAGGACAAGGGGTCAGTTGCTTCAGGGCCTTGTCCAGAACACTCTGCTGGTGATGACTTGCTTTGGTTTAATTGGTATCCGTGAACCAGAGGAGCACTGGGGAAGGTTAACCTCAAAAGGCAGAGACTCACACCACCATTTATGAGACAACACCACAGCACTTCTGCTCCCTCCCATGCCCCACTCGGAGCTGTGCACACACAGGCCCACTCAACCCACCACCCAATGTTTGTTTGCTGGTCTCTGCATCAGGACCGTGGCATCTTGCCAAGGGTCTTACAGCCAGGACCACAGACATCTAACCAAAGGCAGTTGTTGAGCTGCAGCCTGACCACGGTCTGCTGTGCCCGAAGGAGAACCTTGCAATCTGGGTGATCTCTCATCCATAGCCTGAAGAATGGGGTGCCCGTGGAGGGAGGTTTCATCCCATTCTCAGGCCAGGAAGCCTAAATATGGTTTCAGGACCTGGAACCTGACCTCTTCACCCTTCTCAACCAACCCAAGTTACCTTACCTTGTCATCACTCTCTAAAGAGCTTCATAAAGGAGAATTGAAGGCGCTTCTGATTAAAGATATAAAAAATTCAGTGTGATTCTAAAACACAGTGAAGAAGTACCTGTAGTCACTGGATTTAGAAAGATATGATAGAAATAGGTCTGTCTCTGCTAACAGAATGGACGTAGAGACAGGGAGAGACTCCAAATGTTCCTATATGTGCTGAAAGAATGGCAGCTGGAAAAGAAAGCCCTTTCCCTCTCTGCACCTCAGTGTCCTAATCTGTGAAATGGACATATCAAGACACAGGTATACAGAGACAACTAATGGGACAACACCCTCACACCAATCATAATGGCCAGCACTGTGAGTCTGGATGATCTGAGGGCAATCTGACCCATTCTTTACCATCTCCCTGCCCTTTTTCTGTTTTTCCCCTTAAAAGGAGCAGTTCATAGAGCTGTGTAAGACGCTTTACAACATGTTCAGCGAAGACCCCATGGAGCAGGACTTGTACCATGCTATCGCCACGGTGGCCAGCCTGCTGCTCCGCATTGGGGAAGTGGGGAGGAGGTTCTCTGCATGGTCGGGCAGAGAGTCCAGGGACAGTGCCCCTGAGGAGGGCGAGCCGCCAGCCCCACACCCCCCTCAAGACGTGGCCCAGGAGCTTCAGCCGCCAGCTGCAGGGGACCCCCAGGCCAAAGCGGGTGGAGACACCCACCTTGGGAAAGCACCGCAGGAGAGCCAGGTGGTGGGCGAAGGGGGCGGCGGCGAGGGGCGGGGCTCCCCCCCCCAGCCTCTGTCTGACGATGAAACCAAAGATGACATGTCCATGTCCTCGTACTCAGTGGTCAGCACGGGCTCCCTGCAGTGTGAGGACCTGGCTGATGACACAGTGCTGGTGGGTGGGGAGGCCCACAGCCCTGTGGCCACCACTCACACTGGGGGTGCCGTTGATACAGACTGGTGCATCTCCTTCGAGCAGATCCTGGCCTCCATCCTGACGGAGTCCGTGCTGGTGAACTTCTTTGAGAAGAGGGTAGACATTGGACTCAAGATCAAGGACCAGAGGAAGGTGGAGAGACAGTTTAGCACCTCCAGTGACCATGAACAGTCTGCAGTTTTGGGCTGAGGGCTCCAAGGCCTGGGAGCTGGCCTCTCTCTCCTCCCTCCCTCCCATTCTGTTTTCTCTTGAAGGACACACCCCTCCAGTTCTCCCCAGAAGCAGTGAGTTGTAAATGGAAAAAAGGCTGAACAGTCGCAGTTGGGATCTAGGCAGGGGCTCCCCACCCCCTCGTTCTGCCTTGGACCTCCTGGCCCCTGCATAGTGTCAGGGGCTCTCTGATCTGCCTTTGCTTGCCCTGCACTGTGGCCAGGCCACACCCTGTCCTCCACCTCCTCTTCTGCAGCTGCGTGCTCTGGGGGCTTTCCTGCCACTTGGCGCCAGGTAGGGGGGTCGAGTGCCTATTGGGCACCAAAGTGGTGAGAACTTCGAGATGCTCTCCAGAAGCCCCTGAGCCTGCGCTTCTGGCTGGGGGACATGGGCAGAAAGCATCTGCTGCACCAGGGTGGGTGCCGCCTGCACAGGCGTTACTCTCAATTCTCTTTCAGCTCGTCATCCTCACCATTAACCTTAAAAGCATATCCCTCAGGTCCTGATATATTTCCTTGTATTCATTTCAGTTGGCTAAAAATCACACTATGCTCAATGCCTTAATAAATCCCTGAAAGAACTAAAAACTACACTGTGTATAGAGAATTAATGTGACCCTCAACCACTGCTTTGGCCTCCTGGCTTCTTCCCAGGCAGGTATGGGGCCCAGGCCATATTCCAGAGGTTCCCAACACTTAGTCTCTCACAGGAGGTGGGGGTTCAAGACCCCTAGGGAGGATGGGGACATGGAAGCTGCTGATGCAGGCTGGGCAGGGCCTGTGAAGACCTGCACCAGCAGAGGAAACCTGCTCAGCAGGTATAAACAGCCTGGGTCCAGGTGCAGGACATGTGTGCTCAGGCCTGGGCTGCAGCAAGCCTTTGGGTTCAGAAAGCAGACTGTGGGGACACGGGCAACAGGCTGAGCCATGAGGACCCCTTAGCTTTGCAACAGGAGCTGATCATCATGTCCAGCGTTTGCCCCCAACACAGGACCACTCTTATTTGTACTAAAAGATAACATCTCTGTGGCTGTTGTTTGGTTTTAAACTTAATAGCTTTATTGAGGCAAAACTTACATACCATAAAATTCACTTGTTTTAAGTTATAATTCAATGATTTTTTAGTAAACTTAGAGTTGTGCAAACATCACCACAATTCAACTTTAGAATATTTCCATCACCCCAGAAAGACCCCTCCTGCCCATGTGCTGCCAATCCGTGTACCTTCCCCCAGCTCCAGGGAACCACCAATCTATTTTCTATCTCTTTAGATTTTATGGATGGTTTTAAAATAATCTCCGTGATTTTACCTTGTTTACAGCTGCTGAATCTCTTCTCGATAAGTGCAGCAAAATAACATCAAGGAAACGGAACAGCTGTTTTCTTTCTTAATGACAACAACAACAAAAAGTAATTTCCTTTCTAGTATTTACACAAACTGACTACATGCTTTCTCATAAATTAATTTCAAAGAATTTATTGCTAGAAAGCCTACATTCTTGGGACTTCCCTGGTGGTCCAGAGGTAAAGATTCCGCCTTACAATGCAAGAGATGTGGGTTCGATCCCCAGTCAGGGAGCTAAGATCCTACATGCTGCGGGGCAACTAAGCCTGCCACCACAACTACTGAGCTTGCATACCTCAACTAGTGAGCCTGTGTGCTGCAAACTACAGAGCCCACGTGCTCTGAAGCCCGCGCATCCTGGAGCCTGCGGGCCACAACAAGAGAAGAGAAAACCCACAGGCCATACTAGAGAGATGCCAACGCGCCGCAACGAGAGATCCCGCATACCTCAACAAAGATCCTGTGCTCCACAACTAAGACCTGATGCAGCCAAAAAAAAGACTATGTTCTTGGTCATAATAAAATTAAGTAAAGATATACATAAAAATTACACAAAACTGGCAGAGTCAAATTGATTGTAATCAATTAGAAAGATTTAAATGACTTGGAATTTTTAAATATTTATTTGGCTGCATCGGGTCTTAGTTGTGGCACGCGGGATCTTCTTTGGGACATGCGGAATCTTTCGTTACAGAGCGCGGGCTGTTCGTCGCGGTGCACGGGCTCAGTAATTGCAGCATGCAGACTTAGTTGCCCCATGGCATGTGCGATCTTAGTTCCCTGACCAGGGATCAAACCCTTGTCCCCTGCATTGGAAGGCAGATTCTTAACCACTGGACCACCACCAGGGAAGTCCTGGAATTTAAATAAATGTTTTATATGCCATGTAGAAGTATAAATTTGAGAATATACCAAAGAAAGTAAACAACATAAAAGAGGACATTATCCTTTTTAGTGATAAAAGAAAGTACAAAAATGTACAATAAAATAGTACTTTCATCCATTAATTATTTAACCTCGCATGATAAAATGTTTAACAAGAGCAGTAACACTAAATAATAAATGGATAATAAAAATAAAGTTTTAAATATATTTGTGTTCTGTAGTAAACATAATTGTATATTTTAAAACTCCTTACCAAGTGATATGTTGTACCAAACCATTCAAGTCATTCTTATAATTTCCAAGAAAAAAAATACGTATATGAATTTTTAAAGGATTACAGAAAGGAGGAAAAAAACAGAAAATAGAAAAACAATTTTTCCTTGTATTTAAGACTACTAATTATTTTGGTGTTTTTTCCCTATATTTGTCTTTTTCAAAGTTGAACTCATACCACGTGTGAAATTTTTATTCTTCTCTTTTCATTAACCACAAAACATTCTTTGTAGTTGCCAGAAGCTCAGCCACAATGAGACACGTAGAGATAAACAAAAACCACCCAAATGAGAACAGGGACCATTTATCCAGAGCTTGCTATAGAAAAGAAGTCAGCCACCATTACTTGCGTTTGGCAGAGACTAAAATGTAGTCAGAAGAGTGGGAAGGCCTTATGGTGAAAGCAAGGGAAGGCTTCAGGTGTGCTCTGATTAGAGGCTGCTAGGGGGGATACAGGCTGGCTAACCTGAAGCAGGATGTTTTCTGTAATTGGTTTGGGGAGCATAATTGGCGTTCTCTTGGTTGGTCCTGAGATGAAGTGGGCAGGTGCAAAAGGGAGGGCAACTGGCAGTCATTGCCCAAGTCCTGACTGCTGCAGAAGTTGTGGTTTGGGGTGTGATGAGGGAGTCTGGTCACTCTCTGTTTGCATATTCAGTCTCAAACATAATTTTTTAAATTAATTTGGTTTTTTCTAATATATGCTATTGTGCAAAATTTGGAAAATATTAAAAATTTTAAACCATTTATAACCCTTGCCCGTGCACATCTGGAAATAAATAATGCCTGGTTTTACCTGATATCATGTACACTTTGTAACCTCCTTGCTTCCCAACAATACACATGCCAACATTTTCACTCCAAACTCTTTGTAATGGACCTGCATAATGGTCCATTCTTTAGAATACTTATTTCCATTTTTTCCTGTTATACTTAACACTACTGCATAAACAATAAATCTGCGTGATTCAGATTATTAGGATAGAGATAACTGCCAGATTGTTTTTTCCTTTTACCGTTCTATCAGCATCCTTGTCAGGATTGGGCGTTTTAAATTTTCTTTTAACAAGATTATTTATGTTGTCAGGCACGTGGGAATGTCTTGGCGGGCTGGCGTTAAGGTGAGGTTGGGACATGAGGGGTGCAATATTTTTCCTCTATGCCCAGACTGGGACTTGGGCTCCACCTTTTAGAGCGGGTCTTCCTCGGGACTGCAGTAAGGACTGATTTCGTTTTCAACCACCAGGCGTCTCCGTTTCCCTCTCTGAGAAGCGTACGGTTGGTGAACTGCCTATTTTCCCAGGATTCTCGGTGCTCCGGCTCAAACGTTAACTAACCACCTCTGACCAGAGGTCCTGAAAATGCCTACCGTGGGCCCCAAGGAGTGGGCCCGAGCAGGGAGGCGTCCTCCGGCTCCCTCTCCCCGACTTGAAGAAGCAGAAGAAACTGCGCCAGCAAAGGCCGGACCCCCAGCGGCGGCTGGAGACCCAGCCCTTGCAACTTCAATCTTCCCAGGGAGCCCAGGCAGAAACGCTGGTTTAGATAGAGGCGGGAACTGCTTCGGGCTGAGACAGACAGCCAGTGACCTGACTGACGCAAAGCCCAAACAACGCCCGACTCAGCAGCAGTGATACGGCCCGAGTCCTGAGGTGGCCCGGGGTCCCAGCTGACAGCCAACTAACGCTAAGCTTTCCGGTGGCCCAAGAGCGCATTAGGGGCGAAGCTCGAGTGGGCCGGAGCGCAAGGCGCACGCTCTCCTCAGGCCAGAGGGTCCCGAGCGCCTGAAGCGGGCGGAGCCAGGGCGGACAGGGTAGCGCGGCGCACGCGCGGCGCACGCGCGGCGGCGACGGCCGTCGCAATGGCGCCTCCGCAGCGGGTTAGGGTGTTGCGGTGCTCCTGTTGCCGCCTCTTCCAGGCGCACCAGGTGGGGCCTCCTCCTCCTCAGAGCACGGGGATGGCGGGCAGGACGAGGTGGGGTCGCTGGGGGGGCCAGACCTCCTCCCCCAGGCTGGGCGGGGTCTCGTGCGGTTGCGGGGTGTATCTGGGTCCCGGACAAATGACGATGTCTGTCCTGAGAACTAGGTTTTATTGATGTCGCTTCTCGATAACGTTGTTCTGGGCTTTTTTCGTTTTTTGCTTGGTGGTTGTAAGATTCGCAGAAACCAGCCAATGGTTTCTGCCGAGGCGGCCTCGTGAATTCTATCTGGCCGGTGGTCGGGCACACCAGGTTGAGGGTAGAGGATAGCCTCCTTTATGCAGAGCCTAGCCCCCAGAATGGCTCCTTCTTCATTTAAATACAAGGGAAATGATAGTTTTAAAAGCTGAGGCACGACTGGGCACCCCTGCTGGCACTCTTTGGCTCTGACCGTAGTGAGGGCCTCGACGCCTATTCAGAGTGTAAATAATCTCGCACCTTTAAACAGGATAATCGAAGTTTCTAAAACATAATGTTTCCCTGACTCAAAACGTAAAATAGGGGATGTCACTTAACCTGTTCTTTCCTGAATCACGTTCCGTCTCCCTGCTTGATGCCGTCAAGGTTGTCATTGTATCCGCTTCTGGTAGTCCCCTGCTAATCTGCTGTGCCCTGAAGAAGGGTAGCATCAAATTGCATACAAAATGTATGTACAAACATACAAAATATATGTTTAAAAGCCAGTAAGAGGCTGGGTATGCACCTGTAAGTTCGCTGTGACTTTGTAAGGGTCATTTTAGGGGCTTAGAAACTTTTTACTTCATTTTTTTGGTTCTAGGAGTTGAGAATAAATGGGAATCATTTCCACTTTTAAATTATTATATATATAATGTAGTTCGTGTTCTCATGGTCACTTTCAACTCTGAAAAGTGATTTGAAGCCAAGTGGGAAAAGAGGGTTAACAGTTTAATTCCAAGTCGGCTGTGTATCAGGCAGTTTCACACATCTCATTTAATTTCAACAGCTTCTGAATTCTGTATCTTCATTCCCCAGAGCTAGCCAGTTACTGTGTGTCCTTCCAGAGCTTTTATTATTTTTTAATGCATTTCTTACTTGCCTATGTACCTGTAGAAGATACACAGTATTTTTATGGTGTTTGAAGGTAGATGCTGAGAAGTAGAATCTTAGGATATACCCACTTAAATTTGTAATAGATGCTGCTTGTCCTCCTTAGAATCCTTTTAGGTACTTCCCCAAAAGCCCTGATGGTTTTTGTATTAGGATCATATTAATCATGTTAATTTTTATGAATCAACCGAAACATCTTTGTGATGTTAAGCATGGCATTTCATTCCGTCTCTTAAAACAGTTTTGGTGCCCCTTGATAACATTTTCTTTGTTGCCTTTACAAATGGATTTATTTCTTTAATTATCTCTTCTAAGTAGATGTTTGCTTATAAGCTATATTAATTTTTGAAGATATATTAATTTTCTACCTAGCCCCTATATTAGATTGTCTTACTGGTTTTAGTAGTTTTTCATTTAGTTATCTTGAGTTTTTTTTTTTTTTTTTTTTTTTTTGGTACACGGGCCTCTCACTGCTGTGGCCTCTTCCGTTAAGGAGCACAGGCTTAGGACGCTCAGGCCCAGCGGGCATGGCTCACGGGCCCAGCTGCTCCGGGGCACGTGGGATCTTCCCGGTCCAGGGCACGAACCCGTGTCCCCTGCATCGGCAGGCGGATTCTCAACCACTGCGCCACCAGGGAAGCCCCTATCTTGAGTTTTAAAGAAAGAAATCATATCATCCATAAATAAGGATAGTTTTTTTTCCTTTCCATTTTCATACCTCTTGCTATGTCCTCTTTTCCAATTCCATCAGTTAGTACATCCAGAAAAAAGTGGTAAATAATAGTGCAGATCCTTGACTTGTTCTTGACCTTCATGGGAATGCTGGTGGTGATTCTGCAGCTTTAGAGCTAGATATAAGGCATTTTATTATGTTAAGAGAGAATCCATCTAGTCAGATTTATCAAGAGTTGAAATATCATGGAATTTCTTTTTGAGAATCACATATAGTAGAGATCTAATTTGATTTTGTTTCATATGGATAGCCAGTTTTCCAGAACCACTTATTAAATAGTCTCTTCTTTCTTCACCTTTATAATATACTAAATTTTCATACATGTGTTGGTTTGTTTCTGGACTCTTTATTCTTTTCCACTGATCTCTTTATTATTTCTGATCTAGTTCCACCTGTTTCAAATAATTACTTTAGCTATAATTCTGAAATTTCATTGTAGGTGAAAAAGAGTCTCAAATGGACATGCAAAGCTTGTGGAGAGAAGCAGTCATTTTTGCGGGTGAGTCCCAAGCAGCAAAGTGTCTAATACCCATACCAGGAAGCAGGTGGGACCCAGCCCTGCGGAAACATATTTCTCACGGAACCCAGTGTTCCATTATTGGCTCAAGTTCATTGGATATAGCGCTCCTGCTCCCTAAGATCATCTTCCTTCAGGAAGCGAAATGAATGGAGCAGTGCCTGGAAAGTTACCTTCCTTTTTTTATTCAGTCAGTAAGTATTTACTGAGTAACTTCTGCATGCAGGCATGGGACACAATGGAAGGTAAGACCATGTTGTTAATTGCCTTCACCGATCTGCTGTTGTGGAACAGGATGAGAAACTAAAACACACACATGTAATTTAAAACTAGACTGAGCAAAATGAGAGGAAAGTACAGGGGTCTGTAAGAAGATAACTGAGTAATCAGACCTAACTGGGGACGGGCAGACAGCTGTTGGTAGATGTAGGGGTATGAGAGGGGCCAGGCAGGTTGTGAAGGTAGTCAGGAGATGAAAGAGCATGTGGACTGAGGGGAGCATGTTGTAAATGCTCTTATTAGCCCAGTTTTTTCACCCAGCATCACAGTTCTTTTCAAGTCCATACTTAGCGACCCACTTGATCTCTATCACAGGGTCCTCATTGAGCCCCTTGTTCACCTGCTCCAGCCCTTGATGCCACCTCTCCAGCCTCATCTCATCATTCTCCTCTTTCAGCCATAGGGGCTTTTCCTTCTGACATTGAAACAATCCAAATCTGCTTCCCTCTTAGGGCCTTTGTGCTCATTGTTGGGGCTTCCCCTAGTTAATCTCATTACCCTGATCAGAAATATAGGCAAGTATGTTTATGTGAGTATTGTCCATCTGAGACTGTAAATTCCATGGGAAGAGAGGGTTTGCCTATTTTACTTATATACCCTTTTTTAAAAAATTGAAGTATAGTTGATTTACAATATTATGTTAGTATCAGGTGTATAGCAAAGTGATTCAGTTATACATATTTTTTTTCTTATTTTCCATTATAGTTTATTATAAGAAATGGAATGTAGTTCCCTGTGCTATACAGTAAATCCTTGTTGTTAATCTATTTTATATAGTGTGTATCTGTTAATCCCATACTCCTAATTTTTTTTTTTTTTTCCATACTCCTAATTTATTCCTCTCTCCCTCTTCCCCTTTTGGTAACCATAAGTTTATTTTCTATGTCTGTGTGTTTCTGTTTTGTAAATAAATTCACCTGTATTATTTTTTTAGATTCCACATATAAGTGATATCATATAATATTTGTCTTTGTCTGACTTGCTTCACTTAATACGATACACTCTGGGTCCATCCTTGTTGTTGCAAATGGCAATATTTCATTCTTTTTTATGGCTAATATTCCATTATATATGTGTGTGTGTGTGTGTGTGTCTATACACACACACACACATACATACACCCCATATCTTCTTTATCCACTCATCTGTTGATGGACACTTATATACCCTTTTTTGTATGTTTTGCTGATGTACTCTTGGCACCTAGCACAGTGCCTGTCACATAGTCATTGCTTGCTCAAGTAATGTTTGTTGAATGAGTTAAGTGACAAACCCCACACTGATGGGCATTTAGGTTGATTTTAGTTTTCATTGTTATGAACAACTCTGCAATGAAGCTTCTTAAAAATACCTCTTTCTTCACTTGACCAATTATTTCCTTAGGACAAATTCCTAGAAGTTAAATCAGAGGAATTCTTTTGACCAAGGTTCTTCTAGTTACAAATAATAGGAAAAAAACACTTCAGTAAAATTTAAAATGTACTGGCAAGGTAATGGGGTATCTTGGGGGGATCCAAGGAAGGAGCTTCATTCTTGACCCCTTGAAGAACCAACCCCAAGAACTGAAAAGCTGCCAACAACACAAGCATCATCTTTCCCCTCCCTTCTCCTCCCTTCACCCAGTTTCTCCCTATACCTTCCTCCCTCTCTCCCTATCTCCTCTCCTTCCCTTCCTCTCTGTTCCCAGTTCAAAGTAACATACTCCACTCACAGACCACAGAATCTCATTTCAAACCAACTGGAATAGCTGAGTCCCAATTATAAACTCCTGGGAGAAACAATCTGATTGACCTGGTTGATTCAGATGTCCACCACTGGTCCAGTCAGTTGGGATGGGTGGGAGTGGGGACAGTTTGGTCATCTGTCAGTAAGTGTAGCTGCTGAGGCCTACCTTGAGATTGGGTCTCAGAAGGCAGGGGCTGGCTCATAGCTAGTGACTTCTGCTTGTTTTAGATGTCAGCATGTATTTCTGAATTCCTGAGGAAGCTTTGCCTTCCTCTCAGCACCCCCATGCTTGTGCAGTGGTATATGGCTTATGACTGACTAGGCCACAGTAATGAACAGACACCAAAATTGTGGTGGCTTAACGCAACAGAAGTTGTTTCTCTTGCTCTTGTAACACTCCTGGGAGAGATTGAGATCAGCAGGACAGCTGTCCTCGGTATGGTCATCCGGGGACCGAGGCACCTGTAATCTTGAGGTTCTGTTATTCCCTGAGGCTTGTCTCCCACTGCCTCTTGCCCCGCAAAGGAGCAAGATCAGGGAGGAGCTACCCAGGAAGGATCTGGAAGTGGCTTACATTCCACTGGGAAGAACCTAGTCTCATGGCCACACCTGACTGCAAGGAAGGCTGGAAAATGTAGTCTAGTCTGCTCCCAGATGAGGGGAGAATGCATTTCAGTATTCAGGCAGCAGTCTCTGCTATGCAGGAGAGCATGCACCCTACCAGTTATGCCAGACATAAGTTGTCAGTCATTTTAGAATTTTGTTTTTCAATTTATTGTGTGGATGTATAGTTGAGTTACAATGTTGTGCTAATTTCTGTTGTGCAGCAAAGTGATTCAGTTTTTTATTTACATATATGTGTGTGTGTGTGTGTGTGTGTATATATATATATATATATATATACACACACACACACACACATACACATCCTTTTTCATATTTTTTTCCATTATGGTTTATCACAGAATATTGAATGTAGTTCCCTATGCTATACAGTAAGGCCTTGTTGTTTATCCATTCTATATATAATAGTTTGCATCGCTAATCCCAAACTCCCAATCCATCCCTCCCCCAGCCCACTCCCTCTTGGCAACCATAAGTCAGTTATCAGTCTTTTTAAACTTTGCCTTTCCCCTCTCCAGTTCCTTTCCTCCCATTCTCACTTGAACTTTCCCCAGACGGGATTTCACTCCCCACCAGTCCGCTAAAATTGCTCATGTCAAAGTCAGCAGTGGTCTCTGTGTTGCTAAAAATAATGGTTGGTTCTCAATCCTCAAGTGACTTGACTTATTGGTGGCATTTGTCAGAGTTTGTCACTTCCTCCTCCTTGAAGCATTGTCTTCACTTGTACTTCTAGTCATCCTGCTCCTGGTTTTCCTCCTATCTTCCTGGCTGTGTTTCAATCCTCTTTGCTAGTTTTTTCCCATCTCCTCATCTTCTAAACCTTAGAGTGCTCTGGCACTCAGTTTTTGGACCTCTTGTCTAGCTACACTCATTCCCTTGGTCATCTGAGATGAGACAATCTGACAATTCTCAAATGTCCATCTCAGACCCCAGACCTGCCCCTGAACTTGTGTATGCTTCCAACCACTTACCGCTCTCCTGGATATCTAAGAGGCATCCCAAACCTGTATCCCAAAACGAAGCCCTCACCTTACCCTCACCAACCTGCTCTTCCCACAGTCATCCCCAACTCTTAAGTGCCAAGTCCCTCTTTCTAGTTGTTTGGACTAAAAACCTTGAACTCATCCCTGACTTCTCTTTTTCTTTTACACTCTTCATCTGACCCATCAGCAAATTTTGTCAGCCCTACCTTCAGGATATACCCAGACTGTGCCCACTTGCTACCACAGTGGTCTGAGTTGCCTCAGTATTTGCTGCAACCTCCTGACTGGTCACCTGCTTCTGCCATACAGTCTTAGCACCACAGCTGCAGGGTCCTACTGAAACATATGCAAGATCATGTCAGACCTCCCAGGTTAGAGCAACATTCATGCTCCTACAGACAGGGCCAGGTTGGGGCAGGGGACCCCTTTTCAAAAGCAGGGAAAAAAATGCTATTAAAGGTACTAGAATATTAAGCTTTTCCTTTCTTTCATGGTCTCCTGACTTTTCCTGATGTCTTTTATTTACTAGTTTTAAAATTTACTATTTAATATCTTCCTGTGTCAAGAAAAACTAACATTTAAAATTGTGCAACACCATTTATATTGTGCAACACCAGTTATAAATGCAAAGAGCATTTAGTACATATGTGGAACATATGCAGAATAATATAAGAGCATTTGGTGTATACGTAGAATCATCAAAATTGCACAATTTGTATTTTGTAGCTCATACATGCCTACATATTTCATTCCTACCAGAACAGTGGAGATGTTGCACAAAATTAACTATTTTTACCTCACTGCTTGATACACGCACATTCTACCCATACTCTCAACCTTTAGCTCACTGATGAGTAAGGAAGTACTGAGAGGAAAAGGAACTGGGAAAGATTGCCCTATCTTTCACTTTTTTTTCTGTGTTATTATTTTCAGCATAGGCTATTCCAGGGAGGTAACAGGAGTAAGAAAAGATATGACACGTTTCCTTGGTTGTTCATGTTTTTTAGAATACCCTTGCCTCCTTTCTGCAACTGAAGCAAGTTCTGATTCCAGTGGAAAGCCTGGCCTCTCAGGCTGAGGTTGCCCCCCACGTACTTTTGTTGTACTTTACTTTGTGTTGCTGTAAAGAAAGTTCTAATGAGGAAAAAAATAAGTAATATATGTTCTCTTTTTGGGGAAAAAAAAAAGACTTGTACACACCATCTGAACTTGGAGTCTCACTGAACTTCCACACCTTGTGAGTTCACTGCAATTCTGTGCTCCTCAGTCATCAGGCATGCTGTATGTAAAAGCAGTGATGAGAAACAGTGGACACATTTGGTGTCCACGACTCACAAACATGCTTCATTATCTCATCAGACTTTACTTACACAATACAAGTTCAATGATTATTAAGAATTTCAAGATGGAGACAGCAGAGCAGATCTCATGCCTATAAGGCTGACTCTGCCGGTAACGGGGCCTACACTCTCAAACCTCATCTCCTACCATCTTCCCCCTAGACCATTCAGCTCCAGCCACTTGGCCTCCTCACCGTTCCTCCAAAATGCCAGGCTCAGGGTCTTTGCACTCCTTTCCGTTTCATTGCTTCTGCTGAATGTTCTTCCCCTATGTATCTACATGGCTTGTTTCTGCCTATCTTCCTCTTTTGTGCTCAGATGTCACCCTCTCAGTGATCCACTCCTTGACTTCTTGAACACACATATAAAATTGTCTACTGTGTCCACACTCTGCCCCACCCCGCTTCATTGCCTTACTTTCCTCAGAAGCACTTCTCACCATCTGATGGACATATAGGTGACTTATGTGCTTATTATCTGTCTATTCTCACTACAGTGTGAGCTCCATAATGACAGTAGTGTTTGTCCATTCCTGTATTGTGTTGTCCTTACCTAGTTCAGGGCCTGGCACATAATAGGTGCTTAATAAATATTTATTGAACAAATGAGTGACTGCTAAGTGAAAAAATGTATCTCATCTATTTTATATTATTTTGATTATGAATGAGTGAGGTGTATCATTTCATATGTTTATTGGCAATTTGCGTTACTTCTCTTCTGAATTTCTTATGTTCATTAACCAATTTGTGTGGGATTTTGGGTTGAGTTTAGCTTTGATATATAAAGTTCAGGGTGATGGTGGGCAGCCAGATAGACTGAAACTATTAGTCCCTGAGACTGTTAGTTTGTAAATCACTGCAGAAACAGCAATCATTGTTTGGGTTCCTGCATGGTGCTTTGGGCCTTGCGAAGTACAGTTTTATCCTCCCTGGGTTGCAGCTCTAATGGATCTATTTCTCAGCATTCTATCAACACTTTTTAAACTTGATATTTTTGTTTGTTTCTCAGGCTTACGGTGAGGGCTCTGGTGCTGACTGTAGACACCATGTCCAAAAATTAAATCTGCTGCAGGGACAGATTTCAGAGATGTCACTCAGGTATAGTAATTTGAGGGAGGCATGGTTATCTTGCCCTGTTTTTATCTTGATTGGATGGTGGAAGTCTATGATGGAGAAATTCCTTAGAGTTCCATGTCTTACAATATGGCAATTAGATATTGAACAATCTTCCCACTGAAATTAATTTAAAATGCCAGCCACCATTTTTTGTTTTTTGGTGTTTTTTTTTTGCGGTACGCAGGCCTCTCACTGCTGTGGCCTCTCCCGTTGCGGAGCACAGGCTCCGGACGTGCATGCTCAGCGGCCATGACTCACGGGCCCAGCCGCTCCGTGGCATGTGGGATCCTCCCGGACCGGGGCACGAACCCGTGTCCCCTGCATCGGCAGGCGGACTCTCAGCCACTGCGCCACCAGGGAAGCCCCCAGCCACAATATTTTAAGTGCACTGAAGAGATGACAAGAAGGTAAGTAACCATCAGAGGCCAAAAATGAAGCAAAAGCCAAAATCCAGAGAATAAGCAGCTGGGCTGCTGAGGCGATTGAAACCTGTTGCCCTTCAGCTTCCATGCATCTGGGAGGGAAGCAGGAGACAAAGACAAAGCCGAGGGTCTGTTCACTGTGGGAAGGTCCATAGGAGACCACCACATAAAGCTGAGTCCCCAAAGGACTACACCCTCAGCATTCAAATGAACTAGAAATGCACCCCCTCCATAGCAGGGACCCAGCCTGTGTTGACCTTGGCACTGACTGAAGAAGGGAAATACTGCTCCAGGATTTTATAAGCACAAGGAATCTGTCACATGGCCTTTAAGCCTTTTACACGTGCTGTGTGAAAAGTCTCAAGCGGAGAGCTTATTTTTAAATTGTCCCAGGAACAGAGGTAAATGCAGCTCCTTTTTGGAGCAATACATCTTCAACCCAGGTATCAAAGAATTCCCACATATAAAGTTCCAAGGAGCATATACCCAAAGTTAAAAATCATTTAACTTAAGGAAGTATGTCACCATGAGCAAAAGACAGCAGAAATGACAGAAAAGTCAGACCCAAAAAGAGTTCAGAATACATAATATTTCATGTTTAATATATTTAATGAAATTAAAAGAGGGGGGTTGCTAATATGAGGAGCAAGAGACTTTTAAAAATAACCAGTTTTTTAAAAAAAACAAAAAGTTTGTAGAAATGAAAAGTATAGTCATTGAAATTAAAAGTTTAGTGGACCATTAAACAGATCAAGTGCAACTGAAGAGAGAATTAGTGAAATGGAAGACCAATCTGAAGAAATTAATCACAGTGCAGCACAGAAAGACAAAAAGGTGGAAAATATAAGTTCAGAGACATGAAGGATACAGAGAAGAGTTCCAGCAGGAGATAATAAAGAGAAGGGGACAAAGGCAATATTTGCAGGGAAATGAACAGAACATTTTCCAGAATCAAAGGGCTTACATTCTTAGATTAAGGAAACACAGTAAATCCCAATCTAGATGAAAACATTGTGTATGTAGGAAATCCTAATGAGCCTATCTATACAAAAGCTACTAGAACTAATAAGTTAATTTAGTAAGATCACAAGGATACATGGTCAACATACAAAACTAAATTTTATTTTTATATAAATGCAGTGAACAGTTGGAAAATAATTTTAAAAATCAAATACCATTTATAATACCATCAAAAAATAAAGGGGCTTCCCTGGTGGCGCAGTGGTTGAGAGTCTGCCTGCCAATGCAGGGGACACAGGTTCGTGCCCCGGTCCGGGAAGATCCCACATGCCGCGGAGCAGCTGGGCCTGTGAGCCATGGCTGCTGAGCCTGCGCGTCCGGAGCCTGTGCTCCACAATGGGAGAGGCCACAACAGTGAGAGGCCTGCATACCGCAAAAGAAATAAAAAATAAAAAAATAATAAAATGAAATAAAATACATAGGGATAAACATAACCCAAAAATGTGCAAGAAATTTTCAGTAAAAACTATAAAACATTGCTGAGAGAAATTAAAGAAGATCTAAATGAAGAAATATGACACGTTCATGGATTGGAAAACTCAATATTGTTAAGATGTCAGTTCATCCTAAATTGATCTGTAGAGTCTGCCATTAGGTTCCAATCAAAATTCCAGCAGTTTTGGGTTTTTTTTTTAAGAAATTGACAAACTGATCCTAAAATTTATATAGAAATGCAATTGCCAAAACAATGCTGATAAAGAACAAAACTGGAGGACTTCTACAGCCTGATTTCAAGATTCACTATAACACTATAGCAATCAAGATTATAGTGTGATTTTGGTGAAAGACTAGATATATAGATAACATCAGAAGGCAAATGAAGGAACTTCCCTGGTGGTCCAGTGGTAAAGAATCCGCCTTATGCAGGGGACATGGGTTCGATCCCTGGTCAGGGAACTAAGATCCCACATGCCGTGGGACAGCTGAGCCTGTGCACCACAACTACTGAGCTCACACGCCTCAACTAGAGAGCCTGTGTGCTGCAAACTACAGAGCCTACATGCCCTTGAACCTGCGCGCCACAGCTAGAGAAGAGAAAACACACACACCACAACTAGAGAGAAGCCCACGTGCCACAACTGAGACCCAACACAGCCAAAAATAAATAAAATAAATAGATTCAATGAAGGATGAAAGAAAAGGCAAGTGAATAAACAAATAGTGGTATTTCCGTACAATAGAATACTACTCAGCAACAAAAACAGCATGGGCAAACCTCAAAAACATTGCTAAGTGAAAGAAATCAGACACAAAAGACCACATACTATAGGGATGAGTGGTATTCTGGGGAGGGGGAATCACCTACAAAGGCATATAAGGGAACCTTGGGGTGATGACAATTTTCTATATCTTGCTAATTATATCTCAATAAATTTTTTTTCTATATCTTGATGGGAGTAATAGATTCAAAGATAAAATTTACCAAACTCATCTAATTGTACACTTAAATTGTTACATTTTAGTGTATATTAATTATAAATTATACCTCAATAAGTTAATTTTAAAAGACAAAAAAAATCTGCCCTTAGACACAACAACATAATGAAATTGCAGAACATGGAAGACAAAGGGAAGAGTTGAAAAGTAGCTGGAGAGAAGAGAGATCACCTACACAAGAACAGTAGACACCCAGCTTCTCAGGGGTAACATTAGAAGTGAGAAGACAGACCATTAACCTTCATATTGCTGAGAGATGTTCTGGAGTTGATGGAGTTGAGTTCCTGAATCATAGTACGGTGAGCAGAGTTCTGGCTAGTAGCTGGTAGGACACTGCTCAACTGGACATTGGAGTATCGACCATGTGGCACGGTAGGCAGTTCATATGCGTGATCTTATTTCATCTTCCTCATCACCCTGTGAGGATAATTGGCTTCTGTTTACAGATGAAGAAACTGAAGTAGAGGTGCCCACATTTGGTAGAGTTGGGGTTCTCATTGTAGTTCTCTAGAGAGAGCTCCAATCTGATCATGTGATGTAACAACCCTGTCTGACATGGGTGGATGTGGCTTTGGTGCTAACCTTCAGTCCTTGCACTATGAATGTTTTCACTGGCCATCCAGCCCTACTCGAGGCTGCAAAGGTTCCAGCTCCTCAGTCTGCTTTATGTGGTAAAAGAGCCCTGCTGTCCCTGGGAGGCTGGATGAAGTCACTATGACACATCAAGCTCAGTAAAATGCCTTCTCTTGTAGTGTTTGAGATATAATACAACTGTAAAGACACTCATATGACCCTATGCAATGGGGACATCTCCATTGCTAATGGGAGGGACTCTGTGCTGTCAGAGTTCAGCTGACATTAGTCTCTGTGTTCAGGCACTGAGCAGGGCACATGCACACGTATTGTCTTATTTATCTTCACAGTGACCCTTGCAATATTATCCCCATTTGTAAATAAGGAAACTGGGATACAGTGATATACCCAGAATCACAGTCAGTGACAGCCAGTCATTGGCAAAGCCATGATGCAAACTCTGGTCCTCTGGGTTAAGAGTGCCACTTCTGCCCTGTGTCACTTTTCCTCTTGCTCCAAGTAACAGATGGTCCCTCTGCCTTCTGAACTGCTGGAAGATTACAAATCACATCAAAACAACAGAGATAAGTTCTAAGTTCCCCTAAACAGGCTTTGATATCCACATCAAGTTCGTGCATCTTGCCGTTCCCATCTTCATTGTCCTTCATCTTCCTGGTCATTTTACAAAAGACAACTGTACAATCTTTCCCTAAGGTCTCTGGAAGAATCCATAAATGCCGATGAGGAGGAAAATGCATGTCCTCGGCAGGCTGTGCCTGCAAGCCTGCAGGTAAGCCAGCAGCACCATCTCGGCCCAGATGCCTGAGCCAGCTCTGTCACAGAGGGGGGTTCCATTTATTCATTCATTCCTCATTTCTTCAGCAAACGCTTGTTGGTGTTACCGAATGATGAGCACTTGGCTTAAAGCTACAGGGAACTCAAAAATGAATAAACCTATCCCTTTCATATGTGTGGAGACAGCAGTGTAAAATAATTACAATACTGTGAAAAGAGCTTTTTCTTCTGGCCGCTTGGTGAATTCTTCTGAACTTAGCTTGAACTTCACCTCCTGTGCTTCTCCCCTTGTCCCACAGCACTCTCAGCGCACTTGTGGTAGGGAAGGCATGCTGTTGTAAAGTGCCTGGGTTTCCATGTTCCCTTTCTCCAGACTGAGCCCCACAGCAGGGCTCACATCCAGTTGTTCATTCCCAGGGCCTGGTTAAAGTAGGTACTCAAACAGTGTTTGGATGGGCAGTTGCATGTAAGAGCTTGAGTGACTGAGTAGGTGACGCCATTGGTACATCCAAGATGCCATGGGTACACGGAACACTGTGTCCTGCCAGGGACGGGGGGGAGTGGGAACAACTGACAGGCTCCCTGGCAGAGCCCCACCTCTGCTCACAGAATCACACTGGCAACGCCCGCTTTCCAGGTGCTCTTCATATTTTTATTACATCAATAAATAGGGGAGATGCTGGTAAGCACACTAACACATCAGCTCTTGCGCATTTGGGTCTATACTTCCAGTTTCTTTACTTACAGACTTAATCTTTCATCATTCCTTCTGTAAGAAACACTTGTTTGCATCCTGGAATTTTCACTTACATCATATCTTCTATGTTGCTATATAGCTTTCAATTCTTTTCATTTCTAAAAAGTACCTACAGAATATAGTGGATATGACAATATTTATTCCCTTCTTATTGGGCATTTAGGATGTTCGCAAACTTTTGCTACTATAAATATTTGCTATTATTTGTAACACTTTGAACATCTTTATGCCTTTGTCTTCATTTGGAACTACTGGGCCAGGGAGTGTGGACATTTGCAAAGTTCTTGGTAAAGTTCTTGTGACCTGCAGCTTTCCCAAAGTGTGTGCCAGTGTGCTCCAGTCAAGATATCTGTCTCCCATTACCTTCCAATCAAATTCCCTTGCTGGTGACAGTGTAGACATGGGTCCTGAGGCCCTTAGGCCTCACAGTTGCACTGGAGATTTTCAGTAAAGGTGTCTGCTTTCCAACTCTGAGAATAAACTTACTTCCCAATCCTGTAGGAAAAACTCCAGCCCTCAAAGAACCGCTGGCTGAAGTATCTGGAAAGGGACTCCAAAGAACTGCAGCTGGAAGAAGGAGGAGTGTGTTTCAACAGACAGCCCTCATCCAAGAGAGAGAAGCCAGACCCTCCCTTCAGTACAGGCCTGCCTAGAAAAAGGTGCCAAGCTAGTAGCTAATCCAGCCCTCACCCATGCCCACCTTGCTGACCTATGGTTGGGGGTACTGACAAGCAGCTTCCTGTGGTCAGCAGGAAGCCTGACGGATGTGAGCCAGCAGGCGCCATCACCGCAGGCCCTCTGGCGTGGCCAGGTACCAGGTGCAGCCAGTGCAGAGGTGAGGGCTAGGCAGGATTCCAGTGGGGGTGCCTTTTATGATGCTCACTGAATTCTGAACATCTAGACTGCACTGACCTCAGGGAAGAGCTTAAGGGCAAGGTTGAGAAAGTGAAGTGGGGCCAGAGAAGCCGACAGGCCTGGGAACCTTTAGCTGAGAGCAGGAAAGACCTGACTTTCATGGGTCTCTTCTCCAGTCTTAATCTGCATTTCAGTGAGCTTTCTTTTTTTTTTTTTTTTGAAGATTTATTTATTTATTTTTGGCTGCATCTGGTCTTGGTTGCAGCACTCGGGATCTTCACTGAGGCATGCAGGATCTTTCATTGTGGCATCCAGGCCCTTCATTGTGGTGCACGGGCTTCTCTCTAGTTGTGGCATGTGGGTTTTCTCTTCTTTATTTGCAGCATGCAGGTTTTCTCTCTGTAGTTGTGGCGCGCAGGCTCCAGGGTGTGTGGTCTCTGTAGTTGTGGCGTGCGGGTTCCAGAGTGCGTGGGCTCTGTAGTTTGCAGCGTGTGAGCTCAGTACTTGTGGCGTGCGGGCCTACTTGCCCCATGGCACATGGGGTCCTAATTCCTGTGTCCCCTGCATTGGAAGGCGGATTCTTTACCACTGGACCACCAGGGAAGTCCCTCAGTGAGTTTTCTGAGAGACTGCCTCATCTAGATTAGGATGGCTCTTCCAGGGCAGATGCTATTGGGAGGTAGATTCCAGTTCAGAATAAGAACTTTCTAGCAACTACAAGCTATAGAGCAGAGAAATTGACTGCCTTAGATGTCATTAGACAACCTGTTGTTGGCAGTGGGACAGAAGCTGAGCAGCCAGTTGGGAAGCTATAAGGGATGGCAAGGTCCCTACCTGTGCTAGGTGTCAGACCAGGTGACCACCAAGTCAGACTAAGGGTCACTGCTCAATGGTAGAACTAGGTTTTTTTTTTTAATTTTTATTGAAATATAGTTGATTTACAATGTTGTGTTAATTTCAGGTGTACAGCAAAGTGATTCCGTTTATTTATATATATATATCTCTTTTTGAGATTCTTTTCCATTGTAATTACAAGACTGGATTCTTGACAGCACTTTTCCTCTGCCAGGAAATGGAGCCAGAGCACAGTCCAGCCTCCATGCAGCCCTAATATGCAGGACTCCAGAAACTGTGAGGTCACCTTGAAGTCCCTGAAGGTCAGTGATTGAGGACAGTGTCCCAGTGGCCATTGAGCAGACGCAGGATTTTTAAATTGTTTTGTGGACAATTAAAGTATCAGACTTATATCCCCTAAAAGCCCAACTTCCCGCATGGGTGTCTTGTTTTCTGTGTCTTAAGCCAACTCCTTTCTCTGGCCTGCACTGTTTCCCTGCCACGCTCCTCCTGTCACTGATGTTAACTCGGGGTCAGAAGGGCAGCTTGATGCCTTGGAGGCAATCAAGGTTGATCAGTAGGGCTTTTCTGCATCAGGACCGTTCCCTTCATTCTGCATGGAGTACCGGGTCTTTGTCAGACTGTTCAGCTTGGGACCTGCCCTGGGTTTCTGAGGAACTGTCACCTTCATTTATCCAGGTGGGTTCTTGTGCATTTGAGGCACTCTCTTCACCTAGGACCTGCTCTTGTTCCTGATGCTTCAAACCTAGACCTTCCAGGCCGCAGAATGCAGGTTTTGCTTTATGCCACAGGCACCCAGGCAGAGGAACTCTGCCAAGCATTTGTCACTGCCATGCCCCAACATAGGCCAGGGTCGTCCTGGCCGGCTTCAGACAGTAGTGGAGAGTGCCCGTCCAAAGCCAAGAGGCAGTGATCAAACCCTGGTGTTGCTACTAACTAGCTATGTGACCCCCAGGTAAGGATGTGGCCCTGAATCTCTAAATTATAATGAGTGTGACAGTTACTGATGTACCAGTCCCAGGGCTAAACATTTTTTATGCACTAATTCTTACCACAAGCCTGTTTTGTTTTGAAGGTGAAGAACTAAGGCTGGTGAAGGTTCAGTTGAGGTCACAGCAAATCAGTGGCAGAGCTGGCAGTCTCGAATCACTAACAACTGCCCACAGAGCCTCTTCCATACTGCCTGGGGGTGGTGATGCAGGGTCCCTCCTGTCATTGCTTGCAAATTCCTTTGTAGGCAGTGAAATCCAATTTTTTTTTTTTTTAACTTTAGAATTTTTTTATACATCAGGTTCTTATTAGTCATCCATTTTATACACATCAGTGTATAAATGTCAATCCCAATCGCCCAATTCATCACACCACCACCCCACCCCCCGCCACTTTCCCCCCTTGGTGTCTACACATTTGTTCTCTACATCTGTGTCTCTATTTCTGCCCTGCAAACCAGTTCATCTGTACCATTTTTCTAGGAGTGAAACCCAATTTTCAATGCATCCTCGTTTTCTGAGGTAGAAGGGAGAAGCCAGGCCTCTGTCACTGTCATGTCCCCTGGGGTATTCTGTGCAGCCACTTGTACAGCTTCAAAACCCTGAACATGGTTCTAGAGAGACCTTCCCAGCTGCCTGGCAATAAGCACATGGTCTTTCCAGGTGGTCTCTAGGGCCCTTCCTGCTTGCACCCCTCAGGCACTCCCTCACCTGATGCTAAGGTCCCCATGACATACCCTGATTACAGGAGAACATCTTCCTTTTTTGGGAAGCCTGGTCATGGAATTTGGCAGAGGATTTGGAGTGACGGAGAGGGCATTTATTTGCTGTGCTTTGCTAAACCTCAAAATCAAGGCATGTCCCTAGCCTGCCAGGCTACAGAATAGTAGACAGCACAGAGCAGAAAGTGTCAGCACCCAGAGGTACAGTCAAGGACTAGTACAGGCACAGGACCTCCTCTCCTTGTCCCTTGAGCCTGCTGGGCATTCTTCTGAATGGAGAACATGGCCATCATCTTGTGTTTCCACCTCAGGACCACACTGGCCTGACAGGGAAGGTCAAAGAAGGAAGCAGTCGTGAGGACTGGGACACCAGGGAGCTCGTCGTTCCTCGGGGGGAACCACCGTGTCCTGCCCAGCAGGTCAGGACCGTGTCTCCTAAGTGGGAACAATTTCTTCCGCCACTTGGAAACAGCTCACATTTGGACACGGAGCCCCTGACCCCCCTGCAAAGAGGCCCCAGGCCAGCTCGAGCAGCACAGACTGAGCAGGGGACCCCCAGGACCCAGACCCCAAGGGAAGGCCTCTGCAGGACCCTTGGTGCCCTCCAGCTTCCTCAGGCTACACACACTCCCACGCCTGGGCCCAAGAGGCTCTGCGGAAAAAGCCCCGAGCAGTCAGGGGGCACAGGCCCTTGGGCAGAGGGTGGGGCCTTGGTCAAAGGGATGCAGGAGCCTTCTTCACTCCTGCGGCTGTGTGACCTCTTTAAAACCGGAGAGGACTTTGATGACCATCTGTGAATTGAAACTAATGTGTTACTAATGTAGACATATTTGTTAAGTGAGCCCTTCTCCACTTGATCTCTGTGCCACTGGAAACAGGGCTCCCCAAGTTGCTTTTAAATAGTAGGACTAAGGATGACTTATGGGAACTACCAAGAACCAACAATAAACATGACTATCAAACAGATCATCTCTCATCTCACCATCTCTGATTAAAGTGCTTATACCATTTAATTAAGATTGTTTACAAATATAACAGAATGGCTACAAAGCGATTTTCTTACTTTAAAAGCAGTTGACACATTGGGAAATGAGAGAATTACAGTAGTTGTGAAACAGGCAGTACTCAGTGAACAACATCAGTTCCCCTGTCAGCCCTTCTTTATTCCCAGATGTTTAGCCAAAGTCCTGAGCTGTCCTACCCTCTAGTAATCACTACAGCACAGCCTCATCCGCCCCAACAGAATGTTGGCTATACTCTAGCCAAATTCGGAGTATATCAGATTTCTAGCAGAAAATCAGTTACATGTCAGGGTACTATAGTCATTTTAAAAAAAGCAAAAAAGCAGAAGGCCATTAGGCAAGGTCTATTCTGGACTGCTGGTGTAATCCTGCAGGGAGAGAGTGGGAATATGATGCAGTGTGGCCTCCGCGTCCTCTCCAGCAAGGAGTCTCTCACTCTGCCCCGGGGGGGCACCCCCGGCTGCAAGGAGCCAGGCACCCCCAGCTGCAAGGAGCCAGGCGCCCACAGGAAGCTGGTTGGAATTACCCCCTCGTGTCACTTGTTCTACTGCCCTAAATGGCTTTGTGCGTCCCCACCCCCCAGATTCTGGAAGAAGAATGCAGAGAAACTGGCCCTTACAGAGGCATTGGGGTTCTATACTAGCTTAACACAACTATGAGAGAAGAAAGGGGACACAGAATGGGTGAGCAGACTTTGTCACAACGGTGGTGGGTGTTTTGAATACTGGATGGTGTCTAGGGCAGCCCCGATGTCATAATCCTTGGTCTGTAGGAGCCTGGTGAGCCAGCCGCCTTCATCAGAGAACCCCATGGATAGCATCTGGGAGAGGGACTCAATCAGCCGGGGGTCAGCTTCTGCCAGAGAGAGTAATGACAGCCATAAGGAAGAGTCACTGGGCCCCAAATGTGACCTGTTATGTGGCAGCATCCTGTCCAGCCAGCAAGTATCCAGGGCCTGCAGGGCCTGGCCCTTTTACAAGGTCTTAACCCTCACAGGGACCCTCCAAAGCAGGAACTGGCAACCTTTTTCTATACAAGGTCAGAGAATAAATATTTTAAGCTGCTTTGCAGGCTATTTGTCCCTGTCACAACTGCTCAACTCTGCTGTTACAAGCATAAAAGCAGCCAAACAAAATGTAAACAAATGATCATGGCTGTGTTCCAGTAAAACTTACATTTATGAACACAAATTTGAATTTCATCTAATTTTCCCATCTTGACTTTTTTCCAACCATTATAAAAATGAAAAAATCATTCTTGGCCCATAGGGCATAGTTTGCCACTCCCTGCTTTAAGGCAGAGAAGATAAATACTGGTAGCCCAAGGGCTAAATCTGGCCCATAGAATGGATTTCCACTTGAATACTGTTTTAAAAGTCATTGCCATGTGACAGTGATGAACCAGAGCAGGGTGTGAGTGGCCTCTTTTATTCAGTGTGAGTTCTCCAGGCTGGCACACTCTCCACCCGATCCTACTGCTTCCATGCCACCTACTTTACACGGTGGCTTCCTGCCTGGCTCCTACCGGAGCCTTGGCTAGGACCCCTGCTCCAAGGTCAGCACTTTCCATGAGGAAACAGTGAAGATGGACCCCGAGTCCACTTTTAGTAGGGCCAAAGCGAGCGCCACCACCACATCACATCTGCCTTCGTAATTCTGGGTCTGGATGTTAAGTTTTAGAAAGCTGAGCTTACTAAGGCTCAGTATAGACACAGAGGACAAAACCAACTCCCAATTTTCTCTTACGTCAACAGACAAGCCATGCAGTACAGAACATGATGTCTTTCTGTGTTGCTAAAAGCAAGTGATAGGATGCTCTGAACGGAAAAGATAGAAATACAAAATACTTGAAATCTCTTGCCTGGTGGCAAATGTGGGTACAATGCAGCTTCCTTCAGCCCTGTGGGTCCTTCCTGGGAAGGGTCCAGAGAGCTTGGCCCTTCAGATTCAGGCATCTGTAAAGACTGGAGTTCACCTGTAGATGGGTCCACCTCTTTTGAAGACAAATGAGTCCAGTCATCATCTCCTCCTGAACAGTTATCAGACTCCATCTGTTCCTGGAACAAAACCCCCCATGAGCACAAGGACAAGGACAACAGGCCACCTGACCACAGCCTGGGAGAGTCAGGGCATGGAGGACTGGAAAGAGGCTTTTGCTTTACAAAGTTCTAGTGGAGGGTTCACAGAACAACTTAAATGCCACCGACACTCTGCAACAGAAATGGGTCCCTCTGGCTGTGTGAGTGCCAGGGAAGGGCTGTGCCTGGGGTGCTGGGATAAGCTCTGGGCGGCCACAACCTGGGGATGGCGTGGGAGGGTGCTTGCCTCAGGCTGACCCCCTGACTCCAGGGCGATCTTGTTCACTTGCTCCACCAGAGACTGTGCCATGCCCTCCACGTCCCCGTCTGGCTTGCTGGGGTTGGAACAGCAGCTGCTTGTCTGAGAGCTACACTTCTCCTCTGGGGTGGAGCTGCCTGGGAAGGTGGGTGTCAGGCGGCTTCTCTTTCCTCCATGTTCCACGTCAATATCGACTTCAATGCCTGGAAGCCAAGGAGAAAACAAAAACTTGATTAATAGCTAGCATCCCAGGTGAGCTTCAGAGCCAGAAAGTCCATAAACAGACCTCCTTTTCCCCTAACCATGTAGGACAGCGGCTGCACAGCAGGCAGGGCCAGGCCCTTGGAACAGGGTGAGAGCCAAATACCGCATGTGGCCAGTACCACCTGTGCCACAGTGGTGAGGACCACATAAAGCATCGCACTTGTGCGCAGGGGCCTAGTGATGTGAAAAACATGCACACTGAACACACGAATTTTGTTTAGGCAGGCAGACAGCCCGTGCAAGCTCTGTGCAAGGCCCATGAGGCTGCAAGCACTGGCTGGTGTGTCTACCTCCAGTCTCTCACACTCTGGGGCACATGCTCACTGAGGGGAAGGGAGGGGACAATCACCAGGGCTATGTTTTTAATTATTTTTAATTTCTCAAAGGGCATGCCCATAGCTTAGAGTCAAACAATTCTAAAAGACTATAGAATGGATAAACAACAAGGTCCTACTGTATAACACATGGAACCATATTCAATATCCTGTGATAAACCGTAATGGAAAAGAATATGAAAAAGAATATATATATGTATTACTGAGTCACTTTGCTGTACAGCAGAAATTAACACAACACTGTAAATCAACTACACTGCAATAAAATTTTTAAAAAAGACTACAGTCTTCTATAGAAGATTCCCTGCCCCTCGCCACACAGCCTGGCCCACTCCCCAGAGACAGCTGTCAACCCACAAATGCTCTTTCTTTCTTGACTGCTCAAGTTTACTGCTTATTTTTTACTCTGGAAGATCAACACTTTACCACCCCTTCCCCTGTCCTTTCACAAACTCAAGTTTTGGTAAAAACAGCATTCAGTGTTTACATTAGTGCCACTACATAAATACTGTTCTTTGCTGGGCCAAGTACTGGCCTTATTTACTCTACAGTCTGTTTCTGTAGCAGTAACGATGTCCTCCTTTATCATTTGCTAACTTCCCCCTTATTCTCCCACAGCTTCTCTATAGTGTTTTCTACAACACAGGTTAAGTGTATCAGATACCGCATCCGTTCTGTTTTTTTCCCTGAAGACCACCCCTGGTGGGCATGGAGCTTCCAGCTCCAGCCTGGACAGGCAGCTCTCGGGGCCAGAGGCACAGCTACACCTTTCCTTCCATCCTGGCGACTCCTCTTGTCACTCTTTCATGTGTTGGGTACCATTTTCAAGCACCTCTTTCTTCATTCTGGGCTTATTTCTTCATTTTGGCCAGAGAAAGGGAGTTCAAGCCCAGGTAAGATGATTAAGACCCTTGCATTCCTGACAACTTTGTTCTGCTCCCACACGATCATTTTAGTTGGGTACAGAATTCGAGGTTGAAAAACCATTTTAGATGAGCCTTTTGAAGTCACTTGTCTTCCAGCTCTTGCTGTGCTCCTTGAATTCCCAAGCTTTTATAGCAACCTGGAGAGTTTCCAGAGTCTCTGTCCCAAGGGTTCTGACACTTGACAATAACCTTTGGTGTGGGGTCTTTTTTTAGTCATTGTCCAAGGCATTTGGGGTCCCTTTCGATCCAGAGGTTAATGTCCTTAGTGCCAAGAGACTGTCTTGTATTCGTTGTTCATTCCGTCCCTACAGTATGTTCTCCTGGAATTCCTTCATCCTATATTGGACCTCCAGGATTAATCCTCAAATTATCCCGTCTTTTCTCTCCTTCTGCCTCTATTTGTTTTGCTTCTAGAATATTTCCTTGAGATGATCTTAAAATCTGAGACTTCTTTTGAAGTTGTCTTTTTTCTATTTTTTAATTTCCAAGAACATTCTTATTCTGTTCCTTTATGTTATCATTTTTATGGTATCCTGTTTTTCATGGATACAAATACTTTTTTGTATCTCACTGAGGATGTTACCATTCTCTTCCCTATTAAGTCCTTCCTCAAGTTCCTTCTTTCCCGTGCATGGAGGTTTTCCCCAAACTGTTGGTGATCCATAGCTGTCTGATCCTAACGAGGCACTAAGGAAAAGATGATGGGAAGCACTCTCCATGGGGCCAGGGCTGTCATTATCTTCCAACTGCAGGCTGACAGGGTGCCCAGCCAGATACTGGGATCCTAGGTGGCAGAGCTGTCAGATGCTCCTCTGGTGCATTCAGCCTCTCCTGAGCAGGGACTCCCCAGCTTCTGCTGGACTCTCTCATTCATGATGCCCAGTTTCAGGCTGGTGCCTCACCCTGCCCTGTGTCCCTAGTGTCCCCACCTCTGAAGCTTCCCTGGGTCAAGTGCTCCA
The DNA here is from genome assembly GCF_008692025.1 of Phocoena sinus. NCBI lineage: Eukaryota > Metazoa > Chordata > Mammalia > Artiodactyla > Phocoenidae > Phocoena > Phocoena sinus. The sequence goes on along the minus strand of NC_045765.1, from coordinate 17,541,245 downwards.
GCAATTAAATTAAACACCAGGTCTCCTGCAAGGGTTGGCAAGGGCCAGCATCTGGCTGACTGGGACTTTGAAGTCTCTACATGATCCTTAATAGGCGTCTTCAACCCCTCCCCTGGTTCCCTGGCCTTCTCTGGTCCCTGCACAGCCAGTCTTGCTTCTCAGTGGCATCTCTATGCAGGTGCATAGGTTTCTGATGCCTCCACTCCGTTGGTTACTGTTCTCCATCCACTTCCCATCTTCCAAAGTTTGATAACTTCATTTTATCTTGTCCTCTATTACTTTTTTCTCTTGTTCTTTATCCATGATGCTTTATATTTTTTCGTTTAATCCCTTCACTATTATTTTAGTGGAGTTTGAGGAGCAAGCAGAGATGAAAGCAGGCTTAGCTACTGGTACCCCATCTGCAAAATTTAAATTGTTCTTCTTCCATTTCCCCCACAGCTTTTCATTAGGAAAAGGTTCAAGCAGTCAGAAAAGCTGGAAGAACAGTACAATGAATACCCATATACTTTCTCACTTTTCTAAATGGGTGAATGATGTGACACTTCTGTAAATGGATCATTGAGATTTTTGAACTAGGGTTTCTCCAACTTAATGATAATCTGAGACTTCAGGGCTTACAAGACTGTACCAGTCTCTGCCATGCTGTCCCCAAAGCCTCTGTGTGGGGGCATTTATGGAAGACCCCATGACGAGGAAGGGCCCTGCTATTTTACATCCTAGGTGTCGGTGACTGTGACCTCCACCCTGGGCCTCACGATGTTGCTCAGCTGGCTCTCACAGCACCTACCAAAAAAAGGCCTCAGGTTTGCACTTTAAAGCCACCGACTCTCTGCACACATTGCCCTCTGGGAGGTGTCAGTGGTTACATCCCCTCTGGGCCCATGCTCTGGGAACAAATGGTCCCTTGTAGGCAGTTAGCAGAGTAAGTCATCCTGTTAGTTCCTCATAAGAAAGGAAAATGCCCATAACTCCAACAACAGAGTTTAACCCATTCCTCGAATGGCTCTTGTCAATGGAAATTACTCAAAAATTATTTTACTGGGGCTTCCCTGGTGGCGCAGTGGTTGAGAGTCCACCTGCCAATGCAGGGGACACGGGTTCATGCCCTGGTCCAGGAGGATCCCACATGCCGTGGAGCGGCTGGGCCCATGAGCCATGGCCGCTGAGCCTGCGCCTCCGGAGCCTGTGCTCCAAAACGGGAGAGGCCACGGCAGTGAGAGGCCCGCGTACCGCAAAAAAAAAAAAAAAAAAAATATTTTACTGAAACTTTTCTTGTACTGTAGGGTTCCAGGCTCCTCCCTAGTTAGTAGAAACCAACTCCATCCACTTCGAAAGATCTGAGAAGGCCTTAATCCTTATCCCAAAAGACCTCTGAGCACTTGTGTCCTGAGTGGGGAATCCAGGTCAAGTTCTGAAACACTTCACAAGCTCAGATGGGTCTCGGGATGGAGAGCAAGCGTGACGCAGAGTCTCCTGGGAAGCCTTCAGAACACACAGACCCCAGGCCCTACCCAAGACCCACTTACCGAATCAAGGGACCTGGGACTCCGCACTCTTTTAAAGTCCCCTGCCTGAACCTAGACTTGGTATTGTGACTTCCCAGGTCATCTCATTCATTCTTTTAGTGAAAAACTTTGTTCTTCAGAATAGTTTTAATAGTTTCCATACACCAAATTATATACCAAAAAACCAAAAAAAAAAAAAACCCCAACCCTTTGTTGGTGATTCTGATACTCAGCCAGAACCACTGTCCATTTACTATCTTCCAGAGAAAAACTTCCCATGGCCCCTAAGTAGCAACCCATTAGTTGGAATTTCTTAAAATTCTACTATGTCTTTCACTTATGTCTTAAGTGAGTGGCAGGGTTTAGGGATAACCTATCTCCCAATTATTTCATCACTACTCCACTGTTACCCTCCTTAGAAAGCATTAAATATAGCAATTCTTTTTCCTCACTCTCTCAAGAACCTTTAACTCCAGTACAGAAACCATGTGTGAATTGAGCTATTTCATATAGCAGCAATACCAAGATGTCACTGTTGCTTCAGAGCTACTTCAATGAGTGTGAACAGAAATGGTCTCAGTTTGGAAGCAATGGCAGTCATGCTCTGTGAGCCACAAGGTGGGTGGCGGGTGGGGTTGGGCACCCTCCTACAGCATTCTTTCAGACATGGACACAACTTTTGGACAGACCAGGTGGGCACTTTCTGCCACTGCAGTCACAAAGATGAGCTCTCTTCTAGTCCAAGATCATGGATTCATCATAATCACCTTCATCAACTGATTCTTGCTGCCAAAACACAGCAAGTGCTTTCTAAATTCTTGGAGCTTTTGGCCTCAGGCCGGGCACACTATGGAGGCTCATCCACCCAGACACCTACCCTGGGCCTGCGCACTGGGAACCTGGCGGCACACAGAGAACCTTCCTCCCTTACTCCTTTCTCTCCGGCACTGGCACAAGACCAGCACTCAGGAAGCACCAGGAAAGGTTGGGGGTTGCAAAAAGGGAGGAAAGGCAATATGGCATCTCAACTAACTACTCACCCAAGTCCTTGAAGAAACCCCAAGACTCACACTAGGAGAAATACAGACTGGTCTTCTCCCAAAGGACAAACAGGCAGAAGATGACAGGCCAGCCCTGCAACTGAGCCTGGGCACCCTCCCTAGTGGGATTACTCCAACCAAACGTTGGCTGATTCCACACTCCATGTGGAAAGCTCAAGAATCTGTCAGGGAATGCAACTTCAAGTGGCCTGTGGTGCAGCACTTGGCAAAGTTTGATATGTGGCAACAAATCTTTACTGGTCTCAAGCACACATCAGCTGCCGCTCCTCTGCAGTATCCCAAGTGAAAGCCACAAAACAGCCACCTACACACTGGTTACCAAAATGCTCTGCTGATATCAAAGGACGGACAAGGCAACCACTTACCCAGAGGGCTGAGGGCAGCTGCCACACTCTCCCCTACATTCTTGAGGAAATTCACACTGGGATCCTCCGATGGACCAGAAGCTTTGATTTTAAAAAACAAAAACAAAGATACACTTAATTCAAAGCATGTCTCTCAATGACTGATACCTGTTGCAGTCCTGTCACCTTCATCCCAGGAGCCCTCCCCCGGGGCCTTGTCCCAGCAGCCTACACTCCAGTGCTTCCCTCTCTCCCTCCCTCTCTAGGCCACCTCCTGGGCCCCTTCGTCCTTCAAACCACTTCCCCTTCTGCTCCCCCTTCATCTGTGTTCCTGGTGCCTAGGTACTCCGCAGGGGGCTCAGTACATACAGTATAAAATATTATTTACTTGAATCAAACATCCCCATCTTTGTCTCTAAAGATAAAGTGAATCAAAGGACACAGTAAGATTAATAAAATCAGAATAAAACCAGAATCCAAAAGTTCAGAATGCAAGCTATATGTAAGTTTTTGACTTGGGGACTGTTTTAAAAGACTCGTGCAAATTTGGCTCTGACTTTCCTGACAGCTAGCATAAAAGAGAAGGGAGTACACTGCGGAGATGCAGGTGCTGGAGGGGGCCTCCCGTCTATATGTGAGGACCACCTCAGAGGGCAGCATGAGGAGATGGGCAAGGGCAGATGCATTAGTGGCCTTGGGCACTTAGGCGCCTCAGTTTTCCCACCTGTACAATGGAGATAATGCTCCACACTTTGCTGGGTTTTGTGAGGATTAAATGCCAGGAATGGCCATGAAGTGCCCAGCCCAGCCATAGGCACACAGGATTTCAGGACACAGGGAAGGCCCTCCAGCTCTGCCAGCCCTCACATCTCGCCCTTCCAAGGCCAGCAGACACAAGCCTCACCTGATTCTGCAGCGGGGCCAGGGTGGGCATCCCCCGCTCGAGGAGGACGTGGGCTCCAGTTCCCCGGTGGGCCCATCTCCCAGCCAGGCCACCCAAAGTGCCCGTGTTTCAGCTTCCGCAGCCAGCGGCTGTGAGAGAAGCCCTGGGGAGGGGTAGACAGAGGGGCAGGGTGGTGCCAGGTCAGGGGGCTCCTGCCACCCTGCACCCACCCCGAGCCCACAGGGAGGCCCCGCTCACCTCAGAAGGGCGCCCGAAGGGGCTGGGGAAGGCAAGCTTGCTGTGCTCCCTGTGCATGCCCTTCCCCTCGCAGACAGAGCATAGGTCGTAGTCAGGACAGACGCTGCACTTGTAGCGGGTCCCCACCACTGGCCCGTTGCAACCATCACAGATAACGTTGGGGTGCACCATGTTTCGGGGCACCTCCTGAGCACACGGGGGTCGGTGGTCCCGCCGGCACTCCTTCTTCTCTGCAGGCAGGGCAGAAAGCCATGACACTCTTTGTGAGCCACGGAAGACTCCTGCTTGTCAGCACTATGGGGCCATCACAGTCAGCAGGTCCCTCATGCCACCCTTCAGACACCGAATCCAGGCGAATTCACTTACTCAAGTGACAACAACAACACAACCTCAGAGCCTGCTAGGAGGTTCTCAATCCCTGCGCCTGTGACCTGGGGATGAGTGGCCCAGGCAAGAGCAAAGCAACAGAGAGTTGTATCTGCATGGCTTTGGCCTTGCCCCCCACTAAAATAAACCCTCAGCTCGTGAGCACAATCAAGAGTGAACCCAGGGACTTCCCTGGTGGCGCAGTGGTTAAGAATCCGCTTGCCAATGCAGGGGACACGGGTTCAAGCCCTGGTCCGGGAAGATCCCACATGCCATGGAGCAACTAAGCCCGTGCGCCACAACTACTGAGCCTGCGCTCTAGAGCCCGCGAGCCACAAAGACTGAAGCCCGCATGTCTAGAGCCAGTGCTCTGCAACAAGAGAAGCCAGCGCACCGCAACGAAGAGCAGCCCCCGTCGCTGCAACAAGAAGAAGCCTGTGCACAGCAACGAAGACCCAATGCAACTAAAATGAAAAATAAATTTATTAAATTTATTTTATATATATATATTTTTAAGTGAACCCAGAGACCCTCCAACCTCACCCCCTGTGGTGGGCATGTACTCCTTTTTCAGGCCAAGCACAGCGATGACTATGGCCCTGTCTTAAACAGCCTTCAGTCTCCTCTCCCCTTCTTTAGGGGAACGTCTCCATAACCTCAAGCCAGTTGTACTCAGCAGGAACACCTGGCTTCAGGCTGCCCCTTACCTTTAATGTAAATACGGAAGATGTCATCCTTCACATATGACATTGCCATCTTCAGTTCCTCGTCACTGGAAAAGGCAACCAAGTCCCCGTCCTCATCTAGATTGTTTAAAAGACAGCAAGTGAGCACCCAGGGCCTCTCAGTTGGACACAAGCTGCTGAAAAGGGCTGAGGTCAGTGCAAAAGGGGCACTTGCAGGGCTATAAACTGAAGCCCACTTGTCTGAGCCAGGGGAAAGTAGGGCTGAGGCCAAACTGCCCATTCACTCTGCCACTGCCTGGAGAGCAAGTACTCCAACCTGGACCCGGGGCACACACGAGAGGCAGAGTACGTGTGTGCAGACGCAGCAATGGTAGCACCTGGCCACCTGCCACTCTGCCTCTGCACTAGCTGCCCCATCAGAAAGGTGCTGTCTCCATCCACATCCAACCAGACCCAGCCCCTCATCAACTGTGGGAGATCCCCATCTGTGACCTGCTCGTCAGGGGTCCAGCACCTCCAAAGGCCTTGGATCTCTTGTGTCTTAGGAGAGTAAAGTAGAATGCATCTGCCTGCTTCCTCCCCCAACAAAGCTAAAATTACGTATTTATATGTAGTCTCTAGTTGTTAGATGTTGGCTCAAATGGTTTAAAGCATCACCATGCAAGACAAACCACACCATACATCTGCAGGCTGGTTCAGGTCTATGGGTCACCAGATACAACATCTACCATAAAAACAGGGGCTGTGTCAAAAGGTGGAAACAACCCAAATGTCCATCAACTAATACACAGCACAACAAAATGTACTGTGTCCATAAAATTGAAACTTTCCCAGTCCCAAAAAGGAATGAAATACTGATACATACTACAACATAGGTGAACCTTGAAAACATTATGCTAAGTAAAAGAAGCCAGTTACAATAGACTACATATTTTTATAGGAAATGTTCAGAATAGGGAAATCCATAAACAAAGTAGATTAGTGGTAGTTTAGGGCTGGGGGTATGGGATAATGGGAATGGGAGGATAGCTAAAGCGCAGTTTCCTCATAAGGTGATGGAAAGGTTCCAAGATGACTGTGATAACGGCTGCACAAATCCGTAAATATGCCAAAAACTGTACACTTTAAATGGATGAATTCTACAGTATGTGAACTGTAGCTCAATAAAACTGTCATTTTAAAAACAGGTGGAAGAAATCCAAAAAAGAGGGTATATATGTGTATGTATGCCTGGTTTACTTTGCTGTACAGCAGAAACTAACACAACATTGTAAAGCAACTACACTCCGGTAAAATTTTTAAAAATAAACAAACAACGATCTACTCTGAAAATAAATAAATTTTAAAATTTGGGGCCCTGGCAAGATGGCAGCAGTCCTGAGGAAGGTCCTAGCACGGATCCACCTACCAGCAGGCCCGCCTCCGTCCCACTCACAACAACCTCCCCCAACCCCACCCCCAGCAGCCACCAGTCTTGCCAGCGCAGCTAGAAACTGAGCTGGCTCCTGGGCTCTGTCCCTACACCAACACTTCTCAAGAACGTTTTCATCTGGTCCCTCTATCCACTGCCAATGGGATAACGTCTGGACTCCGCCTGGTCTTGGGCGTTCTGTGGTCTGTCCCCGATCTCCCCTCCCAGCCGCCGGCCCGGAACTCGCGGGCCAGGCCGCACAGCTGAGTCCTCCTCCCCAGCCAGCCCTTCCTCCTAGTCTGCCGGCCCAGGCTCTTCCGGGTTATTATCACAACCCCCACCTGGCACTAGCAGGCCCAGACTCGGCAGCAACAAGATGTCACTGTAACCTGAGTGCCCCTCTGACCACCCTGTGCCTGCTCGCGAGCCGGTGAGGACGCCCCGGTGAGCCTTCGCCAAGATCTGCAACATCATGGCGGGCGGGGGTGGGGGTGGGGGAGGAAGTCTCTTACGCCGCCAGGCCTGAGATCCGCCCGGAGAGCCTGGCAGCGCCTGACCCTACTAGGGCCGGCTGTAGTCACCACTCCTCGTCACCAGGATGGCACCCGAAGCCGAACTAGGGACCCACGCGGGCCGCCGTCCACCCAGCGAGCAGCCAGAGCAAACCCCCGCAGACGCCACCAGGCCCGACGAGAAAAAAGAGACAGCCACCCCGCCAGCAGGGCAGGACTGCGTCACCACCCCGCGCCGCTGCCTTAGGGCGCCCGGCCGCTCACCGCGGTAGTGAGCCTGGAAGCCGCCGGGCCGTAGTACGGGGAACAGGGCGGCCACCCGGCTCAGCAGCCGCTCGCAGGGCCGCGGGCCAGCTGTGGACTCAGCTTCCGCTTCAGGCTCCGGGCTAAAACAGAAGCTGAAGCGGCGGATCTCGCGGGCTGCGTCCTCCTTGCCCAGAAGGTAGGCCTTCACGGTGAGCGACGCCATCACCGCCGGTTGGGAAGCAGGAGTGGAGCCGCTGGGGAACCGCTCAGGCGTGCGGCTTTTGTAGGGCACTCTGGGAGCCCCGCCCTCCCCACTTCCTGGGGGCGGGGTCTGAGCGCGCCCGGTCCAACCCTTGTCGCCAGGCCGTCGCGCGCGAGCCACCCTGCGGGAGCCCCAGACTCACTACAGCCTCCTCGCCGCCGGGCCCCCTCATTGCCGACCCCTTTCCTCATTGCCCCTAATGCATCAGGGACCCCAAGAGGCCGGCCCCGCAGTCCGACATCTCGGTCTGGCGCCCGCCTCTGCACCTAGGGAAAGGGACCGGCCAGGGTCCCGCCCCAGATCCCTCGCAGGTCTGGTCCTGGCCGTGACTCAGCAGAGCAGAGCCCAGGCCGCCCGGAGATGGCCAGTGCAGGAGGGAGGTGGACAACAGAGGCCGGAATCCAGGAAGTTCCTAGGCGCTCAGCGAGCACCGCCAGCTAGAACAAATTGGCTCCCGAGGTGCTGTCCTGACCTTGTCACTCTTGGCAGCCGACCCCATTCGAAGCCATCGGCTTTTCAGGTGGCAGCCCACTCCGCCATCCCCAGCATCCTCCATGACTGTCCCTTACTGAGTTGAGGGACAGACCCCCAACTGAAACCTGAGCACCAGAGGAGCTCCCAGTTTGATAGGGGGTAGGGTTGAGAAGTGCCAGAAGGGTGCAGGATCTTCCCATCCCCACCTGACTGGAGGGCCTGCTAAGGCTTCCTGGAGTCTCAGTGGCCACCAAGTGTTCACTGCAGCCCAAGAGACTCCCCATTGGTGCCTGGACACCCACTAGACACCCGGTGGTGCCCAAGGGCCTGAGGGGTCTCAGGTCTGTTGGCCTCATGGCTAGCCCAGTATTTAGCTCAACAGCCCCCAGCTAGGGACCAAGAAACAGAGGCTTTGGGCCTCTGTTGCCCACCTCCCTCCTGCGCTGGACATCTCCGGCTTTATGTGACAAAAGTGACCTGTTCAAATGGCCTGGGGGAAGGGGGTTGTTGCGGGTGGGTGTCTTAGAAGAAGGTAGGCAGGAAGGTTATGTCACCCTGTGAATCCTCCCAGATATGGTTCTGTGAGTAGAAAGTCAAACCTACTGAGTCAAATTCATGCTTTTTCATGGTAGGGTTTGTGGAAGCAGGTAAAACTCAAGGGATGGGAAACCTGGAGACCACAGGAAAGTAGGTTGGATTTGGTTAATCAGGTGCAAGGGGGACTTGGTTGTGGAAGCACAGCAGGGACCTGTCCACAGGTGTGGCTTGTCCTTCGCAGAGAGCTCCAGAGCAGCCCTGTAGAGAGGACAGTCCCCTCTCAGGCTTCTCTCTGCATCCCTGCTGTAAGCCTGTGAAAGTGACCCTATCTGCCTGCTGCCCTACAGACAGGGTCAGGGGACAAAGAGGGAACAGCCTCCACTGGGTGGAGGCTGCAGTGGCCCACAGGTGCCCCATTGTGACTCAGCAGCTTGGGAGCCACTCAGCCCTGGGCAGGCCAGGCCAAGAGCCCAGCTTCCTGACCCCAGAACTACATCATCCCCATCTGAGAGCCTGGGGGGTGCACAAGGAAAGTCCTGTGGCTCTAGGGAACCTCAGGTTTCAGGAAGGACTCCAGGCACAGCCTCTGTCTAAACAGGCAGCTGAGACGGAGGCTGCCCCTAGGAACACATTTGCTTTCTTGCCTTTTGGCTCTGTTTGGGACCATGGTGGGTTTGCAGGGAGGGATGGAAAGCTCAGGGAGAAAGGGGTTGGAAGGAAATGGGGCCCTGGGAAGCAGGGAGACCCCTGCCCCTGGAGAGCCCAGGTTCTGGCCTTCCCAGCATGCCCCACTGCTGAGCCCTGCCCTCCCCCAAGGCTTGCTAGAGGTAAACAAGGCTGCAGCTGGGGAACTCCCTTGCAGGGCCCTCTCCGCCTGCACTTGTGGTCAGATGGTCTGGCCAGCAGTGAGTCAGCGTCCCATGACCAGCTGTCATAACCAGGGGATCCCCGGCCCCCTTGCTGCCACCCATCTCAATGACATCAGGCAGCCAGGCAGCCGAGGTGAGGAGCTGTTGCATGGGTCTCTTCAGGACGCAGGGGCCAAAAGAGCAAGTAGAGGCCAGGGTGGCAGGGAGCTGGCCACCAGACCCTGTCCCTATGATCCAAGACCTCCTTCCCACATCTGATTTCCTTACCCTCCCAGGGCTGCAGGGAGCTCCCTGCCCACTGACTCCCCTCCCTACCCTCCAGGACATAGCATGCACACTCCGCCAATGGGAAAGCTTGGTGCCTGAATCAGGAGACCCACTATCCACCAGCCCTGCCACTGTTGGGCAAATGACCAGCCTCTCAGTTTCCTCACCTTTGAAATGGAACGAGTGGGACAATCTGAGTCACCGTTCCCTGGTGATGCCCCCTAGGTATGTTAGTTGTTGTTTGATTGCCTTTGGGGGTGTCAGCTGGAAGGGGGGGTGTCAAGCAGGAGACTACAGCCAAGATTGAGGTGAAAGAGTGGGGAGCACAGAAGAGACCTTGAGTCAAAAGGTTCTGGAAGATGAGAGGAGCAGGGGTGCCTGGAAAGCCTTCTGCTTTTATTGCTCTCTGGTGTGTTGTAACCACCTCCTCAGTTCTCCCTTCCAAAAATAATCCTGATACCCACCAGGGTTCTGGGCCTTCCCCAATCAACAGAAATTGACTAGAGGCCAGACAAGAAATTCAGGTAAGCCTTTCTTGGGACGCCTGCTGCAGCAGGGGGTAGCAAAAACACATCATAGGTTTCCTTACTCACTCTGTCTCTGGGGGGTGGGGGACAGTGAGCTTGTTTCTTATATGGGGTGAGGGTAGGGGCGTGTCCAGGGGCCAGGCCAGAGGGGTGGCTTAGGGGGTGTGCCCACCCCTCTGGTGGTGGTGCGTGTAGCGGGCACGTGCAGTACCCTGCTTTTGCTGCCAACACCCTGTTTTTGCTCCCGGCTCTTCAGAAGTGGCAGTTGCGTTTTTTTTGGTCTTTTTGTATCTTGTTGTCCATAATTTGCCCCAAATGCATATGTGAGCAGTTATTTTTAGTCCCTTATAGTTTCTTTGTGTTTCCTTGCTGAAGAAGTTTGTCCAGGTGCAGAAGAAGTTTGTCCAGGTGCAAGCACTGCAGCAAAGAGTCACAGGTCCCAGCCTGTCTCAATCCCATTCCTTGACAATGGTTTCCTGAAGTTCCCTTTAGTTTATTTTCTTTGGGGTGTGGAGCCAAGCCTAGAGGTAGGTGGTGGGGCAGCCAGAGACAAGGCCACCACAGGTCATAGGCTGAGCTGCTCTGGGCCACCATTTAGATTGAAGATCACAGGGGATCAAGCCTCTCCCCACCCCAACCCCAGGCTCAAGGTTTGAGTTTGTTTCTCCATGGGGAACAGTGTCATGGGTAGGGTGCCTTCAGGACACACTGCCCAAGGACCTGTCTGCTATTCTCTTCCTCTCCCTAAGGAAGAAGGCACATACCCTCTCCTTGGTTCCTAACCAGTCAAATCATTCCACCAGGTGACTTTTTCCTGGCTCCTCCCCTTGCCTGGACCACTTTCCCCACTGCCTCCAGTCGCTGCTTCCAGTGGCAACCTCCCACCCTAAATGCCATCTTCTCAGTGGGGCCTTCCCTGAGCACCCCCTCAGGAAAATCCCCAGGCACTGGACATCACCTCATTTTAGCCCTTCCTGCAAAAGCCCACAGCCCAGCCCAGAAGGCTGAGGGCCTTCTGAAAGGGGGGCTTCTGAAAGAAAAGGAGCTCAAAGAGTCACTGGTCCTGGGGATATAAAGCTATGGAGGAGACATGGTTGGAGAGTTAGGTAATGCCAAGTTGTGGGCTACCTGGGAGACCCGGGGCCCTCCTGCATGGCTGCTGGAGGGCATGATTGGCCTTTCTGGGCTGGGCTGCTCGCACTAGAAGGGGGAGGGGGGACACGGCAGGCCCTGCGGGGGTCATCGAGGGGGCGCGGGCTGAGTTGGACGTTACCATGCTGTGCGCAGGGGACCGTGGAGATGGCTCTCACCTAAGCTGAACGGGGAAAGGGAGGCCAAGGGAGGCCCAATGCCGGGCCACGTTTGTAAATACGTATCCGAAAGCTCGGCGCCCAAGATCAAAAGAAGCATGAGGGCTTCCCTGGTGGTGCAGTGGTTAAGAGTCTGCCTGCTAATGCAGGGGACACGGGTTCGAGCCCTGGTCTGGGAGGATCCCACATGCCACGGAGCAACTGGGCCCGTGGGCCGCAACTACTGAACCTGCGCGTCTGGAGCCTGTGCTCGGCAACAAGAGAGGCCCGCGCACCGCGATGAAGAGTGGCCCCCACTTGACACAACTAGAGAAAGCCCTCGCACAGAAATGAAGACCCAACACAGCAAAAATAAATTAATTAATTAATAAAACTCCTACCCCCAACATCTTAAAAAATAATAATAATCATCATGAGATCAGACGGGCGGCGCCAGGGACCTCTCCCGTTGAGACCCCTGGCCTGCGCGCCTGCCCGGAAGGAACCTGCGACCCGGAGCGGAAGCGGCCGGGGTTCGGGCCAAGGTGGGGGCGAGGGGCGCCGCGGGCCGCCTGGGGGAAGGCTGATCCGACCCCGGCAGTGTCCGCCAGCCAGCGCCTTCCCCTCCAACATGTGTCCTTGGGCTCCCGGCGCCGGGCGGTGTCCTTGCCTGACTGAAAAGCCGGCAGGGGCTTCGGTTTTCCCGCACGATAGAGAGCGCACACCTCGCTCTATGCGTCAGATCCGCTGGTCAGAAGTGGTCTGACCAGGCCGCCGGGTCGCAGGCCCCCTAAGACACTTAACGAAGTTAAGTAGAACCTGCCTGCTCCTGCCTGGGGTGGGGGGTGTAGCGGGGCTCGGACAAGGGTCACGGCTGAGATCCGAAAGCCCCGGCCCTTACCGGCCTCTCCGGTCGGTGGAGACCTACCCCTGGGCGCACAGGGCCCGGGGCCCCCAAAGCAGAGGACCAGCCTGACTGCGTAAGGTTCTGGAAAAATCAAGGGAGGAGCCATGAGGTGTGGGGGGGGGAGAGGAGCTGTGAGGAAACCACGTGGCGACCCCTGCCGGGAACTGGTGCCCCCAGCGGGTCCAGGCCGGAGACCCGCAGGGGTGCCTGGTCCTTCAGGACGGGTGGACAACGGCTCAAGGCAGAGGGGGAGGAGGAGGCGCGGGAGAAGGTGCGGGGGCTCCCAACTGGGCTCGGGGCAGCAGAGGTCAGCGTAGCAGTCTCCCAGGAGCGTCACACCCAGGCCCAGCAGTGAGAGGGTGCCCGGGGGACGGGAGCCGCTTTCCCGACCTGGTTGGGAGTTTAGGATCACATGGAACGGGCGGCCGCTGCCGGTCAGGCACAGGGTCCTTTCCCTCCTCTCTCCGTCGAAAACTTTATGGAAAGTTATCTGGCGTTCTCTCGTGCTCCGAAGTCCTGGCGCACGGCCCCTACGGCCAGGCTCCCGGCACCCACCAGTGCTTCTCTGGGAGTGGTACTTAAACGGTCGCCACCGCCCCCGGCCCTACACGCCCCGAGCACGCTCTTCTCTCTTGCCGCTCGGCCTCATGGCCGCGGCTGGCTCTCGCCACGGCCCTGCACGCCCTCTGCTAATGGCGCGGGCTCTGGGCACCTCCTTTGCTCAGCCTGGGTGCCCGCGCCTGGCATTTGAGGGAGCTCAGGTAGCGTTTGCGGGGTGCGTGGGGGTCATGCGAGTGTTGGACGTAGCGTGTATTCCTTATCGTGTAACCCTGACTCTGGAGAGGCGGCGGCGCGGTCCCCCTCTGACCTCTTGTAAAACCGTATCCCGGGTGCCCCCTTCCCATGACGGCCGCGTCGCGCAGGAGCCACCAGACCTGCCCACAAAAAGAAGGGGCCACGAGCACGGGCTCTGCGGGGGCCGCGGTGTGGGGCTGCATTGTTCCAGTCGCCCTGTCATGGTGGCAAAAGGGTGTGTCCCGGGGCTTCCCTGGTGGTGCAGTGGTTGGGAATCCGCCTGCCGAGGCAGGGTACACGGGTTCGTGCCCCAGTCCGGAAGGATCCCACATGCCGCAGAGCGGCTGGGCCCATGAGCCATGGCCGCTGGGCCTGCGCGTCCGGAGCCTGTGCTCCGCAACAGGAGAGGCCACAACAGTGAGAGGCCCGCGTACCAAAAAAAAAAAAAAAAGGTTGTGCCCGGGCTTCGCGGAAGCGACTGGGCAAGGGGAAGGCGTGCCCTGGCCCTGGCGGCTGAGGCAGGGTCCTCAGCAGCCACGCTGCCTGGCGCCCAGTAGTTACTGTCTGGCAGGCCCTGAGCGGAGGAGAGAGTAGAGGACTGGAGAGCCCCAGAGTCTGAGCTTCTCGGGGTTGTGCTAAAGTTGGCAGGATGGCAGCCACTGCGACCTGGTTAAAAGCATGTCAGGTAGGGAGAAGTCCGCAGGGCATGGGTCACAGCTGCTGAGAAGGGCACCCCCAGGGACCCACACTCTTCCACCCTCAGACTGCAGTTCTAGAGGAGGAGCTGAGGTTCCCTTAGACAAGACTTCTGGAGAGAGAAGGAGGCTAAAGCCCCTCCCCACCCCTGGATTTTGCATTCCCTAGTCCCCTTGTTAACACCTGGGCTTATGGACTCTTTAATCAATAGAAATTGATAAGAGGCCAGGCCAGAAATTCAGGCAAGGCTTTATTGGGACTCCTGCTGCAGCAGAAAGGAGCGAAAACAAGTAAAAGGTTCTCTTGCTCCCTCTCTCAGGGGAGGGGGGGAGGGGGCATGCAAACTGGTTCCTTAAATGGGGTGACAGTAGGGGCAGATTGGTGTGTCACTCTGGAGGGGTGGCTTAGGTGTCTGCCCATTCCCTTGGTGGTGCTGTGTGCAGGGATCATGCCTGGTACCCTGTTTTTGCTCCAGGCACCTCAGAAGTGGCAGTTGGGTTTTGGCCTTTTTGTATCTTATTGTTCATAATTTGCCCCAATTGTGCAAGCATGCAGTTTCTTTTAATCCCTTATATTTTGTATTTTGTTGCTAGAGAAGATATTTGTCCAGGTGCAAGCACTGCTGTAAAGGGTCCCAGTTCCCAAGTCCCAGCCTATCTCACCCTCACCCTGCTCAATTTCCATCCCTTTTCTAGATGGAAATTTTCCTTTGGGGAGTCATTTCTCCCCTGCCATTGTGGGTAGGGTGGGGTATGCACGTGACCCAGGCTTGGCCAGACAGAGGATTTGTAGCCCCCTGGGTCAGGGATGGTCATGGAAATGCCCACTGGGGCCACCTGAAAGCAGGAGCTTGCCTGTAAGCTTCTGAGTCCCTGCAGGCTCAGTGCCTGGAGCCTGGGCAGGAACTACCAGACCCTCAGGCTTTGAAAAATATACCTTTATTAAGTCATAGAGACTTGGGGTTTTTGCAGCAGCATAATTAAACCCATCCAGACTGATTATTATCCCCAGTTTACATGTCGATGAAATGTGCACAGAAAGGATAAAGTAACTTGCCCAAGGTCACACAGCTTGTGTCAAGTGGAGCCAGTATTATGAACCCAGGCAGGCTGTCTTTCTAGTCCACGCTCTTGACCTCAGTGATTAAAAATCTTCTAAAGAATGTCCTGAACCCATCTATTATTTATTTATTTATTTATTTGCGGTATGCGGGCCTCTCACCACTGTGGCCTCTCCCGTTGCTGAGCACAGGCTCTGGACGCGCAGGCCCAGCAGCCATGGCCCACAGGCCCAGGCACGCGGGATCCTCCCGGACCGGGGCACGAACCTGCGCCCCCTGCATCGGCAGGCAGACTCTCAACCACTGCGCCACCAGGGAAGCCCCCCATTTACTTTTCATTTCCAATCCCTGTCCCCCATTCCAGACAATGTCTCTCCTAGCTGCCTATGTCAGGGCAGAAAACCTTTTCCTCTACCCTCTTAGATTCAGTACTTGGGGGCTGTGAATTAAACCAACAAAAGACCAATGAGCAAGAAAATGTTTTTATTCATGTACTAGAAAGTTATAATTTGGGGCTTATATACCAATTTAATGGGGGTAGCAGAGAGGGAAGAGGGGGAGAAAGGTACTTATGTGGAAAACACATGACTTTTAGGAAGGACAAATGGGTCCTTAGGAGAATATCTGGGAGTTTTGTGACAACGTCTATTTGGGTTATCAGGTGAAAAGAGTCAATCTGTTGCTGAATGCAAGTTTGTGTGCCTGATGCACAGTGAGGCCAAACAAACCAAAACGTTGGGGTCCAGAGCAGAGAAAGGTTTATTGCAGGGCCACACAAGGAGAACACATGGCTCCTGCCGAAAAAACCTGGAACTCCCCAAAGGGTTTCAGCAAAGCATTTTTAAAGGCAAGGTGAGGGAGGGGCGTGGTTGGTTGTTGCAAACTTCTTGGTGCAGGAATCCTTTGTTCTTGTACCTGTCCACATAGGTCAGGTCACAACGTTCCTGTAAACCTCCAGCAAGACAAATGTTATTCTCTGTTCTGCAACTTTTTATCTCTATATGAATGGAAAAGTGTTATACCCTTAAAGGTCAGAGCCTTGAGAATGGGCTATCTTGTATATTTCAGGCTATAGGCAACATTCTTTACTCAAACGTTAAAGTAAAAGAAACATCTAATATAGAGTCAGATTTGTTCTTTCCTATTACAAATCTTTCCCTACCTAGTTGCTCCCAGGGAGGGGATTTAGGATACTGGAATTCTTTGGGGAGGCTCTGCTTTTAGGCAGATAAGGGAGTTCCAGGAGAAAAAAAACAAAAACAAAAACTATTCTCCAATGCCTTCAGCTCAAAATAATTTTTATGTCACAGTGGCACATCCTGGACCCCCTTCTCTACCACAGCCCTGGCTGGTCTTCCTGCTTCCTCTTACTTTCTCCAGTTCCTTCTCCATGCCTGCCAAAGCAATCATTTCAGAATGCAAATATGACTCACTCCCACCACAGCCCCCACTCCTCTCCCTGCTTTGGATGGATCCCACAGTTCCAAGGGTAAAAACCCAAATCCCTGACGAGGTGTGCTAGATGCTAGTGCTCTGCTCTGCCCCTGCCGGTTCCAGGCCTCTTCTCTCACTGAGCTCTACCCAGGCTGGCACTGACTGCTTATGCTAATCAATCCTGTACTGAGGCAACTCCTTTTCTCCCCTGGGTCATACAGCTAACCTCACTTTCCCAGGGAAGCCCTCTGTCCTTGTGTGGTAATTCCCCACATTATAAGCTTTCTGAGCCCCATGGACCTTACCTTCCCAGCACTGGGCACAGTGGCTGCAGATGGGACTCTGGCAGGGTAGGGACTAGGTCGATGTCCGTGCACAGTGCTTCTATGTCACCAGTGACTCAAGCATGATCTGGCACAGGTGGACGCTCAGAATATTTGTTATGAATGAATAAGGAAATACCGTTGAGACAGGCTGGGACCTGAAACCTGGGATCCTTTGCTGCAGTGCTTGAATCTGGACAGACATTTCCTCCAGCAACAAAATACAAAGAAACTGTAAGGGACTAAAAATAACTGCCTGTGCATGCAAGTTGGGGCAAGTTATGAATAACAAGATACAAAAACCCAGCTGCCACTTCTGAGGAGCCAGGAGCAAAAGCAGGGTACCACACATGACCCCTGCACACAGCACCACCCAGGGAGTGGCAGACCACCTAAGCCACCCCTCAGGCCTGACTCCTGGACCCGCCCCTACCCTCACCCCATATAAGGAACCAGCTTGCCCCGGCCTCGGGAGCAAGCAACAGAAACTGTTAACTTGTTTTCACTCCCTCCTGCTGCAACACAGGTCCCAGTAAAGTCTTGCCTGGATTTCTTGTCTGGCCTCTTACCAGTTTCTATTAATTAAGGAGTCTAAGAACCCTGGTCAGTAACAGACTTTGTGGAGACTCCACAAAGGGACATTGTCTCCCTCCTGGGAGAGGATGTGGGCACCTCCAGGACCACTGAATGCAGCTGTCACCACACCTGGTAAGTCTCCCTTCCTGGTCCCTGAGGACCTCAGGACCCTCACTCAAGCAACGTTTTGCCCCTCCCCTTTGTCCTTTTACCCTCACTGCTTTCCCCCTCCCCTTTGTCCCTTTCCTCTCCTGATATCTACTTCTCTCTCCGTCTTCTCCTCTCTCTGTCCTCTCCTACTCCTGGCCTATCCTTCTGAGTGGATGTTGCACAGCTACAGCATCACTCCTCTCAGCTCGTGAGACCTGCTTCCTCTGGCTGGCAATGGTTCACCTTGACTGGTGACAGAGGTCGGAGAGGCTCCCCTCACACCATG
Source organism: Phocoena sinus (assembly GCF_008692025.1). Classification (NCBI taxonomy): domain Eukaryota; kingdom Metazoa; phylum Chordata; class Mammalia; order Artiodactyla; family Phocoenidae; genus Phocoena; species Phocoena sinus. The sequence continues at coordinate 17,523,518 of NC_045765.1, read as the reverse complement.
CAGATCTTGGTCCAGCAGGCTCTCCCTGAATGGGAGATTTATGAGAGTGATAGAAGTTCAAATCATATCCTGTAGTGGCTAGAAGTCTTATCGTCGCAATATGCTCACCTTTATTTTCCTGCTGCCAAGAGAAGTCCTGTTGGGAGGGAACAGGCTGAAGCAGCAGATTTCTATATACTGGTGTATGTGTGGGTGAGAGTCTCACCTGTGGGTTGGAGTCCCACAGACGACTTACAACTGACTGGTTTCCAGGCTTGATCACCCTGGTGGGCAATGGACAGGGTGCTCCCTCCTTCACTGGTCCTTTCTGGAAGCACACAGTCTGGTGCCTGAATAGACACCCACAGGGGGCAGGTTGAAATGGCAATCCCTCTCTTTTTTTCATTCTTTTCTGTCCCTCCTCCCTTTACCTCTCCCTTGGTCCTCATACCTATACTCCCATCCCTTCCATCTTGGAGACTCCCTGTTGGCTCACCTTTTTCATGACCCCCCCCCCCCATACTTTTCTGTTTTGTGTTCCTAACTCTGGCTGGCAGAAGGGCCAGTTGAGAGAGGAGCTGGGCTGGACAAAGTCCTCCAGAGGCCACCTCGCCATAACACCATGTCTTTGTTTCTTGTTTGTGTCTTTAAGTTTCTGTCATTGGTACATGTTGACTCTCAGTCAGTAAATGTAAAAGGATCTTTGTCTTATGTAGTTTTGTCTGTGCAACCACTCCTGCAAGTCTCTGCCTCATTGTGGGCATGGGTCAAGCACTTAAGCCTTGAAATACAAACACAGCTCACATTGCCTGAGACTCCAGCCTTGGATTACTTAGTAGGACTTTAAAGAAGGGAGAGGGGGAGAAGGGAGCTTGCATTTCTCTCCCCTGCTTTTAAAATGTAACTGTTCTGCCTGAGCTCTCAGGAACTATCTGATCCATCTGTAGTCCCCAAGACTGAGGAGGAAAAAAAAAAAAGAGGCCTTTTTAAACTCAAGCAGGAAAACTGTGGTCTCTGGTGCTGTCTGTCTTTATGAAAAATCAACCTGTAAATGAGCTATATTTAATTGGCTTAAAGGAAATTAAGCACTTATATAAATTCTCAGAAATATAAAAGAAACTCACCAGAATACATTTCAGGTTCAGGTTCGTGTGATCTGGGAAATACTCAGTATTGAATTATTATCTGGATTAAAGTTAGCTTAAACTTGTAGGTTTAATTAATATAGACCTGTCTTTAGAGTCATCAACATTAAGTATAATACTTTTATTGTACCTAGGGTTACTGAAAGTCAATAAGTGCATATTGTTTCTGTTATAAAATTTGTCAACACGGAAGATAACCGGATATGATTAAACTTTTAAGTAAATGTAACTGAGATAAGAGCTTTTTGGTAAACTCCATAGAAATAATTATATTTTGGAAATGTGCATCTAAAATAGTTTCTCCAAATTTTGATAACTTGAAACTAAATTAAGTTAAATAATAGGAATTCATTGAATATCCAGGCCATTTCAAATAAGATAAAATATTGGAACATTAATTGCTATACAGGTCTAAATTTACCTATTTTTCTCTTCCAAGAGGGAAATTAAATGTTTGGGTTTATTAGACACATGTCTTGTACCACAATGAGGAAAGAAATAGTGCTTTGGGAAGATGCATGTTTCTAGAGGTTACGGGATATTCCAATGAGAAAATGCTGGTATGACAAACAGTTTACAATTACTTGCTTCTTAGTTTTTTCTAGAGATTAAGACTTTAGGGCTTCCCTGGTGGCACAGTGGTTAAGAATCCACCTGCCAATGCAGGGGGACACGGTTTGAGCCCTGGTCTGGGAAGATCCCACATACCGTGAAGCAACTAAGCTTGTGCGCTGCAACTACTGAGCCTGTGCTCTAGAGCATGCAAGCCACAACTACTGAGCCCACGTGCCACAACTACTGAAGCCCATGCGCCTAGAGCCCGTGCTCCGCAACAAGAGAAGCCACCACAATGAGAAGCCTGTGCACCACAACTAAGAGTAGCCCCCGCTCACCACAACTAGAGAAAGCCTGTGCGCACAACAACGAAGACCCGACGCAGCCAAAAATAAATTAAATAAATTTAAATATAAAAGAAAAAGACTTTAAGGTTAAGAATTATAAGGAAAACATTTCAGTATGCAAGGAAAATGGGAAACATGTTTTCAGTAAATGAAGGTATGAGGAATGGAAATGCATTTTGTTAAAAGGAAAAAAACGTGATTTTGTCCTAGAGCTGGTTGTTTCTAAATGAAAAAGAAAATGAGGGACAGAATAATATATGATACATAAAGTTGGAAAAGGTTTGCTGGAAAAGGAACATTGGGAAAAGAATTTTGTATGTGGTCAGGATTTTCTAAGATTGGATTCAATTTAATTAGGTAAACGGATTTTAAGAGTAGACTGGTACAGGATTTGGTTTCCCTCTCTCCTAAGAGAACAAAGTTTTCTTGGAACCCTGCTTTTGATAACAGACTGTGAGAATTTCTTTGCCTTTAAATAATTTGTTCCCTGTTTGCCCTTTGAAATCTTTTGTCACTTTGGTTAAATGAGTATTAAAGTGACCTGTGATCCTATCTGACCAAGTGTTTTAAAACTTTTTGATATTTTTGACAGACTTTCCAAATAGCAAATTCTAATTAAAGTTCTTTTGACCTCCAGCTAACTTTGGGATGCTTCAAGGGCCCCTGGAGCATCCCAAAGATGGACTTCCTAAAAATCTCGTATGTTCTGATAAAGTGTTATCAGTCATAATTCTAGTTGTTATGACCAAGTTTCTTTGTCAATTGCATTGTGAACAGGTGTTCAACTGTGCCTTAATTTTAAGTCTTTTGCCATTCATAGACAGTTAAGCTGATGGTTCGCAAAAATGCTTCATCTTCAAGAAGATTCACAGAAAGAGCTTTTTGACAAGTACAGGTTTCTCATAACTTTCATATCATACCACTAAATTGGGTAAATGTGATGGCCTTATAAAACTGCTAAATGGGATTGCGTGAACTGATGGATATGGTTACAATTTTTCAGTTTTGTCTGAGATATTACTGGCTTTTATTCTGTGTTTTCCAGATATAAGGAAATGCTTCCCCTCAAGCTAATTATAATTTACAGCAGTTTGGTAATTTACACCCCAAAGTAGAATTGAAACATTTATCCTTCCCTCTACCTGATCCCTCCAGAAATGGGAAACTCAGAGGTTCCCAGCAGCTTTATCAGGTAAATAAGAAAGGCCAGCTTCTAACAGATGCAAGAATCTCAAAGTATTTGGGGGAGACCTCAAAAAGGGAGGAATTCATCCAAATCTGTAAGGCAAAATCTGTGATAAGTACTTGGCATTGCTTTCCTGGCACTGAGCGGCCTTTTAAAGGTTTAGTCTGAGATTCCTTATGAAAAGTTCCAGCACAATCAATTTAAAATAACCTATATGATCAATTACACTTACATAAGTAATCAAGTTTATTGAAATCAGACTTAATTTGCAATCAAATAAATTGTAATTTGGCTGTATTTGGGAAAAACAAGGGTAATTTTAGAGAGAAAAAGATTGTGTTTCAGTGGACATCAAATTCTGATTCTGTTTTGAGGTCTGTATTTACTAAGACGACTTCCCAGATAGTTCTTTGTTGTCATGCAACATAATTGTAAGGTTTAATTGAACTATTATTTTTTAAATTGGGTTATAGTTGCTTTACAATGTTCTTAGTTTCTGCCGTACAGCGAAGTGAATCAGCTATATGTATACATATATCCCCTCATTTTTGGATTTCCTTCCCACTTAGGTCACCACAAAGCATTGAGTAGAGTTCCCTGTGCAATACAGCAGGTTCTCATTAGTTGTCTATTTTATATATAGTAGTGTATATATGTCAATCCCAATCTCCCAATTCATCCCACCCTCCCTTTCACCCCTTGGTGTTCATACAATTGTTCTCTACATCTGTGTCTCTATTTTTGCTTTGCAGATAGGTTCATCTGTACCATTTTTCTAGATTCCACATATGTGTTAATATACGATATTTGTTTTTCTTTCTGACTTACTTCACTCTGTATGACAGTCTCTAGATCCATCCACGTCTCTACAAATGACCCAATTTCATTCCTTTTTATGGCTAAGATTCCATTGTATATGTGTACCACATCTTCTTTATCCATTCATCTGTTGATGGACATTTAGGTTGCTTCCATGTCCTGGCTATTGTAATTTTTTTAAATAAATTTATTTATTTTTGGCTGCATTGGGTCTTTGTTGCTGCGTGGGCTCTCTCTAGTTGCAGCGAGCAGGGGCTACTCTCGGTTGCAGTGCATCGGCTTCTCATTGCGGTGGCTTCTCTTGTTGCAGAGCACAGGCTCTAGGCACACAGGCTTCAGTAGTTGTAGCGTGCAGGCTCAGTAGTTGTGGCACACAGGCTTAGTTGCTCCATGGCATGTGGGATCTTCCCAGACCAGGGCTCACACTGTATCCCCTGCATTGGCAGGCGGATTCTTAACCACTGTGCCACCAGGGAAGCCCTAAAGTCTTAATCTCTAGAAAAAACTAATTAAAAAAAAAAGAAATAATTCCTTAGTTTGGACTTCCAAAGTCCCCGTAGAGTGATAATGGGCCCTCTTTTATACCTAAAATCACACAGGGGCTCACAATAGCCCTAGGGATAGACTATAAGCTACACACTTCTTGGGACCCCCAATCTTCAGGGAAAGTAGAGAAAATGAACCATACTTTAAAGAAACCTTAGCAAAACTCTACCAAAAGACTCATGCACCCTGGACCTACTTGCTTCCTATTGCACTCCTCAGGGTCCATGTAGCCCCCAGGAGTAGTCTGAGTCTTAGCCCATTTGAAATGACCTATAGGAGGCCTTTTCTTACTACTGACATTCTGCTAGATAAGAAAGTGAACCAGACCCTGAGATATATATTTTTTTAATATATTTATTTATTTTATTTATTTTTGGCTGCGTTGGGTCTTCGTTGCTGCACGTGGGCTTTCTCTAGTTGTGGCGAGCGGGGGCTACTCTTCGTTGCGGTGCGTGGGCTTCTCATTGCGGTGGCTCCTCTTGTTGCGGAGCACGGGCTCTAGGTGCACGGGCTTCAGTAGTTGCAGCACGTGGGCTCAGTAGTTAAGGCTCACGGGCTCTAGAGTGCAGGCTCAGTAGTTACGGCACACAGGCTTACCTGCTCTGCGGCATGTGGGATCTTCCCGGACCAGGGCTCGAGCCCGTGTCCCCTGCACTGGCAGGTGGATTCTTAACCACTGTGCCACCAGGGAAGTCCCGAGATATATTATTAATCTAGGACAAGTTCAGAAAGCAGTAGAGGACTATGCCAACAGGCACTGCCAGCTCCCACTAAAAATACAGTGGAAGGGACAGTTCCTTCAAAAGTAAACCCCGGGGACCAAGTTCTTCTTAAAACCTGGAAAGAAGTGTCCCCAAAGACCAACTATGGCTAAAATGGAAGGGCCTCTATAAAGTAATTTTAGCCACGCCCACTGCTGTCAGACTTCAAGGGATAGCTAGTTGGGTACATTTGTCCAGACTAAAGCTTACCTCCAAAAACCCCAAAGGTCACAACAGAAGGACACTACACCTGTGAGCAGTGGAAAATCGGAGATACCTCTTCAGAAGACAGGCACCATCGACAGATAAGTAAAATGATGTGGCAGTTTGGACTCCTATGTGCCATCCTTGCTATTGTAACTCTGGCTTGCCTTCTACCACTTTGCTCAGCCACCCCCACCAGGGAAGCAGCTCCTTTGTCTGCCCTGGGTTTAAGGGAAACAGTCCACTACAGAAATGCTCCTCCTATTGACTGTCTACCTTACTAGTCCCTGTAACTAGGGGATAATGGCAAGAAAACTCACTTACCAACATTTCCAGAATCATATCCTAAGGAGAGCATTTCAAAGAATGCTGGATGTGCCATCAACACCCCCAGCTGGCTACTGGCCCTCCTCTTGCATTTCCCCTGAACCTGCTGGTTCCAATGGTAATTAACAATCTAAATCAGGGACAATTACCACCCCCACGACCTCTGCTGGTCACACTTGCACCTTCCAGGGGGCTATTCCAATGCTTTAACCTGACTCCACCATACAACTGGACGTGAGGGGTGGGGGCATGCTATGTTAAATTGCACAAATGGCTTTTGTTTCACATGTCCCAAGATATAGTTACACCAGGTATCCTGCCTCTTCTATAGAGATAAATTGTATCTACAACCTTACTCACTGGTGCCCTGTTTCAAATTATGGCCCCATACCCCTAAACAACACAGAAGGGGAATGTGAGTGGTGGAAAGGAAATGTCGTATCCACCTGGTCAATCCAATTCAACCCACCTGTGGGATTCTTTGCTGTCGAGTGCAACCCTCTGATGGTACCAGCAGGATCATGCATGACCGTCTTGTTAAAAATATCATAGAGCTAGGGCTTCCCTGGTGGCGCAGTGGTTGAGAGTTCGCCTGCCGATGCAGGGGATACGGGTTCATGCCCCGGTCCGGGAAGATCCCACGTACCGCGGAACGGCTGGGCCCGTGAGCCATGGCCGCTGAGCCTGCGCGTCTGGAGCCTGTGCTCCGCAGCGGGAGAGGCCACAACAGTGAGAGGCCCGCGTACCGCAAAAAAAAAAAATAAAATAAAAAAAAATCATAGCGCTTTATATGCTTAATTATCAACATAATGGTCTGCTGTCCCCTAATTATTCAAGTACTAACAACAGTTATCTCCTTCAAGGACTGTCCGCTCTTAACAACTGTGAGACAGACATCCAGGTCTGCATCCCTGAAGTGTTTGTTTTCCTCTGCAGATACCCAAACCAGTATGTGTTATGAAATTATGGCCAGGCCCTGTCCTTTTTCCAACCGAGCTATGGCCTATAAATGCATTGATAATGTCCACTTCATAGGAGAGTACACTCTAGGGACTATAGGAATATGAGGGATTTTTAAAATCTATAACAGGACCACTCCAGCTCACCACTGAACCCAGAGAGCACTAGGAATGATCTTAGCAGGGGCAGGGCTGGCCATAGGACTGGCAGCTCTATGGGGAGCCTTTACCTATCATGAAACAACACCAAGTAATCTCACCAGACAGCTTGGTTATATGATGGAACAGACAGGTCAAGCCTTAACAGGACATAAAACCTCTCTTCTTTCTTTGGCTAATGTAGTTCTTGACAGTCATCTAACTCTTGACTATCTTCTGGCAGAACAAGGTGGAGTTTGTACAATAACTAATACTTCTGCTGCACCTGGATCAATGCAACACGACAGGTAGAAGTTAATATTAAGGAAATATACACCCAAGCAGAATGGTTTCACAGTTTTGGCAGGGGCGATATTGCCTCTACTGTCTGGTCAACAGTTAAGGAAGCCCTCCCAAAGTTAATCTGGTTCCTTCCCTTCCTAGGCCCTTTAGTGGCTATTGTTGTTCTCTTTTTTGGCCCTTGTTTGTTTAACCTTTTGGTTAAGTTTGTGTCTTCTAGGCTCCAACAATTTCAAGTAAGGCTCATGATGGCTCAAGGAATTCAACCTATTCCAGCAGAGGGCAGCCTAAATCCTACACTTCCTTGGAACAGTCAGCGAGGGACTTCTACACCTCTAGGTTAGGGTAGGGTCTGTGCCCCCTGTCCAGCAGGAAGAAATTTCAGAAGAGACCTTTGGCTCCTTTAACATAGGAGGTAGATGGGCCCCAGGCTGAGCAGTTGGAGCTTGTCAGGCTGAGCAATTAGTGCTCCCCCTGATATATCAAGAAAAAGTTAACAGCAGGAGCAGAGAGGAACTAAGCTCTGCTGGAGTAGAAAAATAAGATGACCACATCTTTCATTCTTGAGGCCTAGAATGCTCCCCAACTGCACATGCGCAGAAAAGTTTCCTCAGGGGTCAAAAAGAGAGGGGGCACTAGCCCATAATATGTCTCATCAACCTCCCAGAGACCCTCCCACTGGAATCCATCTTGGCTAAAAGATGCGTGTGCACATCGGGGAGAGCCTTGAGTCAGTTCAGATATGGGCAGCAAGCAAGGTGATTGGCCAAAGGGAACAAAGAAGACTGCCCCTACATAAATGATTAAGCCACCCCTTTAGTGCACTCCTCATTAGCAAGGACACCCACACTCTTCTCTGAGTGTGTAGCTCCACTTTGCTTCTGTCCTAAATAAACTGCTTCTTTGTGTGCTCTCCCACACATACTGTGCTTCTGATAAACTCCGTGCCTATTTTACAACCTCAGTCACTTTGTAAAATAATTTTTTCAAAGAAGACAAGAGCCAGGGCTCTGCTTCTAGCCACTAGTCCCTGGTGGTCTTGCAGTTAGGATTCCTGGTTTTCACCCAGGTGGCCCAGGTTTGAGTCTCCGGTAGGGAACTAAGATCTCACTTCAAGCCGCCACACACTGCTGTCACCCCAAGATCACTTTAACCCTTATGAATAAGGGGCGTAGAATCCCTCAGGGGGGAATGAGACAGGCTGGGACCTAAAACTTGGGACCTGGGACCCTTTGCTGCAGTGTTTGCACCTGGACAAACCCCCTCAAGCAACAAAATACAAAGAAAGTATAAGGGACTATAAATAACTGCGTGTGCAAGGACAGCTGGGGCAAATTATGAATAACTAATAACAAGAACCCAACTGCCACTTTTGAGGAACCAGGAGCAAAAGCAGGGTGCTGCGCATGCACCCTGCACACAGCACCACCAAGAGGGTGGGCAGACCACCTAAGACACCCCGGACTTCCCTGGTGGTGCAGTGGTTGGGAATCCACCTGCCAATGCAGAGGACACGGGTTCGAGCTCTGGTCCGGGAGGATCCCACATGCTGTGGAGCAGCTGAGCCTGTGCACCACGGCTGCTAAGCCTGCACTCTGGAGCCCGTGAGCCACAGCTGCTGAGGCCCGTGCACCTAGAGCCTGTGCTGCACATGGGAGAGGCCACTGCAATGAGAAGCCCGCTCGCCACAACTGGAGGGAGCCCGCGCGCAGCAGTGAAGACCCAACACAGCCAAAAATAAATAAATAATGTATATTTAAAAAAAAGAGAGACCCCCACCCTCACCCCATACAAGGAACCAGCTCACCCCTACCTCAAAGAGCGAGCAAGGGAACTTGTTACTTGTTTTTGTTCCCTCCTGCTGCAACACTGAGTCCCAATAAAGCCTTGCCTGAATTTCTTGCCTGGCCTCTTACCAATTTCTGTTGATTAAGGGGTCCAGGAACCTGGTTGGTAACAAGGTCTCTAAGGAAAGACCAGTGGAGGAATGAGGTGAGCCTTTAGGGCTGCCAAACTCTCACTGTGCCAGAGACACCCATCAGCATCTGGAGAAGGACTCCTGCTTAGAACCATGTTTTGAAATGCATAAATAAAGTATGTTGCATTACAAAAAGACTACTAACATTGAAACACAAATATCAAAATATAAAAACATACAAATTTGTGATATAGAAATACCTGTGACTCTTTACTCATTATAGAACAGACATTATAAGTAATGCCTCTGGATTAATAAATACCAGAAACATGAGGCAGTAGTGAGTATATAACTGCTATTTTGAAGTGTCTGCAACACCTGTAGTGAGTATGAAAATACCTGTGATTTCTGTTTGACAGTCGCAAACACTGCTAATTCTGATGGACTTTGCTGCCTCCATCCATAATTGAAGGAAATTCCAAGTTTCAGTTAGAGGTTAGTGAAAATGATTTCTTTTCTCAGCTCTTGGATGGCACCAATTCTGGATCCTTGGACCACAGGTGAAGAAGCTCCGTGAAGATGGATGGAAGGACTGGCCACCTCCAAGTGCTATCCCAGCAACTCTAGAGGAAGGCAAAATGAGCTGAGAGCTGGCATGTAATCCCAACACAAAAGGGCATTTTCACTCTGTGGGAAGCAAGAACAGAGGAGGAAGGGCCCACAGCCTGAGGTCTGGCGAGAAAGCAGAACTTTTCTGTGCCCACTGGGCTCCATCCTTCCTAGCTGGGGGCCAGAGTTGCTGTCTCCAGGCACAAGCAGCTGAACCATTAGCAGGGTAAGAGGCAGAACTCACCTGCTTGGAAGTGCCCAGAGGGAGTCTGGGTTGCAGGCAGGCCCCAAGGAATTCATAACTGCAGGGGCACAAAGAGCAGTGGAAAACTGGCCCAGAGCCAGGCAACCCCCGTTTCAAAGGGAAAAGTTGGGAGTCCAGAGGCTACAGTGAGGGACAAGCTAAAGCCTGCCAGTTCTGGGTCAGCAGGGCCTATAGGCGCACCCACCCCTCCCAGCAGTGGACAGAATGAATGCATGCATGCATGCCAGAATTAATGAATCAAGGGACAGTAGGCCTTCCCTCACTGTGATGTCACTTCCGCAGGCCCAGGGTGACGTCACCCCCTTAGGCTTCTCTCTTTCCATGACTGCCTCACCTTTAGCCCCTTCTGGTGGTAGCATCGGCTTTCATTTGGGATATCCCTTCCCTCCCTCAGCATACAACCCTGGCAGATCAGTCAGGCATGGTGCTGACCCATTCTCAGCCAAGTGGTGGGTGTGTATCTCTGAGTGGATGTGTGGCACAGAGGACTCTCTCCTGGAATTCCGAAGGGGCACTGGGGAGAAGGTACAGAAAGGCAGCCTGGCAGTTGGCAAGGTGGTGGGATCTGGAAAGACTACCCTGAGTCTCCACTGCCTGCACCCCTATAGCTGCCCAACTCCAGCCATCAGTTTTGGTGCGTGGCCCCCACCAGCTTACTTACCCTTGCCCCATCTCCCACTCTTCATCACTCCAGGCCTCACACTTTCCAAAGTCAATCACCACCCTTCTCCCTCACCCTGGCCCTGGACAGTCCCATTTCTGACAGAGGCCCTATATTCACCAGATGTCAGGGCAGAATTCTGTCCCCTTCCCAGGCCTCCCCTTTCCTGCTCCTCCCCAAAGCCAGAGTGTGGAGGGGGAGGGGACGCAGATGAACTTCCCAAATTTACAGCACTGACAGACCACCTCCTTAACTTTTACTGTTTAATAATTTTTCTTAAATCAATTTACTTTTAAACTTAAATATGCATTTAGAAAAAAATTTAAACCCTTTGTATCATAGTCCAAATGAAAAACCATTATCCCTGCCACAAATAAAAGATGTCTGTGAAAACATAAGAACACAAAACAAGACAGTTTACTCCAGAAAGCTCAGACAGCCCAGTCTGTTAACAAAGTCCATTATCAAGTAGAGAGCAGTACCACTGTGTCAGTGTTGGAATCTGGTCTGCAGGAAAACTGAGGCCACTCATTTAATCAGGCCCCAGAGTCAAGCCCTCTCAGCCACTGGCCCTGCCTCACATGCTCCTGGCATAAATACCTCTGCAGAGGTGAATGCCCAGAACCTACCACACTCCCAGGCTTCCATCCTGCCGCCCTGGGCTGGATGAGGAAGATAAATCCCCAGCATCTCCCGGTCTGAACCCACCCAAGAGGCCTCTCCCACTAGCCCCCCCAACCCCCAACCGAGGCCTTACAGCCAATGCTGGGAACCAGGACTCTTAGGAATAGTGCCCAAGCAGGGAAATGGCAAGGGCACTCCCCCAAGTGCTTGCCCAGAGCCTGAGTTAGACGAATCCCTTTCTTGCTTGCACCCTCCTGGTTCCACAGAGCACTGGGAAAAGCCTGCAATTAGTACAGGTATGAAGGTGTAAGCGTCCTGTGGTCAGGGAGAGGAGGTGCTTGGCCCAGCCCCCATCACCTGGCAGTTCCTCTGCCTCCAGCCCTCCCTCTCCTGGCACCCGGGAGACCAGCCCCACCCTGGGCTGGTGACTGAGCCAACACCCACACACACTGGCCCTTTTACTCCTGAAAACAGCCCACTTGCCCCATTTCGCAGAGCAGGAATGGCTCCTGGTCCTCAGCATGCCTTTATCCAGTAGAGTAGAGAAAGTAACCCCCAAAGGGAGGGGGAGTGAAGTGCCCGTAGGCATCAGTGCAGGAAGCCACCACTCTGCCTTCTCCCAGCTGGAGGCAATGCCAGCTCCAGCCACATCTCTCTCCATCCTGAGGAAGGAGACAGATGGACCCCAGGCTGAGCAGCTGGAATCTGTCCCCTGTGGACAGATGCCGGGGAAAAAAGATAAGGAGACCATATATTTCTCATTCTTGAGGTCAAGGAGACCTCCCCGACTATACATGTGCAGAACGGTTCCTCAGGGGTCAGAGAAGGGAGGGGGCACCAGACCATAATATGCCCTGTCAACTTCTCAGACACCCTTGCACTGGAATCCATCTTAGCTAAAAGATGTGTGCACACAGGGGAGGACCCTGAGCCAGACCAAATATGGACTCAGAGCCAGACAAAGCAAGATGATTGGCCAGAGGAAACCCGGAAGAACTGCCCCCATGTAAGTGACTTAAACTACCCCAAGAGCGTACAACTCTTTCTCTGAGCCCGCCTGTGTGTCTATCCACATGTAATTTTTGTCTTAATAAACACTTTACTTGTTTCGCTACTTTCTGTCTCTTTGCTGGATTTCTTCTCCAGAGCAGATAAAAAGCCAGGGCCCTACCCCTAGCTACTAATTCCTGGTGGTCTAATGGCTAGGATTCAGCGCTTTCACCATCACAGCCCAGGTTCAATCCATGGTTGGGGAACTGATATCCTACTTCAAGCCACCGCAGGCCACGGCCACCCCACAGCCACCTGAGATCACTCCCACTGTTACCAATCAGGGCTTTTGGCTTTCCTTAATCAACAGAAATTGATAAGAGGCCAGAGAAGAAATTCAGGCAAGGCTCTATTGGAGCCCCTGCTGGAGCTAGGAAGAGTGAAAACAAGTAACAGGTTTCCTTGCTCACTCCCCAAGGCAGGGCAAGCTAGTTCCTTATATGGTGTGATGGTAGGGGTGTGTCCAGGGGGTCGGGCAGAAGGGGTGGGTTAGGTGATCTGCCCACCCACTTGGTGGTGGTGTGTGCAGGGGGCATGCACAGTACCCTGCTTTTGCTCCCCACACCCTGTTTCTGCCCCAGCTCTTCAGAAGTGGCAGCTGGGTTTTTGGCCTTTTGTATCTTGTTGTCCATAATTTGCCCCAACTGCACATACAGGCAGTTATTTTTAGTCCCTTATAGTTTCGTTGTATTTTGTTGCTGGAGGAGACGTTTGTCCAGGTGCAAGCATTGTAGCACTGCAGCAAAGGGTCCCAGGTCCCAGGTCCCAGCCTGCCTCATTCACCCTTGAGAGACTCTACACCCTTATTCTTAAAGGGGTAAGGGGCTAAAGGTCTCTTCTTCTGAAACTTCTTCCTGCTGGACAGGAGCCACAGATCCTACCCTACCGCAGAGGTATAGAAGTCCCTCGCTGACTGTACCAAGGACCTGTAGGGACCTGGGCCACTCTCTGCTGAAATGGTTTAAATTCCTTGAGACATCATGAGGCTTACATGAAGTTGTCGGAGCCTAGAAGATACAAACTTAACCAAAAGGTTAATTAAACAAACAAGGGCTAAAAAGGAGAACAACAGCCTAGAAAGGGAAGAAACCAGGTTAACATTGGGAGGGCTTCCTTAACTGTTGACTAGACAGGGGAAGTGATATCGTCTTTGCCAAAATTATGAAGCCATTCTGCTTGGGTGTATATTTTTGTTAATCTCAGGGTTAAAGTTTGACATGTTTCTCTATTTTTAGAATGGAAGGTCTGGACCTGTTGGTCCCAGGTCTCCTTTTTGGACCAAAAAGTCTTAGTCACAGATTTACAACAATAGGGAAGACAACAAAACACTAGATGAAATATAGCATAAATTAGTATGACTGAAAAGAGAAGGGTTATGAGAAAATGAAAACCTCCCACCAGAAAGTTTTTATACCTTGTGGGATCCAAGAGAACAAACTAGAGTACCAGTTTTCAATTTCCCTGCCCATACTGAATAGTGAGGATTGTTGGTTAATTGTACTACTTTTGGGTTTTGAACTGCTTCTATGATATGTAAAATCTCAGCCCCATATTTTACAGGGGATTTTTTTGCATTTGAAAGTCCTTTTTATTTTTTCAGATAGCTGCATGGGCATGTAAAACAAGGAAGCCTGTGTATATATTTACAATTTTTCCTTCCCCTAAAGTTACGGTTCAGGTTAGGGCTATCAGTTCAGCTCTCCGGGCCAAAGTGTTGGGTAGCAAAGGTTTTGCTTCTATAACACTAGGGGTGCTCACAATAGCATACTCTGCTCTCCTGGCTCCATCTTTAATGAAACTACTGCCATCAGTAAACCATTCTTCCTCAGGGTTTTCTATGGCCTGCTCTGTTAGATCAGGCCTACAGGCATAAAACTGGTTGAGGGTTTCGAGGCAGGAATATGTTAGTTTTGGGCTTTCATCAGGCATCAGTGTAGCCGAGTTGAGGGTATGGCAAGTTTTGAGGGTTACCTCTAAGGAGTCAAGGAGTAAAGACTGGTATTTAGTAAAGCAGCCTCCAGTTAGCCAATGTTAGCCTTTAATCTCCAGAATCCCTTGTACTTGATGAGGGGTCTGGACTTCCAGGGGCTGTCCAAAGGTGAGCTTGTTAGTTTCTTCCACTAATAAAGCAGTGGTGGCTACTGCCTGGAGGCAACCAGGCCAACCTCAGGCAGTGGAATCTAGTTGTTTGGAAAAATAGCCTATAGGCTGAGGAACGTCTCCTAGCTTCTGTATAAGGACCCCCAGAGCTATCCCTTGCTTTTCAGCCACCTACAAAATGAATGGCTTTTTTAAATTGGGGAGGTGTGCTCATCCCTTCTTACAAGAACACCATAATCACAACTAACTGCTGAACAACCATTGACAAAAAAACCCGCTGGAACCTACCAAAAAGATACCCTACGTCCAAGACAAAGAAGAAGCCACAACGAGATGGTACGAGGGGCACAATCATGATAAAATCAAATCCCATACCTTCCAGAAGACTGACCCACATCTGGAAAACAATTATACCACAGAAGTTCTCCCACTGGAGTGAAAGTTCTGAGCCCCACATCAGGCTTCCCCAGCATGGAGGTCCAGAAACGGGAAGAGGAGTCCCCAGAGAATCTGGTTTTGGAGGGCAGTGGGATTTGATTGCAGGACTTCCAAAGGACTGGGAGAAACAGAAACTCCACTCTTGGAGGGCACACACAAAGTCTCAGGTGCATTAGGACCCAGGGGAAAAAGCAGTGACTGCATAAAAGACTGGGTCAGACCTACCTGCTAGTATTGGAGAGTCTCCTGAAGAGGCAGGGGGTGACTGTGGCTCACTGCAGGAACAAAGACACTGGCAGCAGCAGTTCTGGGAAGTACTCATTGGCGTGAGCCCTCCTGGAGGCCACCATCAGCCCGACCAAACAGCCTGTAGGCTCCAGTGCTAGGTTGTGTCAGGCCAAACAACCAACACAGCCCCACCCATCAGCAGACAAGCAGATTAAAGTTTTACTGAGTACAATACTGCCCACCAGAGGGACAAGACCCAGCTCCACCCACCACCAGTCCCTCCCATCAGGAAGCTTGCACAAGCCTCTTAGATGGCCTCATCCACAGAGGGCAGACAGCAGAAGCAAGAAGAACTACAATCCTGCAGCCTGTGGAATGGAAACTATAATCACAGGAAGTTAGACAAAATGAAATGGCAGAGGAATATGTCCCAGATGAAGGAACAAGATAAAACCCCAGAAAAACAACTAAGTGAAGTGGAGGCAGGTAACCTTCCAGAAAAAGAATTCAGAATAACTATAGTGAAGATGATCCAGGATCTCAGAAAAAGAATGGAGGCAAGGATCAAGAAGATGCAAGAAATGTTTAACAAAGACCTAGAAGAACTAAAGAACAAACAGAGATGAACAATATAATAAGTGAAATGAAAAATACACTAGAAGGAATCAATAGCAGAATAACTGAGGCAGAAGAATGAATAAGTTACCTGAAAAACAGAATGGTAGAAATCACTGCCGCAGAACAGAATAAAGAAAAAAGAATGAAAAGAAATGAAGACAGTCTAAGAGACTAGAAGGAATCAATAGCAGGATAACTGAGGCAAAAAACAGATAAGTGACCTGGAAAACAGAATGGTGGTAATCACTGCCACAGAACAGAATAAGGAAAAAAGAATGAAAAGAAATGAAGACAGCCTAAGAGACCTCTGGGACAACATTAAACACACCAACATTCACATTATAGGGGTCCCAGAAGGAGAAGATAGAGAGAAAGGACCTGAGAAAATATTTGAAGAGGTAACAGCTGAAAACGTCCCTAACATGGGAAAGAAAACAGTCACCCAAGTCCAGGAAGCGCAGAGAGCCCCAGGCAGGATAAACCCAAGAAGGAACATGCCGAGACACATAGTAATCAAACTGACAAAAGTTAAAGACAAAGAAAAAAATATTAAAAGCAACAAGGGGGGCTTCCCTGGTGGCGCAGTGGTTGAAAGTCCGCCTGCCGATGCAGGGGACACGGGTTCGTACCCCGGTCCAGGAAGATCCCACGTGCCATGGAGCAGCTAGGCCTGTGAGCCATGGCCACTGAGCCTGTGCGTCCGGAGCCTGTGCTCCACAACGGGAGAGGCCACAGCAGTGAGAGGCCCGCGTACCAAAAAAAAAAAAAAAAAAAAAAAAGCAACAAGGGATAAACGACAAACAACATACAAGGGAACTTCCACAAGGTTATCAGCTGATTTTTCAGCAGAAACTCTATAGGCCAGAGGGAGTGGCATGATATATTTAAAGTAATAAAAGGGAAGAAACTACAACTAAGAATACTCTACCCTTGGGCTTCCCTGGTGGCACAGTGGTTGAGAGTCCGCCTGCTGATGCAGCGGACACGGGTTCGTGCCCCGGTCCGGGAAGATCCCACATGCTGCGGAGCAGCTGGGCCTGTGAGCCATGGCCGCTGAGCCTGCGTGTCTGGAGCCTGTGCTCCACAACGGAAGAGGCCACAACAGTGAGAGGCCCGCGTACCGCAAAAAAAAAAAAAAAGAATACTCTACCCAGCAAGGCTCTCATTCAAATATGATGGAGAAATCAAAAGCTTTACAGACAAGCAAGACATAAGAGAATTCAGCATCACCAGACCAGCTTTGTAACAGATGCTAAAGGAACTTCTCCAGGTGGGAAAGAGATCAGAAACTTAAAATAACCTTGTACATATATAGACTTCTATATCAAAACTTCATGGGAACAGCAAACCTAAAAACTACAATAGATACACACACACAAAAGGAAAAGCAAGGTGGTCCAGTGGTTAAGACTCTGCACTCCCCATGCAGGGATCACAGGTTCAATCCGTGGTTGGGGAACTAAGATCCTGCACAGCGTGGCCAAAAAACAAAACAGAATAAAACAAAAACAAACAAACAAACAAAACCCATAAGATACAGCAAAAGTAGTTCTAAGAGGGAAGTTTACATCCTACCTCAAGAAACAAGAAAAATATCAAATAAACAACCTAACCGTACACCTGAAGCAACTAGAGAAAGAAGAACAAACATAACCTAAAGTTGGTAGAAGGAAAGAAATCATAAAGATCAGAGAAGAAATAAATGAAATAGAGATGAAGAAAACAATAGCAAAGATCAATGAAACTAAAAGCTGGTTCTTTGAAAAGATAAACAAAACTGATAAACCTTTTAGCCAGACTCATCAAGAAAAAAAGGGAGAGGACTCAAATCAATAAAATTAGAAATGAAAAAGGAGAAGTTAAAACTGACTCCACAGAAATACAAAGGACGGGGACTTCCCTGGTGGTCCACTGGCTAAGACTCTGTGCTCCCAGTGCAGGGGGCCTGGGTTCGATCCTTGATCAGGGAACTAGATCCCACATGCTGCAACCAACAGTTCACATGCCAGGGCTTCCCTGGTGGTGTAGTGGTTAAGAATCCCCCTGCCAATGCAGGAGACACGGGTTTGATCCCTGGTCCGGGAAGATCCCACATGCCACGGAGCAACTAAGCTCGTGCACTACAATTACTGAGCCTGCACTCTAGAGCCCACAAGCCACAACTACTGAGCCCGAATGCCACAACTACTGAAGTCCATGTGCCTAGAGCCCATGTTCCACAAGAGAAGCCACCTCAATGAGAAGCCCACACACCACAAAGAACAGTAGCCCCCGCTCCCCACAACTAGAGAAAGCCCGTGCACAGCAACAAAGACCCAATGCAGCCAAAAATTAATTTAAAAAAAAAGAGTTCACATGCCACAACTAAAGATCCAACGTGCCACAACAAAGATCCCGCATGTGGCAATGAAGATCCTGCGTGCTGCAACTAAGACCTGATACAGCCAAATAAATAAATAAATAAATAATTTAAAAAATAAATGCCATTTGGCTTTCTTTAGGAAAAAAAGGAAATACAAAGGATCATAGGAGACTACTACAAGCAACTGTAGGCCAATAAATGGACAACCTGGAAGAAATGGACAAATTCTTAGAAAGGTACAATCTCCCAAGACTGAACCAGGAAGAAATAGAAAATATGAACAGACCAATCACAAGGTCTGAAATTTAAACTGTGATTAAAGAATTCCCAACAAACAGAAGCCCAGGACCTGATGGCTTTACAGGCGAATTCTATCAAACATTTAGGGAAGACCTAACACCTATCCTTCTGAAACAGTTCCAGAAAATTGCAGAGGAAGGAAAACCCCAAAACTCATTCTATGAGGCCACCATCACCCTGATACCAAAACCAGACAAAGATACCACAAAAACAAAAATTACAGGCCAATATCATTGATGAACACAGATGCAAAAATCCTCAACAAAGGGACTTCCCTGGTAGTCCAGTGGTTAAGAGTCCGCCTTCCAATGCAGGGACACAGGTTCAATCCCTGGTCAGGGAAATAAGATCCCACATGCCACCGGGCAACTAAGCCTGCACACCACAACTACTGAGCCTGTGCGCCACAACTAGAGAGCCCACGCTGCAACTACTGGGCCCGCGTGCCACAATGAAGAGCCCATGCGGTGCAACAAAAGATCCCACGTGCCACAACTAAGACCCAACGTGCCCAAAAATAAATAAATAGATAAATATTTTTAAAAAATCCTCAACAAAATACTAGCAATCCGAATCCAACAACACGTTAAAAGGATCACACCCCATGATCAAGTGGGATTTATCCCAGGAATGCAAGAATTTTCCAATATCTGTAAATCAATCTGTGTGATACATGACATTAACAAATTGAAGAATAAAAAAACCATATGATCATCTCAATAGATGCAGAAAAAGCTTTTGACAAAATTCAACACCTATTTATGACAAAAGCTCTACAGAAAGTGGGCAAAGAGGGAACATACCTCAACATAATAAAGGCCACATACAACAAACCTGCAGCTAACATCATACTCAACGGTGAAAAGCTGAAATCATTTCCTCTAAGATCAGGAGCAAGACAAGGATGTCCACTTTCACCACTTTTATTCAACATAGTTTTGGAAGTCCTAGCTATGGCAATCAAAGAAGAAAAAGAAATAAAAGGAATCCAAATTGGAAACGAAGAAGTTAAACTGTCACTGTTTGCAGATGACATGACACTATACATAGAAAATCCTAAAGTCACTACCAGAAAACTACTAGAGTTCATCAATGAATTTGGTAAAGTTGCAGGTTAAAAAATTAATACACAGAAATCTGCTGCATTTCTATACACTAGCAACAAAAGATCAGAAAGAGAAATTCAAGAAACAATCCCATTTAACATCACATCAAAAAGAATAAAATACCTAGGAATAAACCTACCTAGGGAGGCAATAGACCTGTACTCCAAAAACTGTAAGACACTGATGAAAGAAATTAAAGATGACACAAACAGATGGAAAGATATACCATGTTCTTGGATTGGAAGAATCAATATTGTCAAAATGACTATACTACCCAAGGCAATCTACGGATTCAATGCAATCCCTATCAAATTACCAATGGCATTTTTCACAGAACTAAAACAAAAATATCTTAAAATCTGTATGGAGACACAAAAGACCCCGAATAGCCAAAGCAATCCTGAGAAAGAAAAATGGAGCTGGAGGAATCAGGCTCCCTGACTTCAGACTCTACTACAAAGCTATAGTCATCAAAACAGTATGGTACTGGCACAGAAACAGAAATATAGATCAATGGAACAGGATAGAAAGCCCATAAATAAACCCACACAAGTATGGTCAATTAATCTACAACAAAGAAGGCAAGACTATACAATGGTGGAAAAATAGTCTCTTCAATAAATAGTGCTGGGAAAACTGGACAGCTACATGTAAAAAAAAAAAGAAATTAAAATTTTTTTAAAAATTCATTTTATTTATTTGTGGCTGCTTTGGATCTTCATTGCTGCGCATGGACTTTCTCTAGTTGAGGCGAGTGGGGGCTACTCTTCATTGTGGTGGGCAGGCTTCTCATTGTGGTGGCATCTCTTGTTGGGAGCACGGGCTCTAGGTGCGGGGGCTTCAGTAGTTGTGGAAAGTGGTCTCAGTTGTTGTGGTTTGCAGGCTCCAGAGCGCAGGCTCAGTAGTTGTGGTGCACAGGCTTAGTTGCTCCATGGCATGTGGGATCTTCCCGGACCAGGGCTCAAACCCATGTCTCCTGCCTTGGCAGGTGGATTCTTACCCACTGCACCACCAGGGAAGCCCCTGGCAGGCGGATTCTTAACCACTGCGCCACCAGGGAAGTCCCAAAATTAGAACACTCTTAACACCATACAAAAAAATAAGCTCAAAATGGATTAAAGACCTAAATGTGAGACCAGACACTATAAAATTCTTAGAGGAAAACAGGCAGAACAATCTCTGACATAAATTGCAGCAGTATCTTTTTCCATCCGTCTCCCAGAGCAATTGAAATAAAACAGTAAACAAATGGGACATAATTAAACTCAAAAGTTTTTGCACAGCAAAGGAAACCATAAACTAAACAAAAAGACAAACCACAGAATGGGAGAAAATACTGGCAAATGATGTGACTGACAAGGGATTAGTCTCCAAAATTTACAAACAGCTCATGCAGCTCAATAGCATCAAAACAAACAACCCAATCAAAAAATGGGCAGAAGACCTAAATAGACATTTCTCCAGAGAAGACGTACAGATGGCCAAGAGGCACATGAAAAGATGTTCAACATGGCTATTTATCAGAGAAATGCAAATCAAAACTACATTGAGAGGGGCTTCTCTGGTGGCACAGTGGTTGAGAGTCCGCCTGCCGATGCAGGGGACACAGATTTGTGCCCCGGTCTGGGAGGATCCCACATGCCGCGGAGCAGCTAGGCCCGTGAGCCATGGCCGCTGAGCCTGCGCATCCGGAGCCTGTGCTCCGCAACGGGAGAGGCCACAACAGTGAGAGGCCCGCATACTGCAAAAAAAACCAAAACAAACAAACAAACAAAAACCACATTGAGATATCACCTCACACTAGTCAGAATCACCATCATCAAAAAATCCACAAACAATAAATGCTGGAGAGGGTGTGGAGAAGGGAACCCTCCTACACTGTTGGTGGGAATATAAATTGGTACAGCCACTATGGAGAACAGTATGGAGGTACCCTAAAAAACTAAAAATAGAGCTGCCATATGATCCTGCAATCCCACTCCTGGGCATATATCTGGAGAAAAACATGGTCCGAAAGGATACATGCTCCCCAATGTTCATTGCAGCACTGTTCACAATAGCCAAGACACGGAAGCAACCTACTGTCCATTGACAGAGGAATGGATAAAGAAGATGTGGTATATATATATACAATGGAATACTACTCAGCCATTAAAAAGAATGAAATAATGTCATTTGCAGCAATATGGATGGACCTAGAGACTGTCTACAGGGTGAAGTCAGACAGACAAAGTGAAATATCATATGAGGGCTTCCCTGGTGGCACAGTGGTTGGGAGTCTGCCTGCCAATGCAGGGGACACGGGTTTGAGCCCTGGCCTGGGAGGATCCCACGTGCCGCAGAGCAACTGGGCCTGTGCGGCACAGCTGCTGAGCCTGCACTCTAGAGCTCTCGTGCCACAGCTGCTGAGCCCGCGTGCCACGGCTGCTGAGGCCCGTGCACCTAGAGCCTGTGCTCTGCAGCAAGAGAAGCCACCGCACTGCAATGAAGAGTAGCCCCCACTCGCCGCAGCCAGGGAGGGCCCGTGCACAGCAACAAAGACCCAATGCAGCCAAAAATAAAAATAAAATAAATAAAAAATATATATCATATGATATTGCTTATATGCAGAATCTTAAAAAAAATGATACAAATGAACTTATTTACAAAACAGAAACAGACTCACAGACTTAGAGAACAAACTTATGGTTGGGGGGGGGAGGGTGGCGGGAAGAGATAGTTAGGAAGTCTGGGATTGACATGTACACACTGCTATATTTAAAATGGATAACCAACAAGGACTTACTGTACAGCACACTGAACTCTGCTCAATATTATGTAACAACCTAAATGGGAAAGAATTTGAAAAGGATAGATACATGTATAACTGAATCACTTTGCTGTACACCTGAAACTAACACAACACTGTTAAACAACTATACTCCAATATAAAATGAAAAGTTAAATAAATAAATAAATAAATAATGGAGACCCAGAGCAAGAGCTCTGGTGAGGCCCTGTTTGGTATTATTAAAAAAAAGACTTTTCTTGTTCCCCAGTCCAAAGTAATGGTTCTGTATCTGGGCCTTCAGTGGCTTCACATAGAGGATTAGCCATTATCCCGAATCCTGGAATCCAAATTCTGCAAAATCCTGCCATGCCTAAGAGTGTACGAAGATGTTTCTTTGTCTCTGGGGCACTTTGGTTCAATATAGTTTGTTTTCTATCTGGAGATAACTGTCTACTTCCAGGGTTTATAATATATCCCAGATATTTAAATTGTTGCTTTGAGATTTGTGCCTTTTTGTGGGAGACCCTGCGGCCCTGGGCCCCAAGGAAATTAAGGACTTCAACTGTATCCCGATCTAAGGCCTCCATGGTACGGCTACATATTAATATATCATCCACATACTGTAGAACAGATCCTTTTAGTCCTTATAGAACAGCTCCCTTAGTTCTTTTCTTAGGGCCTGGGAGAACAAGTGTGGGCTGTCCCGAAACCCCTGAGGCAACACTGTCCAGGTATACTGTCGCATTTGGCCCAATTGGGGGTTAGTCCACTTGAAGGCCAACAGATACTGTGATGAGGAATGAACTGGGATGAAAAAAAAGACATCCTTGAGGTCAAGCACAGTAAATGATTTTGCATCCCCCAGAACCTGGACTAATATAAGGATTGGCCACGGGGGATGTATAGGGACCACTGCATCATTTACTGCTCTAAGGCCTGTACCATTCATTATTCCTCAATTAACTTAACAACTGGCAGAATAGGGGCATTGCATGGAGACTAACAGGGCACTAAGAGGCCATGGTTTAAGAATTTATCTATGAGGGGTTGCAAACTCTTTTTTGCTTCCAACTTTATGGGGTAATGTCTCTTGTTAGGATAAGCGACTTCTGGCTTAAGGCTAATTTTTACAGGTTTGGCATTTATAGCCTTCCCAGAGATTCCTTTGTCTCAAAGGAAACTGCAGGGTTTACTGTGTGTAGAATATGGCTGGGAATAAGCCATTGTTCTTCCAGCTGATTTGTCTTAGCCAGAGTCAAGAAAAGGGGCTGCTCGGGGTCTCCTAATTATAACATGGCTCCAAGTGAGCCCAGAAGGTCTCTCCCCAGTAGTGGGGTAGGACACTCAGGCACAACTAAAAAGCCATGTGAGATCAAACACTATTCAGATTGGCAAGTGAGAGGCCCAGTTAAGTAATGGGTATGAGGCTTTCCATCGACAACGATCACTGTACAGCTTTCAGAGAAGAGAGGCCCAGTGTGAGAGATCAGGACAGAGTAAATGGCTCCTGTAT
The DNA here is from genome assembly GCF_008692025.1 of Phocoena sinus. Lineage (NCBI taxonomy): Eukaryota > Metazoa > Chordata > Mammalia > Artiodactyla > Phocoenidae > Phocoena > Phocoena sinus. The sequence continues at coordinate 17,499,690 of NC_045765.1, read as the reverse complement.
CAGTTTAAAAAATGGATTTTCTTACCTGCCACATCAAAGACCACCCAGGGTTCCTTGATGGAGATGGACATCTCACATGGGGGGAACCGCCAGAATCCCTGGGCTGCCTCAGTCACGTAGCATGGCCACCTCAGGAGCGGGAGTCCCCCACCCCTTTGGGAATAGGGAAGGTCCCACTTCCTATGACCTGTTCGTTTGCAGACTGGGCATGGACCAAGGGACTCTTTCTGATATCTGTGGGCCCAGTGGCCAGTTGACTTGCATTTGAAGCATTCCCCCTTGCTAGTTTTACCTCCAGATGAATGGTTAGACTTCCTTGGCTCCCTTGGGTTGTCCTGAGGTTGCAAGGCATGGCTGACAGCAACGGCCATCAGTTTAGCATGAGCACTAGCCTGCCTGTTTTCACATTGGTTCTCTCTTCCTCTTCAGCTTGATCTCGATTATTAAATACCCCAAAGGCCAGCTCTAGGAGTTGGGGCATAGGGGTTTGTGGGCATAATATCAGTGGCAGACTGGCTGATAAAATGTTGTCCCAGCAGGGATTGACACACAGGAGTGGAGGGATCAATGTTAGTAAATTTTCTAAAAACCTTCATACCCGAAAGAGGACTGGATTTTCTTTTTCTTCTTGGGTCACTCCTTTAACCTTTTCATAGTTAACTGGCTTTTTTTTTAAAAAATAAATTTATTTATTATTTATTTTTGGCTGCACTGGGTCTTCACTGATGTGTGCGGCCCCTCTCCAGTTGTGGCGAGCAGGGGCCCCTCCTCGTTGTGGTGCGCTGGCCTCTTATTGCAGTGGTTTCTCCCGTTGCGGAGCACGGGCTCTAGGTGCTCGGGCTTCAGTAGTTGTGCCTCGCTGGCTCCAGAGCGCAGGCCCAGCAGCCGTGATGCACGGGCCCAGCTGCTCTGCGGCATGTGGGATCTTCCGGGACCAGGGCTCGAACCCATGTCCCCTGCATTGGCAGGCGGATTCTTAACCACTGCACCACAAGGGAAGCCCAGTTAACTGGCTTTTTGATACACTTTCTCATCCCTTCTAATACACATTGGATGATGTGGTTCCTGCCCCAACAGGGCTCCTGGCTTAGAAGAGGATCCACCCATGATGAGTAACCTGCAACTGAGAAAGCATTCCTAGAAATGAAGTCCGGCATCCCAGAGACATTTACCAGGAGGCTTTTGTCAGAAGGGGGTCAGAGTGTCCTCCAAATTCCCTTCTTACCTAATGGGATTTTGAGCATCCTCTACTCTCCCATTACCTAACCCGATGTTTCTGGTCAACCCAGTCCCTTGCACAAGAGGTGGGGGGTGGGCATGACATTTGTTTCAGTGCACTGCCAGGACTCTCCTTGAGGGAATCTGTTATCTATAAAGCTTATGCCTTATAATACATTTCCTTATGCGAGGGTGTATTCCTCAAGATTGAGCGTCTACAGAGTTTATAGTGAGGGCTTCTCAGCAGCAGCCAGTCCAAAAGGCTGTCTGTAGCAGTGTATGGGCTGCCAAGGCCTGAAGTGAAGGGGGTCCTAGAGGTGCAAAAAAGGAACTCCTGGAGGAATTGAAGTTGGGCGCAGTAGAAAAAGCCACAGGGGTCAGGACCTCAGGGTCTAGAGGTGGGAGTATTCCCATAGGGGATTTTTGGACATAGAGTAAGGTGAGAGACCAGACAGCAGAAGAACCGAAAACCCTCTCCCCTATCTGCTTGGCAGCTATGATAAAATTGGGAAGAGCCTGATGATTCCATCTGACACAGGCAACAGTTAAGTCTAGACAGTGTTTCCCGTGTAATTTAACATACCAATGAACCCAGTTAGCTTAGGATCTGTCTTTGGGATGCTCCCAGGGCCCTTTGAAGTACCCCAAAGTTAGCTGGAGGTCAAAAGAACTTTAATTAGAATTTGGTATTTGGGAAGTCTGTCAAAAATTTCAAGAAGTTTTTTTTTGGCTATGCTGCACAGCTTGTGGGATCTTACTTCCCCAACCAGGGATTGAACCCGTGCCCCCTGCAGTGGAAGCATGGAGCCCTAACCACTGGACAATCAAGGAATTCCCTCAAAAAGCTTTAGAACACCTGGTCAGATAGGATCATAGGTCATTGTGAAACAATATTTATTCCTTGAGCTAAGGTGAAAAAAGGATTTCAAAAGTAAATACAGGGGCTTATTTCACCATTGGTGGCGCAGTGGTTGAGAATCCTCCTGCCAATGCAGGGGACACGGGTTTGAGCCCTGGTCTGGGAAGATCCCACATGCCGCGGAGCAACTAAGCCTGTGCACCACAACTACTGAGCCTGGGATCTAGAGCCCACGAGCCACAACTACTGAGCCCACGCACCTAGAGACCGTGCTCCGCAACAAAAGAAGCCACCTCAATGAGAAGCCTGCACACAGCAACGAAGAGTAGCCCCCCGCTCACCACAACTAGAGATAACCTGTGTGCAGCAATGAAGATCCAACACAGCCAAAAATAAATAAATAAATAAATGTATTTTTTTAAAAAAGTAAATACAGACCACTTAAAGGCACTGAAACTCACACAACCTTTTATCAAAAGCAGCATTCCAGGAAAACTGTTCTCTTATGAGAGAGAGAAAATAAATCCAGTCCTGCATCAGCCCACTCTTAATAAAATCCATTTACCTAGTCAAATTTAATCCAACCTTAGAAAATCTTGACCATACACAAAACTCTTTTCCCAATGTTCCTTTTCCACAAACCTTTTGCAACTTCCTATAGTCATATTATTTTGTCCCTTATTCTTTTCCCATTCAGAAACAACCAGCTCTAGGACAAAATCACCCTTTTTTTTTTTTTCCGGTACGCAGGCCCCTCACTGCTGTGGCCTCTCCAGTTGCGGAGCACAGGCTCCAGACGCGCAGGCTCAGTGGCCATGGCTCACGGGCCTAGCCGCTCCATGGCATGTGGGATCCTCGCGGACCGGGGCACGAACCCGCGTCCCCTGCATCGGCAGGCGGACTCTCAACCACTGCGCCACCAGGGAAGCCCTCTTTTAACAAAATATATTTCCACTCCTCATACCTTCTTTTACTGAAAATGCACATCCTACTTTCCTCAAGCAACCATGAACTGTCTTTACATTAGCATTCCCTGATTGGAATATTCCATAACCTCTAGAAACATGCAACTTCCCAAAGCACTATTTTTTTGCTCATTGGGGTATGTGGTACAAGACATGTGTTTAATAAAGCCAAACATCTTTAGTTTCCCCCTCATAAGAAGACAAAAGTTGTAAAGTCGTAAATTTAGATCTGTTTAGCAATTAATGTGCCAATATTTCATCTTATTTGAAATGGCCTAGATACTCAATGAATTCCTATCATTTAACTTAATATTGCTTCAAGTTACCAAAATGTGGAGAGACTATTTTAGATGGATATTTCCAAAACATAATTATTCCTATAGAGTTTACCAAAAAGCTCTTACCTCAGTAACATTTACTTAAAAATGTAATCATATCAGGTTATTTTCCCTGTTGACAGATTATATAACAGAAACAATATGCATTTATTGACTTCCAGTAACCCTAGGAACAATGAAAATATTATATTATTCTTAATGTTGATGACTCTAAAGACAGGTCTGTATTAAGCCCACAACCTTAAACTAGCTCTAATACCAGATATTAATTTAATATTGAATATTTCCCAGATCACATGAAGGTGGAATGTATTCTGGCGAGTTTTATATTTCTGAGAATGTATATACATGCTCAGTTTCCTTTAAGCCAATTAAATACAGCTCATTTACAAGTTAATGTTTACATAAAGAGAAACAGAACCAGAGATCTCATAGTTTTCCCACTTGAATTTAAAAAGGTCTCTTTTTTTTCCTCAGTCTGGGGGACTACAGATGGATCAGATAGTTCCTAGAGCCCAGGCAGAACAGTTACATTGCAAAGGCAGAGGAGAGAAATGCAAGCTCCTCTTTTTTATTCTTTTTAAAATCCCACTAAGTAACCCAAGGCTGGAGTCTCAGGCAATGTGAGCTGTGTTTGTATTTCAAGGCTTAAGTCCTCCACAGGGCCCACAATTTCAGCAGAGACTTGCAGGAGCGGTTGGACAGACAAAACTACATAAGACAAAGATCCTTTTACTCGACATGTACCACCAACAAAAACTTGACACAAACAAGAACTTTTCAGGATAAAGGGGATGGGAGTGCAGGTGTAAGGATCAAGGGAGAGATGAAGGGAGGAGAGAAAGACTAAAAAAAAGGAGACAGCAGGAAAATAAAGGTGAGAATACTGGGACAATAGAACTTCCAGCCACTACATGATATGAGTGAATTCTATCACTGTCATAAATCTCCCATCAGGGAGAGCCCACTGGACCAAGGTCTGCATGGTGTGAGGCGAGCCTCTCCCACCTCTGCTTGTCACCCATTGACGGCCAGAGGGAGCATGGTCTCACGTGCTGAGAGGAGTGATACTGTAGCTGCCCAATGTCCACTCTCTCCAAAGGATAAGACATAGGAGTAGGAAAAGACAGAGAAAGAAGTAGAGAGATATAAGGAGAGGGAAAGGGACAAACGGGAGGGGGAAAGCATTGCATGAATGAGGGTACTGAGGCCCCTAGGGGCCAGAAAGGCAGACTTACCAAATGTGGTGACGAGGTGAGGTTCAGGCGATCTCTTGTCACCCACAGGGAAGCTGCTTTCAGTGGTCCCAGAGGTGACCAGATCCTCTCCCGTGAAGAGGGAGAGGTCCCATGTTGGGTGCCAGAAATCTGTTACTGGTCAGGGTTCTTGGCCTTCCTTAATCAATGGAAATTGATAAGAGGCCAGACAAGAAATTTGGGCAAGGCTTTACTGGGGGCCCTGCTGCAGCAGGGGGGCAGTGAAAACAAGTAACAGGTTCCCTTGCTCGCTCCCGGTGGGGCTCGCTGGTTCCTTACATGGGGTGAGGTTAGGGGTGTGTCCGGGGGTTGAGCAGGAGGGGTGGCTTAGGTGGTCTGCCCACCCCTTTGATGGTGCACAGGGGGCATGTGCAGTACCCTGTTTTTGCTCCCGGCTCTTCAGAAGTGGCAGTCAGGTTTTTGGTCTTTTCCTATCTTGCTGTTCATAATTTGCCCCAACTGCCCATGCACACAGTACTTTTTAGTCCCTTGTAGTTTCTTCGTATTTTGTTGCTGGAGGAGATGTTTGTCCAGGAGCAAGCACTGCCAGCAAAGGGTTCCAGGTCCCAGGTCCCAGCTTGTCTCACCTTTATTTGCCTAGACTTCTCAGACCTGGCGAAGGGACCTGAGGGGCCTCAAGTTAATGTGATTGAAGTCCAGATCTGGGTTTCGAGAGTTCACAACGAAAATGTTACTGAGAAGGGGTTGGGGGACCCCCTCACATGGCCTCCACCACAGAAGACGCGAACTCGCGAAGGCCCCAGCTTTGACCTACCTGAGGCCGGTGCCCAGGGCCGTGAAGTCTGGGACGCATGAGCCCACGCGGGGGCCGCTGTCCGGAGCCAGGAGGGCGGGATCCCGGGCGTTGGTCCCCCACCCCGCCCCCTCGTGGTGCTGGTGGCAGCAGCGGATGATGCGGCCCCTTTAAATCCCGGCCGCCCCGCCCTTCGCAGCCGACTCCGCGGCGGCCCGGGATCCAGGCCGGGCCGCGGCTCTCACCGCCCAGCCTAGCCCAGCCTGGCCCGGCCCAAGCGCCTAGCCTAGGCGGTCCACTCCCCGCGCCCCAGAGGAGCCGTCAGCGCGGTGCCCGGCCCAGTCCCCAGCCCGGCAGGCCCGCCCGCATCCCTGCCCGGCCCCGGGCTCCCAGCCCCTCCCTGCCCCGGGGCCGGGGCCCCTGCAGCCTCCAGGTCCCCGCGCCCCGGCCCCGGCCCCCCCGGGCCATGCGGCCTCGGCCCCGCCGGCGCCCACCGCGCACCTGAGGAGATGAGGCTCCGCAATGGCGCCTTCCTGACGCTGCTGCTCTTCTGCCTGTGCGCTTTCCTCTCGCTCTCCTGGTACGCGGCGCTCAGCGGCCAGAAAGGTGAGCCCCTCCCCCGCCGTCGCCCGCCTCGCGCCCCCTCCCACACCTGGGCGCCGGCGGCCGGAGCGGGGTCCGGGCAGCTGCCGCGGAAAGCGGCCGGAAGCCGACGCGGGCGCCCCTTCCCCGCCCGGGCGGTGCGAGAGGACGCCCCTCCCATCCTCGCTCCCACTTGTTTGCTGCTGGAATAACGAAATTCTCCTCTGGCCTGGGCTGGGCCGCGCCGCGCCGGTGAGCGGGAGTCGGGTGCCCCGTGCGCGCTCAGGGCCGGCCTTCGTGAGTACGGTTCTGCCCGTGTTAGGGCGGGTCGCTCCCTCTGGTGAGCTGGGGACCTCAGAGTTCTCAGAGAGGGACAGAGACACAAGGTCACAGAGGTGGCTGTGCCAGAGGGTCCCCAGGGTACCGCTCCAGGCACCTGGGTACACGGATCCTGAGACACGAGTGAGGAGGCAGCCAGACATCCAGGCAGTACCATCACTTCACACCACCTCTCCACCCCAGCCCACTGTGGGTGCGGCTCCCTGGGGCCTCCACAGCCCTCCTCCAGGACATCTGGCCCCAGGACTCCTCCACAGGGATGTGGGTGCTGCGGAATGCTTCCTGTGGCTACTGGCCCGGGGGGATGCATGGAGGGCCTCATGAGCGCCCTACCCAGTCCTGGCTACCGGTTAACTTATTTTGTGTGGTCTCACCTTAAGTTTGGTTAAGCTGGCCAGTCCACCGTCATGGCCCCTCTGCATCTGGCCAGCACACTTAGGACTGAGGGGGCGAGCACTGGCTGGAGTTGCTCTGTGTTGTTTGGGATGGCTGGGGCTGAGTGGGGCCTTGGCTGAGGGTTGAAAGCTGAGGAGGTGCTCGCAGGCCCTTGTCTACCCAGCCTTTAGCACAGGAGGCACCGGGAAAAGCTGCTTCCTTCCTGCCGTCTGGCTTTCCTGCAGGAGGCCTAAGCAGGATCAGGCTGAGGCCAACTGACCCTCTGCCTCCCTCCCACCTCCTGCTTCCCTGTTCCGCAACAGAGGCTGCGGGAGAAGCTGGAGCCTTTCTGACCCTCCAAGTCCCAGTGTCCCCGCCTGGCTCCTGCCCGCCTGGCTCCTGCCCGCCCAGCTCAGCCCAGCCCTGTTTGGGTGAAGGCCTGGGCTGCCCTAGGGGCTCCAGAGCACCTGAGGGGAGACCCCCTAGGACTTGGTACATGGAGGGCATGGCTGGGGCGGAGTTCTCCGTAGATGGGGTGTGTCACCTGGGGGAGGGCATTTTGGACCCTTGAGAGAGTGGCCATGTAAGCAGCCTGGCATGGAGGCCAAGGTGGGGCCATATCTGATGGGCTGGGGCACATTTGTTCAGCTGTGAGTGGAGCGATGACCCCTTGCACCTTGTCCTGGGCTAGGCCGCAGTTCCTGTGTGCCTCCTATGGCAGCCACTGGCCCTCAGCCAGGTGTCAGGAACTGCAGCACCAGCCTCCCACCAGGACATCTTCTCTGTGAGTCTGGCTGGCCACAGTGTCCAGGAGTGCGGGGGATACCCATGGCTCCATTTAGAGCCTACTCTCCCTAAGCGGGGCATCGAGGAGGGCCTGTGGAGCATGAGAGCACCCCTACTCAAAGAAATGTGGGGCTCAGATGCAGGGGTCCTTGTCCCTTGGGTGTGGCAGTCCAGCAGCCTGTGTGACATGTGACAAGAGGGTCACCTGGGCCTTCCCCATCAAGGGCTGTTACTGTTTTGGGAGTCCCAGTAGGGTCTGGTCTTTGGAAGCTTGAAGAGAAGACTGAGTCTGGGCTCTTATATGAACCTTTCTCATTCTTACATTCAGATGACTGTATTAATCCCATGGGGAAACCAGACTAAGTCTGAGGCCAGACTGGACATTGGCTTCCAGCTTGCAGTGAGTAGGAGGCTCAGGAGAGGGCTGGCCCAGGCACCGATGCTTAGAGGAAAGGCAGAGGAAGCCATATCTGTAGGGAAGGGAAGAGATGGGCAAGAAGCCAGAGAGGAAGGGAAAGCAGGAACAGGTGGCATCCTGGAAGCCAAGGGCCAGGAAGGACACATAGGCCTTAGCAAGACGGACCCTAGATACGGGGTTTCAGGCCCACTTTCATATCCAGCCTTGACCAAATTTGTGCAGCAGCTCCACTAATGCTCAAACTGTAGCCCTCAGCCAAGCACCTGCTGAAGGTCCCCAGGGAAAACGGCAAACCCTCCAGGGAGGTGGCCTCAGCCACACAGCCCTCCCCAATGTCTAGGCTGTCCCCTCTCTTGGATTTCAGCAATGATGGATGCCTGTCTTGACCACTGGGATGGTGGGTGCAAGTCCTGGAGAGGAGGTGAACACCTGCACCCTCTCCATGCCCCTGCCCTACTGCAAGACTTTTTAAAAAAAATATTTATTTATTTATTTGGCTGCTCCAGGTCTTAGTTGCTGCCCGCAGGATCTTCGTTGCCACATGTGTGATCTTCCCTGCCATGTGCAGGATCTTTTAGTTGAGACTTGCGAAGTCTTAGTTGCGGCATATGGGATCTAGTTCCCTGACCAGGGATTGTGAACCTGGGCCCCCTGCATTGGGAGCTCAGAGTCTTAGCCACTGGACGGCAAGGGAAGTCCCCTCACCGCAGGTTAACGGCAGACCTTTGCTGGGCCTGGAACCAGCCTGTGCTCCTCTGAGCCTGTTTCCCCTTCCCTAAGTACAGAGCACAAGGTCTGTGCCCCAGCCTGGCTCTTGAATCTGTTTCTTTAACAAAGAGGGAACCAAAGGGAAGACTGTGGTCCATGGGCTTCAGGTATCCTGATTACTCTGCCTTCTGGTGGAGGAAGGGGCGGGAAAGCCTCCAGTAGTGTGACCACAGCTGCCCCCAGGACTTGGGCAGAAGAAGGCTCCTAGGAAGGGAGGCCAGGGTAGGGAGCAGGCTGTGCCCAGGCCTTGGTGGTCAGGGTGATTCAGGTCAGCAGGCCTGTCCCCCTGGGGCAGGCTAAGGTTGGACAGAGCTCAGCCTACTTAAAGATCAGAGAAGGCCACGGGTTTGCGGGGGGTGGGGGGGGTACGTCAGGGGCAGCAACAGCAGTCAGAGGGGGATGAGGTCTCCTTACCCTCCCTCCACTTCACAGAGGGCCCCACTGCAGGGAGCTGCCTTGGGTGTAGCCAGTAGCACAAGGGCTGCCCCTGCAAGACTCAGCAGCTCCACAACACTGGGGTGGCATTGGGGAGGGCATCAGGGACAATGGGTGGGTGGGTAGGGACCCAGGTGGGAGGGAGGCCACCTGCCTGTGTAGGCAGCTCTGAACTCCCTCCTGCTGGGCCTCAGCACCTCCAGTCCCTCCTCCCTACTGGCAGCTGGGCAGGTGAGTGCTGGGGGTGGCCAGCTCCCTGTTCAAGGGGTCAGGTTTCCAGGGTAACCTGGCCTCAGAACCCAGAGCAGAGCCTCAAAGATCTGGTAACCTGACTCCTGACTCCCTCCCCTTGCAGGGCTGTCCCTGAGCACAGAAGCTTGAAGTGGCCTGGCCTTTGGCCCCATGGGCAGGGTGTGGGAAGGGAGATCGGGCAAGCTGCTAACTCTGGAGTGCCTCATCAAGGATCTGCTTGGCTCCCCTGCCCCTCCCCCCACAGCCTCTCCCTCCTGCGTAGGGGCTACCCCTCCCTCTTCCCCAGGACTTAGCACTTCAGCCTCTGCCCCAGCTGCAGAAAGGGGGTGTCCTGAGATGACCGAACTTTGCCTTAGTCATGACCTTTGGTATACCGATTGTGGGGAGGTGACACCATCCCAGGGCATTCTAGGGGCTGTGACCACCCCTCCGCAAGGGATCGAGGAACATAAGAGCTGCCTGAGGGTGAGAGGGGAGATCTGGAAGGCAACTAGGCCTTGAAGGCTACATGGGTTTTCATCAGGCCCAGAAGAGAAAAGGGGATTCCGGTCAGAAGAGACAGCATGTGTGAAAGCATAGACATCAGACAAGGAAAAGGAGGTGTGTGTGATGGCAAATAAAGAGGGCAAAAGCCAATTAGAAAAGGCCTTGAGAGTGCACAGCCTGGCAGGACCTGGCTGCCTCAGCAGCAGATAACGACGTTGTTGATGTTTGTCTCATTCTTGCTCACTGGGCCCTGCCAGACCAGTGGAGCCAGGTACTTGGCACCCTGGAGATCCCTCTCCACTGTCAGGCAGCCCTACCTCTATGCTGCTTCTGGCCCATGTGCACCCCTAGTGCCTGCACATGGTGCCCAGTTGGAGGTTCTGACACAGGCCCCCCTGGGGTGGCATGGTCTAGGCCTAGGACACATCTCCAGAGAAGCAGGCCTCAGCGCACTTAGAGCTCTTGTCACCTTTCTGCTGCTGACTTGCTGAGGGACCCCTGACTAGTTTCTCAACTTCATTTGCTCCTCTGAGCACTGGGGGCTGTAACTGCAACAGTCCCCACCCACCCACCCCCACCGGACTGTGTGAGATTGCAAATCCAGAGCTGGTGCCTAGTGTAGAATGACAACCATGAGGACAGTGACAAATGGGTGCATGGGGCTCAGTACTACTTGCAGGATATGGGGGAGAGTCAAGGGAGGTTTTCTGTCCCCATGGGGCCTTGGGGATGGGGCTGCCTGTGATCTCTGTGAATGGGGATGGGAAGCAAAGTGCAGAGGCTGAAAGAAGGAGCAGGGCAAGGTTGGCCTCAATGCCAAGGGCTCCTTGAGGAAGGTCTGGGTCCTTGTGCCCTGTGTGGGACCTTGGGTGCCCTACTTCCTGGAAGGAGGAGATGCTGCAAGGAGAAGCAAGAGGGGGCTTTGGGAGGAGAGGGGAGGGGATGGAGAGGATTCAGTCTGAGCCTTTTCAGCCTCAGCTTAGGTTTGTCTCACCCGGGGCTGGAAGTGGTCCTGTAGCCCTCCCACTTCAGATGTCTCCTCAATGCAGAAAATAAAGGGAGAGCACTGGAGAGGGTCAATTCCCCAGTGGAGGCTTTTCTTCCCCAAGTGTGAGTGTCACTGTGACTTCAGAGTGACCCTTATGTAACCCCATGTGGCTCACATGTGGCAGGCATATGAACAGATGTGTAGGCTAACACTCAAGGAGCAGTACCTCAGCTGTATGCTGCCCCCTGGTGACAGCCTGTGTACCACCCACAGGCGATGTGGTGGACGTGTACCAGCGGGAGTTTCTGGCGCTGCGTGACCGGTTGCACGCAGCTGAGCAGGAGAGCCTCAAGCGCTCCAAGGAGCTCAACCTGGTGCTGGACGAGATCAAGAGGGCCGTGTCGGAGAGACAAGCGCTGCGAGACGGAGACAGCAATCGCACCTGGGGCCGCCTAACCGGTGAGCGCAGGAGCGGGAAGTGGCAGGGGATGCGAGGCTGATGGCAGACCGCGTTGTCTGACGTGTCCCTTCCCGACCCCCCCAGAGGATCCACGCCTGAAGCCGTGGAACGTCTCGCACAAGCACGTGCTGCACCTACCCACTGTCTTCCACCACCTGCCACACCTGCTAGCCAAGGAAAGCAGCCTGCAGCCCGCCGTGCGCGTGGGCCAGGGCCGCACCGGAGGTAGGGGTGGGGCCCGGGAGTGGCGGGTGGTGGGACGACCCCCACGCAGTGCCCAGTACCAACCCTCCGCGTCCCTGCAGTGTCAGTGGTGATGGGCATCCCCAGCGTGCGGCGCGAGGTGCACTCGTACCTGACTGACACGCTGCACTCGCTCATCTCAGAGCTAAGCCCACAGGAGAAAGAGGACTCGGTCATCGTGGTGCTGATCGCTGAGGCAAGTGGGCTGGGGCACGGGTCGAGGGGATATTCAGAGGAAGACACACGGCACAAAATAACAAGGAGAATGAAAACAGCAACATTTCGGAGGAAAAAACTCAGAAGTTCAATCGTCAGTTTCACTCACAAACTTAACAAGATAAAAAGTTAAAAGGAAAGACATTTTAGCGCCCCCTCGTGGAGATGCCAGTTATAGTCTGTCCCACCCCTTGGACCGAGGTATCTAAAAGGGCTTTTTCTGAGGCACCTGTGACCCCCAGGCCCAGCCTTACTTAGCCTTCAGGATGGTGGGCTCACTCCCTCCATGTGGGAGAGAAGGCTGTGTCCTTCCCTCAGCCCTTTCTTCCAGGCCATTTGGGCTGGCAGCCTGGCTCATGGAGGGCACTTGGTCTCCCCACAGACTGACCCACAGTATACCTCGCTGGTGACGGAGAATATCAAGGCCTTGTGAGTACAGACAGCCCGACAAGGCTGGTGGAGGGAGGACACTTTGCGGGGTGTTGGGCAGACAGGTGCCGGCTGTGCCCCCCCCCCCCCCAGCAAGGTGCGCCATCCCTCTGTGGGAAAGGGTGCTTCCCTTCTTGATGAAAGGGGGTGGGCATGTAGAGATGACCCAACCCCTCTGGAGCCTCAGTGCCTCAGTAGGATGGGTGTGGTGTCAGGGGATGTCTGCCTGGTGGGCCTTAAGAAAAGGACGGGGTCTAGCTAGCTCAGCTCTGTCCCTGCTCCAGTCCCTGGAGGCTGTACACTCACTGGGCCTTCCTGTCCCCCAGGTTCCCTACAGAGATCCATTCTGGGCTCCTAGAGGTCATCTCCCCTTCTCCCCACTTCTACCCTGACTTCTCCCGCCTCCGAGAGTCCTTTGGGGACCCCAAGGAGAGAGTCAGGTACTAGCACTACCCACCTCCCTGTGCCCCCAGCACCTGCCCACCTGTGCTAAGAACCTAGTCTGTGGGTGTATGAGTCCTGGGCACTTCCCTGCAGTGCCTCCATTGTTCCATTGGAGGACCCCTGCATGGGGGGGTGGGGGTCTCCTACCCACTCAGTGGCCTCTGTGGTAGCCACATTGGAGGTGGAGGGGGTCTGAGCTCTTGAGGCCCCTGCCCCTGGCCCACAGGTGGAGGACCAAACAGAACCTTGATTACTGCTTCCTCATGATGTATGCGCAGTCCAAAGGCATTTACTACGTGCAGGTGAGCACTGAGACCCTACTCTGTCCCTTTTCCCCCTGGACCCTGGATGGGCCTGGGTGGCAAGCCCTGCCCTGCCCCTGTGCCCATCCTGAGTCCCGGCCCCCTTCTACCTACCCACCACTGTGCAGCTGGAGGATGACATCATAGCCAAGCCCAACTACCTGAGCACCATGAAGAACTTCGCACTCCAGCAGCCCTCAGAGGACTGGATGATCCTGGAGTTCTCCCAGCTGGGCTTCATTGGTGTGCCACCCCCCTCCCTGCCCCGCTGACCTAACCAAAATATCTCCATCCAGCCCACTTCTGCCTCTGTCATCATCTCAGTCCCACGCCCTGTTCCGAGCCCTAGTACCATGCAGTGTCGTGCTCTGAGCCTTTGCCTGGAGTGCCCGCTGCAGCCCCACCTGGCCTGTTCCTGCCTGCCCTCTGCATCGGGATGTTTGGGTTCACCATCCCGTCTGCTCTCGTTACCTGCACCTGCCTGCAGCCAGCCAGAGGTTTTGCTGTGGGACCCTTCCCAGAGTCCCCCACAGGGACTAAGAGGAAGTAGGGCAGGGCAGAGCTGCCTACTCAGCACCCCTTTCCCTCCAATCCCACCCCCAGGGAAGATGTTCAAGTCACTGGACTTGAGCGTCATTGTGGAGTTCATCCTCATGTTCTACCGGGACAAGCCCATCGACTGGCTCCTGGACCATATTCTGTGGGTGAAGGTCTGCAATCCTGAGAAGGATGCGGTGAGCAGAACCTGCACAGAGGCGAGAGGGGGCAGTGGAGCAAGCAGCCTCCAGTAGGGACTGTGTCGGTGACCATGCACCTGACAGGAGGAGACTGCGCTGCTGGCTGGAGGAGTTTCTGTCTTCAGAGGTAGAGTTGAGTTGAGCCCTAGCGTGTGTCACCCTCCCTCCACAGAAGCACTGTGACCGGCAGAAGGCCAACCTGCGGATCCGCTTCAAGCCATCCCTCTTCCAGCATGTGGGCACTCACTCCTCACTGGCGGGCAAGATCCAGAAACTGAAGGTGGGCAGTGCCACACTCAAGCCTAGTTGAGTACAGCAGAGCCTGGGCTGAGGTTGGACAAGGAGGTAGCAGGGCAAGTCCAGGGCCCACCCTAACACCATTGTCCCTCCTCCACTGTAGGACAAGGACTTTGGGAAGCAGGCACTGCGGAAGGAGCATGTGAACCCGCCAGCGGAAGTGAGCACGAGCCTCAAGACATACCAGCACTTCACCCTGGAGAAGGCCTACCTGCGCGAGGATTTCTTCTGGGCCTTCACGCCTGCTGCAGGGGACTTCATCCGCTTCCGCTTCTTCCAGCCACTGCGACTGGAGCGGTCAGTGCCAGCGCCCACAGGTCCACCTTGGGGGAGGGGCAGGGTGGCTACCAGGGTAGAGGCCTCACCACAAATTTCTGAACCTGCAGATTTCCCTCTGTGACCCACCCCTGCAAACTACTTAACCTTATTAAGTTTTCTTATCTGAAAAGTGGGGCTCAGAACAGTAGTCACTTTGTAAAGACTAAGTCCAACAGTGCCCACAGGAGCTCAGTGACATTGCCCATCACCATTGTCCTTACAAGTAAGGCCCTGGTTGCCTTGCACAGTCCAACGGCTGCCCCGGGTGGTGCCCAGCCTCACCCAGTACCTCAGGGCCCACCTACTGCACTCCTAGCCCAGGCCTGGCTTTTCTCTGCTGGGTAGTGTGCCTGGGCAGTGCCCCACCCCTGCAGCAGCTCACAGGCCTGTCTGGCCACAGGTTCTTCTTCCGAAGTGGGAACATTGAGCACCCAGAGGACAAGCTCTTCAACACATCTGTGGAGGTGCTGCCCTTTGATGTGAGTGTAGTAGCAGGTGGGTGTGCACTGAGGCCTGCCCCTTCCACAGCCACTGGCTTCAGCCCCTTGATTTTGTCCCCAGAACCTCCAGTCAGACAAGGAGGCCCTGCAGGAGGGCCGTTCAGCCACTCTCCAGTACCCTCGGAGCTCTGATGGCTACCTCCAGATCGGTGAGTGAGGGGCAGTCAAGTGGAGGTGAGGGGAGAGGCAGGAGTCTTGGGACAACCTCTCATTGCTGCACTCCCCCAGGCTCTTTCTACAAGGGTGTGGCACAGGGAGAAGTGGACCCAGCCTTTGGCCCCCTGGAAGCACTGCGCCTCTCCATCCAGACAGACTCGCCGGTGTGGGTCATTCTGAGTGAGGTGATATAGGGCAGGGCTGGGTACAGGGAATGGGGAGCTGTACCAAATAGCTAGACCAGGGCTGCTCTCTGAGACCCAGCTGACACTGAGCCCTGCTCTTCCAGATCTTCCTGAAAAAGGCTGACTAAGCCAAGGGCTTCTGAGGGTGCGTTTTGGCTGGCCCTGAAGCCCACGAGACCTGGGATGTCGTCGCCGCTGCCCCCGGAGGGCCAGGCCTGGCCACCCCAGTCTGAGGGGTTCTGCCTGGCACCCCACTCCATTGGCCTGGGGTGGCCGCTGGCCCGGAGGCCCCAGGAACTGGTGCTGCCCCGCCCGCCGGCCGCGGGGAAGAGGCAGGAGGCCCCCACACTGTGCCTGAGGCCGGTCCGCGCCGCCCGGAACCGTTCGCACCCTGGCCCCCTTGAGCCAGGCCTTTATAGAAGAGCCTTTTCCTGGGCGCCCACTGTCTCCGCGCGAACACTGGAATGCATATACTACTTTATGTGCTGTGTTTTTTATTCTTGGATACATTTGATTTTTTTCACGTTAAGTCCACATATACTTCTATAAGAGCGCTCCTTGTAATAAAGGGTTAATGAAGTGTGTGCCTGCTCCGAGCTCACAGCCTGGCGCCTAGCCGCTCAGCGATACCACCTGGCGACCCCGCCCTCCGCGCAGTTCCGCAGGACCTCGCTCGCATTCTCTGGGAGGGTCCCGGCCGCCCGGCCGGTAACTCCCTGATGGAGCTGGTGCGGAATCTGGGTCCACGCCCCCAAACCGCCCCCGCTTCCGTGATAACCCTCCTTGGAGCGCGCCCCCTAGCGCCCATCATACCTCCCCAAGTGCCTGCAGCCGCCTCTCACCAAAGGCGTCCCCCCACCTCCTCCTCCCACTCCTTCCTGGGTCTCAGTTAGTCCCACCTTTTCCACCGTCTCCAAGGCTCTGCTCCTGTCCCCAGTCTGTGACTCATTTTAGGTTCTCCCATCCATCTCAGGGCCTTTATTTTTGCCCTGCTTTGAAAGCTCCTCTGCCTGCTCAGCTAAAAGTCACCTTTTTAGGGACTCTTCCCGGCCAGCAGGCCTTCCCCAGATCTGGTCCCCCGAGACACTAGGACGTTTACTGGAGAGCGCCTCTTAAAACTACATTGATTAAGTTCATCGTCGTTCTCTGCGGGCCGCAACAGGTTGCCCTGAACCCTGCATTGTTCTAGATGCCGGTAACCGAGTACCGACCCAAAAAAAGCCCCTCGTATCGGCTGTGAAGTCCAGGGTATGAGGAATAGGGCGGCTGAGGGTCAGTGGAGAGGCAGGCCTCATAGGAGGGGGACAGGCGAGGAAAGAGCTGACCGCAGGGAGGAGGAGCCGTGGGGGGAGCCCCGGCGGGAAAGGATGTGTGACTAGCAGCGTGGGGGAGCAGGGCGGGAGAGGACCGGACCCAGGGCCCGATCGAGCCCCTGCCCGAGAGAGGCCTCTTTCCTTCCGCAGCCCGACAGACTGCTGTGGCCTGAAGCTAGGCCCCTCCAAGCTCTACAACGCACAGTGCGCAACCCACTCCGACCCAGACAGTGCACTCGAGATCACGCTTTAATGAGAGTCTGGGATGGGGGCGAGCACCCTCCCCCGTCCTCCAGGAGGCTCCGCCCACCCGGCGTCCTCCGTCTCAGGCCTTCTGCAGCAGTTTCCGGAACTGTCCGAGGAGCGCGGCCGGGAGGAAGTGGGCGAGTAGGCCAAGCGCCGCCAACACCACAAGAAGCCAGAGCGCGCGCGCGCTCGCGTACAGCGGGCCCAGCCTGCGGGCAGTGCTCAGCGGGGGCGGGGCGGGGGCAATGGCCCCACCCCAACCCTACGGCCCGCCTCCACCAGGGCCCGCCCACCTGCCCCCAAAAGGGAACCGCCTCCAACCAGTCTCCTGGTCCCGCCCGGCATCCGCTTGCGGCCTCTGCCGTCAAGACCCTGCCCACAAGCCAAGCCACCTTTCCCCGCCCCGGTGGACCTCCCGGGGGCCCCGCCCCGGTTCTCACCTTTGCTGCGCAGATCTCGCGTAGCCCTGAAAGTAGCGGAGGCGCGCGAACAGGTATACCAGGCCACACAGTGCTGCCGCCCCTGGGAAAGGGGAGGGCGGGGTGGGGTGAGCCCACTGATGCGGGGACCCCCGGGGCTCTAGTGCGTGCGCCCCTGGCCCGCTCTCAGACCTTCGTGAAAGAAGATGCCGGCGACCCAGAGCGTGGCGAGGAACAGCGGGAAATACTCGCTGCAGTTCACTCTGCGGTGGGGGAGGAGCGGCATGAGGGCGCCGGCTTGGGGCCTCCGAGCCTGACCGCCCGGGGCTGCCTAGCTCCCTGCCCCGCGCCCTCCCACCGCGCCTCACTGGGCTCGGTAGATGCGCTCGAACTCCGGCGGGCCGGTGGTGAGCGGCGGAGACACGTGGAAGGTCCTGCGCGCCGAGATCACCTGCAGCGAGAAGTAGGCTGGGGGAGGAGGTGTTGCCGGAGTCAGATCTGGCACCCAGACTCCCGGCCCCGCCTCCAGTCTGGCCGCGCTTTTCTTTTCCCAGCTCCACACCCTGCTCGTCACGACTCCCCTTTAAAAGCCCGACCAAGGGGACCGCCGGCCCCTGCTCTTCGAGCTTGCCCTGTGTCCACGACACTCAGTGGGGAGGGCAGGGTGCCCGCCTGGGGCTCTGAGAGGCCCTGTCCAGCCCAGTGAGTGTAGGGGAAGGGATGACACGTCACAGGACACCTGCCCGCAGGATTTTGCTCCTGAATCATTTCACTTGCAAAACACAGGCAAATGTCCAACTCCCATCCTCTAGGCCTGGGCTTTGTCCCATCCTCTAGGCCTGGACTTTGGCCCAGATTCCTGGAATGGAAGTGCCACACCTAAGAGCAGAGTTGGCTACATCCTTCCAGGTACAGAGGATCACACACTCTGTGACCAACTGTCCCTGCTCTGCCACCCACAGAGCTCACCAGGAGGGACCTCCCGACCAAGCCTGGGTCGCTGTGCCTCCAAACTGGTGTGGGTTCCTGCCTCAGTTTCTCTGTTCAGGCTCTGCCTCAATCTGACAGACACCCTCTCCTCTGCCCCCAGGTGGTTACGGCTGGGACTATTCTAGTCCAACCCCAAGCCACCAGGGCTCTGCCCCTCTCCCTTCCAACATGGGTGGGTACAGAGGGTGGGCTGGCCCTTGAGGGTCTGAGTGCACAGGAGCCCTTCTCTTTGCCTGAGGCCAGGTGCCCATCACACAAACAGTCCCAGTACTGGGTGTCTCCAACTATCTTCCTGCAAGTCCCATGGCCCTGGTGCCCTTGGTGCCAGGCCCTCTGCAGACATATCCCAACAAAATGTACACTGTGGATACCAAGGGTAGCCTTGCCAGCACAGCGTATGTGAGGAGGGGCTGAGGGCCAAGCTTACTGGTATGGCTGGAGATCAAGTCAGCCTGTCTGCTCAGCCATTCCAGGGCCCCTGCCCCAGGCTGTGTCTTGTCCTAGCCCATACAGTGTGAGGCAATGGTGTCCTCCAAAGCCAGAATATCTATCCCAGGAATGTGTCTCTAGGGCTTGTCTGAGAAGGGCACCAAGCAGGCACCTTTGGGGACCAAAAAGCAGGTTTCAACCCTGTCTAGCTCCACATGGTTCCAGCATAGAGAGGGTGACTTTGAAGGCAGGCCCAGGGGATGGGGCCCTCCCACTGGGACACCCAGAGAGGGGACCGCTGGGGAGGGCAGGGATCAGCTGGAGTAGGGCTGCATCAAGCCCATGGCTGTCCCACTTCTGTACTCACCATCAGAACACCCATTCATCCTGGCACCCTGCCCCCCTGCTCAGGTCCTAGAGCCCAACATAGCTGGATGCCCCACCTGCTCCCTGAAAGCCCCTGCCCTCCTCCAGGGTTCTTTATGCTGGCTGAGGTGCCACCCTCCAACCCCAAGCCAGGCAGCCCACATGCCTACCTCAGTTGTTCCTCAGGGGCCATTTTCCATTTCGCTGCCCATTCCCTAGGTTGGGTACCTCTCAGCCTTGGTCCCTGCCCAGGGTTTCACAGTTTGCCCTGCAGACACCCCTCCAGGGCTTCCCCCTCCCCACTTGGGGAAAATGCAAGCCCCTCAGCCCTCTGGTGGGGGCCAGAAGAGCTTTCATACCAGGAGTCTGGGCTGTCCCTCACCTGGGCCTGGACCCCAGCACCTCCCCAGTGCCTAGAGGGCAGAAGGCAGACTGCAGGGGTCCGAAGCCCACCCATTGCCAGAGCAGAAGCCAGCCCACCTTGCAGCAAGACTCCCAGGAGGGTGACAGTGGCCAGAAGAGCCACTTCGTCCTTCATGGTGCCGGTGGCTCTGTCGGGCCAGGCTGGACTCTGAGAGGGCTTGCTGTGGGGCTCTTATCACCCTTGGCTGCTGCTCAGAGGCTGGCCCAGGAGAGGAAGAGTGGCCCGCTCTCCCCGCCCCTTCTCAGTGGAGGGGGTTGGGGAAGGGGGCGTGACCATTGCTTGAGAGACCTGGGGAGCCTGGTCAGGCTGAGCAAGAGGAAACCAGGGCCAGAGCTTCCCTGGTGGCGCAGTGTTAAGAATCCGTGAACACAGCCTGCAGGGGGTTAGTGCACCACGGCTAGCCGGGAGGGAGTCCGGGGAAAAGTCTGGACCTGCCTAAGAGGCAAGAGACTTTTTCTTCCCTCTTCGTTTCCTGGTGCGCGAGGAGAGGGGATTAAGAGCGCTGCTTAAAGGAGCTCCAGAGACCCGCGGCTAACAGCGCGGACCACAGAGACGGGCATGAGACGCTAAGGCTGCTGTGCCGCCACCTGTGTGCGAGCACAGGTCACTATCCACACCCCCCTTCCGGGGAGCCTGTGCAGCCCGCCACTGCCAGGGTCCCGGGATCCAGGGACAACTTCCCCAGGAAAATGCATGGTGTGCCTCAGGCTGGTGCAACGTCCTGGCGGCCTCTGCCACCGCAGGCTCGCCCCGCACTCCGTACCCTTCCCTCCCCCCGGCCTGAGTGAGCCAGAGTCCCCGAAGCAGCTGCTCCTTTAACCCCGTCCTGTCTGAGCGAAGAACAGACGCCCTCCGGCGACCTACACGCAGAAGCGGGGCCAAATCCAAAACTGAGCCCCTGGAGCTGTGAGAACAAAGAAGAGAAAGGGAAATCTCTCCCAGCAGCCTCAGAAGCAGCGGATTAAATCTGCACAATCAACTTGATGTACCCTGCATCTGTGGAATATATGAATAGACAACAAATCATCCCAAATTGAGGAGGTGGACTTTGAGAGCAAGATTTATGATTTTTTCCCCTTTTCCTCTTTTTGTGTGTATGTGTATGCTTCTGTGTGAGATTTTGTCTGTATAGCTTTGCTTCCACCATTTGTCCTAGGGCTCTATCCATCCGTCTTTTTTTTTTTCTTAAAAATTTTTTTTCTTAATAATTATTTTTTATTTTAATAACTTTCTTTTATCTTCTTTCTTTCTTTCCTTCCTTCCCTCTTTCCTTCCTTTCTCCCTCCCTCCCTCCCTCCCTCCTTTCTTTCTTTCTTTCTTTCTTCCTTTCTTTCTTTCTTTCTTTCTTTCTTCCTTCCTTCCTTCCTTCCTTCCTTCCTTTCTTCCTTTCTTTCTTTCTTCTTTCTTTCTTTCTTCTTTCTTTCTTTCTTTCTTTCTTTCTTTCTTTCTTTCTTTCTTTCTTTCTTTCTTCTTTCTTTCTACTTTTTCTCCCTTTTATTCTGAGCCGTGTGGATGAAAGCCTCTTAGTGCTGCAGCCAGGAATCAGTGCTGTGCCTCTGAGGTGGGAGAGCCAACTTCAGGACACTGGTCCACAAGAGACCTCCCAGCTCCACATAATATCAAACGGCAAAAATCTCCCAGAGATCTCCATCTCAACACCAGCACCCAGCTTCACTCAACAACCAGCAAGCTACAGTGCTGGACACCCTATGGCAAACAACTAGCAAGAAAGGAACACAGCCCCATCCATTAGCAGAGAGGCTGCCTAAAATCATAATAAGTCCACAGACACCCCAAAACACACCACCAGACGTGGACCTGCCCACCAGAAAGACAAGATCCAGCCTCATCCACCAGAACACAGCCACTAGTCCCCTCCACCAGGAAGCCTACACAACCGTCTGAAACAACTTTAGCCACTGCGGACAGACACCAAAAACAACGGGAACTACGAACCTGCAGCCTGCAAAAAGGAGACCCCAAACACAGTAAGATAAGCAAAATGAAAAGACAGAAAAACACACTGCAGATGAAGGAGCAAGATAAAAACCCACCAGACCTAACAAATGAAGAGGAAATAGGCAGTCTACCTGAAAAGGAATTCAGAATGATGATAGTAAAGATGATCCAAAATCTTGGAAATAGAATAGAGAAAATGCAAGAAACATTTAACAAGGATCTAGAAGAACTAAAGATGAAACAAGCAACAATGAACACAGTAAATGAAATTAAAAATACTCTAGATGGGATCAATAGCAGAATAACTGAGGCAGAAGAACGAATAAGTGTCCTGGAAGATAAAGTAGTGGAAATAACTACTGCAGAGCAGAATAAAGAAAAAAGAATTAAAAGAACTGAGGACAGTCTCAGAGACCTCTGGGACAACATTAAACGCACCAACATTCGAATTATATCGGTTTCAGAAGAAGAAGAGAAAAAGAAAGGGACTGAGAAAATATTTGAAGAGATTATAGTTGAAAACTTCCCTAATATGGGAAAGGAAATAGTTAATCAAGTCCAGGAAGCACAGAGAGTCCCATACAGGGTAAATCCAAGGAGAAATACACAAAGACACATATTAATCAAACTGTCAAAAATTAAATACAAAGAAAACATATTAAAAGCAGCAAGGGAAAACCAACAAAAAACACACAAGGGAATCCCCATAAAGTTAACAGCTGATCTTTCAGCAGAAACTCTGCAAGCCAGAAGGGACTGGCAGGACATATTTAAAGTGAGGAGGAGAAAAACCTGCAACCAAGATTACTCTACCCATCAAGGATCTCATTCAACTGAAAGCATTTCCTCTAAGATCAGGAAAAAGACAAGGATGTCCACTCTCACCACTGTTATTCAACATAGTTTTGGAGTCCTAGCCACAGCAATCAGAGAAGGAAAAGAAATAAAAGGAATATAAATTGGAAAAGACGAATTAAAACTACCACTGTTTGCAGATAACATGATACTATACATAGAGAATCCTAAAGATGCCACCAGAAAACTACTAGGGCTAATCAATGAATTTGGTAAAGTTGCAGGATATAAAATTAATGAACAGAAATCTCTTTCATTCTTATATACTAATGATGAAATATCTGAAAGAGAAATTAAGGAAACACTCCCATTTACCATTGCAACAAAAAGAATAAAATACCTAGGAATAAACCTACCTAGGGAGACAAAAGACCTGTATGCAGAAAACTATAAGACACTGATGAAAGAAATTAAAGTTGATACCAGCAGATGGAGAGATATACCATGTTCTTGGGTTGGAAGAATCAATATTGTGAAAATGACTATATTACCCAAAGCAATCTACAGATTCAATGCAATCCCTATCAAATTACCAATGGCATTTTTTTACAGAACTAGAACAAAAAAATCTTAAAATTTGTATGGAGACAAAAAAGACCCTGAATAGCCAAAGCAGTCTTGAGGGAAAAAAGTGGAGCTGGAGGAATCAGACTCCCCGACTTCAGACTATACTACAAAGCTACAGTAATCAAGGCAATACAGTACTGGCACAAAAACAGAAACATAGATCAATGGAGCAAGATAGAAAGCCCAGAGATAAACCCGTGCACCTATGGTCAACTAATCTATGACAAAGGAGGCAAAGATATACAATGCAGAAAAGACAGTCTCTTCAAGAAATGGTGCTGGGAAAACTGGACAGCTACATGTAAAAGAATGAAATTAGAACACTCCTTAACACCACACACAAAAATAAACTCAAAATGGACTAGAAACCTAAATGTAAGACCAGACACTATAAAACTCTTAGAGGAAAACATAGGAAGAACACTCTTTGACATAAATCACAGCAAGATCTTTTTTGATCCACCTCCTAGAGTAATGGAAATAAAAATAAACAAATGGGACCTAATGAAACTTCAAAGCTTTTGCACAACAAAGGAAACCATAAACAAGACGAAAAGACAACCCTCAGAATGGGAGAAAATATTTGCAAACGAATCAATGGACAAAGGATTAATCTCCAAAATATATAAACAGCTCATGCAGCTCATATTAAAGAAACAAACAACCCAATCCAAAAATGGGCAGAAGACCTAAATAGACATTTCTCCAAAGAAGACATACAGATGACCAAGAAGCACGTGAAAAGCTGCTCAACATCACTAATTACTGAGAAATGCAAATCAAAACTACAATGAGGTATCACCTCACACCAGTTAGAATGGGCATCATCACAAAATCTACAAACAACAAATGCTGGAGAGGGTGTGGAGGAAAGGGAACCCTCTTGCACTGTTGGTGGGAATGTAAATTGATACAGCCACTATGGAGAACAGTATGGAGGTTCCTTAAAAAACTAAAAATAGAATTACCATATAATCCAGCAATCCCACTACTGGGCATATACCAGGAGAAAACCATAATTCAAAAAGACCCATGCACCCCAATGTTCATTGCAGCACTATTTACAATAGCCAGGTCATGGAAGCAACCTAAATGCCCATCAACAGACGAATGGATAAAGAAGATGTGGTACATATATACAATGGTTTATTACTCAGCCGTAAAAAGGAACGAAATTGGGTCATTTTTTGAGACGTGGATGGATCTAGAGACTGTCATACAGAGTGAAGTAAGTCAGAAAGAGAAAAACATATCGTATATTAACGCATATATGTGGAACCTAGAAAAATGATACAGATGCACCAGTTTGCAGGGCAGAAATTGAGGCACAGATGTAGAGAACAAACGTATGGACACCATGGGGGGAAAGTGGCGAGGGGGTGGGGGTGGGGGTGTGATGAATTGTGCGATTGGGATTGATATGTATACACTGATGTGTATAAAATGGTTGACTAATAAGAACCTGCTGTATAAAAAAGTTTTTTAATTTTTAAAAATTAAGAAAAAATTTTTAAAAAGAAAAGAAACCACAATCTCAGTACCATAGACAATCATAAGCAGTACACAACTCACACCCTAAGCTTAAATTTAAAAAAAAGAGGTTTATTTTGAAATTGTTTTACTTACAAAATTTTTGCACAAATAGCACACATTTCCCATCACCCAGCTTCCTCTAATGCTAACATCTTATATAATTATAATTCAATTATGTAAACTCAGAAATTAACATTGGTACAATAGTATTAGCCATTTTACAGATCTTACTGAAGTTTCACCAATTGTGCCACTAAAATAGTACAAAGACCTCTAAAACATTACTCAAAGTTGTGGCAGACACAAAACACATATCGTTCGATTCCCTTTATATGAAATGTCCAGAAAAGACAAATCCATAGAGACAGAAAACAGATCACTGGTGGCCAGGGGCCGGGAGCATTACTGGAATGATGAAAATGTACTAAAACTGAATTGTGGTGAACTTTGCACAACTCTGTAAATTCACCAAAAATCGTTGAATTTTATACTTAAGATGGGCATATGTTATGGTATGTAAATTATACCTCAATAAAGTTGTTTTTAAAAAATAGTACAAAAGCCAGGCAGCCGGAGCCCTCCAATGTACCGCACCGCCGCCTTGACGGCGGGTACGGTGCGCCGCCTCTTGGCCGTGTCAGCGGTAACGAGAGCGGCAGGGGACGCGGCGCCGCGCAGTCCCCTGGGGACCCCAGGAGGCAGCCACAGCACACTCCACCAGGCCCCACAGCAGTCGCTGGAGCCGGCCGGAAAGGGCGGAGGCAGGGGCTCTAGCAGCGCCCCCTGCCCAGCCGAACCCTAGACCCCTCGTACCCCACGGACTTGGAGGGCTCGGCTTCACCACCACCCCAGGCCCCCGCTGACTTTGACTTGGCCTCTCAGTCTGCGGGTGAGGGAAGCGATCAATGGCCTTCCCACCGCACCCACTCCGGGGGCCTTCTCAGCGCGCGAAGCGCTTCCTCGCTAGGGAAGGCGGCGTAGGGTGCAGGAGGAGGGAGCACATAGAAAAAATATTGACTGGGACTTCCCTGGTGGTCCAGTGGTTAAGCCTCCGTGTTTCCAGTGCAGGGGGTCTGGGTTCCATCCCTGGTCGGGAAACTAGATCCCACAGGTCTCAACTAAAGAGAATGGACTTGAGGACACAGGGAGGGGGAAGGGTAAGCTGGGAAGAAGTGAGAGAGTGGCATGGACATATATACACTACCAAAAGTAAAACAGATAGCTAGTGGAAAGCAGCCGCATAGCACAGGGAGATCCGCTGGGTGCTTTGTGACCACCTAGAGGGGTGGGATAGGGAGGGTGGGAGGGAGATGCAAGAGGGAGGAGATATGGGGACATATGTATATGTATAGTTGATTCACTTTGTTATAAAGCAGAAGCTAACACACCATTGTAAAGCGATTATACTCCAATAAAGATGTTAAAACAAAAAGTTAGCATGTTACATAAAGACAGTACTTTGATTAAAACCAGGAGACTAACATTGATCCAAGACTATTAATCTACAGACCTTAACCAAATTTCAGTATGTTGTCCCATAACATCCTTTTTCTGGTCCAGGATCATGTGTCCTTGGTCTCCCCCAATCTGAGACAATTGGATGGGTCTTCAGTGTGCTTTCAGTGATCTTTCATAATCTCAACACTGATGAAGAATGTGAGTTATTTTGTAGATGACTCTCAATTTGGATTTTCTGATGTCTTTACATGATTATACTTTTTAAAAAGATTTTATTTTATTTGTGGCTGTGTTGGGTCTTCATTGCTGCGTGCAAGCTTTCTCTAGTTGTGCCGAGAGGGGGCTACTGTTTGTTGCGGTATGTGGGCTTCTCATTGCGGTGTCTTCTCGTTGCGAAGCACAGGCTATATGCGCGTGGGCTTCAGTAGTTGTGGCGCATGGGTTCAGTTGCTCCGCAGTGGGATCTTCCCGGACCAGGGCTTGAACCCATGTCCCCTGCATTGGCAGCTGGATTCTTAACCACTGTGCCACCAGGGAAGCCCTCTTTACATGATTAGACTGAGGTTATTCATTTGGGCAAGAATGCCACTGAAGTGATGTGTGTCCATGCTTCTTATCACAACCCTAAGCTTTCTGCACAAGGAAATAACATTTGTTATGATGGCACGTCTTGCTCTTGACTTAGCCCACTTGTTCCCAGCTCATGCTCCACCCTGTAGAATCACCTTGCAGATTCATGGCTCTGACCTTAGCCCTCCTCAGCCTGATTCTGTTTGGGCACCTGGGGTCCCTTATGCACCCCCAGGATCCCTGAGCACCCTTCCCGGGCAGCCCTGTCCCTCTCTGTTTTCCTTGTTGGATTTCTATCTCCCCACCCTTCCAAGAGTACCTGGGAGGAGATGACTGCTCTCTGCCTGGTCCCCAAGTCCCACATGTTGTTGATGCTCAAAGAAACATACCGATGAATGAGCAAATGACTGACTATCAAGTTGGCCTGGCTGCCTTCCCTCTATTCTCTCCCTGGAAACCATTGAACTTTTCACCAGCTCTACAGCTTTACCTTTTCCAAAATGTCATATGATTGGAATCATACAGTATGTAGCCTTTTCATATTGGCTTCTCTCACTTAGTAATATGCATTTAAAGCTCCTCCATGTCTTTTCATGACTTAATAGCTCATTTCTTTTCAGTGCTGAATTATATTCCGTTATCTGGGTGTATCACAATTTATCCATTCACTAGTGAAGGACATCTTCGTTGCTTTCAAGTTTTAGCAATTACGAGTAAAGCTGCTATAAACATCTATGTGGAGGTTTTTGCCTAGATGTAAGTTCTCAACTCATTTGGGTAAATACCAAGGACTACGATTGCTGGATTGTATGGTAAGAGCATGTTTAGTTTTGTAAGAAACTAGCAAGCTGTTTTGCAAGGTGGCTGTACCATTTTGCATTCCCACCAGCAATAAATGAGACCTCCTGTTGCTCCACATCTTTGCCAGTATTTGGTGGTGTCAGCATTCTGGATTTTGCCATTCCAGTAGATGTACGTGGTATCTTGTTTTAATTTGCATTTCCCTAATGACATATGATGTGGAACATCTTTTCTTATGCTTATTTGCCATCTGTATATCTTCTTTGGTGAGGTGTGTGTTAAGGTCATATGACTGTTTTTTTAAATTGAGTTGTTTGTTTTCTTACTGTTGAGTTTTAAGAGTTATTTGTACACTTTGGATAATAGTCCTTTATCAGATGTGTCTTTTGCAAATATTTTCTCCCAATCTGTGGCTTGTCTTCTCATTCTCTTGACAGTGTCTTTGACAGAGTTTCTGCTCTGTCAAGGACAAATTTTAATGAAGATAAATTTTAAAGAAGTCTGTATTATCAATTATTTCTTTCATGGATTGTGCCTTTGGTGTTGTATCTAAAAACTCATCACCATACCCAAGGTATCTTCTAGGAATTTTATAATTTTGCATTTTACATTTAAATCTATGATTCATTTTGAGTTAATATTTGTGAAGAAGGTAAATAAAGTCTGTGTTTAGATTAATTTTTTTGCATGTGGATGTCCACTTGTTCCAGCACCATTTGTTGAAAAGACTATATTTTTTCCATTATATTGCCTTTGCTCTTTGCCAAAGATCAGTTGACTACATATATATATATATATATACATATATATATATATATATAAACATCTTTATTGGAGTATAATTCTGATAAAGATGTTAATATATATATATTTTTTTTTTTTTTTTTTTTTTTTGCGGTACACGGGCCCGTCACTGTTGTGGCCTCTCCCGTTGTGGAGCACAGGCTCCGGACACGCAGGCTCAGCGGCCATGGCTCACAGGCCCAGCTGCTCTGCGGCATGTGGGATCTTCCCGGACCGGGGCACGAACCCGTGTCCCCTGCATCAGCAGGCGGACTCTCAACCACTGCGCCACCAGAGCAGCCCTGGAGTATATTTGCTTTACAGTGTTGTGTTAGTTTCTACTGTATAACAAAGTGAATCAGCTATATGTATACATGTATCCCCAAATCCCCTCCCTATTGCGTCTCCCTCCCACCCTCACTATCCCACCCCTCTAGGTGGTCACAAAGCACCAAGCTGATCTCCCTGTGCTATGCAGCTGCTTCCCACTAGCTATCTACTTTACATTTGGTAGTGTATATATGTCAATGCTACTCTCTCACTTCATCCCAGCTTACCCTTCCCACTCCCCGTGTCCTCCAGTCCAAAGATCAGTTGACTATATTTATGTGGGTCTATTTCTGAGCTTTCTATTCTGTCCCATTGATAGATAAATAGTTTGTTCTTTCACCAATACTACACTGTCTTGATTACTATAGCTTTATAGTGATTTTTTTTAATTTTATTTTTATTTATTTATTTTTTGTTGCATTGGGTCTTCTTTGCTGTGCGCAGGCTTTCTCTAGTTGCGGCAAGCAGGGGCTACTCTGTTGTCGTGCGTGGGTTTCTCATTGCAGTGGCTTCTCTTGTTGCAGAGCATGGGCTCTAGGCATGCGGGTCTCAGTAGTTGTGACACATGGGCTTAGTAGTTGTGGCTCGCGGGCTCTTGAGTGCAGGCTCAGTAGTTGTGGCACACGGGCTTAATTGCTCCGTGGCATGTGGGATCTTGCCGGAGCAGGGCTCGAACCTGTGTCCCCTGCATTGGCAGGTGGATCCTTAACCACTGCATTACCAGGGAAGTCCTATAGTGATTCTTGAAGTCAGGTAGTGTCAGCCCTCCAACTCTGCTCTCCTTCAATATTGAGTTGGCTATCTGGGCCTTTTACCTCTCTATGTAAAATTTAGAACCAGATTGTTGATGTCCACAAAATAATTTGCAGCAGTTTTTACTGGAATTGCTTTGAGTCTATTGATCAAGTTGGGAAGAACTGGCATCTTGACAATATTGAATATTCCTGTCCATGGACATGGAATATCTCTCCATTTATTTAATTCTTCTTGGATTTCTTTCATCAGAGTTTTGAGTGTAGCTTTTTAGCAAGTTTTGAAACCAGGAAGTGTGAGTCCTCCAAATGTGATCTTCATTTTCAACATTGGGCCATTCTGGAGTCATTGAATTTCTCTATGAATGTTAGGATCACCTTATCAATTTCTACAGAGAAGCCAGCTGGGATTTTAATTGGAATTGTGTTAAATCTGTATATTAATTTGGAGAGTATTGTCATCTCAACATATTAAATATTCTGATCTGTGCACATGAAATGTATTTCCATTTATTCAGATTGTCTTTAATTTCTTTCAACAATGTTTCATAGTTTTCAGAGTATAAGATTTGAATTTCTTTTGTTACATTTATTTCTAAATATTTTATTCTTTTTGATACTACTGTAAATGAAATGGTTTTCTTAATTTCATCTTTAGATTATTCAACAAAATGTATGGAAATACAACTAATTTTTGTGAGTTGCTCTTATATTCTTCAGGAGCTTATTTATTAGTTCTATTAGCTTTTTTTAAAAAAATTGATTAATTTTTGACTGCATTCAGTCTTCGTTGCTGCAGGCGGGCTTTCTCTAGTTGCAGCAAGCGGGGGCTACTCTTCATTGTGGTGCACAGGCTTCTCATCACGGTGGCTTCTCTTGCTGTGGAGCACGGGCTCTAGGCACGTGGGCTTCAGTAGTTGTGGCACATGGGCTCAGTAGTTGCGGCTCACAGGCTCTAGAGCACAGGCTCAGTAGTTGTGGCACATGGGCCTAGCTGCTCTGTGGGATGTGGGACCTTCCTGGACCAGGGCTCAAACACATGCCCTCTGCATTAGCAGGCATATTCCTAACCACTGTGCCACCAAGGAAGTCCCTCTATTAGCTTTTTAAATGAATTTCTTAGTATTTTCTATATACAAGATCATGTCATCTGCAAATAGAGATAGTTTTTCTTCCTCCTTTTGCATGTTTTCATTTTCTTGCCTAATTGCCCTAACTAGAAAATCCTGAAGTTGCAAAAGCCTTATCTTGTTCTTGATCTTAGGGGGAAAGGATTCAGTTTTGCACCATTAAGTATGATGTTACCTGTGGGTTTTTGTAGATGTCTTTTATCAGGTAGTCCTAGTTCACTGTCTGTTTTTATCATAAAAACAGTGTTGGGGGCTTCCCTGGTGGCGCAGTGGTTGAGAGTCCGCCTGCCGATGCAGGGGACACGGGTTCGTGCCCCGGTCCGGGAAGATCCCACATGCCGCGGAGCGGCTGGACCCGTGAGCCGTGGCTGCTGAGCCTGCGCGTCCGGAGCCTGTGCTCCGCAACGGGAGAGGCCACAGCAGTGAGAGGCCCGCGTACCGCAAAAAAAAAAAAAAACAGTGTTGGATTTTGTTAAGTGCTTATTTTACATCTTTTGGGATGATCATATGTTTTTTTTCTTTATCGTATTAAAGTGATGTATTACATCAATTGATTTTTGAATGTTAAACTAACCTTGCATTCCTGGTATAATTCCCACTTGGTCATGATATATAATCCTTTTTGTATGCTGCTGGATTTGATTTGTTAGTATTTGTTGAGGATTATTAATACTTTTCTTTAAATCTTTGAAATAAACTTTATATCATCACCTTTAGAATAAAATCAGTATTATTTTTCATAAATAGAAAACAAAACAATGTGATCAAATTCTGGCTAGATATTATTGTTTGTCCTGGGCTTAAAGCCCATGCTTTGTCGTTGTTGTTGTTAAAAACAGAATAGAGGGGACAATGCATGCATGCATCGATTAAAAAAAAGACTGATTTTTTGAGATATCAAATATATGAATATTTAAACATTCATGAATGTGTAATGATAGTTGCTTGCTAAAGGACTAACTTATTCTTCTGACAATTGACAAATACAAAGAAAGAAGTAAGCATTTGTCTTGTGTACACTTATGTGAGGGTCAGTCAGGTGTGGCCACAGGAGAGGCTCAGGAGAACAAAGTTCATTATACTCGCAGGTCCTAGAGACAGGAGGCAGGGCACCCCACACAGGGCCACATGGGAAAGCAGCAGAGTGGTCAGGAGGCAGAAGATAGCAGTGAGGGAGAAAAGTCTAGGTCCTGGGGTTCCCACAGGAAAGGCAAGGCAGGGCAGGGTAAACAGCTTATAACTGCCTAGTTGGGATACTGTTAGCAGGCTCTAAACTGTAGGGGTGGTCTCTAGCTGCCTGATGCCTGGCCCTGGGATGATTAAGGCAGAAGAACAGTGCCTCCTGAGGCGTGGGGCCCAGATAGAGGAGCTATTTCTCTGGATTGGTTAGTTTGCATATCAAAGGTAAGAACCCAGCTGAACTTGCTATTGAAACCATGTAACTCAGATTGGGACTTGAACTCATGGTCTTTTAACTGAGATCACACGCCTGGTCTCAGGACTTAATGAAGGTCAGGTTCTTGATGTCTCATCACAGAAAGAATTCAGTGAGAGACAAAGTGATAGGTAAGAAGTGGATTTATTTAGAGAGAAACACATTCCACAGACAGAGCGTGGGATATCTCAGAAGGCAAGAGAGACACCAGGATATGGAGTTGTCAGCTTTTATAGGGGTGGGTAATTTCATAGGCTAATGAGTGGGAGGAGTATTCCAGCTATTTTGGGGAAGGGGTGTGGATTTCCAGAAGTTGGGCCATCGCCTACTTTTTTATCTTTATGGTCAGCCTTGCAACTGTCATGGCGCCTGGGGGTGTGTCATTGAGCTTGCTGATGTGTTACAATGAGGCTCAAGGTCTAGTGAAAGTTGATTCATCCTCCATCTTGGACCTATTCGGTTCTAATCAGTGTATGTTGTGTCCTTTGGCTATGTCATTCTTCTAAAGGTTGTGCCCTGCCCCCTTCCCTGATGTTTCACTGTGGGGCCTTTAGGGACTTTCCACCCCCTCACTTGTTCCCGTAAACCAATTCTTCTCCCTATCGTGCGCCACTCCTTCTCCCTATCGAAACCAATTCTTCTCCCTATCGTGCGCCACTCCTTCTCCCTATCGAAACCAATTCTTGGAGTTTTTCAGTTGACGGGGACTTGCCAGACAGCGGGTAATTTTCCAGTTGCCCGTAACAGGTATACGCCCTAACCGCCACAATGAACAAACAACTATAACGGCCAGAAGGTGGGACAAAAGTTCCTAAGCCAATGAATTCAAAAGTCACCACATTTTCCCAATCATTGTGAGAATATACCCGCCCTATGAGTAAATAAACCTATAAAAAGTATGTGATTCCGCTTTTAGGGGTTCCACATCGGCCTCCTGCGTGAGGTTCAGGGAACCCCGATGCATCGGCTCCTAATAAACCTCTTGCGTGTTGCAACGGCTCTCGACTCTTGGCGGTTCTTGGGCGAGTTGGAATCCCTCGTAGACCGTTTGGGTCTAACATTTGGGGGCTCATCCGGGATCCCCGCTCGCCCCCGGGTCACAAGAACATCGGGAGTCGGAGGTATCAGGTAGGCTCGAGCCCAATTGTCTGTTTGTTTGTCGTTTGTTTGTTGCTAGCCGCCATTAGGAAAAAGCCGTGCGAACCGGCTTGCTGTGAAATCTGTATTGGACTCCTGGCTAGGCAGACGTGCCGAAAGCTGGTGTCCACGGGCCCCGGGGGACGCCCTGGTGGTCCATCTGGAAGGAGAAACAAATTTTGTCTCCCCTTCATCTGGTTCTGGCAGGTTATATAAGCTGCCATCTGAATTTGAGTTGGTTTCGGGTTTAAGTTCGCGGCGGCAATATCAATGTGTGTCTTTTGAAATTTTATTGTTTTTCTGTACTATTATCTTTCTTTTGACGGACGACAATGGGACAAACTATGACGACTCCTCTTTCTCTTACCCTAAGCCACTGGACCGAAGTTAGGGCTAGGGCCCACAACCTTTCGGTAGAAGTAAGGAAAGGAAAATGGCAAACGCTGTGTACCTCTGAGTGGCCTACATTTCAGACAGGGTGGCCACCCGAAGGATCTTTTCTGTTAGATAAGGTTGGGCTAGTCAAGTCTAGGGTCTTTAACACAGGACCCCACGGACACCCAGACCAGATACCATATATCCTGGTCTGGGAAGATCTAGTTCTCTCCCCGCCTCCGTGGGTCCGGCCCTTTGTTTCCTCAACAGGCACGTCTGCATGCGCTCCAGCACAATCGGAGATATTGGCCCTGAAGAAAACCCCAGACACGGAAAAGTCATCTGCCGCCCCGGACCCGCCAAAGGCGATATATCCTGACCTGCAGTCTGATTTGCTTCTTCTAGATTCCCCACCTCCTTATCCTCCGGCCCTAAATCCCATGTCGCCCCTAGGACCCCCAGCTTCACAACCCTCCGCACCAGTAGGGCCACCTGTTATGGCGGAAAGGGGGGGGGTCCCTCGGCGGGCACCAGAAGCCGGAGGGCTGTTTCCCCGGATTCTACTGCTTTACCCCTTAGAGAATATGGCCCCCCCGATAACCACGGGAATAGGCCCCTTCAATACTGGCCCTTTTCCTCTGCAGATCTTTATAATTGGAAGATGCATAACCCTACTTTCTCTGAAAACCCACAGGCTCTTACTGCTCTAATAGAGTCTCTTGTCTTCTCCCACCAACCCACCTGGGATGATTGTCAACAGCTCCTCCAGACTCTCCTCACAACTGAGGAGAGGCAACGGGTTCTCCTGGAGGCTAGAAAGAATGTGTTAGGCGCCAATGGACAACCTACCCAGTTGCCTAATGAGATTGATGCCGGTTTTCCACTCGTCAGGCCGAATTGGGACTTTAATACCCTGGAAGGTAAGGAGCACCTGAAAATGTATCGCCAGGCTCTGGTGGCGGGTCTCCATGGAGCGGCCAGGCGCCCCACGAATTTGGCTAAGGTAAGAGAGGTAACTCAGGGGCCCCAGGAATCGCCAACCGTGTTCCTAGAACGCTTAATGGAGGCTTTTAGATGATTCACTCCTTATGATCCAACCTCTGAGGAACATAAGGCCACCATAGCAATGGCCTTTATTGACCAGGCGGCCCCTGGTATTAGAAAGAAGTTACAAAGGCTGGATGGCCTACAAGGTTTCTCCCTTCAGGACTTAGTAAAAGAGGCAGATAAGGTATATAATAAGAGGGAGACAGAAGAAGAAAGGGAAGAAAGAAAGCAGAAGGAACAAGAGGTTCGTGAGGTAAGACGAGATAAGAGGCAAGAAAGACATTTGAGTAAGATACTGGCCACTGTAGTCAGAGGAGGAAACAGTAGAGACAGAAATAGACAGGAAGGGCGAACAACGGATAGAAGGCGGCCATTAGACAAGGACCAATGTGCCTACTGTAAAGAAAAAGGTCATTGGGCAAGAGAATGCCCTAAAAAAAGGAACGGAGGAAGGCCAACCAGAGATAAAATTTTAACATTGGAAGAGGAAGATTAGGGAAGTCAGGGCTCGGACACTCTCCCCGAGCCCAGGGTAACTCTTAAAGTGGAGGGGGAACCCGTCCAGTTCTTGGTGGACACCGGAGCCCAGCACTCAGTCCTCCTCCATTCAAAGGGCCCCCTTTCAACTAAAAGGTCATGGGTCCAGGGGGCCACTGGAAATAAGCAGTACTCATGGACCACCCGAAGGACAGTAGATCTTGGGGTGGGATGAGTAACCCACTCATTCTTGGTCATACCTGAGTGCCCATACCCTCTGCTAGGTAGAGACTTACTCTCTAAGGTGGGGGCCCAAATCCACTTTCAACCAGAAGGGCCCACCATAACTGACAACCAAGGGAGATTACTCCAAATCTTGACCATGAAACTGGAAGATGAACACAGGATATATGAAACACCCTCGCCTCCACAAGCTGACATGCAGGATTGGATGACTAGGTTTCCACAGGCTTGGGCAGAAACTGCCGGTATGGGAATGGCAAAATATCGGCCCCCCGTGGTGGTAGAACTTAAAACAACCGCCACCCCAGTGACGGTCCGCCAATACCCCATGAGTAAAGAAGCCCGAGATGGCATCCGTCCTCAAATACAAAGGTTGCTGGAATTAGGGATCCTGGTAAGGTGCCAATCTGCATGGAAAACCCCTCTTTTGCCAGTTAAAAAGCCAGGAACTAATAATTACCGACCGGTACAAGACCTACGAGAGGTAAATAAGCGGGTGATGGACCTCCACCCCACGGTACCCAACCCCTACAATCTCTTAAGTACTCTTCCACCTCAGCACACTTGGTACACTGTTTTGGATCTTAAAGATGCTTTCTTCTGCCTGAGACTTTCTTCTCTCAGTCAGCCTTACTTTGCCTTCGAGTGGA
Organism: Phocoena sinus; assembly: GCF_008692025.1. NCBI lineage: Eukaryota > Metazoa > Chordata > Mammalia > Artiodactyla > Phocoenidae > Phocoena > Phocoena sinus. The sequence continues at coordinate 17,464,295 of NC_045765.1, read as the reverse complement.
AGGATCCAGCCTCTGGGATGTCAGGCCAGCTGACATGGACTCGCCTGCCACAAGGATTCAAGAACTCCCCCACCATTTTTGATGAGGCTCTCCACCAGGATTTGGCATCTTAATAGAGAATCCAATCCCCAGGTAACTCTACTTCAATATGTCGATGATATTCTTTTAGCTGCTGAAACCCAAGAGGACTGCATCAAGGGAACTGAGAGGCTGTTAACAGAACTGGGAACATTGGGATATCGGGCTTCAGCAAAGAAAGCACAAATATGTCAACGACAGATTAGTTACCTGGGGTACTTGTTAAAAGGAGGACAGAGATGGCTTTCGGAAAGCAGGAAAGACACCGTTGCCCGGATACCGGCCCCCAAGAGTCCCAAACAAGTTAGGGAATTTTTGGGGACGGCCGGATTTTGTAGGCTATGGATTCCGGGGTTTGCTGAATTAGCAGCTCCTTTATATCCCCTGACCAAAAATGGCATCCCTTTTGCTTGGGGTGATAAAGAACAACGGGCTTTTGACCGAATTAAACGAGCCCTACTATCAGCCCCGGCTCTGGGGCTACCAGATGTTACTAAGCCTTTTCATCTGTACGTGGCCGAGAATAAAGGCATCGCAAAGGGAGTACTAACTCAGAAACTGGGCCCCTGGAATCGCCCGGTTGCGTACCTATCAAAGAAATTGGATCCTGTGGCAGCAGGATGGCCCGCCTGTTTAAAAATAATCGCCGCGGTGGCCGCTTTGGTCAAAGATGCTGACAAACTGACTTTGGGGCAGAACTTAACGATAACAGCCCCCCATGCATTAGAAAGTGTAATTCGCCAGCCACCCGACAGATGGCTAACAAATGCCAGGATGACTCATTACCAAGCCCTGCTGTTAAACTCAGATCGTATTAAGTTTACCTCAGCCACAGGACTCAACCCGGCCACCTTGCTACCCGACCCTGACCTGGAAAGCACTACCGTCATCCATGATTGTCAGGAAGTACTGGCTGCAGCACACGGTAGCAGACCAGACTTGATGGATCAGCCCCTCCCCAACGCCGACGTTACCTGGTTTACTGACGGAAGCAGTTTCCTAGAGGAAGGTAAGCGTCGGGCGGGAGCTGCCGTGGTAGACGGGAAAGAGGTCATCTGGGCAGCCGCATTACCGCAAGGGACATCGGCCCAACGGGCTGAAATAATCGCCATGACTAGAGCATTGGAACTAGCAGAAAACAAAAAGGTAAACATCTATACGGACAGTAGGTACGCATTTGCTACCGCCCATGTCCATGGGGCCATGTACCAACAAAGAGGGTTGCTCACCTCGGCGGGCAAAGAAATTAAAAACAAAGAAGAAATAGTGGCACTGCTAGCTGCCCTCATGCTCCCCACTAAAGTCAGCATCATTCATCGCCCCGGACACCAGAAGGACAATACCCCGGTGACAAGAGGCAACAACATGGCAGATAGGGTGGCACGAGAAGTGGCTCTACGGGAAATCATACTAGAACTATCAGATGAGAGTCCTGGGAAACCAAATGATAGGGGAACAATTACCCCAGCCATAACTAAAGTAACATTATCTCCTCAACAAGCAAAATCCATGCTACAACAGATTCACAGATGGACACACTTGGGAACCAAAAAGATGGTGTCCCTACTACACAAGACAGGTTATGATACCTCTGGATTAACCAAAATAGCTGAGCAGATTGCACGAGAGTGCATTCCATGCCAACAGGTAAACTCCCATAAAGGAAAACTTGAGGTCGGAAAAAGGCTCAGAGGAGACCGCCCAGGAGCCTATTGGGAGGTCGACTTCACTGAAATACGCCCTGGAAGGTACGGTAACAGGTATCTTCTAGTTTTTATAGATACCTTCTCAGGATGGGTAGAAGCTTTCCCGACGAAGGAGACAGCTACTGTGGTGGCCAAAAAGATCTTAGAAGAAATTTTCCCCCGGTTCGGGGCACCAAAGGTAATAGGATCAGATAATGGTCCCGCCTTCGTCGCCTAGGTAAGTCAGGGTGTGGCCAAATACCTGGGGACTGATTGGAAATTACATTGTGCCTATAGACCCCAGAGTTCAGGACAGGTAGAGAGAATGAATAGAACTCTAAAAGAGACCCTAACTAAATTGTCCATAGAGACTGGCGGTACAGATTGGACGGTGCTCCTTCCCTTAGCCCTGTTCCGGGCTAGAAATACCCCCTCCCGCTATTATCTTACTCCATTTGAAATACTATACGGGGCCCCACCTCCTCTTTTTACGCTAAGGGAAAAATTAAGTCCTGACTGCCAGAATAACACTGACTTATATGCTAGGCTGTTGGGACTCCAGTTGGTCCAAAAGGAGGTGTGGTCCCAGCTGGCAGAGGCTTACCGACCAGGAACACCAGCAGAGGCTCATCCCTTCCAAGTCGGAGATTCCGTGTACGTCCGTCGGCACCGAACCCAGACTCTAGAGCCTCGGTGGAAAGGACCATACATCGTCCTGCTCACCACCCCCACGGCTATAAAGGTAGACGGCATCGCTGCGTGGATCCACGCTTCACACGTGAAGGCCGCACCAGCATCTGCAACATCGGAATGGCGAGCCCAAAAGACCAGCAACCCGCTCAGGCTCAAGCTTCTGCGATCATCAGATTTATAACTTTAACTTTGTTACCCCTACTGACTGTGAGTAATTTTAGTCCTCACCTGCCCCAGCGTTTAACCTGGCAGGTAATTTCCCAAACTGGAGATGTAATATGGTCTGTTAGCCATACTGCTGCTCCTTGGACCTGGTGGCCAGACCTTTTCCCCGATGTTTGTAAATTAGCCATAGGAGCTCCCAATTGGGACACAGCACACTCCCATGATCGTCAAAATGCCCCATCCATACCCGGTCGGGCTGGCCAATACGGCTGCCAAAACTCGGGTACGCGACAGAAACTTAGCAACCCTACCTTTTATGTATGCCCGGGATTTCATCGCCATAGGTCCCTAAATTATCAATGTGGGGGAAAGGAACATTTTTATTGTAAAAGCTGGGGGTGTGAAACCACAGGAGACACCTATTGGAAGCCCACCTCTAGCTGGGACTTTATTAAGGTGACAGCCAATTATACACACCCAACCAACCCCTTAACTTATAGGCCTGAATGTACTAAATGGTGCCATCCCCTTAAGATCTCTTTTAGTGAACCAGGAAAAAAGGATAAAAACTGGATAAATGGCCATTCATGGGGAATCAGGTTTTATAAAGAAGGATATAATGATGGATTACTAATGACCATCAAACTAAAAATTGAAACCCCTACTCCAGTTCCTATAAGCCCCAACCCTGAGATAGGGCACTCTTCGCTACTTTTGGCCCCTCCCACAGCGTTACCAGAGATAAGAAACCAAACTTCTGAGCCAAAAGGAATGACAATCAAGCCCAAGACCCCCCCCCCCCCCCCCCCCCCCCCCCCCCCCCCCCCCCCCCCCCGGGACTGAATGCTCTCATTGGTCCAGGCGGCTTTTGAGGTTTTAAATGCCACAAACCCGGAGGCTACCAAATCATGTTGGCTTTGCTATGCTGCTCCTCCCCCTTATTATGATGCTATAGGATATAATTCTAATTATAATAATGTTAACACTCCAGATCAATGTCGATGGAAACAAGAGGGAAATAGTAAATTGACCCTGGCCTCAGTATTAGGAAACGGTACATGTGTAGGAACGCCCCCCTCGTCCCACCGACATCTTTGTGCCAATTTAAGCCTCCCACAGGGCTCAGGGTATCTCCTCCCTCCTCCGGATGGATGGTGGGCATGTAACACAGGATTGACCCCCTGCATTTCTTTAGAGGTCCTTAAAGCTTCAACCGATTTTTGTGTGTTAGTTCAGCTGGTCCCCAGACTCATTTATCATTCAGATTCATCCTTCCTAGATGAATATGAGGGCAGAGGAAGGTTTAAGAGGGAACCCATAACACTCACCCTGGCTGTACTCCTAGGACTAGGAATGGCAGCCGGGGTAGGAACGGGTACAACAGCCCTCATCCAACAACCCCACTATTATGATGCCTTAAGACAAGCTGTAGATGTTGACCTCCGGGCATTAGAAAGTTCCATAACTCAGTTAAAAGAATCCCTCACCTCCCTTTCAGAGGTGGTAATGCAAAACAGGAGGGGATTAGATCTGCTGTTCCTTAAGGAGGGCGGACTATGTGCTGCACTAAAAGAAGAATGCTGTTTTTATATTGATCATTCTGGGGCTATCACCAAAACTATGGACAAACTTAGGGAGCGCCTGGACAAAAGAAAACAGGAAAGGGAAAATCAAAAAGGATGGTTTCAATCATGGTTTGATAAATCTCCCTGGCTTACTACTTTAGTTTCCACCTTGTTAGGGCCCCTCATTATTTTATTGTTGCTTTTAACTTTCGGACCATGCATTCTGAATCGTCTGATAGCCTTTATTAGAGAACGCATTAGTACGGTACAAGTTTTAATGCTAAGGCAACAATACCAAAACTCGCAAAAAGAAACTGAAATTCCATGATTGAAATTAGTTACAAAAAAAAAAAAAAAGGGGGGGGGGGAATGTGGGGCCTTTAGGGACTTTCCACCCCCTCACTTGTTCCCGTAAACCAATTCTTCTCCCTATCGTGCGCCACTCCTTCTCCCTATCGAAACCAATTCTTGGAGTTTTTCAGTTGACGGGGACTTGCCAGACAGCGGGTAATTTTCCAGTTGCCCGTAACAGGTATACGCCCTAACCGCCACAATGAACAAACAACTATAACGGCCAGAAGGTGGGACAAAAGTTCCTAAGCCAATGAATTCAAAAGTCACCACATTTTCCCAATCATTGTGAGAATATACCCGCCCTATGAGTAAATAAACCTATAAAAAGTATGTGATTCCGCTTTTAGGGGTTCCCCATCGGCCTCCTGCGTGAGGTTCAGGGAACCCCGGTGCATCGGCTCCTAATAAACCTCTTGCGTGTTGCAACGGCTCTCGACTCTTGGCGGTTCTTGGGCGAGTTGGAATCCCTCGTAGACCGTTTGGGTCTAACATCACTATCTCCAAGAATTGGCTACCCCAAGGGGCAGTCTGTCACCTGCCAGAAAGGGATTTTAAGATGTCAAAACATTATAATAAACAAAAAAAATTTTAATACATACATATAGATATACACACGCAATAGAGCATTTATCTTGCTTTGCTTGTCAAACTGAGTATCGGGGCAACTAAAGAATAGATGAGAGAAAATTCTTTCTTTACAGATGAATTCTAGATACTATATGAAGTAGGAGTGAGCCTGTGATGACATCATAGATCTAGATCATTAACAGCTCCTGAAACCAATAGGTGGCAGGTTGAAAGGGACCTTTATAAGGGAGGAGACAGGCTGTCATCATCTGAATCCCTCAACAAACGTAGCTTTGCTGATAGTGGAATAACCAGTGATCACATTGCCTCCAGAGGTGTTGCAACAGAAAGCTCTCTTCCTCCCCTCCGAGGTCTTTTGGATCAAACTGCCTGTGTGCTGGAAGTAGGCAGGATAGAGGGCACCACAAGAAGCCCAGACAAACCCAGAATGTGGGTCCATTATAGAGGAGATTTGGAGACAAAAAGAAGTTCCCTGCTAAGTGTGCTGTACTGAGGGGTCATGTTACACTTCCTGCGGGGTACACACCAGGGACCTTGCTTTGCAGAAGGAATAGCTGAGGCTCAGAGGTGAGAAGTTTGTGCCCAAGGTCACAGGGACCAGAGAAGCCAGGGGCAAGCCAGGGACTTCCACAACTTGGCGGTTTGGGGTGGGGGGCTATGTCTGTCCTGCTCAGCACTGGGTGCCCTCAGCGTGATACCAAGCAGGGACATGTGGGGCTCCTGGGCACAAAGCCTTTCTGTGTCCCCCATTTCTTTGATATCAGGAAATAGCCTTCATTCAACCTCCATGACGTTCCCTGAGTTCCAATGGGCAGATTCAAGCAGTTGTTAATTAGGGAAGGGAGGGGATGCAAGATCAGGGAGAAAACAGTCAAGAGAAACAATAGTGCAGCCTTGGGGCAAGGTCCTGGCTCCCCATCAACGGCTACATGCAACAATAACTTTGAGCTGTTTTGCAGAATCCGAAACCCCCTCCAGGTGGGAGAAGTTATCAATTAAAATGACGGTATGCTGTCCACAAGCACGGAGACCCCAGACCAGTTGGACGTGAAGGTTGATGATGCTGACTCCTACTTACCTCACCACCAACCAGTCAGAAGAATATCCATGAGAAGATCACACCACGCCCTCTTTGAACCATTACTATTAAACTTCTCACTACCCTCTCCAAGATGGAACATACAGTTTTGAGGGCATTAGCCCGCTGTGGCACCATTTGTCTGGCAAAACAATAAAACTATTCTTTTCTACTTCATCCAAAACTCTGTCTCCAAGATTTAATTTGGTGTTGGGGTACAGAGGCTGGATTCGGCTTCAGGCACTTAGTAGGTGCCTGGTTCTTGACGGATGAGTTCAGATCCAGTGACTGCCATGGCTCATGCTCTTAACTACGACAATAAATCTTCTCTTGGAGGAACCTCTAACTTGTACAGGGTGACAACAGTAGACACAGACATCTTCCACAGAAAGCTCTTCTGACTGACCAGCAAATCTCTGCTCTTTGCAGCCATAGGTCCCAGGCTCCATGCTGGGTGCTAAGGAGCCTGAGGGATCCCACTCTGCAGTCTCCTAACTCTCCTCCTCACCCTGACTCATCAACTGGAAATTTCCTCTTCCTTCTGCTCTTCCTCCTCTTCCTGCCTCTCCTATCTTCCTCTTCATCTCCCCCTCCTCTGAGCATTAGCTACTCCTTGGACAAAGCAGCATCCCTGATGTGCACCCAGCAAGGAAACATAAAAAGACTTAGTGAATGAGACCCCTCAGCACAGCAACACTTAGCACAACAAGACTTTAGTATAAAGCTACAGTAATCAGAACGGTATCGATGCCGAAAACTTCTCTGTACACCGGCGCCAAACCGAATCTCAGAGACACAGTTTTGGGTGAATTAGAAAAGGATAGCTTTATTACTTTGCCAGGCAAAGGAGGACAAAGCAGGCTCCTGCCTCCAAAAACTATGTGTCCCCACCCAGGAAGATTCGATGAGGAGTTGTTGGGGTTTTTTTGTTTTTTAAAATTAATTAATTAATTAATTTTTGGCTGCGTTGGGTCCTCGTTACTGTGCGCAGGCTTTCTCTAGTTGCGGAGAATGGGGGCTACTCTTCTTTGTGGTGCGCGGCGTTCTCATTGCAGTGGCTTCTCTTGTTGCAGAGCATGGGCTCTAGGTGCGCAGTCTTCAGTAGTTGTGGCACACGGGCTCAGTAGTTGTGGCTTGCGCACTCTAGAGCGCAGGCTCGGTAGTTGTGGCGCACGGGCTTAGTTGCTCCACGGCATGTGGGATCCTCCCGGAGCAGGGCTCGAACCCGTGTCCCCTACACTGGCAGGCAGATCCTTTTTTTTTTTTAACATCTTTATTGGAGTATAATTTCTTTACAATGGTGTGTTATAACAAAGTGAATCAGCTATACATATACATATATCCCCATATCTCTTCCCTCTTGTGTCTCCCTCTCACCCTCCCTATCCCACCCCTCTAGGTGGTCACAAAGTACCAAGCTGATCTCCCTGTGCTATTTGGCTGCTTCCCACTAGCTATCTATTTTTCCTTTGATAGTGTATATATGTCCATGCCTCTCTCTCACTTCGTCCCAGCTTACCCTTCCCCCTCCCCGTGTCCTCAAGTCCATTCTCTACGTCTGCATCTTTATTCCTGTCTTGCCCCTAGGTTCATCAGAATCACTTTTTTTTAGATTCCATATATATGTGTTAGCATACGGTATTTGTTTTTCTCTTTCTGACTTACTTCACTCTGTATGACAGACTGTAGGTCCATCCACCTCACTACAAATAACTCAATTTCATTTCTTTTTATGGCTGAGTAATATTCCATTGTATGTATGTGCCACATCTTCTTTATCCATTCGTCTGTCGATGGACACTTAGGTTGCTTCCACATCCTGACTATTGTAAATAGAGCTGCAATGAACACTGTGGTACATGACTCTTTTTTTTTTTTTTTTTTTTTTTGGTACGTGGGCCTCTCACTGTTGTGGTCTCTCCCGTTGAGGAGCACAGGCTCCGGACGCACAGGCTCAGCGGCCATGGCTCACGGGCCCAGCCGCTCCACGGCACGCAGGATCTTCCCGGACCAGGGCACGAACCCGTGTCCCCTGCATCGGCAGGCGGACTCTCAACCACTGCGCCACCTGGGAAGCCCCATGACTCTTTTTGAATTACGGTTTTCTCAGGGTATATGCCCAGTAGCGGGATTGCTGGGCCGCATGGTAGTTCTAGTTTTAGTTTTTTAAGGAACCTCCATACTGTTCTCCATAGTGGCTGTATCAATTTACATTCCCACCAACAGTGCAAGAGGGTTCCCTTTTCTCCACACCCTCTCCAGCATTTATTGTCTGTAGATTTTTTGATGAGGGCCATTCTGACTGGTGTGAAGTGATACCTCTTTGTAGTTTTGATTTGCATTTCTCTAATGATTAGTGACGCTGAGCATTCTTTCATGTGTTTGTTGGCAATCTGTATATCTTCTTTGGAGAAATGTCTATTTAGGTTTTCTGGCAGGCAGATTCTTAATCACTGCTCCACCAGGGAAGCCCTGATGAGGAGTTTTATAACCATACTCCCTAAGGGTGGGGTTGCTGGCAAGATTAGGGTGTGTGCAGGGTCTCAGGTGGTCCAGGTCTCCTAATCTTGTTGAGCTTCTTTGGTCCCTTTAATCTTGCTTCAGGTGGTTTATTGGCTGCTCCTCCCTTGATTAGCAACTGTTCAAATCTGCCCCTGGAACTTAGGGAAGATCATGGAGGCTAGAGTCTTGCCTACAAGAAACAGGACAAAAAGTCCTATGTGCCTGGGAGCCCACAGGGCCTCGTTCAATTTTACTATGACAAAAAATTAGACAAACTAGTGGAATCTAACAGTCTAGAAATAAGTTCACACATCTTAGGGACAATTTGTGACAAAACTGAAAGACAATGTAATGCAAGATGTCTAGACTTTTCTACAAGTGCTGCTAGTGAAACAGGAGGGAAGAGGGTAGGGCACAACGTTTAAAAGAATGACATAGCCCGAGGACACAACATACACTGGTTAGAACCGTATAGGTCTAAGATGGAGGACGAATCAATTTCCACTAGACCTTGAGCCTCAGTATACATTCATTGCAACACATCAGCAAGCTAAATGACACACCTACAGGTGCCATGACAGTTCTGAGGCAGACCATAAGGGTCAAAAAGTGGGCAGTGAGGGGCTTCCCTGGTGGCGCAGTGGTTAGGAATCTACCTGCCAATGCAGGGGACACAGGTTCGAGCCCTGCTCTGGGAAGATTCCCCCATGCCACGGAGCAACTAAGACCATGTGCCACAACTACTGAAGCCCGCGTGCCTAAAGCCCGTGCTCCGCAACAAGAGAAGCCACTGCAATGAGAAGACTGCGCATCGCAACAAAGAGTAGCCCCCGCTCTCCCCAACTAAAGCAGCAACAAAGACCCAACACAGCCAAAAATAATAAATAAAACAAATAAATTTAAGAAAAAAAAAAGTGGGCAGTGGCCCAGTTCCTGGAAATCCTCATCCCTTCCCCAAAATAGCTGGAATACTCCTCCCACTAATTAGCCTGTGAAATTACCCAGCCCATAAAAACTGACAGCCTCATACTCTGGTGCCTCTCTCACCTTCTGAGATGGCCCACACTCTGTCTGTGGAGAGTGTTTCTCTCTAAATAAATCCACTTCTTACCTATCACTTTGTCTCTAACTGAGCTCTTTCTGTGACGAGACATCAAGAACCTGAGCTTCATTAAGTCTTGAGACCAGGTGTGATCTCAGTTAAAAGACTGTGGGTTCAAGTCCCAGTATGGGCTTTGGCTGGGTTCGAGTCCCAATCTCGAATGGTTACATGGTTTCACTGGGACACAGGGACATACAAATGTGCAAAAATGAAATTGCATCCATACCTCACACATATCCGAAAAGTACCTCAAAATGGATCATAGACTTAAGTGTAAAACATAAAACTATAAAAGCTTCTGGAAGAAAACACGGGAGAAAGTCTTTGTGACCTTGGCTCCAGTGATCCATAAAAGAAAAAATAAATTGGACTTCATCAAAATTTAAAACTTTTGCTCATCCAAACATACTACTAGTGCTGACTTAAAAAAAATGCACAGGGACTTCCCTGGTGGCGCAGTGGATAAGATTCCACGCTCCCAAGGCAGGGAGCCTGGGTTCGATCCCTGGTCAGGGAACTAGATCGCACACACATGCTGCAACTAAGAGTTTGCATGCCACAACTAAGGAGACTACCTGCCGCAACTAAGGAGCCATGTACTGCAACTAAGGAGCCAGCCTGCTGCAACTAAGACCTGGCACAACCAAATAAATAAATAGCTTCTAAAAATGCACAATGTGAGAGTTGCAAGTTAAGTTTTATTTGGGGCAAAATGAGGACTATAGCCCTGGAGACAGCATTTTGGATAGCTCTGAGAAACTGCTCCAGAGAGGTAGGGGAGGGGGTTTCCCTGGTGGCACAGTGGTTACGAATCCACCTGCCAATGCAGGGGACATGGGTTCAAGCCCTGGTCCGGGAAGATCCCACATGCCACGGAGCCTGGGCTCTAGAGCCCGCGTGCCACAACTACTGAGCCCACACGCCTAGAGCCTGTGCTCCACAACAAGAGAAGCCACAGCAATGAGAAGCCCGCACACCACAACGAAAAGTAGCCTCCACTCACCGCAACTAGGGAAAGCCCATGCATAGCAACAGAGCCAAAAATAAATAAAATAAAGTAAATTAATTTTAAAAATAATATATTAAAAAAATGTAGGTAGGGGAGGAAGCTCAATATATATGTGATTTTGGTGAAGGGGGAGTACATGCAATCAAGCACTTTTTTTTTGCAGAAGGTCTTGTGAGGGTTACTGCTAGTCATGAGGAGCAGACGTCACCATGAAGGAATTTAGTGCTTTTCTAGATATGAGGGGATGCAAGAATTGGGCTCATAAAGTCAGGTCCTGAGACTATCCAACTATATCTGAAGACCTGATCTGCCAGTTTTTCCAGAGCAGAGAGTGCCTCATTCCTGATCTCCACCCTGAATTCTTTTATTTATTTATTTTTGGCTGCGTTGGGTCTTCGTCGCTGAGCACAGGCTTTCTCTAGTTGTGGCGAGTTGGGGACTACTCTTCGTTGCGGCGCATGGGCTTCTCATTGCGGTGGCTTTTCTTGTCGCAGAGCACAGACTCTAGGCACGCAGGCTTCAGTAGTTGTGGCTCACGGGCTCTAGAGCGCAGGCTCAGTAGTTGTGGTGCATGGGCTTAGTTGCTCCGTGACATGTGGGATCTTCCCGGACCAGGGCTCCAACCTCTGTCCTCAGCATTGGCAGGCAGATTCTTAACCACTGGGCCACCAGGGACGTCCCTCCACCCTGAATTCTTTCAGGGGGTGTTGAAGGTCAGCAGCTGCAGTGGCAACTGATTTAACTGATTTGTAGAAGTAGATGGCAAGTGCCCATGGCAACTGCCAATTTGTAGTTGACACTAGAATAAAAAGATAAGCCATAGACTTAGAGAAAATATTTGCAAACATATGTTTGATAAAGCACCTGTATCCAGAATATATAAAGAACTCTCGCGTGGTGATCACTTGTAATGTTTAAAGATATTGAATCACTATGTTGGACACCTGAAACTAATATAATATACTGAGTCATTTATACCTCAAAAAAAAAAAAAAAAACTAAAAAAACTAAAACTCTCCTACCCTGTTAGCAAGAACACTGACCTGGGTAAATCAGGCAGATCCCTTTAGGGGCGGATGGAGGAAACACTGGCCATGCATTGCAAAGTTTTGACGAGGGCCCTGGCCTTGACTTCAGTCCGTAGGTTCTGGGTCTGAGAAGTGATTCAGGTCTGGAAGTGGGACAACAGATCGTGAATTTTCCCGGGGCGGCTAACTTGGCTTTCTGCTTATCCATCTCTCTTGGCTGCAGCTGTTTAACTGTCCACCCCGTCGACTGCCCATCTCTCCCGTCCCTAGGATCATTGTTCTGTGAGCTGTCCCTCCATATCCCAGCATCCTGATCTTGCTGTGACCATCATGGTCATCACTGACACGTTGTTTCTGACAGTTCTGTGCTGCCATCTAGCCTCTGTTATTTCTGATTGTTATCATTTCCATCTTTCCCATGGTACCCAGTTCTATAATGGCATTTCCTATCATCCATCCCAGACTGCAGAGGATGGCCACTATGGGCTTTTGAGCAATGTTCCTGCCCCCTCACCAGTGCATCCCTTGTTGCCTTGGTAAATGGCATTCTCTAGGGAAAGAGCAATACATACTCTCGGGTCTTTGAGGACTGTGGGATAGAGAATTGATTTAACACTGACACTTAGGGACCCAAAGCACCATCACTGGCTCCATTATTAGTGCAGGGATGTACTGTGGGGGTCAGGTGACAATCCAAGCGTGTTCCAGGCCCTCCAAATAGAGTCCTAGCCCAGGTCCATTTCACATGAACCTACTGGGTCCAAGACCTCTGGGTCATTTCCCTGGTTTCTGGATGTATCGTTAGAACGGTCATATGAGGCAGTTGGCAGTGTACAAAACACAGCAAACATAACAGTCCTGAGACTAATGCCCTTGCAACCTGCTTGCAAGGCTGGCCCTTGGCTGGTGTCTGGGAACTTCGATTTTGGGAGCGTTCCCACTACTAACTGATAAAAATGGCTCACTGTGCCAATCTGTTTGGGTTTATGTTGAACAACTGCTTTCCTTTTGGGACTCGAATTTTAGTTCATGCCAGCAGAGGGTACTTAGGTGACCAGCTGCCAGTAAGAACCCTGGGTGCTGAGTCTCTTATGAGCTTCCCCGGATGACAACATTTCACACGTATTGTCACAACTCATTGCTGGGGGAATTAAGCGAATCCTGTGTGACTCCTCTGACAAGGGATTCTTGGAAGCTTGAGTCTTGAGTTATCATATTGATGATGTGGTGTGAATTGGCCTGATGAGCAGGAAGTGTTGAGCACATCGAGGCTTTGTTAAGACACAGGCCCTCTGGAGGGTCACGGGCTTGTCCCCTCGGTGAGGTCACTAGGCAGCGGCATGTCAGACATCCCTCGGAATTAAATGCTATTGCACTTTGTACCTCCCACCACGATAAAAGGAAGACAAGACTTGGGTTTTGGATGCAGCATATTCCACACTTGGGGACATTGCCAAGACACATTTATCAAGTGGCACAGAAGGCTGTCAGCTGTGAATAGGACCCAGAGGAAGTAAAGGGCTTTGCAGCAGGGCCAAGCTGCAGGGCAAGCAAACTCCTGCTCAGTCCACAAGGTCCAGCAGGTCCCCTGGTACTAGAAGTAGACAGAGATGTGAGGTGTTTCCGGCAAGTCCCAGTAGGAGTCCTAGTGCACACCCTCAGGGTCCTGGAGCAAAGCTGTGCCTTACCCAGTGACTGAACACTGTTCCAAAAATGAAGCTAAACTTGACCATGGGACCTTGGGACATTGGGGCACCAAGTGACTATGTGGCCAGAGCAGCCTGTCACATGAGCTGGTTCTGTGGGACCAAACATTCACAGCAGTGGCCCATCACACCATGGAACGGCTGGCTTTGTGGCACAAGTAAGAGTCACCCACCACTGTGGCCGCAGCACTTCTCCCTTGGCCACTGTCCAAAGCCAGCTTGGGGAGGCACTCCCTCTGACCGGAGGCTAGTGTCCACAGGGTCCACATGGTGGCTTTTGGTACAGGAGCTCTTAATTTTACTATAAGACATTAATCCATGTTTTACATTATGGTTAACTCTTTTCCCATCTTGTTTAAGAAATTCTTTCCTACCCTCAGGTCATCAAGATATTCTCCTACATTACCTTATTGTAAAAGCTTGATAACTTTCACACTGACATCTTTAATCCACTTGGAATTAATTTGCTTATGATGTCAGATTGGGCTTGCATTTTTCCCCCCAAATTTTTTTAAAACATAATTTCATACTTAAAGAAAGTTTGCAAGAAGAATACAAAGGGGACTTCCCTGGTGGCACAGTGGTTAAGAATCCGCCTGCCAATGCAGGGACACAGGTTTGAGTCCTGGTCTGGGGAGATCCCACATGTTGCCGAGCAACTAAGCCCGCGAGCCACAACTACTGAAGCCTGCGTGCCTAGAGCCCATGCTCCGCAACAAGAGAAGCCACCGCAATGAAAAGCCCATGCACCGCAATGAAGAGTAGTCCCCGCTTGCTGCAACTAGAGAAAAGCCCTCACGCAGAAACGAATACCCAACACAGCCAAAAATAAATAAATAAATATATAAATACATAAAAAAGAAAAAGAATACGAAGAATTGCAATATAGCCTTAACCCAAGTTTCTATTGTTTTAATACTCTATTTGATCTGTCTCTTTTTCTCCATACACACAGACACACACATTATCTTTCTGAGCAATTTGAGGGTAATTTGCAGACAAAATACATCTTTGCTCATCAATACTTCAGTGTGTATGAACATTCTCATATAGCTACAGTACAATTAGCAAAATCAGGAAATTAATATTAAGACAATACTATTATCAATATACACAAATATTGAATCATTATGTTGTTACACCTGAAACTAATATAATGTTATATGTCAGTTATGTCTCAATTTTTAAAAGATAATACCATTATCTAATCAATAGACCTTAGCCAGATACTGCCAATTGTCCCAATGCTGTTTTTTTTAATTAATTTATTTATATTTTATTTTTTGGCTGCATTGGGTCTTTTTTGCTGCGCACTGGCTTTCTCTAGTTGCGGCGAGCAGGGGCTACTTCTTGTTGCGGTGTGCAGGCTTCTCATTGCGGTGGCTTCTCTTGTTGCAGAGCATGAGCTCCAGGCACATGGGCTTCAGTAGTTGTGGCACGTGGGCTTAGTTGCTCCACGGCATGTGGGATCTTCCCGGACCAGGGCTCGAACCTGTGTCCCCTGCATTGGTAGGTGGATTCTTAACCACTGCGCCATCCGAGAAGTCCCCAATACTGCTTTTATGGACTCCAGGATTACATGTTTGTTCAGCTGTCAAGAGTCTTCAGTCTCCTTTAGTCTGGAAGAGTTCATGAGTTCATGGATCTTTCTTGGTCTTTCATGATCATAGGTCAGTTATTTTGTAGAAATCTACCTATTGGGGTTTATCCAAAGTTTCCACAGATTATAATTGATGATACTCTTTGGGCAGGAATCTCAGAGAAGTGGTGTCTTTAGAGCACCAACCGTAATGTCAGTCTGTCCCATACCTGGGGATAAACCTGTGCTGTTAACATGGTGTCTGCTGGTTTCTATACCATAAAGTGAGAACTGCAAGAACTCTCAGCCCACCCTCCCTGGACAAACCCCTCACACTAAGAGGATTTGCCCAATCTCAGCCTAAGGCTGCACATGTCCCTGGGATGACCCAGCCCCCTTGAGTGCCAGGAAAACTCAAGGCTGACACAAGAATTTACCATTTGTTCCAGCCAACACCTGAAGCTAGGCTCTTGATCTCCCTGTTCCTAGAGCATTTATTTAAAAACCCTACAATTGTTAAGAACTTCTTCTTTCCCTTTAAGATGTATTTGTATCTCCTACAACCCAGGAGTGTCCTTCTCAAGGAGCTGAAAGTCATCCCCTTGAAAAGTCATCATGAGCTAGGCTGGGGCCTCTGTCTTCCAATCTCTGAGGGAGGAGAGAAATCTAACTTCAGTAGTGCCAGCTAGCAGACAAGGATGGCCTAATCACTTTGACATTGGCCAACCCTCTTACCGGCTTTTTGTAATCTTTCACTTCCTGTACTCTCCTGGAGTCCCCACTCTGTTACCTCCCTTACCTCATGTCTGACTTTGTTTATCTTTGACAAAAGTAACTTTTTTCCCACATTGAAATAAGTATCTTTGTAGGGCCACAGTTTGAGATTGTGTAAAAAATTCTGTTTCTTCTCAAACATTCACCCCTCAATTTTAACAAGTATTGGTGATTCATGCCTGAATCACTTATTATTTATTATTAGATGATTGCCAAATGGTGATTTTCTAATTCCATCATGCTTTTTACCTTTATTACTAAGAAAGAGCTTTCCCTTCCTCTCCACTTAATTACTTAACTGAATAATTGTGGATTCATAAGTTCTTAAATTAAAAATAAATTCTTATTTTACTTAATGGGTTATAATTCTTTATTGCCATTATTTATTTTGATGTACATATTGTCCCAGATTTGGCTAGTGGGTACACCTTTGAACTGGCTTCTGTATCCTTTTTACATGTCCCCATCTTCCTTTGAGCATTTCCTTATTTTCTATCACAACAGGATTCTCAGAGTGCATCTAAGTACTTTCCTTATTCCAGCTCTGGAATCAGTCATTCCTCCGAGGACAAGAAGACCTGTTCTTTTTAGTGGACAATGGTATTTAGAAACCAAGATCTGGGTCCAGGTGTGCTCACTGCTACTCTGATCTCATTGCTTCTATGCCTTCTCAGGAGAAAAAACTGGGAAAGAGATGTATGTATACACATACACACATACATACAGGTTGTGTGTATGTATGTATATATATAAATATATATAGTGTGCATATGTATATACACACAGATATATATAGAGATACATATATTTACATATATCTCTATGTACGTTAAAAACCATGAGTTTACACTAAGTTTTAGTTTTAAATCTAAAACCACAGGGTGCATTCTATCCCTCCTCCTTTCCATATTTATAACTCTATCTTTCTCTACTAGTGAAAAATCTGGCTCCCATTATCCACAATGTTATTTACTTACTTGCACAGGCAAGAGTTTCAGAATTGGTAACTTATGCCTCCAGAAACCTACAAGCTAGAGTTGTGTATTTGTTTAGCTTTCCCTTTGTCTTCAGCCTGAGGGTATGTAGTCCAAATGTTATACATTTGAAAAACTGGTTCATGTGTTTGTCATCCTTGTTGACTTTATTTATTCTCTTTTATTTGTGAATGTAAAACATTCACAAGTTTCCAAAAATCGGCTCAGAGAAACATCTCTGCTTCCATCCCATTTCTTCAGTCTTTTCATTCCATCCCCACCCGCACTCCTAGTAACTATCCCTTCAGTTTCTGGCTTATCTTCCCTTTTTTTCTTTTTGCACAAATGAGCAAACACATGCAAATTTTCTTATTTCCTCTTTTTTCTTATACAAAAGGTAACATACTAGATATGCTCTTCTGCACTTTGCTTTCTTTCCTAAGGAAAGAGATCTTCTTAATTCTTTCTTACGGCTACGGCTGCAGGCAACCCCATTGTGGGGAGATCCTGGAGTTTATCCAAAGATCCTGCTGCATGGGTAGTTAGGGTGATTCCAATATTTCGCAATTACAGATGAAGCTTCAGTGAATACTTAGTTGTATTTTTTTTAATATAATGATTTTAGAAAATTTAATTTTTATGAATAGCTAATACATTCACTTGAATAAAATATAAAAATACAAAAACCAGCTATCTTTATAAAATGAAATTATATCGATACTGATTTAAACATCATAGGCAGTAAGACTTTTTGATGACGTTCACCAAAATTCTCTACCTCGCAGTTTTCTTTTCTTTTTTTTTTTTTTGGCCACGCTGCATGTGGGATCCTAGTTCCCCGACCAAGGATTGAACCCGCGCCCCCTGCATCAGAAGCTCAGTCTTTTTTTTTTTTTTTTTTAATTTATTTTTTGGCTGTGTTGGGTCTTCGTTGCTGAGCGTGGGCTTTCTCCAGTTGCGGCGAGCCGGGGCTACTCTTCGCTGCGGTGCGTGGACTTCTCATTGCGGTGGCTTCTCTTGTTGCAGGGCACAGGCTCTAGGTGCATGGGCTTCAGTAGCTGTGACGTATGGGCTCAGTATTTGTGGCTCGCGGGCTCTAGGGTGCAGGCTCAATAGTTGTACAACGGGCTTAGTTGCTCCGCGGCATGTGGGATCTTCCCGGACCAGGGCTCGAACCCATGTCCCCTGCATTGGCAGGCAGATTCTTAACGACTGCGCCGTCAGGGACGTCCGAAGCACAGAGTCTTAACCACTGGACTGCCAAGGACGTCCCTACCTGACAGTTTTAAGAGAGTTTAAAATCAGAAGGAAACATTCCACAACACTGAAAATGTTCATTTCGCAGAAGCCCCACACACATGCTGGGAGGCCACAGTGCTGGGAAATAGCTGTTCTCATTCCTGTAGGCTATTCTAGAGGCTGAGGAGGGTGGGCTTTCAATTGACCTGTTTTGGGCCACAAAAGCCTTTGAAATGCTGATAAATCTACCCTCAACAAAAACATACTTAAATGTAAAACCTTCCATTTTTATGGATTGAGTTCCTCAGAAACAGAGGATTCGCGTGCGAGGAATTTCTTAGGAATTGGGCCTGGAAACATCAGCTGTAAAAGACAGGAGGAGAGTAGGGCAGGTCACAGGGAGTGTTGAGCTGTGATGTGGTTGCAGCCAAGCTTCAGCTTGCCCCAGAGAGGGCCCTGGAGCTGGAAAGTCCTTCAGAGTGGCCCCAAATTGGGGCAAGCAGGTTGGGCCTGTGCATCCCCCACACAGGGACCAGGCATTGTACGCGGGCGGCCCTGGGTCGGAGTTGTAAACTGGGGCCAGACAGCTCCCTTGCCAAGGTGATTCCCAGGGAAGGGATCCTGCTGCCATGTACCCATGGTAGCACTGCTGTGGAGAGGGTCCCTTGGTCCAAAGCAACATAAGATGTATTCTGTACTGGCAGGTCAAACACTCTGATCCCTTGGATAGCAGTGCTGGTCCCCACTCACCTGCAGGACAGGCAAAGCCACACCCGGACTTTGTGCCCATTCCAGGAGATATGACTAGCTGGTGCCAAGAACATAAACAACAAAGACATAGGAACTGTCACAGACTGGGGATACTAAGGAGACTTGACAACTCACTGCAGTGTGATTCTGGATAGGATCCTGGACCAGAAAATGGGCATATGAGACATTTGGTGAAATTTGGATAAGATCTCTCCATTTGGGACTTCCCTGAGCCTACAAGCCACAACTACTGAAGCCCGTGCGCCTAGAGCCTGTGCTCTGCAACGACAGAAGCCACTGCAATGAGAAGCCCGCGCACCACAATGAAGAGTAGCCTCCGCTCACTACAACTAGAGAAAGCCCGTGTGCAGCAATGAAGACCCAACGCAAAAATAAATTAATTAAAAAAACACATTTGTCCATTAGTTAACAGTCTTTGTTTCAATATTAAGTTCCTTTTTTAAAATAATTGTACTGTTGCTATAAAAGATGTTAACATATGGGGAAGCCAGGTGAAAGTATATAAGCATTCTTTGTACTATTTTATTTTTTAACTTAAAAAATATTTATTTATTTGGTTGCATTGGGTCTTAGTTGCAGCAGGCAGGCTCCTTAGTTGTGGCTCGTGGGCTCCTTAGTTGTGGCAAGTGAACTCTTAGTTGTGGCATGTGGGATCTAGTTCCCGGACCAGGGATCAAACCTGGGCCCCCTGCATTGAGAGCATGGAGTCTTAACCACTGTGCCACCAGGAAAGTCCCTCTTTGTACTATTAAAAAAAAAACTTTATTGAGGTATATAATTTATATACTATAATATTCAGCCAATTAAAATGTACAGTTCAGGGCTTCCCTGGTGGCGCAGTGGTTGAGAGTCCGCCTGCCGATGCAGGGGATGTGGTTCGTGCCCCGGTCCAGGAGGATCCCACGTGCCGCGGAGCGGCTGGGCCCGTGAGCCATGGCCGCTGAGCCTGCGCGTCCGGAGCCTGTGTTCCGCAACGGAGAGGCCACAACAGTGAGAGGCCCGCGTACCGAAAAAAAAAACAAGTACAGTTCAATGACTTTTAGTAAATTTACCCAGTTGTGCAAGCATCGTGATAATCTGATTTTAGAACATTTTCATCTCCCCCATAAGATCCCAGTCCCAGGCCACCACTGATCTGTTTTCTGGACGTTTCATATAAAGGGAATATACAATATGTGGTCTTTCATGTCTGCCACAACTTCACATAATGTTTTTGAGGTCTTTGTATTACTTTCACAACTCTTTTTGTAAGTTTGAAATTATTTAAAAATGAAAAGCTGCAGGGAGGGAAAAAAGAAGGAAAGGAAAGAAAAAAAAGATGAATGTCTTCCCCTTTTCAGCATGGAAGGGACCAATGTGCCACCAAGTAGCTAGTTGGTCTCCTCGAGGGATAGATTGACTCAGAGGCTTGGCATTGGTCTCTGTCACTGGCAGGATGGACATTCAGCAGTGACAGAGCTAGAGTAGCCTTGGTGAGTTGGGGCAATACTGCTGGGATCACGTGGAGCCTCCACCACTGCCATCATAGCTAGTCCATTCATAAGCCCCTTTTTTCAGCACCAGGGTGGTTGATGGCAGAAGTTGCCTGATGTTCATCGCAGCTGCAGTTTGGACTCAACTAGGCTGAGTTTGCAGCAGTCCAAGTTCTCTGGCAGGGACTATCTGCTATTTGTAGTGGCTGGTGGATTAAATGAGCATATGGGAGGGAGACCACCACCTCTGCATCCTATAAGGCTTTTAAAACGGTGGCACTAATCTCTACTTTTCCCTCTGGAATGCAACATTGTTTTTTATATACTCTCTTGGCTGGGAGGAGCAGTTTCCAAGGCTTCCACTTGGCCAGTGGGAGGGTTCTGTAATGATAAGGTGTGTCCACTCTGATTAAACCTCAGGGCTAGGGAAGTAGTCAGGTGCAGCTATCGATCCAGTGGTCCCATCGTGAGCTAGACCTGGGCCAGGGCTCCATTTCATGTATTGCTCTTACACCCCTAACCTAACTTGGGAGCCACGAAGACTCCTGGCACCCCCAGTTGTCAACGTCAACTCAGACTTCATATCCAAGTAACCTAGCAAAATCTAGGTATTCCTCCTCCCTGGGGTATGGTTCTCTGAGTAAATGACTATGGGTCCCTTTGGGGAGGACAGGGAGAATCATTACTGTGTCACTCGCAGTGATGGCTGCCTTTCTGGAAACTGGGCAGTGTTTTGTAACTTTTGTTTTGGGACAGCTTCCCTCAGCCAACCAATGACCCACTGTTGATTCCTTCTGCTTGTATAAAGGAAGCCAACCTCTTGTCAGCTGCCCTGCACTACACTGTGATCCATTAATAGCTCCCTAGTTCTCTGTGGGTTAGGTCCTCCAACCTGGCCGCTCATTATGATAACTGTTCACATCTGGCTTCTGAAATGTCCATGCTGCCACCTGGCCCTATTGCTTTAGGATTCCCCACAACCCCACTGCTATCAGGGAGGCTGGTTCTGTTATGCCTTCTACTGTCAGTCTGGGCCTTGGAGGAATGGCCACCCAGCTTCTCAGTGATGTGGTGCCCCTCTCCAGTGTGCCTTCTCTTTTGGGTAAATGGGATGTCCTCTGGGTCCTCTTGCAGAACATAATTGGCTGGTAGGTTTTGTGGCCCATCACAAATATAGTCTGTCCACTCTAGCATGTCCTTCACCGAGTGTGTGGAGCCCTGCCTCTATTGCCTGCTGCAGCAGCTCCTGCATTTCTACTTCCCTGAGCACAGGCCATGGCTTTCTCAAAGGTTCCAAGAGCCAAGCTAGGGGCGTATTATCAATGTTTCCTGGGAGTGTAGCGTTCAGGGTAATAAGTCCTGTGTTACAGCAGGGCACTCCCATATGGATAAAGCCCTCCCTGGACCGATTTCCTGTTAGCACTGCCTTCCCCCCACCCCAGCCCTTTCAGTCCCACACACTCCTGGCTCCTGCCCATCCATCTTGGCAAGGTCCTTCAGTGCCTTCGGCATATTGTCCCTTTCCTCTCTCAACAGGCCCACTTGCCGAGACAGGTTGTAATTACATCACCCTCATTATTGATCCAGTGGCCAGAAGGGGAGGTGGGGAAGAGGTCTGTGCATGATTTTTAAGCAAGACGAAGGCACCGATCCTTAAGAGGGAGAAGCAGGCTGTGTTTGCAGGCCCAGGGGTTGCAGGGGGACCTGGGCTTCCAAGGCTTTCTAAGGCATCAATCAGATGTTCCTATCCCAAGTGTCAGGGACCCTCTCCTTCCTAATGAGGACAGTGACTTTTGTGTAGGAGATTTGGTGGGTTGAAAGTTCAATCTGCCCTCTTAACACCTAAGGCCTGGCTTGATCCCCTCAGCTTTGTCTGCCCTTCTCAGAGCCTGCCAAAGAGGCCCTCTGATTTCACACTCAGTCTTTTTTTTTTTTTTTTTCAGCCGCTCCATGGCATGTGGGATCTTCCTGGACCGGGGCACAAACCCGTGTCCCCTGCATCGGCAGGCGGACTCTCAACCACTGCGCCACCAGGGAAGCCCCTCACACTCGGTCTTAAGCTGGTGCTTAATCATCCTCAGCTTTTCATTGTCTTTCTTCAATATATTGGTGACGGGCCCTAGGAATAGCCCCCTGACACCACAGTTCTTTTAAAAATTTGATTGTGGTAAGAAGACTTAACATGAGATCTGCCTTCTTAAATTTTTAAGTGTATAATACAGTATTCTTTTTTTTTTTTTTTTTTTTTTGCTGTACGCGGGCCTCTCACTGTTGTGGCCTCTCCCGTTGCGGAGCACAGGCTCCGGACGCGCAGGCTCAGTGGCCACGGCTCACGGGCCCAGCCGCTCCGCGGCATGTGGGATCCTCCCAGACCGGGGCACGAACCCGCGTCCGCTGCATCGGCAGGCGGACTCTCAACCACTGCGCCACCAGGGAAGCCCAATATAGTATTCTTGACTGTTGTTATAGAGCAGATCTCTAGAGCTTCTTAGTCTTGCTTCACTAAAACATTTCGCCTATTCATTAGCATCTCTCCATCTCCCCTCCCACAGCCCCTGGCAGCCACCATTCCACTCTGATTCTGTGAATTTGACTATTTTCAATACCTCATCTCATGTAAATGGAATCATACAGTATTTGCCTTTCTGTGGCTAGCCTTTTTCACTTAGCAAAATGTCCTCAAAATTCATCCCTGTTGTTGCATATGGCGGAATTTCTTTTGTTAAAGGCTGAGGATATTCCATTGTATGCATGTACCGCACTTTCTTTATCCATTCATCTATGGGTGGACATTTAGATTGTTTCCACATCTTGGCTACTGTGAATAGTGCTGCAATGAACATGGCTGTGCTAATATCTGCTGATTTCTGTACTTTCGGATAAATAAATGGCCAGAACTGGTATTGCCTCATCACGTGGTAGTTCTGTTTTGAGGGACACTCATACTGTTTTCCATAGCTGCTGCACTATTTTGCATTCCCACCTTCTCCACATCCTAACACTTTTTTTGGCTTTTGTTCCACAGTTCTTATAATTACTCCTTCCCTTAAACTTCTCGGAGGCGTAGGACATTGCATTCCCTTCTCCAGTATCCTATCCCGGTATCACCATGCTGAAAGCCTGTTAACTTCAGCAAGCTAGTGGCTTTTCCTGCCCCATGGTTACCAGTGATGGGGCTCTCATGGCCAGAAGCCAGCTGCAGCCAGCTCTGAGAGCACTCCCCACTCCTACTGTCTCAGGTTGGCTTCCCCAGAAGCAGATTTTGGTGAGTAGGCAAGGGCAGCTGGACTGGGCAGAGGGGTGTTGAACCGAGAGGCAGTCACAACAGAGGCCTCAGATGGTCCCACTGGCACCGTGGATCTGGGTGGCCCTTTCATGCCCCAAATTGAGGAAAGGGGCTGGGCCTTTGTACCCCCATATTGGCCAGGCTCCAGATGTGGGCTGCCCCTGAGTAGGGGGCATAGCCACAGGCAAGGCAGCTCCTTTCCACTGAAGGCAATTCCCAGACTCAGCTGAGAGCTGGCAGCAGCCAACATTCCTGGCATTTGATGGAAGGAGCCCCTCGGTCCTGAAGAGGCAGCTGGGCTCACACCTTGTCTGTAGTGACAGGATTGGGCTCAGACAAGCCTGTTCTCTTGTTCTAGTCTTCCTATAACACTATGGCAGGGCTAAAAAGTTGGATGGATGGAGAGAGGAGCCAACAGAGGAGGCTGGATAGGTTCAACAGAAGGAACGAGAGGCAGCAGCAGAGTTTAAGCGTCTTTTACTGCACAAGCAAGTATCAAAAAGAAGAAATGGCATGGGGGGAGATATAACTAATAGAGCAGATTTGGATTTTTTTTTTACTACTTGGGTGAAGGATTTTCTTGGGCCTCCAACTCCAAGGGTAACATGACATAGTAGGAAGGACGGCAACATTTGCAGCTCTTGACTTTGAAGATGACTGTATGTGGTTGGGCTTCGCCCTGCGTTAAAGAAGTGGGTACTTAAAGTATACAACCTATCTAGAGCCTTAAAACTCAAGATGAGAGATGGTGGAGGTGTCAGTAGTGATAAATCCAAAGGTAGGGCAGCTGCGTCAAGTGGAGCTAGATCCTTCACAACTTATTAAGAATATGTATCTCCAGCTTTTTTTCTCTGTAACCTTGAAAAATTCTGCTTTCCAGATACAAAGACAAATGGAGCCTTCTGCTTGGACTCCCGGCGCCGACCACCTAACAGCCCCGGAATGCATGGTGTGCCTGTCCGGCCAGGACCCGCCGTGTCACTTGTAGCAGAGGACTCTTCCCACCCGGCCTCATTAGACAGGAGAGGGAATCCTAAACCCCCTCACCCCACCCTCGGGCAGCTGTTGTATTTGTTGCCATATCTGTTTTTGCAGCAGATATCTTTTTCTCAGACACCATCCTATCTTTTTCTCGCACAGGTTACCTCTCTCAGAGTTTGCATTCCAGAACATTGATATCGAGGTGGAGCCGTGTGTTCTGTCCTTGCCATGCTGGATTTCACTTTGAGTGAGGGTCTGAAGCTACTTTTTCCAACTTCCATGAAATGGTCTGCAGGTACTGACTAGGGTCTGCAGCCCAGCTAACCGCAACCATTCAGAAGGCAAATTATCTTTGCCACATAAGCAAAGCCTATCTGAAAAGTGGCAAGTGCATCACCAGCTTTCCAGTAAGGCAAATTGATCCCATGTGCAGAAGAGCTGACCTGTTTCCAAGACATCACCTACCATTCTTTGTGCTGGTCCCGGAGTACCTGGAACTTTTAGTTGACTAGCCTTGGACCAAGTTCACAGGCAACCACCATTTTGCGTCTTGCAACACCTTTACCACTTCCACACCCTCATCAGCTGACTGGCCTTAAGGTTGTCTAATTGATAAAGCTGCTAATGATGGCAGGAGCAGTCCAACCCCAGGGATGAACGTGGGACCCCATCTTACCTTCAGCATCTCCTTGGGCTGGGCTGGCAGAGGCCCCAGAGTAGCACAGGCTTGCACTGCGGATGCTGCAGTGCTGGGGTCACCTGGCAGAGGGGCAAGGGCTCACTCTCCTACTATATGCAACATACGTCCTTTGTGCTTTTAATTGAACATGTGTTGGGCATCTGTTGATTTTACTTTCTCAGCGTTCCTCCCTTCCTGTTAACAGCAACCTCTTCCTTTGGGGAATTTCCTTTCCTGTTCCATGTGGCTGTGAACTGCTCTTCCCCAGAGCTCTGGCTGGCTCCCTTCCAGTACTCGGCCTCAGTTAGGTGTCTCCTTAGAGGGGCCTATTCTGCCCACCACATCTAAAGTCTCTCAGGCCTCCCCTCCCCCACGGCAGCCTCTACCTCATGCACTGCTTTAGTTTCTTCCTGACACCATTTTGAAATCATCTGTCACATGTTATGACATCCCCTTCACATGAGACTGAAGGTCCACAGAGCAGGGCCCTGCTCTCCTATACTGCTGCTACTTTCCCTGCTCCTAATACAATGCCTGGACATAGTGGGTGCTCTATAAACATGAGCTGACGGAGCTGTGCCTCAAGAAGCCTGCCTCGGTCACCACATGAGTCTGGCTTGTAACTCTCGACAGACTTGGGAAGGTGGCCAGGAAGCAGAGACTGGAACTGCCTGACCCTTGGCACTCCTGAGGCTTGGCTTGTTAAACACCTCCTCTGATTCTGGGAATTAGCCGGTAACCTAAAATACAGACTGGGGGCAGGGAATGTTCAGGGTTTTATTAGCCAGTTTTTCTGTTGGCCCCCAACAGGAAGCCCAACAAAACCAGCATTCCAAGTTGCAATGTTCAAAACCTTCCTAAATATTTAAAGTAACTATATTGTATCTCATCAAGAGGAAGTACTGCAATTTACTTAACCAATCCCCTCTGACAGCTCTTTAGATTCTCCTAGTTTTCTGCAGTTATAAATAGTGCTACTAGGAACACCGCTGTGCTATATAACCGTTTTCTGCACTCAGAATTATTTTCAAGGATGGCTTCTCAGAATTGGAATTTCTGGGGTGGACAGACGGCACAAATATTTTAAGGTGCTTGCTACCTTTTTCAAAATTTCTTCCCACAAAAAAGTTGTACAGCAGCCTGCCTCATCACACTGCAGTCAGCATTGAGGATGACTGAGGTAATCTGACAAGCAGAATCATCTCCCTTTGGCTCTGTTTTGTACTTCCTTCACCACTCATGAGAGCGTGTCCCCCACCCCACGCCAAACAACACACACATTCTGTGCATTCTCAGCCAAGACTTCATGAATCTTGTGTTCTTCCCTTCACTGTGCCTTATATACATGGCTATGTTAGGCTTCATTAGAGTAATTAAACCTTTTAATTCCATCACATGACAGGCTTCCTCCCTGAAGGGTGCTCTTTCCTGCCCTTCTAAGAGCTCCAGCTTCTCTAGGTCTGACCCGCTTCCAGCCTATGGCTGAGGTGAGAGGTCACTGAGAAGACTTGCCTTCCAGGCTCCCGGTGTGGCTTCTGTCATCATTTGATGCCCCTTCACAGTGTGACACTGACAAGAGTGGGTGGGTGAACATGCCAGAGCACACACTTTCTTACAATAAAAAAGAAAACGACACAAGACCTAGAGAACTGCACTGACAGTAAATCTAAGGGTTTAAGTAAAACATCTGAACTGCTAAGGATCTAAAGTATCCCTTAAGTCCAACTTCCCTCACATTAGACGTAAGGGCATGGATGAGGTCTAGAGAGGGGAGAGACTGGTGGCCCTGGGCAATGTCAGTGCTAATTTCCTAGGTAACACCAAAAACCAAACCAAACACCCCCACCACCAATGTGCATTAAGAAAGCAGCTAAATCACAAAGGAAATCAACTACCAAACAAAGCAGCTGTGTACTGGTCCACCTCCTGCCTGTGGCACAGCCATGTGAATTGAAATACATGGGCAGTTTCCATACTAGCAAAATAGTTTTATTATTTTATAATGATAAAACAGGAAAGTAAAGATTTCTTTTTGGTGTATACCAGAGTTAAGGGAAGTAGAAGAATAAGGGAATTAATAGGACTTTTATGTACTTTGATGACAGTAAAAAGTTAACAATACCGACTGTTTGACATAAAACTTATAGCCCCCAAAACACATATATAAAGGATCATAGTTTTAAAATCTATAAAAGTAAAAAATATACAGTCAGAAGCTCTAACGCTTATTCATTCTTTAATATAAAATTGTAAACATTTATTTACACAAAGCAAGTGTGTATAACAAAAGTCCAAGCACCCTTTTCTTTTGAGTCATGGCTCCTGGAAGATGGGGATTTGCACTGAAGTGGAGTTGTCTCCTTCCCTGACTACCCAAAAACCAGATTCATAAATAAAGCCACAGGCAGCTCCCTGGGGGGACTCCAAGCATCACATTTTATTGCTCTGACACTGCAGCAAGTGAGAAGCCTGCTGTCTGTCTAGGTGGCCCCAGGACTAAGGCAGGGGCAGCCCTCCTCACAAGGGGGAGGCAGAGGCGCGAGCGCCCAGGGATAGAGGTGAGCAGCAGCCAGAGGGAGACCAGGAGAGGAGCAAGGACCCACCACCAGCCTTCTGCCTGCTATTTTTGGTAGAAAACCCGCTGAAGTCACCCTCTTCCCCTTCAGATTGGGGAACTCACTCAGAGGGTGGAGTCTTCACTGGCTTTATGATTCATTCCCTTCTTTGAGAGTTATATTCAGTAACTGGGGAAGGCAGGGAGGGTGTTTAAAGGGGAAATGGCCCAAACACCACCCATGGTGGCAAATGGCTATTAGAGAAGAAGATCTGAGGGTCCAAGTACCCCCATGAAAGGCACTGCTGGTGCAAAATAATTACCAATGTGTGTACAACCCTTTGTCCCCTCAAAGCCACTCAAGCTGGTTGTGTGAATATTTTCCTTGGCTCAATTCTTTACATATGATACTCCTTGAATTATCCATTCTGAGGCTCCAGGGAAATAAAAATGGGGTTGTGGTTTTGCCAGAGACCACTCTGTATATACGCCACTCTTTTCAGTGTACTATTTTCTCTCCGACACCCCATTTAAAAAGGTCTCACCTTGTGCTTACCATGTTGCTTTCGTTACATCGAAGTGCTCTCTCTTCATTTCCCATAAACAGCCCACAGGTTGTTGTGGACTCTTAGCTTAGTCAAGACCTAAAAAGTCACAGACCTTAAGAGAGAAATCCATTTGAATCTTTAGAAAGGATGTATTAGTGTTACAAAACAATTCTCTTTAAAAAGTGCAAGTCATCTGACAAGGGAGTGGCAGAAGTAGTAAAACAAAGTGGAATTCCTTCCTCTGGCCCGGCCTGCGTCCTCCCTGCCAAACAGGGCACACCTATTTTTCTCCTTCCCACAAACCTTTGCTTTCTGGGGAAGGGATACCCAGCTCCTTACTATGCTAGGCTTCCCTAGGGAATTCTAATGACTCTTTCTTTTTCTCTCCAATCCAGTAAATCAGTGGCTTAAGGAGTTTTTCCATTTGGGCTGGAGAGAGAAAGAAGGGGAGGCAGAAAGAAAGGTTATGGGAAATGAAGACAGGGTGCAGGAAAGACATCTGTTCATAACTCGACAATGATCACCTTCCTAACACATTAAAGATGAGTTTTCGGAGAAACAACAAAAGAGGACACAGGAATCCCAATTGTTTCATTTCAGCATTTGGCCTGGGGGCCACCTGGGGTCTTGCTACCAACACATGGGAGGAAGGGATTCCTCAGCCCACATCCTCCTAAATGCCAGCCTGG
Source organism: Phocoena sinus (assembly GCF_008692025.1). NCBI lineage: Eukaryota > Metazoa > Chordata > Mammalia > Artiodactyla > Phocoenidae > Phocoena > Phocoena sinus. Next base: position 17,435,196 of record NC_045765.1, on the reverse strand, counting down.
AAGAACAGCATTCGGGGAGGAGGAGGAGCTGCTGGAAAGACCAGATCTGTGTCACTAACTGCTTTCTCATGGCATCCTGTTCCTTTTTGGCACATGCAGTCACAGCCTGCACTTACGGAAATGATTTTCCAGTGAGCCTCCCTTTGCCCTGAAAGCTGACAAAGAGCAGGAATAAAAAAGGCTCTTAATCAAAAGGAAACCCTAAGTTTCCAATGCCACTTATCAATTTAAACCACCACCTACCCTAATCTGTTTTAAAATCTTAAAAAAAATTTTAAATCTTTTCTATGCTACAAATTGCAAATAGTTCTGCTATAAAGTTTCAACAAAAATGTGTCCCAAAATTGGGGCAAGTGGAGAAATCTTGGATTAAGTCAACATGATAGCATAGATTTTTATAAGCCTGACATCGTGGGGTTTCACTGTTGGTTTTTTGGTCATTTGGATAGAAAACCACCTGCAGAACCCTGTCCTGCTGTCCCAAAACCAGATAACGACGCCAGCAGATGGGGTGGGGCCAGCCCAACATACCACAACTGCTGGCTGGGAGCCCTGGGCCCCACAGAGCCTGGGAGGACCAGGCCTCAGCCCCATGGCTCTAGCTCTACCTGCCCAGCTCCCCGGGCTGTGGGCTTTTGGTCCAAAGTAGTTGCTCTTTCTTGAATTTGAGAAGAAAAATATAGGCTGTATGAACACTGAAAACACCACAAATCCTCCTGTTACTGAGGCCCTAGAAGGTCGTCCAAATCATTCATCCACTCCTCCGAAGTCCTGTTCTTCAGCAGGGAGTCGATCAGGTCGGCATCTCCCGCCATGCTGGCCAGCCCGCTGCTACCTGGCTGCCCACTGTAGGCAAACGGCAGTTCTTGGCCTGCGGTCCGCACAGGGTAGGCTTGGGCGCAGTGTAGCCCTGCCCGGCCGCCCACTGTTGGGGCGGGGCTCTGGCTGAAGGCCCCCAGCTCAGGCCCAGCTGGGCTCAGGCCCGGCAAGGCCTGCTGTGGGGCTCCCTGGGGAGGTGCTGGGGCAGGGGCACTGGTCCTCTGCTGTGTGCTCACAGGGGGCAGCATGGACCCTGCTGCAGCTGCTGAGCTCATGGGGGCCATAGGCCTGCTGGGCATCGCCTGGGAGAACTGCGGGCTGGACATTTTCAGGTGGGCCTGCTGCATGTGGAAACTGGAAGCTGCAGTGAAGGGACTTACGGAGTTGTTCCCTGGGGTCTGGCCACTCAGGTTCGGCATTCCCTGATGTTGCCATGTGGAATTCTGGCCTCCCATGGTCGCCGATACCCTTGGGACCTGTGGCTTAGTTAAACCAGAGTTCAGGGTCCCCTTATTGTGCTGTTGGGAGATACCCGAGTTCCCCAGAGAGTTCTGCCCATAGGCAGCTGAAACCGAGGTGTTCGGGCCCACACTGGTCTGCCGTGGAATGTGGGCATGTCCATTGGTGGCCTGTGGCGGGGCCTGGGCAACTCTCTGGGTCATACCAGAAGCCATGCCATAGAGGCTGCCCTGTGGCATGCTTTGCGAGCCAGTGAACTGAGCCACACCCCGGTCCTGCTGGCCTGAGCTTGAAGGGAGAGAGGAAACCGAAGTGTGTCCAGGACCCATTGGTATCAGATTCCCGGCCTGAGGGAACACTCGAGGACAGCTGGAGTTAGATGGACCCAAGTTGTTCATGCCAGGTATGGCAGAAGAGGACCCTAGAAGACAGAGAAAATTCTGTCAGCTAAGCTAGCATTTCTTCACCACCACTATGGAGATACCTCCAAGACCCATGCTGCAGCTGCTATCCCACAGGCCTGAAAGGCAAAATCAGAACACCAGATACCTCATGATCCGTGGAACCTCAAAGAGAACCCTGGGGACAAAGGTTTCCCACAGGGTGGAATGGAGGCCGGTCTGGAGCAAAAAGGAGATTAAGACAGGCACAGAGGAAGGGGCAAACTCTATGGCTAGAATGTGGGGAGAGTATCTAGAGATAAAAGGAAGAGATGGTCCTGGCCAGATTCAGAAGAGCTGCAGCCACCATAGGAGGGGACAGGGTTGCAAAGCCAAAGGGTAACTGGACTGTGACTCTGGTTTAGACCTAGCTCGGCAGGGACTGTCAGGATCACTTAGATGAGGCCCACACAGTGTGGCACTGCAGGGCGGTGAAGGGAGGAAGGAGTCTGGACTGAAATCAGAAGATATTTACTGAGCACCTGCTCTGTGGTAGGTTCTGTGCTGGGGAGACAGCACAGAATGGGACAGAGAGGTCCTGTCCTCAGGGAACTTGCTATTTGGGACTCTGTCTTAAGCAGTGGATGCATGGTGACAGCCCTGACTGAGATGTTCTTTTGTTGGTAGGTGAGCGATGGTTCAGGGGTTGGCCATAACTGAGTACACTTTGTTTCTCCTCTTCCTCTCTCCATCAGCACCTAAACTAAAAACTGAGTTGAAGACAAAAGGGAAATGCTGAAACAGTCCACTTCTCTACCACTGATAGCCCATAACAACATCAGATGGGATGAAGGTAGGAAAGCTGGCCAAGACCCAGGCTTCTGAGACACCCACAGACTTCAACCCCTGGTCTCTGTTAGCACAAGCATAAAACCCCACTTAAGGGCTTTCCTGGTGGCGCAGTGGTTGAGAGTCCGCCCGCCGATGCAGGGGACACGGGTTCGTGCCCTGGTCCAGGAGGATCCCACATGCCACGGAGCGGCTGGGCCCGTGAGCCATGGCCGCTGAGCCTGCGTGTCCGGAGCCTGTGGTCCACAACGGGAGAGGCCACAACAGTGAGAGGCCTGCGTACCGCAAAAACAACAACAACAACAACAACAACAACAAAACCCACTTAAGTCTCCTCTGGAATGCACAGCTGTGGTCAACTTCTCTGGGACACTTTATAACGAGAACCACTGACCAAGAGAAGCACAGGTTTCGAAGATATTCCAAGAGCTAGGAAGGCAGGTATGGCCTAGATTTTACTGCATTTGTCAACTGAAATCTCTATTTCTGGAGCAACAGCCTGAGCAATGGCTGTCAGGTTCCCTCACATATCTGAGACAAGACAGCTGAGACCTCAGAATGCTTCCTGCCCCTTTCTGGTCAACTGTCTGCTGCTGATACTGCCATCCGTGACACCAATATGAGTAGACAGGAAGAAAGAAAAGAAGCAAAAGGCCATACAAGTGCATTAAGTCTCTCCTTATCTGGAAAATAGGAGAGGGTCATTTTTTGAACAGACACATAATGCTAGAAGCAAAGAACTTTCTTAAGAATTACAGAAGCCACTTCCTATTGATATTTTCCAACTACAGATGATTTTGCCTCAAAAGATTATACAGCCAAGGACCCAGCCAAAGCACTTAGCCAAAGTAGTCTGCCTCTATGACTTTCTTCTCCTGACGTGTAGAGTAACCAGAACGCTAGGCTCCTTATGCAGAATGGAGTTACAGGAGCATATACATCCATTTAGCATCTATAGCATAAAACTGGGCAGATAGCAGGAACTCAGCATGAGTGGAACAGACTACCTGCTCTGTCCAGTGCCTGCCTTCCCTTGCCCCACTCCACTGCCTCAGACACTCCTCACCTGTGAACTGTCCAACCTGTTGTGGGAAGGTGCTCTGTGTTGGGTCTTGGTACTGGGGTGGCGGGCGGGTCAGATGGCGCTGAAACTGTTGCTTCTCCTAGAAAATGCCAAGAACAACAGAAAATTACAAGACCCACATAAAACAAGAACAAAGTGATTAGAGAAAAGTAAACTGTCCAAGTTTGTTACTCAGAGGGACTCCTATGTAGATAATGCTCGTAATCTCATTTGGGGGGCTCTTAATAAATTGTAGTATGAGACAGAAGGATGGGGCAATGATTTAAAAAAAAAAAAAGGTGATGTATCAGTTAAAAGAAAAAAGAATGGCAGACCAGGGAAATGCAAATCAAAGCCACAATGAGATAGATATCACTTCACACCTACTAGGATGGCTAGAATCAAAGACAGATAAGCGTGTCAAGGATGTGGAGAAACTGGCCCCCTCACACACTGCTGTGGGAACGTAAAACTGTGTAGCTGCTTTGGAAAACAGTTTGGCAGTTTCTCAAAAGGTTAAACTAAAGAGTTACCATATGGCCCAACAATTCCATCCCTGAGTGTATACTCAAGAGGACTGAAAACCTATGTCCACAGAAAGGGGAAACAGCCCAAACGTCTATAAACTGATCAACAGATAAATAAAATGCAGCATATTCATATAATGGAATATTATTCAGCCACAGAAAGGAGTGAAGTATGGATACATCCTACAATATGGTTGAATCCTGAATGCATTTTATATGAAATGTCCAGAATAGGTAAATCTATAGAGATAAAAAGTAGATTAGTGGTGCCCTAGGCTTGGGAAGATGGGGGAACAACTTTTAATGGGTACAGGGTTTCTTTTAGGTAATGTTCTAAAAGTGGCTGTGGTGATGGTTTGTATAACTCTATGAATAAACTAAAAACTATTTGAATAATACACTTTAAATGGGTGGATTGTATGTCATGTGAATTACATCCCAATAAAGCTGTTATTTAAAAAATGGCAGAATTGAGGCAGTAATGTGGGCTTTAAAGTCATCCTCAATCAACTTTATTCTCTGGGTAGCTAGTTCTCTTATGTCTTAAGGATGTAATTTAAAATCCTGAGAACTCCTGTAACCTTGGTACCTGAACACTACATTTGGTGACCAAGTGGGTGAACTGCAGGACTGGGAGGGGGCTTGTCAGTCCTGATTCTTGAACCCCAGGACCTCAGGGATGTCTTCATTTCCCCACTTTATGTTCTCCCTTATAGCAATCTCTACCTTTACAAAAAAGCTGGATCCCACAGCAAACTGGTGGACCAAGTGAGCTCAGTGCTTTGGTAGCTGCTGACAAGGGACATGGAAAAATGTTCCTAACACATACAGTTTTAGCCACAGATTCGGCCTTCATTAATCCCCACTAAGTGACATAAAGCTGCTCTGACACAGGCTACCACTGTCTGAGAAATGTCACACTCCTGTTTCAAGGATACTCTAATACCGGGCATACAAACAATCACAAATCCACATACATACACACTGGAGCTTGTAGCCACTGCAGTGACTTGGGAGGCAGGAAAACATGGGAAGGGATGGTGGGGTTTTCTTCCACCTTTCCCTTTACCTGTTCTGCCAGAAGGTGCTGTTGCCTTTGCAAAAACTGCTGTTGTTGCAAATGCTTTTGTTGCTGCTCCCTCTGTTTCTGTTGGTCCAAAAGCAACTGATGCTGCTTCATTACAGCTGCCTGCTGCTGGTTACTGAGAAAGGAGGTGCTACTGTGAGTGCTGGCTACGGACACAGCAGGTGGCTGAGTCCCCACACTGGCAGCCTGGGTTGGTACAGGGACGCTGGGAGGGTTCTGGTCCTGTCAACACAGAAAAGGGGGTCTCAAGTCAGGTGGGACATACTGAAGACTATAAGCCCTGATCAGAGAAGATGAGCTGCATCCAGTGAAAACCTGGCTCAAGGCTCTCTCTTGAAGCCTCTTCTTCCCTGCAGGCGACTCCAGTGAAACCACCCTCCAGGGCGGGGCTGGAGACCAATAGCACTAACACCTGAGTATCCAGGCATGGCAATGAACAGTCACTAGCTGCATGTTAGGTTTGTTTCCTATGATTCACCAGTGGCAAAGGTGTGATTTTACATTTAAGCTTGTATATTTGTATACATAGTTCCAGTGGCAACTGTAGCTTATAAATGCTCCCTTACTGGAATGCATGGGTGTGGATAGGCCCCCAGAGGAGGAACTTCTGAGGGGCTCTGGTTGATGGAGATGCTACATTCTGAGTGTGCAAACCTTGGGCCCCTGGTGGCAGGGCTGTCCCTGAACCTCCTGAAATTATATGGTTTGTCCACATGTGTACAGCATTTTCCTGGGAAGAGACTGCTTGACTTTTGTCAGATACTCATGCTCAAAAAATACTGAGTACCAATGAGAATTTTAATGGATATTCTCTATTAATACCTGGACCTAAAGTGAGAGTCATGTCAAAGGTTACCACAATATTACCCCAACATCATTACTTACCTTTAAAAGAAAAGGAAAAATTTTAACTCATACAGGAAAAAGGCAAAAAGCAATTATCATTTGAACAAATTCAACTTTTTGAGCTTTTACCCAGTCTTTATTTATTTGTATGTATGTATGTATGTATTTGGCTGCACTGGGTCTTAGTTGGGGCATGTGGGATCTAGTTCCCTGACCAGACATCGAACCTGGGCCCCCTGCATTGGGAGTGTGGAGTCTTAACCACTGGACCACCAGGGAAGTCCCTCATTTGTATATTTAATCTTTCTACAAGATTCTAATCTTAGAGTAGACAGATTCTGAAGTAATCTCCTCACTCCAATCACCAGAAGCTTATGGACTACAAGAGTGCCTTGTGAGGTGCAAAGTACTACTGAAATGGCAGACATCACTGTGCCGCTCTTTCTTTAGGATGCTCTCAGTGGCTGTGTAGCAGTTTAGTGGCTGAAATAATTAGAAGTATGAATGTTTACACATGCATTCTTCTGCTGACAGATGCTTAGACTGCTTCCAGTTTTTGGCTATTAGAAATAATCATGCAATTAGTATCTTGTATGTAACTTTCTTCCTTTTTTTGGATTATTTCTTGCGGGGGTATATAATGTGTCAATGCTTACGAACATTTTTATGGCTTATGAAAAATACGAAAAGTCAAATTACTTTCCAAAAGCATTGTGCCCATTTACACACCCTCACTACTATCTGAACATGTCAATTTCCTCATGGTATTACTAGCATTTTTTTTAATTTTTAAAATTTTAGAGTGTGCTACAAATAGACTGCAGGCTTACAGTAGTGAAAGAAAGGAGGCAATGCAATACACCCAACTGCATGTGACACAACTATTGTCACACAAGTGTTAAAAAGTATCAATGGATCTATATATATATATGTCTTCTATAGATATAGAAGACAATCCAGGACACACTGTGTAGTAAGAAAAGCAAGTGCTAACTTTGAGGAAGTCCGGGAACACTCTGTGTTTGTTTACTATACAAGCCCTAGCCATGAGAAGGCTTCCAGTGGGGAGACATTTTAGAACATATTTGAATGTGAGCAGAAATGCAAATAATGATCATCATAGAATGGTACTTGACCATTCTCCACCCTACAAAGCCATGTGATTCTGCCAGGCTTGAGTGTTGACTGAATAACCTGTTAGGAAGCAGCATTCACCTAAATGTTATAAGCTTACTAAAACTTAAGGTATTTTGAACACACATGTTTGAAAAGTGGTATAAAAAAAAAAGAGCAGAGCCTCTAAGGACATTAAATGTGATCTTGCCACAAATAACTTAAGTTGTATGGCATGAAAGAGACACTAGACCAAGTGCAGGGGATTCCTCAAATGAGTATACAGTTAAAACCAAGTTACACTAGGGAATTTTACCCTATTTTTGTTTATTAAGAATCAATCCTCGTTTGCTTGGTCAATTTTCACTCCCAAGGGAGTCAAAGGACGAAAGTACCAGCTCCCTCCCTCCCTTTGTTCCACAAGTACCTGGGACCTGGTAACCACACTAGGATGGATGTGGATGCAGAGTAACAGAGTAAAGCCCCATGCTCACCTGGCTAGGTGGAACCAGTGATCGGAAGGGCAAATTTCCTGGCTTTGGTTTCATTAGAAATAAGGAGTTCTGCTCGTTGTTCAGATGAGACAGCTGCTGGGGAAGATAAGCCATCAGGGCCGGCTTGCTCTGGCCAGCCCCAGGGCCACCTTGCCCACAGTCTGCTTTGTAGTGAGAAAGGGGTTTGGTGTTGCCGTAGTCCAGCACGGATCCTTGGTTAGCCACGGGATTCTGATTCAAGTTACTTGGTGGCTGGTGACTCAGCAGGTTCACATGGCTGGGCTGGAGGTAGGGGCCTCCTGGCCGAGGGGAGCTCTTGTTCACACTGGGTATCATGAGCAGTTTGGAGCTAGTGAAGTCTTGCTTGTAACCGGGAGGGCTGGCAGGTTTTTCCATGGAATAAGGGACATTTAAGGGACTGTGGGAGGGGCCTGTCTGCTGCCACGTGGACATCTGGCCTGGAGCTGGTGCTGGGGCAGCCTGCTGTGGGTTCTGGAGCATCTGCTCACGCTTCTGCTTGGCAGCGATCTGCTGGAGTTGGTGGGCAGAGGACAGCTCTGAGCTCCCGCCTGGGCCCTGGCTAGGCAACACCACACTGGAGAGGGCTCTTTGTGCATTCTGGGCTTGGGCTGATGCTGACATCAGGTTGGGACTGGGATTGTCCACCCCAGGCTGACCAGAGGTGTGGAACAGGGGCTGAGAGCCCCCTAGGCTGGGTGAATCTGTGTTCACAGGGCCAGATGAAGGCCCCATAAAGGTCTGTCCTGCAGACCCAGCCCTCACTTGTGGAGAGCCTAACTGTTCTTGTTCAAAGGCTGCTGGAGAGAATTCTGTTTTAATATTAATGTCCTGTGCCAAGGGGGTCTGTGTGGCAGAACCAGAAGACTCTGGATCCTTCTTCTCTTCAAAGTCCTCATTAAATAGATCCTTCATGTCTTCATCAGGCACTGACCTGTTCAGCTCCTCGATGAGCTCCTTCCACTCCTGCTCATTAAGGTTGAGGTCAGGCATGAGGTTGCTCTGAGATATGGAGCCTCCGGCCCCTGTGATCATGCAAGGCAGGTCGTCCACGGGCTCCTGCTTCAGTTCTTTATTCAGGCTCAGGGGAAATGGCTCACTGGGGTTGCTGCCTCCATTCAAGTGGAGGCTCGAGTCTGCCAGACACTTCTTGTTGATGGAGTCCAGCCCCAGTGAATGCTTCCCGCTGGCCTGTAGGGCCTCTGTGCCAGGCTTGTCAGGCTGACCAAGGGGGGAGGCTGGAGGCAGGCCATTGGAAGAGACGGCAACTCCCAGAGGGGCCTCCCGGCGGGTCTTCTTATGCCCAGGAAAGAAGTCTCCATAGCCATTCTGTTGATCACCATTCTGAGGGGATGTGGCACTATCAAGATTCCTCTTCACTGTATCATGGAGATGCTGAAAAACAAGAAAAAGAGTGACTTATATATACACCACATATGAGGCCCGTCTGCTTCTCATGGTGACTTAAACCAGGGGCCTGTATCCCTGCAGTGTTCTCCTGCCGATTTTGCTTGCCCAGTTTACAACCCTCACTTCTGGGAACACACCCCCATTCCCCCTCCAGGGTTGTCTCTGCCTCTTCCTCTCTTGTGGCCTTGCCTGAGTGAAGACTAGCTCAGCTGTGGGAAAGTAATCCGGCTGCAGTCAATGTGTCAGTCCCTCGACTCTTGCAGCTCTTTTTGCAGGACACAAGCCTGATGCAGCCCACAGTCGTCTAATCTGAGGGTGTGACTGAGAATGGAGCTAATGAGAAAGAGCCAAAGGATACATATACATTCTTGAAGACATCATTTGCATCCCAGATCTAGGTTATACACGAGACCAGCCATCCCCCTGGACTTTTCACTTATGGGAACCAATAAATTCCTCCTTGTGTTTAAGCTGGTTTAACTTGGATTTCTGTTGCCTTCAGCTAAAGGAGACTGGGCTAGTATAGGCTCTTTTTCAGGCCTTTTTGGGGGCTGATCACAAGCTCCAGGCCTCCATCTTGGTGCACAGGCATTTTCATGCCCTTCCTCATCTTTCTAGGTGCCCTTGCCCGGCTCCACCCCTTCTCTCCAGGCTAGGCTGCTTCCTCATATGCCTTACAGGCCTCTGCCTTTTGGCTTTTGTCCCACTCTGCTCCCCACCAACCGTGAGCATCTTCTAATCCCCTGCACCCAGTCACCAGCCCTCCCAAACCCTGCCACTTCTTAACAAGACCATTAATTTGAACACAGTCATGTCTGTCTGGCAGTTACTTACTTCCCCATGTTCTCCTCAACTGGATTTGTTCAACTAACCTTATTAAGAGTCTACCGTGTGTCAGGGACAAGTGCTGTGGGGATATCAAGACAAATGAGGTGGTCCCTGCTCTTCATGGGCTTCCAATCTTCTAGGATATGGGACATACATGGACATGGCTACAGAATAAGACAAACACCATATGCAAGCCATAGAGCAATAAGCACCCTGAGAGTTCAAGGGCAGGAGTTTCATGGAGAGAACATGACAGGGAAGAGAAGAGGTGGTATCTTTCCGTTATTTCCCAGCCTCGTTTTCAGCTACCAGGACACAACTCTTCCACTAACAGAGGCACCTGCACTCAGGCTCTATACATGTCTGCTCCTTTCCTATGTTTACTTCTCCTACATTTTTGTCCTTTATCCCCCACTCTCAATTCCAACCTCCCCCCCAACCACTGGCCCTAAGCATTTATACTGGTGCTATTTACAACATTCCAATTACAGCTTTCATTATTAAAGATAAGCAGATTTCAGAGGAATCAGAGAGTAGCACAGGACACTCTGTGCTGCTTTCTTCTGCTGCAGAGAAGGGCCACAATGACCCACCACATCCACCCCAGGAGGCTGAGCACAGAAGTACCTGACCCCCTGGGCGGGGGTGGAGGGAAGGAGGGGGCCAAGGGCACCAGCTCTCAGCAGCAAACTACCTGTAGACACAAATGTGTAATGAGCAAGAAAACAAGGAGGGCTATTTTATCACTCCCTGAGTTCCAATTTTAATGTTCCATTCCCTCTCCTTCAAGATTTTCTTATTTCTTAACTGTTAAAGCTGACTGCACAGTGTTCTATAAATCCTGGCTAAGTATTTCTTTAAATGCATATCTGGGTACTTAAGTTAGCTCAGAAAAGGTTAGGAATGCTCAATAAATGGAACTGTAGGGCAGAAGTATAAGCAAAACATGATCTTAGGACTCAACTCAAGAACACAGCCCCTACGTATAGAGGGAACATATCTCAAGATAATAAATTTATGACAAACCCACAACCAATGTAATATTCTGTGGTGAAAAGCTGAAAGCCTTCCTGCTAAATTCTGGAACAAGACAAGGATGCTCACTCTCACCTCTTCTATTCAACACAGTACTGGAAGTCCTAGCCACAGAAATCAGACAAGAAAAAGAAACAAAAGGTATTCAAATTGCAAGAGAAAAGGTAAAATTGTCATTATATGCAGATGATATGATACCATACATAGAAAACCCTAAATACTCCACATAAAAACTACTACAACTGATAAACGAATTCAGCAAGGTAGCAGGATACAAGATTAACATACAGCAATCAGTTGCATTTCTTTACACCAACAATGAAATATCAGAAAAGGAATGTAAAAAAAAAAAAACAATACCTTTTAAAATTGCACCCCCAACAATAAAATACTTAGGAATAAACCTGACCAAGGAGGTGAAAGACATACACTGAGAACTATAAAACATTAATAAAGGAAACTGAAGATGATTCAAAGAAATGGAAAGATATCCCATGCTCTTGGATTGGAAGACTTAATACGTTAAAATGGCCATACTACCCAAAGCAATCGACAGATTTAATGCAATCCCTATCAAATTACCCATGACATTTTCCACAGAACTAGAATAATCTTTTTTAAAACATTTTTTTAAAGATTTATTTATTTAGTTAGTTTATTTTTGGCTTGAGTTGGGTCTTGGTTGCGGCACATGGGATCTTCATTGCAGCACATGGACTCTTCGTTGCAGCATGTGGGCTTCTATCTAGTTGTGGCATGTGGGTTTTCTCTTCTCTAGTTGTGGCACGTGGGTTCCAGGGCGTGTGGGCTCTGTAGTTTGCAGCACGCAGGCTCTCTAGTTGAGGCGTGTGAGCTCAGTAGTTGTGGCACATGGGCTTAGTTGCCCCACAGCATCAAACCCATGTCCCCTGCATTGTAAGGCAGATGCTTTACCACTGGACCACCAGGGAAGTCCCTAGAACAGATAATCTTAAAATTCATATGGAACCATAAAAGACCCAGAATTGTCAAAGCAACCCTGAGGAAAAAGAACAAAGCTGGAGGCATAACCCTTCCAGACTTCAGACAATACTACAAAGCTATAGTAATCAAAACAGTGTGGTATTGGCACAAAAACAGACATACGGATCAATGGAACAGAGGGTCCAGAAATAAACCTACACACCTACAATCAATTAACCTTCAACAAAGGAGGTAAGAATATACAATGGGAAAAAGACAGCCTCTTCAGCAACTGATGTTGGGAAAGTTGGACAGCTGCATGTATATCAATGAAGTTAGAACACACCCTCTCACCATACACAAAAGTAAACTCAAAATGGCTTAAAGACTTAAATGTAAGACATGACACCATAAAAATCCTAGAAGAGATCATAGGCAAAACATTCTCTGACATGAATCATACCAATGTTTTCTTAGGTCAGTCTCCCAAGGTAACAGATATATAAACCAAACCAAACAAAAAACCCAAACAGGACCTAATGAAACTTACAAGCTTTTGCACAACAAAGGAAACCATCGGCAAAATAAAAAGACAACCTATGGAATCGGAGAAAATATTTGCAAACGATGAGACTGACAAGGGCTTAATTTCCAAAATATACAGACAGCTCATACAGCTCGACAAAAAATGGGCAGAAGGGCTTCCCTGGTGGTGCAGTGTGGTTGGGAGTCCGCCTGCCGATGCGGGGGACGCGGGTTCATGCCCGGTCCAGGCGGATCCCGCATGCCGTGGAGTGGCTGGGCCCGTGAGCCGTGGCCACTGAGCCTGCGCATCCGGAGCCTTGCTCCGCAACGGGAGAGGCCACAACAGTGAGAGGCCCGCGTACCACAAAAAAAAAAAAAAAAAAGGGCAGAAGACCTAAATAGACATTTCTCCAAAGAAGACATACAGATGGCCAATAGGCATATGAAAAGATGCTCAACATGGCTAATTATCAGACAAATGCAAATCAAAACTACAATGAGGTATCTATCACCTTACACCGGTCAGAATGGCCATCATCAAAAAATCTACAAATAATAAATGCTGGAGGGCTTCCCTGGTGGTGCAGTGGCTGGGAATCCACCTGCCAATGCAGGGGACACGGGTTCGAGCCCTGGTCCGGGAAGATCCCACATGCTGTGGAGCAACTAAGCCTGTGCACAACTACTGAGCCTGCACTCTAGAGCCCGCGAGCCACAACTACTGAGCCCACACGCCACAACTACTGAAGCCCCTGTGCCTAGAGCCCATGCTCCGAAACAAAGAGAGGCCACCGCAATAAGAGGCTCATGCACCGCAATGAAGAGCAGCCCCCACTCGCCGCAACTAGAGAAAGCCCGCGTGCAGCAATTTAGACCCAACGCAGCCAAAAATAAAATAAATTTATCAAAAAAAACACAACACCCTTTAAAAAATAAAATAAATGTTGGAGAGGGTGTGGTGAAAAGGGAACCCTCCTATACTGTTGGTGGGGATGTCAGTGCAGCCACTGTGGAAAACAGTATGGAGGTTCCTCAAGAAACTAAAAATAAAATTACCATATGATCCAGCAATCCCACTCCTGGGTATATACCCAGACAAAACTATAATTCAAAAAGATAAAAAAAAAAAAAAAAAAAAAAAAAAGAAACATGCACCACTATGTTCACAGCAGCCAAGACCTGCAAACAACCTAAATGTCCGCTGACAGATGAATGGATAAAGAAGATGTGGTACACATATACAATGGAATACTACTCAGCCATAGAAAAGAAGGAAATAATGCCATTAGCAGCAACATGGATGCAACTAGAGATTATCATACTAAGTAACGTAAGCCAGAAAGACAAATGCCATGATATATCACTTATATGTGGAATCTAAAATATGACACAAATGAACTTATCTATGAAATAAACAGAACCACGGACACAGAGAACAGACTGGTGGTTGCCAGCGGAGAGGGGTTGGAGTGGAAGGTTGGGGTCAGCAGATGTAAGTTTTTATATACAGAACGGATAAGCAAGTTCCTACTGTATAGCGCAGAGAACTATATTTACTATCTTATGATAAACCATAATGGAAAATATAAAAAAGAATGTATATATATATATATATATATATGTATAACTGAATCACTTTGCTGTACAGCAGTAATTAACACATTGTAAATCAACTATACCTCGATTAAAAAAAAAAAATACATGCTCCCAACGCAGGGGGCCCAGGATGGATCCCTGGTCAGGGAACTAGATCCCACATGCCACAACTAAGAGTTCACGTGCCACAACTAAAGATCCTGCTTGCCGCAACAAAGATCCCGCGTGCTGCAACTAAGACCTGGCACAGCCAAATAAATAAATAAATATTAAAACAAAACAAAACAAAGAACACAGCCCCTACAACACAAGGACATGTGTGCTTTACTTTCATGTAGGTTTTTCTGCTTCCTGCTGCCACCTAGGGGTGAGAGGGGGAAAGGAACCATAATCCTAAAATGGACCCTTTATAAGATCCTTTGTTTTAAAAGTTTCCTTCTGGGAAGGTAAATTCATACCCATTTAGTCCGTCAGAAGGAAATAAAAATGAGTTGCTAATTTTAGGGGGGGTTATTCTTTCTATTATTATTATTATTTTTTGAAAATCATTTGTTCCTTAGTGTCAGGTTTGGGCTCTGTAAACCTGGGAGCTCAGTTTTCTATTTTCCTAAGGAGGAAGATGGACACCTAAGAGGTCAACGCACCTGATGAGTCAGCTGATTGTCCCAGATTAGAAACAGAATCCTTCTTTGCCATAACAGTTATAAAAGTTACCACGTCCTCTTTCAATATCCACATGCAAACAGCTGCAGACAAGTTCCAAAGTAACAACTTAATTTTGCAATACCGAATGCTTTTAGCCAAAGGAAACGCCAGGTCATTTTCTCAACTGTGCAAAAAATTTAACTGGAATGATATAGGTGGGCTTGGGAAGTGTGGAATACGGTGGCTCTGGCAGATTTTTGAGTCTTGATCATTTGCCGGAGTGCCTGATATGTGCAGGGCACTGCAGAGGAAGACAAAGATGAGTAAACCATGGAACCTGATCTCCAGGAATTTATAACAGATGGGAAAATGGTCTGAACTGATTATAAATTATTTAAGAACAAACACAGTAAGAGCTATAAAGCATACAAGACTGGCTGTCCTTGTGCTTGCCCTCAGTGTATCTGGTACTTCTGGGTACTCAGCTCAGAGGTTTCTGTTGTAACTACCTAATGGTCTCCTGATGCACAGGGTTTCAGGAGGATTCTGGGATAATGTGTTCTGGTGCTCATTTCCTCCACAAGGGGGTTTTGTTGAAGAATACTTCATGCTTGATGGTAAACTGGAGGCCTTGCATGCTCACCCAGTCAGTCCTGACTCCTACCCTAGCCTCCTAACCCATCATCTTCTACTCTGCGAGAGGGGCCCCAGGATATCAACGGTGAGTCAAGCTGGAGTTGCCACACCTTATGGACACCAAATCAGTATACTGTACCCACACACCCACTAGATCTCACTTAGTGAGGACAGTCCCTCACCTAGTCTCTACTTCCACCACCCACCAATGAAATTCCAGTGTGCTTTGTGGTAAAACTTCCCCAAATGAGAGTTCTCCCACTCTGAATTAACAAACAGATGTGGCTGTTTAAGACAGGGGTGGCTCTCTCATCAATGTTCCTTATGCACAATGTTCCTTATGTAGATGAAAGTATAGGTTGACAGGGACTTCCCTGGCGGTCCAGTGGTTGGGACTCTGCGCTTCCACTGCAAGGGGGTGCAGGTTCAATCCCTGGTCAGGGAACTAAGATCCCGCATGCTGTGTGGTGCGGCCAAAAGACGAAGGGAGAAAAAAAAAAAAGTACAGGTTGACAATATAGAGGTTCCTCAAAAAACTAAAAATAGAGTTGTCATATGTTCCAGCAATCCCACTCCTGGGCATATATCCAGACAATAATATAATTCAAAAAGACAGGGACTTCCCTGGTGGTACAGTGGTTAAGAATCCGCCTGCCAATGCAGGGAACACGGGTTCGAGCCCTGGTCCAGGAAGATCCCACATGCCGCAGAGCAATTAAGCCCATGAGCCACAACTACTGAGCCGGCGCTCTAGAGCCCGTGAGCCACAACTATTGAAGTCCGTGTGCCCTAGAGCCCATGCTCTGCAACAAGAGAAGCCACTGCAATGAGAAGCCCACGTACCGCAACAAAGAGTAGCCCCCACTTACTGCAACTAAAGAAAGCCTGTGCACAGCAACGAAGACCCAACGCAGCCAAAAATAAATAAAAAATAAATTTCTAAAAAAAAAAAAAGGAAATAATGCCATTTGCAGCAACATGGATGCAACTAGAGATTATCATACTAAGTAAAGTACTGCAGAAAGAGAAAGACAAATACCATATGATATCACTTATATGTGGAATCTAAAATATGACACAAATGAACCTATCTACAAAACAGAAACAGATTCACAGACATAGAGAACAGACTTGTGGTTGCCAAGGTGGGTGGGGGGTCGGGAAGGGATGGATTGGAAGTTTGGGGTTAGCAGATGCAAACTATTATATATAGAATGGATAAATAACAAGGCCCTACTGTATAGCACAGGGAACTACATTCAATATCCTATGATAAACCATAATGGAAAAGAATTTTTTTTTTTTTTTTGCCGCAGCGCACGGCATGCAGAACTTCTCCGACCAGGGATTGAACCTGTGTCCCCTGCATTGGAAGTATGGAGTCTTAATCACTGGACCACCAGGGAAGTCCAAAAAGGATTTTATAAAAAAATGTAATATATATGTATAACTGAATCACTGCTGTACAGCAGAAATTAACACAACATTGTAAATCAACTAAACTTCAAAAAAACAGAGTATAGGTTGAAACATATAAAATCATTTAACTTTTTAAGGTAATATTGGTAATTTCAACCTAATACCATGCTCACCTTTCTTTCCCCCATGAGCTCTTCTAGTACCCTGTATATACAGTGAGGACACTCAGGAACCCCGACTGTTGTTGGAAAAGATCCTCTAAAGGTAAAGTGGATCTATTTTCATGCAACATTAAAGGTTTCAATGATTTGAGGAAAAATCAGTGAGGTCCAAAGTAGCAACTCTGATAAGGCACTAATCTGAGCCAAATGCTACAAGGACAAGTCATTACTTCCTTAGTGTGCCTCGAGGACCACTCAGCACCTGCACCTACTATTCCCCACTGATTCAGAATCTCACTCAATCTTCAAAGGTACCCTGAAGATGAGTATCACTGTTTCTGTTTTACGGCAGATTAAAGTCAGATTACACGAGGTTTCCTAAAGTTTGAGCATTCAGAGGTCTTGGGAAGGATCTGCAGCAGATCCCCACAGCCCTGCCCCTCCCCTGGTCAGTCTGAGATTGGGCCCAAATTAATCCCACCTCCACCTGTGAAGCTAAAAGAGTTTGGTAAAAAACAAGCAGCAGGGAGTGAGTCAAGAGTTTCAAACTGTAAGGAGAACCTCCCTGAGACCAAGCACAAAGAGCCCTGTTAAGACGTTACCAGAAAAATGGGCTGTGCTGAAAAATATCTCACACAC
This sequence comes from Phocoena sinus, assembly GCF_008692025.1. Classification (NCBI taxonomy): domain Eukaryota; kingdom Metazoa; phylum Chordata; class Mammalia; order Artiodactyla; family Phocoenidae; genus Phocoena; species Phocoena sinus. The sequence goes on along the minus strand of NC_045765.1, from coordinate 17,417,705 downwards.
CAAGGCTACAAAAGATTCTTTGTAAAATATTTAAAGAAAAAAATGTTACAGAACCTTCTATAATTTGCTACTAAAGATTCCCACTCTTAAGACATTATGTCTTAATAGTTTGGTATCATCACTGATTAGAAGCACACTGAGTACTAAGGAGATCTGTAAGCACCACTCCTTGCCACTAAATCTGCCTACAAGGACATACTGAAAATGCCAAGTTTTGAGAAATGTATTTTCCAGAAAACTTTATAGTTTTGTGTCTAGACATTTTTATCACCTTAAAAATTTTTTTTATTTTGAAAGAATTATAGATTCATAGGAAGTTGCAAAGAGTACAGAGGGTCCTGTGTACCCTTCACCCAGTTTCCCTCAACAGTTGTATTTTACCTAATTATAGCAAAATATCAACCAGGAAGAAGATATGGGTAGAATGTGGGTGTACAGTTCTATGTCATTTTAGCAAATGACTATCACCTTTTTAAAAAAATTTTATTTAAAAAAGAAAAATTTTTATTTTATATTGAAGCATAGCTGATTAACAATGTTGTGTTAGTTTCAGGTGTACAGCAAAGTGATTCCGTTATACATATACATGTATCTATTCTTTTTAAAATTCTTTTCCCGGTTAGACTATCACCTTTTTTGATAAGAAAACTTTTAAAAAGCTCTTTTATAAAAAGCTTTTTAAGAAAGCAGGACTATGTATTTAACACAATGTAATCTCTTCCTGCAATGGTTATAAAGCAGAAAGTTAAAATTCACACTGTATACTGAGAATCAAAATTGATAAACAGATTGGTTCTCATGCTTGGCAAGCAGTCCGCACATTCTCTTTGCTATAGAAAAACCTATTTGGGAAGCCACGTGAGGCTCAGAAGGTTGCATGGTGTACATGAAAACAAAGCAGGCTACTGCTAACTGGCTGTGTGATCTTGGTTAAGATGCAATTCTTCTAGGATCTGCTTTCATGCCCTATAAAATTAAGATCCTGGGTAAAATGACCTAAAGTTCCACTCAGCTTTAAAGGTCCACATTGCTGTCCTGTTAATATCGATCAATGCCCTGTAGAGGGAGATACCCTCACGGGTTCATGCAGTGCTCATTCACCGAGATCCTACTATTTGACAGATAACGCCCTATACAGGCTGTGCACAAAATAATGGTGAATTCAGATATTCACTAGGTTTTCACTACATGCTAGGCAGAGCACTAGTTACTGGGGATAAAAAGGTAAAGAAGACATGGGACTTCCCTGGCGGTACAGTGGTTAAGACTCCGTGCTTCCACTGCAGGGGGCACAGGTTCCATCCCTGGTTGGGGAACTAAGATCCCACGTGCAGCAAGGTGCAGCCAAAAAATTAAAAAATAAAAATACTTTCACTTAAAAAAAAAAAAGGACAAGACATAGTTCCGGCTCCACCCCCAGAATCTGATGGAGAATCAATGAAGGCAGGCCCGAGTGTTATGGGAGGAAAGAGAACAGAACAGTGTGGGGATGGCATGCTAGACTTTCCGGAGAAGGGGATGCAGAGAAGTCATCCAGAAGAGGCGGAAGGCACTTCGGCTGAGAGGCAAAGGCAAGGATATACAAATGAGCACTGAATGGCAGTAGATGGAGGGAGGTAAGCAGAAAAAAATGAGTTGTTTAATGTTGATGAAGCATAAAGGGCACAACAGGGAGTACTGAAAGGGAAAGGCTGGAATGGACTATGACTGTCCCAAATGTGATTTAATGAAAAATGTTTAAAAATACACAAAACTAGAGAGAACAGTATAATGAATCCTAATATGCCCATCACTCAACTTCAACAACCATTAGTATTTGGGCATTTTGTTTCATTTCCATCTCCTTATCTTCCCCACCCCCCAAAAAAAACTGGATAATTTAAAAAACAAACCATAGGCATAACATCATTTAATCCACAAATACTTCACTATGTATCTCTAAAAAGTAAGAACTCTTAAACATATATGCATGTAACAACACAATGTCATTATCACACCTACAACATTAATAATTCTTTATCATCACCACCTCAAACCCATTAGAATGGCTACCATCAGAAAGCCAGAAAGTAACAAGTGTACAGAGAAACTGGAACCCTTGTGTACTACTGGTGGGAATGTAAAATGGTGCAGCCACTATGAAAACAGTATGGTAGTTCCTCAAAAAAAAAAAAAAAAAAGACTTACTGTATTAGCCAGCAATTTAATTTCTAAAAGAATTCCATTTCCAAAAGAACTGAACAGGATTTGTACATCCATGTTCATAGTAGCGTTATCCACAATAGCCAAAAGGTAGAAGCAGCCCAAGGGTCCATCAATGGATGAATGGATAAACAAAATGTGGTATACCCACAGAAGCCTTAAAAAGGAAGGAAACTTGGACACATGCTGTAACATGGATGAAACCTGAGGACATTGTTAAGTGAAATAAGCCAGCCACAAAAAGACAAATACTATATGATTCTACTCATATAAGACACCTGAAGCAAATTCGTTAAAGACAGAAAGTAGAATGGTGGTTACCAGAGGCTGGAAAGAGGAGAAAATGGGGAGTTATTGTTTAATGGGTATAGTGTTTTCAGTTTTGCAAGATAAAAGAGTTCTGAAGAGGATGGATGGCGGTGTGGTTGCAGACAATGTGAACATACCTCATGCCACTGAACTGTACACTTAAAAATGGTTAAGATGGTAAATTTTTATGTTACATGTATTTTACCAGAATTTAAAATTTTTAATTCTTTATTATTATCCTATATCCCGTCAGTGCTTACATTTCCCTGTCTCATCAATATCTTTTGCAAACAAAACAAATAAAACAAAATTAAGCATAATAAATTATGGAAAATTTCAAACATACAATACAGTAGAAAGAAAGTACAATGACCCCCATGTACCCATTGTCCAGCTGAAACAACACAGCCCATCTTGTCTTATTCACACCCTACCCATGCTCCCTGGACTAACCTAGGAATCACACCATTTCTCCTTAAATACTTCAGCATGTATTGCTAAAATATAAAAGCTTTTTAAAAGACCATCACCAAAGAACTCTCCAAGCACTTTAAAAATATGATCTAAAAAACGTTGGGACTTCCCTGGTGGTTCAGTGGTAAAGAATCTGCCTTCCAATGCAGGGGACATGGGTTCGATCCCTGGTCAGAGAACTAAGATCCCACATGTCTTGGGGAAACTAAGCCTGCGCGCCACAACTACTGAGCTCCCGCGCCTCAACTAGAGCCCCCGTGCTGCCAACTACAGAGCCCACACACGCTGGAACCCACGTGCCACAACTACAGAGCCCACGTGCCGTGAAGCCTGTGCCGTGGAGCCTGTGTGCCACACCTAGAGAAGAGGAAAAAAACCCCACACACCACAACTAGAGAGAGGCCCACACACCACAACGAAAGACCCCGTGTGCCACAACTAAGACGCAACGCAGCCCAAAATAAGTAAAATAAATTATAAAAATCTTATAAAAATAATAAAAATTAAAACGTTATTAGGGATAATCAAGCCACTTTACAGATGGGGATATCAAGACTTGGAGAGAGAATGTATGTTGCTGAAGGTTGCATAGCAAAATTAATGGACGATCTGGACTGCATGATGATGTTTCAAAAAAATATGGTCTACACAAGGATGATTCTAGTTAACTGAACCTTAATCACCTGTAAGCAGCATGGTGTTAGATTTTTAAAAAATACACGCTTTCAAATAATATAGACCTCATTTAAAATCCACCTCGGTCGCTAACAAGCTATATGATCTTGGGCAATATGCTTTACCTTTTGAAACTCATTTCTTTCATTTATATGCAGGGACTAATAATACCCATTCCACAGACTTGTGAAAAATAAAGTATGTTAGAAAAAAATTATGGTTAAGTACTTACCTTAAAATTTATGGCTAACTACCAAAATAATAGAAATATGGTTTTTAGCTTTAGAACCAGCAATAGAACAAAAGGGATCACAGAAAACACTATCAATCTATCCAAAAGTAGGAAAGAAAAAAGGAAGAATCAAAGAAGGGAGACAATAAACCAACAAGTACTAAAAGAACAGAAATAATTTCAAATATGTCAGTGATTATATAAACGTAAATGCATTAAATTCTCCAATGAAAAGTTAGAGACAAAAAAAAAGATAACCATAACACCATTACTGAATGTTAAAAAAAAAAATTGTTGCTACAGTTGGTTTATTCAAATCAGTATCCAACACACTGCATTTGGTTGACATGCTCATAAGACTTTCAATATGTTAACAGTTCTTTCTCCCTTTCTTCCCTTTGTCATTTATTTGTCCAAGACGCTTAGTCACTTGTCCTGTAAAATTCTCCACTTCCATAGTTGGCTGACTGTGGCCCCATGATGTCCTTTACAAGTTCTATCCTCTGTATTTTCTATAAACTGGCAGTTAGAAGCTCGATCAGATTCAGATTGGGGGGTGGGTGGGGCATAAATACTTATAGGTGATGTGTTGCATGTCATTTTAATGGGACCTTAGCAGATGAGGTCAGATTTGTCTTTTTATAAGCTCTCTATAATGACTGTGTGGTGAATGGATTTCAGGGAGGGAGGCTACAAGCCAGAGTAAACAAGTAGGTAATTGCAGAAATAGTTCATGAAAGAGATGAGGATCTGACATGGGTATGGGAAAAAAGAGATGATTTCAGATTTAGGGAGGAAGAAAAGTCAGCAGATACTGGAAACCGATTTCAAATTGAGGGTAAGGGAGAAAGGAGTTTCTATCTAGTTTGCATACATGGGTAAGATAGAGAACAAAGGAAAAGCAGGGTTTTTTGGGGGTGGGGGAGGGTTCCTTCAGTTTTAGCCACAAAGAAATGACTGGACCATCCAGGTAATGTCCATGAGGCAGTGAATAATACTGACTATGAGTTCCATGGAAAGACGGTCAGCAGCAACACATGCAGCTAAAACCAAGAGCAGATCCATTTACTCAGAAAGAGTGAGAAGCCAGCCAAGGGGCAGATAAAGAGCCCATACTGAAGACAGAGCACAAGGGACAGTGATGGGTTAAATGCATCCGAAAAGTACATTGGGTCTGGTCACTAAACGATCACCGATGTTGTTGCCCAGAACAGTTCCAGAAGAATGACTGGAGTAAAAACCCTTGACTTGAGACGTGAGTTAAGTAGAGAGAATACGGACTGTTCTCTTCCTAGTTTAAAAAGGGAGATACAGAGGACTTCCCTGGTGGCGCAGTGGTTGAGAATCCGCCTGCCAATACAGGGGACACAGGTTCGAGCCCTGGTCCGGGAAGATCCCACATGCCGTGGAGCAACTAAGCCCGCGAGCCACAACTACTGAGCCCACGTGCTGCAACTACTGAAGCCAGCGCGCCTAGAGCCCGTGCTCCACAACAAGAGAAGCCACCACAGTGAAAAGTCCGCACACCACAACAAAGAGTAGCCCCCACTCGCCGCAATTAAATGTGAAAGGGTTAAAGGAGGGTTATTTTGGAATGATACATGAGCTCACTTAAAGAACAGCAGATAATTACTTATCGATTAGACTAGATCTCTCTGAAATTCTCTGGAATTCTGTTATTCTATGAATGCAATCAGGCACAGGAATATGAATATGAAAAATGTATCATAACAACTACCTAAAGCATAAACACCATGATCTTCCTGTTTATGGGAAATTCTGACTTAATTAGGGACTGTGTATATAAAACCAAGGCTATGCCCTTCCGAAGCCAAGCCCTCCTCCACTTGGGTTCTCTACCCCATTTGGCCTCCTCAAGGTTCTTGCTCATTCAATTACCACCTTCTTCTCTATTTCCCATTCATCTCACTCTTTACCAGTTCCTTCCTCCCCTGAGCACTGACACATGCTCAGTACCTCCCATCTTTTAACTTCCATCCTACTCTCCATACCATTTAGCACAGTGTTAAGAGCACAGCTAGGCTGGGTTTGAATCCTGGTTCAGTTGCTTAACTGCTGTGTGCTCACAGAGAAATTGCTAAACATCTACAGAAGCTCTGGCTCCTCATCTAAAAAATAAGGGGTGGCGGTGGTAACAAGAACCACTTCCAGGGGGTGGGGAGGAGGGGCTGTGAGGCGCATCACTACCAGTTATTGAGCAGCTAACGTTCTTACTGTTCAGCTAATCCTCTTCCTTCGCTTCAGAGCTTCTTCAAAGAGCAGTCTCTACTTTGTCATACTCACCAAGGTGATCTCCTGGTTCTTAAATCCAAGGAACTCGTTTCAAACTGTATCTACCTGACCTTTTTCAGGCACTGAGCTCTGACCTTCTCCAAACGTCTTCCTCCCTTAAGGCCCACACAACCACACTGGACCTGCTCCTGCTTCCAAGGCCACTGTTTGCAGGCTGCTCCTTCTCATGCCTGCTCCTTCAGTGATGACACCTGCAAGGCATTCGTTCCTCTTCACTGCTGTCACCTCACCAGGCAACCCCGTCCACGGCCTGACAACCTGGCACAGGCACGCACTCAAATATTTACTAAGTGAACATTTCCCAAATCATCACCTTTGGGCCCAGCCCTCTGTCCTGTGCTCTAGACAACTGTAAACTGGTAATCTCCAAGTGGATATCAGACAGGATATCCTCCAAACTCAGCTCTTTGCCTTCCTCCCCAAATCCGTTCCTTCTCCTTACTCCCTGACTCGGTGCATGGCTCAATCCTTGACCTCTTGGATGATCAGGCATTGATTTCTGCTGATTCTACCTTTTTAATCGCTCTCCAGTAAGATCCCTCCACACCACCTCCATCTTAGTTCAACTCCTCATTATTATTATTTTTTTAACCTAGATTACTGAAGTAACTTCAGGCTGATCTATTCTCACTCTGTTCTAACCCACTCTTTATGATGCTTTCAACGTGCTCTCTAAAAAACACACATATTTGAACCATTTAAAATTCCTTACTTCCCCATCACTTACACATGAAGTTCCAATTCCTTAACCTGGCATGTACAGGCCTGTTTGATCTGATCTCAATAAACTCTGTTCAATCCTCTGCTGTTCCCTTGAAGCCTAGACTTAAATGAACTCCTTTCAGGACTGAGAATATATCTCTGGCCTGGCGACCTCCTACTAATCTTTTAAGATTTAGCTCAAACCTCAACTCCTCTAGAGCATTTTTTCCCTGGCCACTTACCCCAAACCTGGTCAAGTTCCTTATTCCATCCCTTAGTGCTCTAACAAACCTTTGTACTTGTATTCCATGACGAGTCATACTGCAAATACTCACTGATCTATTTCTCTACGTCTCCCTCCATCCGTGGAGGGCAAGAGCCCTGCCCTTTTCACCCCCAGTACCAAGTCCAATGCTCAGCAAGTTACAAGCACCCAATGAACATTTCTAGAATTAACCCTCCCACCTTCGCCATCACTCCCTTTCACAGTCAGTCTATTGTTCTTTAGCCCAATGGATATTTGTCCTTCAGTTTTGTGGGATCTCTGCCCAAAAATGGAGGCAGTACTGGTTCACCTAATCTCCACAACTACCTATGGGGTGAGCTTACAGTGAATGGAAAGTGAGTGCTGAACCAGGATTTGAACACAGATCTGTTTGATTCAAAGTCATTTCCCAAAGTTCAACTTCTGTGATTCCTTCAAATGTACCTCTTTTTCACCTCAAAACTTAATGTCTTTACGGGCTTCCCTGGTGGCGCAGTGGTTGAGAGTCTGCCTGCCGATGCAGGGGACACGGGTTCGTGCCCCGGTCCAGGAAGATCCCACATGCCGCGGAGCGGCTGGGCCCATAAGCCATGGCCGCTGAGCCTGTGCGTCCGGAGCCTGTGCTCCGCAACAGGAGAGGCCACAACAGTGAGAGGCCCACGTACCACAAAAAAATAAATAAATAAAATAAAATAAAATAAAACTTAATGTCTTTACTTATCAACTCTCTTCTTTCCCTCTTCTCGGAGAGGGAAACATCTCTCCTTGCAAAAATTAACTCCCTTCAGCTGCACCTTCTTATTCCCTCTGGACCTGCCTCATCTGAGACTTTTCCCCTTCAAATTCTTCCCCTCCCCACCTCAAAAAATAACTTCAACCTGTTTTGTTCTAGAGCAGTGGTTCTCAAAGTGTAGTCCCAGACCAGTAGCATCAGCATCACCTGGGAACCTATTAGAAATGCAAATTCTCAGGCATCAACTTCGGTTAATGAGACCCACTGAGTGAGAAACTTGGGGTTGGGCCAAGGAAACAGTTTTAAAAAGCCCTCCAGGCGTAGTCACATCAAAAATAAACAGGTGAAGCTAATTTTAATAATTTATTTAACCCAATATATTCCACTTCAAATGTAATATTTAAAAAAGATTTTGCATTCTTTTTTGGTACTCAGTTTCAAAATCCAGTACATATTTTACACTTTTGGCACAATTCAATTTGGACTAGACACACTTCAAGCACTTAACAGCCCTCCGTGGCTGGTGACTACAGCACTGTACAACGCAGCTCTAGAAATTAGCTTTGAACCTAAGTGTTCAGGACAGCACTAAGACGAAAGGGAGCGCCCCTAAACCTGCTGCCTGCTTCTGGCAGCAGGCTCCTCACTGCACACAAGGCTCCTCGTCACAGCCTACCCTCCTGTGTCAGGAAAGCTGAACTTCAACATACCAGGACCCTTTGTGCCTCTGCATGGGCGGCTTCCTGGCTGGGAAGCCTCTACGTTGCCCCTTCTCACTTTCTCCCAAACTGCTTCTCATTATCTCATTCAGGGTATTCAACCAAAATCTACTTAGAGCTCATCAAGCCAGCAACTGTCTGGGCCTTGGGGATATAGCAGGGAAGGAAACAGACAAATCCCTTGCTCTCCTGGAGCCTACATTCCTATCAACTTGTGCTCCCAAGGAAATAAAGCACAGAAAGGGAGTTTGTGGGGGCTTATGATTTTTTAAATGTGCTCAGTAAAGGCCTCACTGAGTGTGAGAAGTTTGAGCCAAAATCTGTGAGAGATGAGTAAGAGGTGCCATCTCTGGAAGAGGGTCCAAGCCTAGGGAACAGTGATACAGAGGCCGAGTGGGAGCGTGCCTAGTGGTGGTGGTGATGGGGAGCCTGAAGTGATGGTGCCAGAGGGGATCCAGGGGGAGGAGACCGAGTGAGAGAAGGCAGGAAGGACAGGAGTACCAGACTGCACAGGGTCTGTGGGCCCTGGTTAAGGGTTGGTTTTATCCTCAGGTGAGATGGAAAACCTGTGGCAGGGTCCAGCAGGGGAACAAGATCACTCTGGCTGCTGGGCAGAGACCAGATCATAGGAAGATTAGGGCAAACAGGAAGACTGATTAGGAGGCAATAATCCAGGTAAAAGAAACAATGGCTTAGACTGGGGTGGTAGCAGCAGAGGTGGTGAGATGTGGCCAATTCTGAATGTATGCTGAAGGTGGAATTGTTGAGGTTTGCTGATAGGGTTTTGCCCAAGGGTCTCTGGGAAAAGAGTGTCCCTGGCAGGCTCATGTGTGGCTAGAGCACAGTGAGTGATGACAGGTGGCAGCAGAGAGGTCAGGTTCACTGGTGCTATTCTGATGGACTCTGAGGGGAGAGGCCATGGGTGTGTGGCAATAAGGATGGAGGTGAGCAAGCAGAAAAGTGGATGTGCCAGGAGCACAGGGAGCTGTGTGGGCATCCCCCTGCACTCAACAGTAAAGAGCACCTAGTGCCCACCTTAAAGTCTTCCTCAATTCCCAGAGGCGACTGCAGAGTTTGCCACTGGCTTTTCGTGCCACCCTCTAATGCGGCACACGTAACACAGCACAGTGATGTCCAGTCCAATCCCGCATCTGTCTCTGCCAGCTCCAAAGGCAGGGTCACTCCCTCATTCACCTCTGGTCTTTTCAGCACCAGAACGGGACCTGACTCATTAACACTGCTCAGTAAACAGACCCCTAAATTTTGTTCGTTGGGATTGGCTAGTTTGCCAAACCAGCTCATACCTGATTTGATGAAAAGAGGCAGGCAGGAGATCAAAAACAACAAAATAAAAACAAACATTTAAAAAGAAATCTCCTAAACCAGTAAGAGCTACCATTTATTAGGCACCTATTCTGTGCTAGGCAGAGCAACTCTGCAAAGCAGGTATTATCACCATTTCACAGGGAAGGGAACTAAGGCTTGGAGAGGGTAAAGAGAGCAAAGAGGAAGAAGATCGGCAGTAACTGTAGCTCAGAAGCAGTATCAGAGTGTGTGTGTGGAGTGAACATGGGAGTGATAGCTGCTCACATCTTTTTTGAAAAAAATTAATTCATTAGTTTGTCTTTGGCTGCATTGGGTCTTCATTGCTGTGCGCGGGCTTCCTCTAGTTGCGGCAAGCAGGGGCTACTCTTCGTTGTGGTGTGCAGGCTTCTCATTGTGGTGGCTTCTCTTGTTGCAGAGCATGGGCTCTAGGTGTGTGGTCTTCAGTAGTTGTGGCAGGCGGGCTCAGTAGTTGTGGCTCGCTGGCTGTAGAGCGCAGGTTCAGTAGCTGTAGCGCATGGGCTTAGCTGTTCCGCAGCATGTGGGATCTTCCCGGATCAGGGCTCAAACCCATGTCTCCTGCATCGGCAGGCGGATTCTTTTATTTATTTATTTATTTATTTAATTTTATTTAAATAAATGGTGCAGTGGTTGAGAGTCCGCCTGCCGATGCAGGGGACGCGGGTTTGTGCCCTGGTCCAGGAAGATCCCACATGCCCCGGAGCGGCTGGGCCCATGAGCCATGGCCGCTAAGCCTGCACCTCCGGAACCTGTGCTCTGCAACGGGAGAGGCCACAACAGTGAGAGGCCTGCGTACCGCAAAGAAAAAAAATAAAAAATGTTTAGGACAAAGGTGTAAAAAGGTTATATTCTTTTTGCTTATTTTTTGGTTTTCCATACATTTGTCAACCCCTGATTCTATGCCAGTGTTCTAGATGTCTCTCGGGATGTGCATTCACATAAGACATTGTCTCTTCATCTTCTGGCAGAGTCTGTCCAGGAGTCCTCTGACAAGCTCTTGTGTGGACTGGCTACTGTCATCCTAAGGTCCCTCTTATCTCATATCTTCCTCCTTCTTGGTTCATTCCTTTGTTTTATGAAACACACTCTCCCATAATTTCCTAAGAAAAAGCATGTAGATTAATTTTTCACATGTCTGAAAATGTCTTCCTTCTACACATGCCCTTGACTCGTATTTTGTCTGGATAGATAAGTCCAGTATGGAGATCATTCTTCAGAATTTGGAAGGAACTGCACCATTGTCTTTTAGCTCCCTGTGTTGCTGTTGAGAAATTCTAAGTCATTCAATTTCTTAACATTTGTTCATCAACCTGACTGGGCTATGGGGTGCCCAGATATTTGGTCAAACATTATTGTGGGTGTGGCTATGAAGGTGCTTCTGGATGAAATTAATACTTGCATTAGTAGATGGAGTAAAGCAGATTGCCCTCCTGATTTGGATGGATCCAATCAAGTGGGATCCTGAACAGAATAAAAAGGCTAAGCAAGAAGGAACTCCTCCTGCCTGATTGCCTTGAGCTGAGACATCGTTTTTTTTTTTCTTGCCTGTGAACTCAAACTGTAACACTGGCTCTTCATGGGGTCTGGAGCATGCCAACATTCCAACTATTGGTTCTCCGGGGTCTCCAGCTTGCCGACTGCAGATCTTGGGACTTGTCAGCCTCTATCACTGTGTGAGCCAATTCATTACAATAAAACCAATCAATACTCCCCTCCCCTCCATATATATATGTCTCCTAATGGTTCTGTTTCTCTGGAGAACACTGACTAATACAATAAAGTACGCAAGGCTTTTATGATTTGACATGTTTACATCTCCAGGATTTTTGCTCAATACATCCTTCTCATATTTTCCTTTGCAATTAAAACCTTTTTGTTGTGAAAGGTATCACACATACATGCATACATCAAGAGTTAACAAGAAAATGAACACTGTGCATCAACTGCTCAAATTAAGAAACAACAGTAATGGCACTTTAGAACACTGGCACTCAAAGTATGGTCCCAGGACAGAACTAGCATCACCTGGAAGGTTTAAAAACTGCTGAATCTCAGCCTCCCCCTGCTCTGGCTTAGAATCTGCATTTTAACAGGGTCTCCAAGTGATTCACACGCACATTAAGTCTGAGGAGCTCTCCTTAGAAGCCCCTGTATCCCTTCTCTTCAACCCCTGACACAGATATCTAATATCCTGATTTTGTGTTAATTGCTTTTAATAATAGTTCTACCACCCTCATTTAATCTATCCCCAAACAACATACCACCTAGTCTTGAAAAGGGAGGGCAAGCAAACACTAGCCATGCAAGAAGCAAGCTGCACTGATCTCACTGGACAGAGGCTCCAGAAGGAGGTGAGCAGAGCAGTCTTGGGTCATGGTCTGACTTCTGCTTCTATGGAAGTTGACAAGGTCCCCTCTGAGGAAGTTGCAAGCGAGGTCATGAGTGAGTCTTGGGAAACACAGGTTTCTCCACAGTTGGGCACATGGCAAGACATGCAGCATGTAGACCAGGCGCTGGACATGCAGCAAGTCTGGTCAGTGAGAGTGGGCTGCTCTGTACTTCTGCTTCTGACCCCAACGTGGCCTACCTCCCACTCTCAGGGAAAAGCTGAAAACTTCCATGAGTGTCCTTGGCAAAGCATGAAAGGAGAGACATGATCAATACAAGCCACCCTGGTATCACTTATCATCCTCCTCCAAGTGAACCCTTGTCATTTTTTTTTTGTTGGGTCTCCTGTTTTCTGTATCTAATGTCTTACTCTTTCTTGATTTATTCTTTCAATATTGATGGAGTATTTCTTGCAGTAGCTTCTTAAAAAGGGTGACAGGTAAAATTTTTTAAATCCTTAATTTCTGAAAATGACTTTATTCTATATTCATTCTTGTTGTATACTTTGCCTAGGTATAGAATTCTAGGTTGGTAATCATTTTACTTCAGAATTTCAGCATTGTAATGTTGTCTTCTTGATTCCTATGGTGCCGCCAATAAGTCCAAAGATACTCTGATTCTTGATATATGACCTAGTACCCTACCCTCCCCATGCTGGAAGTTTGTATCTCTTCTTTAAACTGAATGTTCAGAATTTATAACTGGCGTGGGTCTATTTTCTTCCCCAGTGCTGGGCACAGTGTGCCCTTTTAATCTGGCAACTCATGCCCTTAAATTCTCAAATTATTATTATTTTTAAAATATTTATTTTCCTTATTTTTTTGGCTGCGTCAGGTCTTAGTTGCGGCACACGAGATCTTCGTTGAGGCACGTGGGATCTTTTGTTACAGTGCGCAGGCTCTTCGTTGCAGCGCTCGGGCTTCTCTCTAGTTGTGGCGCTCAGGTTACTTTCTAGCTATGGTGTGCAGGTTTTCTCACTCTAGTTGTGACGTGCGGGCTCCTGGGAGCATGGACTCTGTAGTTGTGGTGCGCAGGCTCCAGAGCACGTGGGCTCTGTAGTTTCCAGCATTCAGGCTCTCTCGTTGAGGCATGTGAGCTCAATATTGTGGCGTGTGGGCTTAGTTGCCCCACAGCATGTGGGACCTTAGTTCCCCAACCAGGGATGGAACCCACATCCCCTGCATTGGAAGGTGGATTCTTTACCACTGGACAACCAGGGAGGTCCCTCAAATTATTTTTTAAATCATTTCTTTCTTCTAGTAACTTCTATTTTTCAGATGTTCAACCTCCTACACTGGTCCTCTAATTTTCTTCTCTATTTTCGGCTTTGCCTTCTTTTTCTTTACTTTTTGGGAAAATTACTCATATTTCATACATATAGTTCATGCACATATTTCATATTTTTATAATATTTCCAAGATTTTGTTTTCTGAATTAAAAAATTATTGTTTCATAAATACAATATATCCTCCTATCCCTCTCATTAACATCTCATTGGCCAAAGCAAGTCATATATCCAAGCTCCAAATCAAGGAATGGGGACGTATACTCTGCCTGCTCTGAAACTATGGCAAGGGTGTAGGTGTATAATATGACCCAAAGAGTGAAGAATTGAGACCAAACCTCCACACAAGGGATATGACATATCCCCATGAATAACAGTGACTCATTCTAGCAGTGATAAGGGATGAAAGTCAGGGGAGAGGTGGAAAAGGGAGGGCATCAGTAGGCAAGAAGATATATAGTTAAAAAGTGCCCCAAGTACAGTAGTTCCCCCTTATCCAGGGGGTTGCACCCCCAGTGGATGACTGAAACCGGGGATAGTACTGAAATCTATACATTTCACTTAAAGGAAGCACTTTACACTTTCTCTTTGGCATCTCTGAAATTCCGGCATCACCACTCTTGTGTTTTGGGGCCATTATTAAGTAAAATGAGGGTTAGATGCACTTAAATACCGTGACTATCAATCTGATAACCCAGATGGCTAAGTGACTAAAGGGTGTATAGGGTATACAGCGTAAATATGCTAGACAAAGGGATGATTCATGTCCCCAGGGGGACAGAGCACAAGATTTCATCACACTACTCAGAATGGCACCTAATTTAAAACTTATGAATTATTTCTAAAATTTTGTACTTAATATTTTTGGACAATGGTTGACCTCAGGTAACTGGAACAGTGGAAAGCAAAACTGCAGATAAGTGGGGACCGCTCTAATTCTGATATACATGACACTCTGCCACAGAGTATCCTTTTTTAAATACATTTATTTATTTGTTTGTTTATTTTTGGCTGTGTTGGGTCTTCATTGCTGCGCACAGGCTTTCTAGTTGTGGCCAGTGGGTACTACTCTTTGTTGTGGTGCACAGGCTTCTCATTGTGGTGGCTTCTCTTGTTGTGGAGCACGGGCTCCAGGCGCACAGGCTTCAGTAGTTGTAGCACACGTGCTCAGTAGTTGTGGCTTATGGGCTCTTGAGCTCAGGCTCAGTAGTTGTGGTGCATGGGCTTAGTTGCTCCACGGCATGTGGGTTCTTCCCGGACCAGGGCTCAAACCCGTGTCCCCTGCACTGGCAGGCGGATTCTTAACCACTGCATCTCCAGGGATGTCCTGATATGCCTTCATTAAGAAGCCCTTATTAGGGACTTCCCTGGTGGTCGAGTGGTTAAGACTCTGTGCTTCCAATGCAGGGGGCACTGGTTCGATCCCTGGTCGTGGAACTAAGATCCCACATGCCAGCAAGGTGTGGCCAATAAATAAATAACTAAAGCCCTTATAATTGCTAAAAATTTTCCAAGCATATGGTTTGGAAAATCATAGTTTTTGTCTTGTAATTAATTTTTTAAAAATTGTGGTCACAAATGAACCTATCTATGAAACAGAAGTAGAATCAGGAACATAGGGAATAGATTGGTGGTTGCCAAGGGGTTGGGGGGAGAGGGTTGGATGGGGAGTTTGGGATTAGGAGATGCAAACTGGTATATATACTGGGAACTATATTCAGTATCCTGTGATAAACCGTAATGGAAAAGAATATGAAAAAGAATGTATATGTCTATGTACAACTGAGTCACTTTTGTACAGCAATAAGTAACACAACACTAATTCAACTATACTTCAAAAATAATTTGTGGTCAAAAACCATATCATAAAAGTTACCATCTTTTTTATATGTACAGTACAGTAGCGTTAACTATATGCACACTGTTGTGCAACAAATCTCTAGAACTTTTCATCTAGCAAAACTGAAACTCTACGTCCACTGAACAACTCCCACTCTCCCCTTCCCTCCAGCCCTTGACAACTACCATTCTACTTTGTGTTTCTAAGAGTTTCACTATTTTAGATATCTCAGACAAGTGGAATCATGCAGTATTCCTCTTCCTGAAATTGGCTTATTTCATTTAGCATGATGTCCTCAAGGTTCATCCATGTTTCAACATACGACAAGATTTCCTTCCTTTATAAGGCTTAATAATAGTCCACTGTATGTATACACCACATTTTCTTCATCCATTCATATCTGTTGATGGAAACTCAGATTGCTTCCACCTCTTGGCTATTATGAACAAGGCTGCAATGAACATGGCAGTACAAATCATGGTCTACTGTCTTACCTCTGTCAACTCCACCTCTGAAATGATCCCAGCCTAAAAACATACAGCTTCTGACTCTCAATTCAGAGCTCCTTCCACAATATCATTAACATTCGTTCAACAGATGCTTGCTGACTGCCAAATATGTGTGAGGTCTGGTGCTAAACTACTGGTCTTGCTCTCAGATTGCTCATAGTCTAATGGAGAGCGGCAAACACGCTAATTAAAGCTCAGTGTGATTGTTCTGGCATAGGTTTAAGTACCTAGCCTGGCTAGAGGAGGGACTTAGGAAAGAGGTCCTAGAGGAGATGGCACATGAGCAGAGTTCTGAATGGTGAGCAGGTGTCAGGCATTATGAGACTAGGGAAGGGCATACGTGTAAAGACACCTAGAGAAATTAGGCCATTTTCAAAGAACTGCATTCAAAGTATTTTAGGGACCTTGGAGTGTTGCACATGGGTTTCATTCCCATGGTGCCAGATGCCACCCCAATGACATGCTGCTCCAAATGTTCACAGTATACCAGTCTCTTCTGTTGCTCTGCTAGGCACAATGGTTCTTCACTGACTTAAGGGCCTTGAGCACTTAAATTGCCAAAGTTTGGCCTGCGAGTTGGGATGCTTTGAATTAAGACTGCCATAGAGTGGGCAGCAGGAGTGGTGATATTTTTCATTTAAAAACATCATTCTTCCATCCTCAACTAACCAAATAACATATAGCTCTTCAAATGAATGAATAAAATACATGCAGGCAATGCACAGTATTTTATGCAGGCAACAAAACTCACGACAAGGCTCCATGCTCTTGAACTCTCCCTTAGAATTCAGAAGTGAGATGGTACTCACAGGGTTGTATAGTATTATTTGTATTTGAAAAATGAAGCAAACTTTTTCTGACAGAAAGCTGATTAACTTGAAAATGGAGACTCATTTTGCCAATTAGGTAGACATTTTTCATACATTAAACAAGCTACAGTCACAGCTCTAAGGTTCTGATGAAAATATATCTAAAGCAAATAAAAATATTTTATCAAAAAATACTGTATTGGCAAAGGTGTATTGAAATGAACAGTATTTTGATTTTCCCAACCAATTTTGAGTATATTAGGTTAAACAAGGTCCTTCTAAGTGAAAGAATAACAGGTATAATCAACAATCAATTAATAAATGTAAAGCCTTTGTGTTTCATTTCTCCATAAATGAGAAAGTGAATGACTGATGACTAGATTATCCTTTTTTGTAAGTGAGATGGTTTCTAATTCTCTGCTTTCATTAAAGTTGAAAGTGTACCAAACCAAGCTGTCGTCTAATTGGTAAATTAATTTTGATGATACATATCACTGTGTGATTTTTGGCATACCAACTCAAATTTCAAAAATTTGATTAACATTGTATAATTAAATTTCTTCCTTTCTTTTATACTTATATGAACAAGGATTACTGGAACTTAAATGTATAAAAACAAACAAAAAATAGGAAAAGAATTAAGAACTATCATTTTGTCAACAAGTAATAATTCATCCACAGTTATGTGAACAAATTGAGGTGGGAAAAGCCTCATCCATCTCATTAAGGGAGGCATGTATAATAAACCTGTACTTTTTTTGCTTAATTATTTATAAAAATTTATAATGTGCTTGTTATTTGTTGTATACTAATTTACTGTAATTCTACTTACTGAAATAAGAAATATATATAACACACAGAACCTATAAATGCTACATACATTCTTTTGTATAAATCGACTTTTTTTTTGGCCACGCTATGTGGCTTGTGGGATCCTAGTTCCACGACCAGGGATCAAACCCGGGCCCTCAGCAGTGAAAGCATGGCGTCCCAACCACTGGACTGCCAGGGAATTCCCTATAAATCAACTTTAAAAAGAGCAAAAAGGGAATTTACTGTATAGTAATAACCTATAAGAGAGAAGAATATGAAAACGGACATATATGTGTGTAGGGCTGAATCACTTTGCTGTGTGCCTGAAACTAGCACAGCATTGTAAATCAACTATACTCCAATTTAAAAAAAAAAGAAAGAAAGAAAGAAAAGGAAAAAGAAATGCAAGTTCCAAGAAAAAGGAATGATTTAACATTTGTGTTAGGACTTCCCTGGTGGCACAATGGTTAAGAATCTGCCTGCCAATGCAAGGGACATGAGTTCGAGCCCTGGTCTGGGAAGATCCCACATGCCACGGAGCAACTAAGCCTGTGCGCCACAACTACTGAGCCTGCGTGCCACAACTAGTGAGGCCTGCACGCCTAGAGCCCGTGCTCCACAACAAGAGAAGCCACTGCAATGAGAAGCCTGCGCACCACAACGAAGAGTAGCCCCCGCTCACTGCAACTAGAGAAAGCCTGCGCATGCAGCAACGAAGACCCAACGCAGCCAAAAATAATAAATTAAAAAAACAGGGACTTCCCTGGTGGCGCAGTGGTTAAGAAACCTCCTGCCAATGCAGGGAACACGGTTTGAGCCCTGGTCCGGGAAGATCCTACATGCCGCGGAGCAACTAAGCCCATGCGCCACAACTACTGAGCCTTGCTCTAGAGCCCGCAAGCCACAACTACTGAGCCCGCGTGCCACAACTACTGAGCCCACGCGCCTAGAGCCAGTGCTCCGCAACAAGAGAAGCCACCGCAATGAGAAGCCCACACACCGCAACAAAGAGTAGCCCCCGGCTTGCCGCAACTAGAGAAAAGCCCACACGCAGTAAAATAAATAAATTAATTTTAAAAAAATAATAAATAAACCTTCTTAAAATAAACAAAATTTCTGTTAAAGAAAAGCATTCTTTAAATGGTTGATGAAAGCATATCACTAAGGTATTCAGGTTCCACTGGCGACATTTTAAAAAATGATATAACCATTTTATTTTTAAATGTTAGTATTTATAATTCTCTGGAAGTTATATCCTCTGCAACTATAAACAGCATTTTTACCCTTTTTCTTTTCTCTTTTTAAAATAGTTGATTCACATTAAACATATGTAGCACTTATGTGTTACATAAATTTATTTCATACATTTCACTTAATAAATTGTTACAGTAATTTAATATACAATTGATTAACACAACCAATGCATTATAATTTTTCATAAGCTTAAAAACTTAGGATGAAAAGTTCAAAATGTCAACATAAAATGTGTGAGGCAGGATTCACAATGTTTCAAAATTATTCAGTCCAAACACCCAGTATCAAACACAAAGCTTTTCGTGATATGACTCCTACCTTTCCAGTTTTATCTTCCAGCTTCTCTGGCACTTTAAGCCTTAAATTCAAAGATTTACTCACTGTCATAATTTTGTGCTTTTGCTTAGCTTCTCAAAGAAATCAAAATCCTATTAGATGTCCCCTGATAAGAGCTCAAGTCCGCATGCATATTAGCCTATTAAATGTTTGGAAATATCCTAAATAAAGGAAACTTTAAATTTGTTTATCCCAGTGTCACCCAAATTTGCTCAACTCTAGAACTGTTTTAACAGCCCATGAAATTAGCGTTTCATATAACGCCCTTTGGGAAAACATCTGGCAAAATATTAAGACCCATTTTAAAAGTCAAGTCTTTAAAACTTTCCCAACTTCACCCAAGGGGCATCCCTTTTCTAGTATTCCCACAGGCTTTTCAGCCCTCAACAGGGCTTTGCAAAGAACTGTTTACCACCTACTCCCCAAGAGACTGCATGACACACAGGTCTGGCACCACCACAATTTCTGGCTCCCAGCAGGAGCTCAATGTTGGTTGAACAAATAACCAACTTAAAGATGGAAATAGAGACTTCCTTGGCGATCCAAGTGGTTAAGACTCTGCTCTCCCAATGCAGGGGGCACTGGTTCAATACCTGGTCAGGGAACTAAGATTCTGCATGCTGCAGAGCATGGCCAAAAAAAAAAACCAAAACAAAACAAAAACACCCCCCAAAACACAAAACTCAAAAAAACAGGAAATGAAGAAAAGGAGTGGATAATTCCCAAGTTTCTACTTTGGATGACTAGACTAGGGAAAATACTCTTAAGAAACATAAGACTGGCAAGAAAAAGGGAGAGTCCCTTTTGGACATGTGGGAAATCAAAGTGGAAATGTCCAAGAGACAGCTGGATCTGAACCTTGGTAGAGATATCTGGTGAATCTCATTATTACAGGTGATAGATGAAGCCATGAAAGAATCAATGACAGGGATTTCCCTGGTGGTCCAGTGGTTAAGAATCCGCCTTCCAATGCAGGGGATGAGGGTTCGATCACTGGTCGGGGAACTAAGATCCCATATGTCGCAGGGCAACTAAGCCCGCAAGCCACAACTAGAGAGCCCACGTGCCACAACTACTGAGCCTGGGCGCCCTGGAGTCCGCACACCACAACTAGAGAGAAGCCTGTGCCCTGCAACGAAGAACCCGAGCGCCACAATCTTAAGATCCCACATGCTGCAATGAATATCCCACATGCCACAACTAAGACCCGACGCAGCCAAATAAATAAATATTAAAAAAAAAAATCAATGACATTAACCCAGGAAAAGAAAACTGAGTGGAAAAAGTAGAGAATTTAGTTGGTTGGGGACCATGAATGTTTAAAAAGTGTGCAAAGAAAGTTTCTCAAGCCAAAAAAATTGGAATTCCCTTCAATGCCTCTCATTTGCCCCCATCCAATCCATCTAGTCCATCAGCAACCTCTGTCACCTCTGCCTTAAGAAGCTGTCCAGAATCCATCTCCTCCTCTCCATCTGCACTACTACCACCAGCCCCAGCCTAGACATTGCAAAAGCTTTAACTGCATCCACTCTTGCCCAGACCAATCCCAGACATCCTCCATCTAGCACCAGAATGGCCTTTAAAAAATGTTAGATCATGTGATGTTTTTGCTTAAAATCCTGCTATTGCTTCTCACTGCACCTGATCTGATCCTTGCTTACTCATACCAACTGCATACCTGCTGCTCTGGCCACACTGACCTCCTTTCTGTCTTCATGCAAGCTCAGAAGGTTCCTGCCTCCGAGACTTTGTGCTGGTGGCTCTAACTGGAATGTTCTTTTCTGAAACTTTCAGCTGATTCATAAACTCCTGTCATTCAGGCCAAATTAAGACAAAGCTGCTACTACCATATCTAAAGCTGCTGCTACAAATCACTTAGTATCACATAACTCTTAAAATTTTTTCTTAGCATTTATTATAACTTAAAATTAATTTAAAAAATTATTGATCTCTCTCCGTAAGAACAGAGTTTCAATTTGTCTTGTTCACTGCTGTATCCCTAGCAACTAAAATATGCTCTGGCCCACAGTAGGTACTCAAATATTTGTTGCATGAATTAATAAGGGAAAGCAGGAAGGAGACAGAAAAAAAGTCAGAAAGCTGGAAAGAAAATCAGAAGAGAGTAGAAGCTAAGAGAAGAGTCTTAGGAAGGAGGAAGTCAAAAAGAACGATGACTAAGAAGCCACTGAATTTGGTAATTCCATCTTTGGTGTCCTTTAAGGGGGCAGCTTTGGAAAAGTAAAAGAGGTAGAAGGCAGATTACAATGGGGCAATGAGTAAATGGGAAGTACAGTGGAAAGCACAAAGGGAAGGAAGGAGATAGAATACTATTTTGAGGGTGAGAAAAGACAAAAGAAAGGAGAATATGTGCTCCTGTTTCAAGCTAAAGGGAAGGACCCAGTGGGAAAGGGGATACTGAAGATAAAAAAGGAAAGATGGTACTATGACAATGTCGCAAATGTTATAGGAAGAAATGGGATTCTAAAGCCACATTAGTCATCTTTTCTCTAAAATTATCCCACATGATTATAGAACAATGTCTGTTTTATGTTTAGAAAATAATTTGTTATTTACATAATTCCTACACAAGTTTGGTCTACAAAATCATTATTAAAATTTCACACATCTTTCTTAACTCTTAGAAGGTACACACTGGGTGCTTGGGGTAGAGAGCCATATGACAATGGATAGAATCTAAGAGGAGGGTATGCAGATGTTCTTTGTATTATTTGTGTAGTTATGTATAGATAAAAGTTAAAAAGAGAGAAGAAAGAAAAAGAGGAAAGAGAGAAAGGAAGGAAATTACACACTAACATTTTTCATGAACTTAAATGCAAAAAATCCTCGACAAAATATGAACATTTTGAATCTAGAGATGTATAAAAAGAGTTCTTAAACATAACACCAAAACACAATTCATAAAACAAATGATTATAAACTGGATTTTATCAAAATTAAATTTTTCTGTCCTGTGAAAAATCTTATTAAAAGGATAAAAAGAAAAAGAAAAAAAAGAGAGAGAGAGAGAAATACTGCATGCCTAAACTAAGCAGGAAAGGCAACTTCCATGAATGGTTGGCATGCAACCATCAAATTTCTTGGTAGACTATCACAATGACTTAAGGAGTAAGCAGCAAAAGTGTGACAATGGTGGATAAGGGGATGTGGCATAAACCTTTATAACATTTTACTAAAAGAAGGATTTCCCTGGTGGTCCAGTGGCTGAGGCTCTGCACTCCCAATTCAGGGGGGCCCGGGTTCGAGCCCTGGTCAGGGAACTAGATCCCACATGCATGCTGCAACTAAGAAGTCCACGTGCCATGGCAAGGATCCCGTGTGCTGCCACTAAGACCAGGTGCAGCCAAAATAAATAAATATTAAAAAAAAAATTTTTTACTAAAAGGAAATGTTCAAGCTATTGTAGAAGACTATTTTCATGACAGAATGAATGTATAAAGTGAGTGGATAATTCTCTATTATCTGGCATCCCTAATACAAAGAAGTCAATCTGGACTTCCCTGGTGGCGCAGTGGTTAAGAATCCGCCTGCCAATGCAGGGGACACGGGTTCGATCCCTGGTCTAGGAAGATCCCACATGTCGCGGAGCAACTAAGCCTTGTGCCATAACTACTGAGCCTGTGTGCCACAACTACTGAGCCCACGTGCCACAACTACTGAAGCCCACATGCCTAGAACCCGTGCTCTGCAACAAGAGAAGCCACCGTGATGAGAAGCCCGTGCACCGCAATAAAGAGTAGCCCCCACTCCCTGCAACTAGAGAAAGCCCCCGTGCAGCAATGACGACCCAACACAGCCAAAAATAAATTAATTTAAAAAAAAAGTCAATCCTATCATTAGAAAACTACTATTTGGTTTTTAATGAGCACACACAGTATGAAGAAAACCTAATGAGGTAATTCCTTGACAATTAGAGTAGAAAAAAGTCTGAAGCACTGTTTCTGATCCATCTCTAACAGTATCTACAGTAGGAAGATAGTGGTCAAGGTTTTGTTGTGGTGGAATATCCTAAGAAGGGGAAAAACATAAGCAGGAGGTGTACTCTACTAGTAATTTGACTTGATCCCTTTTCACTTGTACAAATGGTTTACCGATGGTTTCTGCTATGAAACGACTGCTTAAGAGTACTACAGGACATTTGGAAAAAAATAATAATAATATTCCTTATGCAAGGAATATTAATTAGATCAAATACATACACAGAATTGTCAAAAATAACAATGACTAAGAGGTACTTTCTCCCCTCCATTTCTCTGGCAAAGCTGTGCTCTCTCTCCAAGCCAAAATCCTACCAAGGCAAGGACTCTCCCCCTCTCTGAACTGAAGGAGCCACTAAAATGGAACAAGCCACTGTGTTCTTAGTGACACTGATCTTCCATTCCTAAAACCCCACTCCAAGGCCAAAGAGCTCACCTAGAATCACTTGGAGACTGAAGTGAAAAAGGTCCTCCTTCCTAGTAAGGAGGTTGAAGAGCAATTCCATTCTAAAGTTTAACTCATGAAATCCATGGGTCAAGGTTTAATGTGATAAGACATCAACATAACATGGCACACCTAATCACCCAAAAGAATGACTGACAGGCCAGACTCAAGTTCTAACACACTCAGAATTAATTTCTCTTCAAACAGCATGTCCAATTTCTCTCTAGTAGTTTAGGACTAAAAATATCATAGGGGATCTAAATTCTTAGTCTCTTTAAACAAACTGAATCACTACTAATATACATTCTAGGGGGTGGTTCAAGGTAACTATGTGAGTGTAAAATTGAGATTTTTATGAGCTTTTACTATTTACTTACACGGAATTACCACCCACAACTCTTTTTTAAAATTAATTAATTAATTCATTTTTGGCTGTGTTGGGTCTTATTGCTTCGCGTGGGCTTTCTCTAGTTGCGGTGTGCGGCCTTCTCAATGTGGTGGCTTCTCTTGCTGCAGAGCACTGGCTCTAGGCGCACAGGCTTCAGTAACTGTGGCACGTGGGCTCAGTAGTTGTGGCTCGCGGGCTCTAGAGAGCAGGCTCAGTAGTTGTGGCACATGCGCTTAGTTGCTCCGCGGCATGTGCGATCTTCCCGGACCAGGGCTCCAACCCGTGTCCCCTGCATTGGCAGGCGGATTCTTAACCACTGCGCCACCAGGGAAACCCCCCCCCCAACTCTTAAAAGTCTTTCCTTTGACTGTGAGCTGCACCCCTCCCTGTCTCCCAGGGCTTACAGTCTGTTTGCAAGACATGTCCTAAAGTAGTATGTGACGTTGTGCTTAAAATAAATAGCATAGACAATACATTTCCTAAATGTTTTGACAAAGGAGATTCTAACTGTTGTGGGGTAGGGTGGAAACTGGTTTTAAAGAGGAAGATGAGATGGCCCTGAAGGATGTCAGGATTCTGAAAGGTGATGGGGGAGGGTCCTGCAGGCAGCCTTTCCATTTATGAAATATTTTTCACATCGACACTCATTTCTTTTGAGTCTTACAAAAATCCTAGAGGAAACCAAACACATCCTCAGTTTACAGACAAGAAAAGTGAGGATGAGAAGACTTGACTATGTAAGACTTGATAACAATAAGCAATGAGATGTCCAGTAGCCCAAGCTAGTGTGGGAGAGAATAAGGAAAACAATTCAAACAGAGCATAGGGGCTGTGACACACCTAGCATTTAAAGGGTGAAAGAGACCGAACACCTTAAGACTAATTAGGGAAGAGTACTGCAACAGCCCAGGTGAGACCTTAACAAAGGCATGAATTTAAAAACACACAAATTAAATTGGCAACATTTGTTCTAAACTTTAAATTACCAAGAAAACAACAGCAAGGAACCTTATAATCAGTCTCAGGAAGGAAAACCTCTAACCAACAAATTTCCCGAATATCTACTGAGAACCCAAAGGGCATAATACTTTACCAACAAACTCTAATATCATCAGAGGTTTTAAACAGGCTTATAATGAAAACTGGCTTTGTCAACAGTATTGCTGGAATCACAAATTCACAAATTTCAGGGTTGCCTAAATAAAGAATACCTTTGTACACCTCAATGAGCAGTACTATGTCTTTACTAAGATTTCCAAAGATTCTTGATTTTCCATGCAGAACAGTTTGGTCAACTAAAGGCCGTTTTATTTCCATATTTTAAGCCCTGACCCTGCAAAGAGCAAGGACCCAATGAACATTTGCAGAATAAATGAAGCCACTATCACAGGCAACTTAAATGCCAGTCTCTTCCAAAATAAAGTTCTCAAAATTTCGGAATCCAGTCTGGAAGAAAAACCTTTCACCGACAGTTCGCCAGCCTTCCCACCCGGGACCTTAATGTAAGGTCCTTAGGGTCATGTTTTCCCAAAGTAACGCCACAGTGCCATTTCCCGCAGATGACAACCACTCAGTCCCTGCCATGTTAGCCTCCCCTGAGTCAGACCAGAGAAGTTGCGGGCACTAGGGAAGTCCCAAAGGGCCCTGGGCGGCGTCAGGGGCAGCATCTCCCGGGAAGGGGCTGCTCCCCGAGCCCTACTTACCGCGACCGGGAGGCCGTGCTCTGGGCCATCGGCGGCGTCGAGGCGGGGGGCCGGGGCGGGCGCCGGGGCCGGGGCCTGAGCTGGGGCCGGGGCGGGCGGCTGCCGGTGCTTGCCGGCGCGCTTGGCCTTGGCCTGGATGCAGCGCTGGTGGAGGGCGAAGGTGTGCTGGCGCTCGAGCTCCAGGCGCTCGGGCGATACGGCCTCATAGCGGGCCTCGCAGGTGCTGTGGTGGCGCCGGCACAGCTCGATGCGCCGGCGGAGGCGCTCCATGACCGCGCTGTGTCGCGGCAGCGCGAACTCCGCCATGGGGCAGGTGGGCAGCACCATGGGCCGCGGGCTGCACAGGCCGGGCCCGAGGCGGGCCTCTCGGGGCCGGCTGGCACGGCAGGCTCCGCTCCCCGCCGGCTGCCCGGCTGCCTCACGGCCACGCCATGGCCCCGCGAGCTGCGGAGCGGGCTCGCGCGCGGCGGGGGTCTTCCTCTGGGCCCCGCTCGGCCCAACCCAGGCAGTCGCTCGCTGCCCACCTCAGGCCTCGGCCTGTCCCCGCCGCCCCGGCCCCATTGTTTTCCGCGTCGCCGCCGCCGCCGCCATCTTAAAATTGTTTTCAGGGCTCTCGGAAAAGGGCGGGGCTCCGGCAGGCGAAAGCGGCGTCACAGCTGATGAACAGGGACTGCGGCCAAACAGAGAAGGAAGAGCGGGCCGCCCGAGGGGCGGGGCCTAGCACGCCAGAGGCGCGCTAGGGCTGCTCCCGTGCGCAGTTTAAAAGGAACTCTCAAGTGAGGCGGAGGGAAGCAGGTGGGCGGGCTTCAGTCCTCCTCACCCATGTAAGTGACCGACAAGAGCCGGCTCTAAACGCCGCCTCTAAACGCCGCCTCACGCGGACAGGCCCTTCCGGGTCCGCCGCGGAAAGACAGGCAGTCGGCGCGGCGTAACCCGCTAGATCCAGATGCTCCCGGCACCATAGCGCTTCATAATTTTATTCCTCCTGTAGCTTCTTAAATGGGGTTTTGATAAGTTAAAAAGTATCCAGGGTTTTTCAGTGTCAGCTGTTTTCGTTCGACCTCACGGCTCACATTCAGCCTCACAATTGGTAAGAATTGTACACGGGTGAGGTGAAGAGGTTTCTTCTCGCGCTGTTCTGAATCGAGACTATATAATCTTCCCTTATATAAATTTTGAACAAATTTCAGAAGTTCAATTACTACAACAACAAAAGCCCTAGCAGACAGGAAGAAGAGGATGTGAAGGAGTCTAGCTCCTTTTCTGGTGTGTGTGGGGGGGGTAGAACTGCAAAGGATGATGCTTCAGTAAAAAAAACAGGGAGCCTGGCCTGCAAGCTTTACATTTAAAAGATGGTCTGTTAGGTAAAACTGAATCTCAACAAAATACAACTAAAGACAATTACACTCTAGTATTATACCTAGTAGGCAAAGGGAGTGGGAGACTGTAGGGGAAAAAACAGGAGCAATGAAACTACAGACCGTCTCTGTTGGGCCAAGACAAACTAGAGACAGGTATTGGCACCCTAACTGCTAAAAAGTTAACAGGAGGTGCCAAAAGGCTGCACAATGAGAGACACCATAAACAGCTCAAACTTTGGTACAGTAACTTATTACTAAGCCAATGAAAATGTTTTATTTTAAAATCAGAAGAAAAAATTGAGTCCTTATTCAAATAGTACTTGTTCTTATACAAATGCAGTAAAAAATACAAGTTGCCCACCAAGGCAATCTCATGAACGCCATAACATAGTCTTGCTTTTACCATTCTTCAAACAAATTTTACACCAGAATTAAATAAATTTCTTTTCTAATGGGAAAGATAATTGTAACTAGGAGCAGTACATTTTGGGTACTCTTCAGTAAGCAATTCAAAAGCCTAATAATACTGCATAAAAAAGTTATGGCCTAATGTTCAAAAATATCCCTGAAATATGTAGGAATATATAAAAGATGGAGTCTGATTCTGAACAAAGATTTATTTTCTAATAAATGTTTAAAAGTCGAATGGTTCCCATAAATCTCAAAGAATAATCTACAAATTACCATTCCCTTTCTGAGCTGCTAAACCTATTATAGAACTGAAATACTGAACCCCAATCCAGCAGGAAAAGGATGCAAAGCCTACTTTGAATTATATTCAAATCCACGTGGTGAGATGTAGTAATTATTTCACCATCCATAATAGTTTCTGCAATATTAGAAAATTTCATGTAGTAGTCAATTAAAGGAAGATCAACCCACTATTGAACCAGTAAAACACACAAATTGAAGGTTATTATGAAAGAAGGTCAGTCAAAAGCAGATGCTTAACACAGGGCTTTAATGTAATACCATTTAGTAACGCAACAATTGGAGAAAAATGAAGAGTATTTTATGGATGAGAGAAACTGAGGAACACATCTGATGGAGTGGGCATTTTACAACAATGGGACAAATAACCAGCATGTAAAATCATAATGTAAGTGCCTTTTAAAGAGCTGAATACTGCTGCTGGTCATTCATTAATGTGTCAGACTTCTAATCAGAAGGCTGCACCTTCAACAAAGAGTGAAAAGAAAACCAAGAAATGACTCTTTGTTTTGTCTTTCTTTTTTTGGACAAACGTTGCTAAATTACCCTTGGAAAGGCAAATGAACAGTCTACTGATTTATACTTGTTATTCCACAGCTCAGCTGGAAGAAACCGTGATGTCAATGGAGGGTAAAGAAGGCAGATTTCTGGAAATGCAATGATCCCACACACTTGCTTCAAGGAGAAACCTGCAGACATATTTTCAGGTCTTGCTAAGTAACTGTTTATTTGCACTCAATACATTTGGGAAAGTCTGCTACATAGCTAAGGTCACTGTGACCACAGAACAACAGATGAAAAGATAAAGCACTGAACAGTAAGAAAAATGCATCCCACCCTCATAAGAATTTAAGTGAACCAGTAAAAAAACTGAAGATAAACAAAATAAACAGATACAGCCTTCATCTTTTATGAATATACTTCCTCCCCAATATCTCCCCAATATAAACACTCTGGAGTGTTTATATATTCAGTGCAAGGAACAGTATCATCGGTACATTTGAAACACCTCTGAAAAAACAATAAAGCTAAAAAAAAAAATCTAATTCTGAATACATTTCAGTGTGGTGTAATAATGATGTTATTACACTATAGTGATGGGGGAGCGGCTCTGATAGCACCCATCTGCATTCCACATGAAAAAACAAACCTAAGATTATTTCTTAAAAATTATACAAGCCACATACTTAAAAAAAGTTTTGAACAGGACTGCTTTATCATGTAATTTAAGACAGAACTGTTACATGAACTGCAAATAAAGACTTAAAAGATTTAGCAGCTACAAAAATCAGAAAACTCATGCTAAAAGTCACTTCTCCATAAATACTTTTAGCCTGTGTTCAATTACAGTCAATTCTGAATTGGCTCGCCTCTGGATTAGACTTCTAAAGTCTTTACACGGAGTAAAAGAAATGGTAAAGATGAAGGACACTATTCTATCGTGTACTTTGACCCTGGAAAGGTGTGGGTCTGCTTAATAAAGGAAGAAACATACACATAATCACAGTAAAGCTTAACACTATGCAGAGCTTATAAGCATTTTCAGCAACGGACCGCAAGCTGTGCTGTGAAGACAATGCATAGCAGAGAAGAAAGCTGGGAATTTGGGGAAATTGAGAAGGTAAAACAGTGTCAACACAGTGAAAGATGTGATGAAAACATCTGCCTTTACTCTGGTAGCGTTCCTTAAGAAGCCACCTGCTTGAGAAGGCTGGAGCCCAGACACTCCCAGGGTGTGAAGAATGAATGCCCGAGCGCCACATTATGCTACCTCCTCCACTAACTGCAAAGCTGTCTGGGAACTGAGCTGTTCCAAAGGCAAAAGAACACACATACTTCATGGCCTAACCAACATCAAGTGAAAAGTTTTTTTCTTTTTGTATGTCTATTTTTAATACAATTTTAACAGAACCTTTATATAAATTTGGGCTTCCATCCAATCACTCTCCTCAATTTCCTTAGGAGGAATTGAATAATGGAAGCAAGCAAAACAAGATTATAACCACAAATGACTGCACTTTAAACATGATTATCAATTTTAAGGGACAAAGACACGTGAATGTTTTGTAATACCAAACTTAAAAGACAAAATCAGTTACTTCAAATTCAGCCCCCTAGCATTTTTAAAGGTTGGTGTTATTTCTGCATGGACAGATTAATATATTAAATTAAGCCAAGATTTTTAAAGACTGACAAAGTTCTATCACTCTATTTTAAAAAACAAAGATGTTTAAAAACAAAAAAATACAAGTTAGTTGCTTCATGTTACATTTCACAACCATTATGTTAAATGCTTTCTTTCTACAGAAACAGGGTCCTTTATGTCACAACTGCAATTATTTACTGCTAGATGTTTAAAATTACACGGGCTAGTGTTCAGCTGGAACCTGTTGATGGTGACTCTGAAGGTTTTCTGAGTTTCAACCTAAGATGTGCCAGGTCCTCTCCTAGGACCCACACTTTGCAGGGGAAGGGCAGGGAGAGGAAATCACAGATCAAGTTCTTAAGATTGTTTCACTCTCTTCGCGGCTTTCTGTTTCTTGGTGATCTGTTCAAAATTTCATCCTCCTGTTGGTTGAAAAAACAAGAAATTCACTATAATTAGCATATTTTTTTAAAAAGTAAAAGTTCACCAAGTTTTCAAATGAGCCAGGCTGAGTATAACCCATCTGAGGAAAAACAGGAAAAGAAAAATGATTGGAAGAAAATGCATCAAAAACAATGTTGGCTCAAAGGTGGTGGGATTGTATGTGTTCTAATTCAGTCTTTGTTTTCTAAATCTAACCTATAAGCATTTTCTTTAAAAAGGACCAGACACCAGGCTTTCACATGTTATCCTGCTTAATCCTGAATAACTACTGGCCTGTGGACACATTAGTCGCACTTTGAGGCTGAGAAAGCCTCAAAGATTCATGAGGACTAAAGGCTATCAAACCTGAGTCCCACATAAAACTCAAGACACAAACTCAGTGCTCTTTCTACTCTACACACACTTATTGTGTGAGGAAGTTTGGGGTATATAAAAACAGACTGGTCCCTACCTAAAAGAACTATGCATTCTAGTTGAGACAGAATACGTCCACTGAAAATATAAACAACATTGACCTTTATCAACAGAAGGGCAGAGTTGTGGTAGCTGTAAATGGAAACTGGGTAGTTTCCAGAAAGGATCAGAATGAAACAGCAGTGCTTAGAAAAGGGACCTTGGTAGACTATTCTCTTTCCCTCATACCTCATATCCAATCCACCACAAAATCCAGATCAGAAGCTCACATCCTTCTCTCCTATCACCCTGCTCTGGGCCACCATATCTTGGCTGGATTATTACAGTAATCTCCTAACTAGGCTCCTTGATTCTCCCTGGTCTGTGAAAAACATAGCAGCCAGAGTAATCAGGTCTGATCACTCCTTTGCCCCAAAGCCTACAATGGCTGCCCATTTCACTAGGAGGAAAAGCCAAGCCCCTACAACAGCCTAGGAGGCCTCACCTAATCTGGAGCCTTCCCCATGTTCCTTTTCTCCACCCTCTTAATCTACTGACCGTACTGGCCATCTAGACTACCACTTCAGGCCCTTGTACCGGCTGTTCTCTCTGCCAGGAATGCTCTTCCCATGGACATCTCCATGGCAAAGTCCTTTATCTCTTTCAAGTCTTTGCTCAAATGTCACCTCTCCACTGAGGCCTACCTACCATCTTTTAACATTACATACAACACACCCCGCCTCCAGCATTTCCAATACCTTTTCCTGTACAACTTTTATTTTTCATACCCCATTGCTTTTTAACATACTGTTCTCATTTACTTCCTTATAACGTCTACTGCTTACTGTCTGTTTCCTTCCACTAGAATTTAAGTTCCCCAGATGTAGCGTATCTTTGTCTGTCTTGTTCACTAACAATACCTGGTACACAATGGGTACTCCACAAATATTTATTGAATGAACGAAAGAATGACTCCATCAGCAAAAGGGACAAAAATTTTAGAATGCAGTGATTTGTCCAATAAATATTTTTAAGGGCACAGTGAGGAGAGGTAGATGATGACACAGAACTGTAAAATAATAACCTGAAGTTGCCATCTTAGAAAGCGTTTTGTTAGTCTTTCCTTACCTTCTATTTATTACAGAAAACCATTTTCAGCACAGAAAATACTTTTGAGATTCAGATATTTGAAATTTAATTTTTTAGTGCTAAGAATTCCACTTTTACAAAATTGGCTGTAATGGAATTTTTACTGCCACAGCCATTGAAAATTACCCTATGAAAATACTCTCTACTTAAACGTACCTTCACTGAGTTGCTTGAAACATTAAGATACACTCTTCCCCTTTCTATTACCTCTGCTTTAGGTTTCCTATCTTCCTCCTCTTGACTGACAGTGCCACCATCTTCTTCAACGTCACTTTTTTGCTTCTCTTCTAAGACAGAAGACAAAGTAAAACAACTGAGCAAAATCTTATACTTGTTTTTGGTAACTAGAAAATCAGCATTAGAACACACCTCTAGAGTCTGAAACAATCTTGACAGTAACTTGCTTATAAGGGTTTGAAACGTCTTCTTAGGATGTTGGTTTAAAGCAGATATTTTGGGGTCTACTTCTTACCAAGTTTCTCTTCACCTTCCTCCTCCTCATCTCCCTTTTCCTTTTCCTCTTCTTTTTCTTCTTCGTCCTCCTTCACATCTGGTTGAGGAGCATCAGTCTTCTTGTACTCCACAGGACTGGGCTGTTTCTGAAATATTCCCCCAAAGCATGACAGTTTTGTTCACATTTTATGTATTACGTTACCATATAATTACTGAAGGCCTATGAGCAAAGTCCTGTACAAAGGCTATATGCTGGGGTAGATACAAAGAAATGAGTAAGATGGAATTCCTGCTTGAGAGCTTCCTCTTCACTGAGCATGTGTATGGTTCAAGGTAGAAGGAACAGTAGAAGCTAAGGGGTCAGGCAGGAATGTGCAAATCTAACTAGTCAAAGGTGACTGAGGTACAGATATGCAGAATAGTGGTGGGGGGATAAGGCTGGAAAGGAAGATTGGGGATCAGGTTACAAAACATCTTGAATGCAAGGTGAAGCATAATCCTCATTTAGTAGAAGTAGAGGGTCTAAACAAAATTTTCTTTTTTTTGATTGCATATAACAAAGGCTAAAGAATAAGGCTGTATCAGCCCTACATGTGTTTTGCAGGGGAAGGGAGGGTAGGGATGCTGAGGGAAAAATGGATAATGAGAAATCAAAGACTGAATTATAAAGTATTTGAATAGAAACAGCTATGCCAGAAGGAAAAGCTAGTTTGTGCCCAGATGGCTCAGTTTTATATCTCTAAGTTGTTTTTTTCTTTTCTTTCAGAAAGCTTCTGTCAAATGTGAAGGAGAGTAATATAGTAGGCTAATACTATTAGAAACCGAGGGGCTAACAATCCTACTTCCATCTGGGCACAATAAATTGCCACTGAAAGTAGTGAACAGGGTTTCAGAAGTCAACACCAAATGTGGCCCAGTCACTACTGAGCTGCTACAAAGAAAAACCTCAGGCAATGTATCTTAGTTATTTTTAACAATATAAGAGTGAATCAAAATAAAAAAACAAAGCAAAAACAAACCAGCAACAACTCATACCTTTCCAGAACAGCAGAAGAGGATGACAAGAAATACGGGCAGAGCTACAGTCAAAATGTAGACCACCCAGAGCCATGGGCGCTCCTCAGCTGCCTCAATCATCTGCCCCACTACACCTGGCTGAAAAACAAGACAGGACTCATTTCAAGTTTTGGCTTTTGACACTAAATACAGGCTGTACTGTCCCACTGTTCAATTACCGCATGGCACTACTCAGGCACCTTTTTCAGAGGATTCAAGCCTAGATGTTCACACAATGTAAAAAGGAAATAAGAGAAACATTTCGATTTTCCTGCTCTCTTTATCATCAAGGGGATTTCCCCTTCCTAGGTGTGAAAGTTGGCTTCTTAATCACCTACAAAGGTTTCCTTAACCTCAGGGGCCAGTGAATGAAGAATTTCTTGATCTCAATGTCTCTCCAATTCCCATCTTGGCCTTATGACCAATTATGTGAAAATTCCATTTATTGGGTAAACCAAGATTCAGTATTTAAGAGTGCATTAGCATATACCCTAAATGGCAAATTTTGTTAAATATCTTAAAAAAAAATTTTTTTTAATTGGAGTATAGTTGATTTATAATGTTGTGTTAGTTTCTGCTGTATAGCAAAGTGAGTTAATTATACATATATCCACTCTTTTTAGAGTCTATTCCCATATAGGCCATTACAGAATAGAATTGAATAGAGTTCCCTGTGCAATACAGTAGGTTCTTTTTAGATATCTATTTTATACATAGTAGTGTGTATATGTCAATCCCTGTTAAATGTATCTTAACACAATTAAAAAAAAAATACCCTACACATACCACAAATACGGACTCTAAAGCCATTATATTGGCCTAATGAAATCATGTCCAAAGCCCCAGTATTTTGTCTTTAGCAGACAAAGGTCACACTTTCTATGCCAACATCCCCCAAAAAGGGAAAAGACAAATCTTAGAAGATAGCTTTTCACAACAGAAGCAATTAGTTACCTGTAATAAAAGACATAAATGCACAATAAACAAGCAAGCACAAACCTCAGCAGCCCCATCCGCAGCTTTCTTCAGACCCCATCCATCATTGGCCCAATCGTCAACTACTCTTCTATCACCAGAAACAATAAAGTTGTCAAAAAAAATGTCTGAGGTCATAGACCACAGTTCTAAACCAATAGCACTAAAAGGAGTCATCTTGAAAGGCTCCAGATCTTCAAAGAAATCTGGATTTGGTATTTTCCGGGGTTTCCAGATTCCCTAGAGAAAAATATTTTAAAAAATCATTTCAGATAATGATCACCACAAATTTATGGTGAACCTAAATAAGAATTAAGATGAATTCTGTATTACCTGCGAGTTAAGTGCTGACTTTGTAAAACTTAAGTAACAGGAAGAAAACAATAAATGCTACTGATGCCTCTAAGACATCTGGACTCCAGCTACTTTCCATTTCATCCATGACCTTGATCCAAACACCTTGCTCTACCTGGCACATTCCAACAGCCTCCACTCTTATCAACTAACTGCTGGTAGGAGTGGGAGCATAAATCAGTACAGACTCCTTCAGTGGTGATTTAAAATGTACACAATCTTCAACCAGATATTTCACCTCAGATAACTACCTAGAGAAATAGTTACCACATATACTCAGACATTTACAAGGAAAATTACTGCAGCAAGGACTCTAAAAGCAAAAATGGCAATTCACCTAAATGGCCATCAACAAAACAGCTAAAGCGCAATTTTTACCTTATCTTATTGCTTGCACAAGTACATTTAAAAACAGAAAAGTATATACATAGTAGATACATAGAGATACAGACCTACACTTTACATTTTGAAGTGTGACAGAGTAGAAATTAATGATTTTAAATAATTTGACTAGAACAGAAACAGAAGTGAGACCAGGGTCTGAGTTGTTACATTTCCATAGTAAACTTAAAGCTTTAAAATATCACCACCTGTATTACCATCTCATTTGAGCCTCACAGTCTTTTTATAGTTGAAGATACTGAGGTCAAGCAATGAGCTGACTTGTGTTCCCTGACTTGTGGTCAGGGAACCAACTCCCATCATAATCCTCTATCCACCCTACCACAGAGATTGCCAAGTTGGATCCACATGGTAGCAGGGTGCCCAAACCACAAGTTTTCCATTTTTTGTTTGCTTTTAAACACAAGTTACAAAGCAATTATGAAAGTTCTTTCTAGTTTCTAGGTTTACCTTTTCAACACTTAACACATAAGTTTTCTCTCAATTTTGAAGTTTACTTTGTTTTCAATTCAATAGTTTGAATACAGGGGATCAACCTGGCAGCCTCACTATAGACAAAACTTCTATCTGAACACAAAGAGATCTATGAAACCACAGAGAGGTACAAACCTGGTAGTTAGGATTGTCAATCATGGGCGGCTTCCATTTGCCCTTATAATTAGGGTTGTCAATCATAGGTCGCTGCCAGACACCACACCCAGGAGCCGACTCACACTTAGGGTTGGCAATCTGAGGAGCCTCCCATTCTCCATCCATATCTTCATCCCTGTGGAGATACAAACAAACTACAAATGGGTTCTGCAGGACTGTGCAGGACTGTGAAAAGCTGCCCCAGGGCTTCCCTGAAATCCTGCAGAAATACTTTCACAATGTCGTACTACAGAGCATCATCTTGTTTCCACATTTCCAGTAGTAAGGGTTTTTCATGACAGATGCATTTAAAAAAAGAGATGAAAATGTAATCAATTTAGTTTGTTGAGCTCTACACTTAAATTTGAGCAGTTAGCTGTATTTAAATATTAACTTTTACTTCAATAAAAAAGCAGGCAATTTCAAAAGTTAACTAAAGCTCATACCAATCCTCTGGCTTCTCTGCATCTGGGTCAGGTACATATTCAGGTTCATCATCTAACCAGCCTTCAGGCTTTGTGGCTTCTTCATCTGGAATCTTAGCAGGGGCATCTTCATCCCTTAAACACAAAAGAAAAAGCCAATTACTGACAACATTTGGCCGGAGAATCACAATGTGGTCCCACTTTGTGAATCTTAAACAGTGCAATCTAAAAATATGTAGGCCTTACTTAATCAAAAAACTTAAAATAGTTCCTCCTATAAATATCTAAAATCATATACAAGGGCCTAGTATGCAGAATTTATAAAGAACTCTTACAACCTAATAATAAAAAGACAATTCAACTTAAAAACCAGCAAAGGATTGAATAGACATTTCTTCAGACATAGAAATGCCCAATAAGCACATGAAAATATGTTCAACATCATTAGCCATCAGAGAAATGCAAATCAAAACCACAATAAGATACCACTTCATACCCAGTAGGATGGCTATAATAAAAAAACTGATAAAACTAAGTACTGGCAAGGATGTGGAGAAAATGAAACCCTCATACATTGATTGTGAGCAAGTAAAATGGTACAGCCACTTTGGAAAACAGTTTGGCAGTCCCTCAAAAAGTTAAACATCATTACCATATGACCCAACAATTCTACTCCTAGGAATATACCCAAGAGAAATGAAAATGCATATTCACCCAAAAACCTATACATGAATGTTCATAGCAGCATTATTCATAACCACAGCCAAAAAAGGGAAACACCCTAAAGGTCAATCAAATAAGGAATGGATAAATAAAATGTGGTATTATCCACACAATGGAACAGTCTTCAGTCATAAAAAGGAATGAAGTACTAATCCATGCTTCAACATGGATGAGTCTTAAAAACATTATGCTGAGCAAAAGAAGCTAGACACAAAGGACCACATATTATATTATTCTATATCCAGAATGGGCAAATCCACAGAGACAGAAGGCAGATTAGTGGTTGCCAGGGGCTGGTGGAAGGGAGAAATACGGAGTAACTGCTTCATGGGTATGGGCTTCTTTTTGGGTGATAAAAATGTTCTGGAATTAGACAGTGGTGATGGTTGCACAACACTGCAAACATACTGTAAAACCACTGAACTGTACACTTTAAAGGGTGGATTTTTAGCATGTGAATTATGACTCAAACAGTTACTCTTAAAAGTTCATCAAGAAGTACCTAATTTCAAAGCTTTATGCAGTTATTGTTAGAGCCACTTTAGCTGGTAAGCAGAGACATCTTCTATTCTTGGTCAGGATTATGCTTGGTTTTGAAATTTGCTAGTTTAAAATTGTGTAAGAACTTAAACTTGTATATCATTCAGCTGATCTTTCAAGCTGAACATTCACTTCTCCACCCCCAAAATAAAACAGCTAGTTAAGGAATACAATACTGAACAAGGCTGAGTCGAAATATACAAATAAACTCACCTACTACACCAGTGCAGCATAAAAGTATCAACTAGAATTTAACTGTGAAGCCTAAGAGGATACTTACAAGTGGAAGATCAATTTTATCACTTCTCTTTGTTCACTTCCTGACATTTCCAAAAGTCACCATACCAGAGTTCAAAGATGGTCACATACAAGAGTACAACCCACCTGTTTTCTTTTCTTACCACTCTCCAATTTGCACCTTATGTAAAAGGCTACTCAATTTCCCTCACACGTGTTAAGCTCACTCCTATTCCTCTACTTTTGCACATGATATTCTCCTTCAACCAGGGAATACCATTTTCCATCTTCACCAGTTAGTTAACTCTTGCCCACTCCAAGAAACTACTGAAGTTAGGTATACCTGGTGCTCTGGTCACAAGTAACACATATTAGACCATTCACCCCATGCATGCCAACTTCAAGTGCCTGTCTCACAACTAGACTGGGAGTTGTGTAGGCAGCTGGTGTGCTTGTGGTTTTGTATTCCAGTGCTTAACACAGAGCAGAGATCTCCTGAGTATTGTTTAAATAGGAAAAAGGTTATTTTTCAAATTAAAATTTACAATTTTAGGACTCCAGCTTTAAATGTGAATTCATAGAAGCATTGGAAAGGCCAGGCCGAAAGATCCGAGGTTCTGCCACAAACCAACCGTGTCACCACAGGCAAACTCTATCATCAGTTTCAGCATTTGGTGGCTTGTAAAATGGTATGAGGCAGCCCAGATGATCACGATGGCCCTAGTAATCACTAGGTGGTCACTACTATTTTCAGCTATAGTAGTCTACATTTTTCCTAACATTTAGACTGCATCACAGATTATCCAAATTATCAGATTTCAACCACCATTCAATTGTTCAAGCCAAATGGAATGTATGAAATGCTCCACTGCATTCAAAGACAGGTCCCAAAGACTCACCAGTCATCTGGCTTGACAGCATCAGGATCTGGTATTTTTGGTCTTTCATCCCAATCTTCAGGCTTCCGGTCTTCTGGGTCCTCAATTTCACGTGAAGGATTTACAGGAGGCGTCATGTCATTTAACAGATTCCCACTGTTTACAACAGACTGGTCCACTAATATTTCAAAACTATTATCTGGATTCAAGACTGAAAAAATTAAATGCAATTTAAAAAAGTTAATTAGCCACTCATTCCCAAGCTCTCTTTACCACAACACAAACAATCATATTTCTAACAGAAAGCAGAAGTATGGAGTAAAGACCTTGGGCGTTAGAACATGGTCATGGAGCCTTAGGCAAGTTAGCACGCTTTTTCCTTATCTGTAAGTCGTAAATGTTAGTTCTTCAGGTTTTTAGGAATTAGAACAAATGACAGGTAAAATTTTTACACACCAAAAGATTCCACGTATGAACATTAAAAACATCAAAAAAAACAAAGGTACATAAACTAATGCAATATTGGTTTGACACAAATGGTTACACACCAGTCAACAGGCAAATAAGTTTATTTATTATAACTGTCCCCCAAGAGAAAAGGCCCATTTCCTCATTTTTTGAGTTGGTATTACCACTATGTTGCCCAAATTTCAAATTACACAAAATTTCAATTACATGTGGTTTATTAAACCACATGTCTACTCAGATTGTACTTTTGGAATCCAGTGAAGAATGCAAACATAATTTTAAATCCATAAAGGTATCTTAAGTGTGAATTATGCTAAAGCCTGGATCCTACATCTAAATGCCTAACAGGCAACTGACTAGGTCACAGCACATCCACAGTACTATGGAAAATGACAGAGTACTATGCTGCTATCCTCAATGACAATGAAGGTTATCAATGTTATCAGTGATATCTACTCTCACAGAAAGATTCTCATGCTTTTGTGAAGAGAAAAAGTGAAATATAGCATACTTAACTTCTAATAAAAATTACATGTGTCTATACATATATACATGTTTATTCACATATAGCCAAATACATCACAGTGTTGATATTTCAGATAATTTTAAATGTTTTCTTTTTGCTTTCTTTTTCCTTTTAAATTCCTATGCTGAATATATATTACTTTTGTTATAAAGAAGAAAGGTTATTGCATTCTTTAGGAAAAGAGGCATGTCTATATGTGATCTCAAAGCAGCAGGAAAAACTTCATTAAATAAAAAGACCCATTCCAATGTCCAAATGATTAAACTCAACTGTCTAGGTGTTGGAGCATCCAAACAAGTTCAACTAGAAGATACTTTGAAAAAAACTGTACACATATTTCTATTGTATGCCCTATAACTTAACATCCCATCAACAAGAAAATAAACAAAGGGAGGAAATGAAGGGTGAGGATCAAGCAAAGAAGCTCTTTATGGGACACACAAGCTTATTCTTAAAATTGTTTCAAACCCTAGCTCTCAATTCAACCTAAGGAAGAGACATTTTAGTGCTGAGAAATTAAGTTCTTCTCATAACTAAGATATTAAGTCAACAGAGATTCTTATTTGCAGGCTTACAATCTTTAAATTAAATGGATGATAAATGTGTAGTGCTATAAAAACCAAAATTTATTAACAGTTTTTCTTACTTAATGTATAAAGATGTGTTTTCTTATCAGTAAAATAGGTCTTCAGATCTGCATCTGGCCTCTTAGCATGCTTTTCTTCATATACACCCGTTTTGGGGTTTTTGTGGCGAAAGATGAAGTGCAATTTATAGTCCTCTCCACATTTATCTGGACCAAACATAATCGTGTAAGGGGTCTTGTCGTGGAACTGATCCTTCAGAAACAAAAATGGATTAAGTAACTCAAAGTGTTGAAAAGCAACCTTTCAAAAGTGTGATATGTCCTCTTATAAAATCCCAAATAGTGTCCTATTAAAGGAAAAGTTTATTCATTTATGAGGTTTGTACAGATACCAGTGAAAAGGAATAACCAGAAATTACCGGGAAATTTTACATGAGAATATATGAAAGTGCTTAAAAACACAAAATAATGCATATACCTAGATAGTTACTGCTTCTTTCATAAAACAAAGAAATAAGTTTGCTAAAACTAAAAATTACACAGGACAGAAACCAAGGATAAAACAAAACAGCTTTGAAATTTACATTTCAAATAAAAAGCACAGAAATGTCAAGGTCAGTATTTCCAGCCTCCAAAATATTTCAACAGCAGGAAAAATGGCCTTATTTTCACTGGTCTTAGAAAATTTTCTTTCCTTTTCTCTGAGATTCTTAAAAGGTAACTGTGGGAGGCCACATAAAGAAATAGGAAGTACCTACCAGGTTGAGCTCTGGGGTTTTGGAAAGTAGTTTCACATAGGCACCACCACATTCTATTCCATTTTGGAAATTAACCTCATACCTAATTTCAGAGAGAAAGGCAGAGACCAGACGGCATTTTGAAAGATCAAGTTTCTTAATTTATTTCCCTTTCCCCCACTTTGGTCACATGTTTTATCACAGGTCATATGTGAAGATTCCATCTTCTATTGTTATACTTACCCAATCCCCCAAAATTAAATAAGTAAAAGAAAATTAAATCTTAATGCAGATTCCCAGTAAATACTGTTTGCAAAATCCAGAAGTTCATTTGCTATCAGTAGGAAAAATAGCTGATTTATTTCAAAATAATTTACTGGGCATGAAAAAAATTTTACATTACAGGATGCTTAAATACATCCTAAAATTCCTACTGTAGCATGTAATTATTCTCATAATTTTTTTTTACATAGAGTAATAGTTTTATAATATAATGTCTTCACTTCCTAGAAAGGGTCTATCAAGCAATTGTTTCACTCACTGAATAATGAGAGGCTTGGTATCAAAGATGAAGGGCTTGTTCAGTTTAGCAGAGATAGCATGATGCTTGGCTCGAGACATCAATACAAGTCCTTTATCGCCTGGAAGTTTTGTTTCCTTCATTTCATCTACCTCCCATTTTCCTGCAAGACAACAAAAAAGGTCCCACTCCCTAATTAGACCTCTGAAGATCCTGAAATCGTAACAAACAAAACTCCAAGTTGTGCAAATCCATCATACTGACAAATGTTTAACATGTTCCATTTACCTCTGAGAGCTGGTCTATAAATATCAAACACACATAATTGACAAATGTTAGGATATGGTTTTTAAAAACCTATAGCACATTCATTCTACCAATGCCTAGAAAAGACCTTCCATTTCCAAAATACAGCACCATGGGTAATAAATCTCCTTCCATTTTATGGTGTAAAAATAAACATTAAACAGGTCTAACCCTATAAAATACAATAGAACACACAAAGAAAGCAAACTTCCAGTGAAAGATCTTAAAATGTATACATACTCTTTTTTTTTTTTTTTTTCCCCGGTACATGGGCCTCTCACCGTTGTGGCCTCTCCCGTTGCGGAGCACAGGCTCCGGACGCGCAGGCTCAGCGGCCATGGCTCACGGGCCCAGCCGCTCCGCGGCATGTGGGATCTTCCCGGACCGGGTCACGAACCTGTGTCCCCTGCATCGGCAGGCGGACTCTCAACCACTGCGCCACCAGGGAAGCCCTATACATACTCCTATTAAACTAGTCTTGAGAGATACTATGGAAATACATCAAACCTCAATCTGCTATTATATCTAAATCAAATGCAACTC
The DNA here is from genome assembly GCF_008692025.1 of Phocoena sinus. Taxonomy (NCBI): domain Eukaryota; kingdom Metazoa; phylum Chordata; class Mammalia; order Artiodactyla; family Phocoenidae; genus Phocoena; species Phocoena sinus. Next base: position 17,375,409 of record NC_045765.1, on the reverse strand, counting down.
TCACCATCATATTTGGCAATTTCGTCATCAGTGTCATCTTTCTTGGCTTTGGATAAAATCCACCTGTAATTAAGACATACCCCTAAGTTAAGATTCAAATTATAGTTGGCCTGTAAAAAGAAACAATGTAAACAATAATAAAAATAGGAACTATCCAGCTCTTCTTAGCTTACCTAACCACTCTACTTTCAAATTTTAAATGTCATTCAAGTAGTGATAATATATTGTACTCAACTCAAAAATCTGTAAGAAAAAGTACCAAACCCATGAAATAATTTCACCTTTTAAGACTCAAGAGAAAACAACTTTCTCAAAGAACAAAATACAGGGTGAAGGGAAAAGAAATGGAAGCAAGAACCACATGTTCTAAATCACTATTTTCCTAAAAGGGATGAAAGATATAAAATAGTTAAACATTTCACTATATAAAATAATATCCAAAAAGGAATATACTATTCCATCTTATTTATATGATGTCTGCCTCTAAGATTTTTTCCCCCTAAGAAACACTTACCCTGACAGAGTTCCTCTGTCAAAGCAATCAGCAAAATACACTTCCCCTGTTGGAACTGGAGCTTTGTAGGTGACCTGTGTTAAATATAAAAATGAATTAAGAATTGAAATATTCAGCAACACTCCTTTCTCAGTAGGATCTATTCTCTTGATTTGTTTTCAAACTTTCATAGCTGGCCCTTGAATTCAATCCATATAACTTATCTTTGGGACAATATAACAAAGGCTGACAGATCAATAAAAATTTTAGCAAATTTTGCTTTCCCTGTGATAAGGATCCAAAATTTACCTTCATCCTTTGGTTATCTCAAGAGGCAAAATGAATAGATTCAAAGACCACTTCAAACCTTTGGAGATGGAGGAGTGCTGGTATCTGCTTTCGGTTTTGAGTCTTCTACCTCTTCAATGACATCATCAAGGTCATCCTCAATGTCAATCACATCATCTTCATGTCCATCATGAGCCTGAACAAGAGCAGTTCCAAGGACCAGTAACACACACAGCAACCACTTCCCTTCCATGATCTAAATATAAAAAAGGGTACAGTTAAATGCATCACCTCCTTTTAAAAAAATTTTGTAAGACCACTAACCCCTCTCTTATTTATTTGTTTTTGTTTTTTTTTCTTTGCCGTACGCGGGCCTCTCACTGTTGTGGCCTCTCCCGTTGCAGAGCACAGGCTCCGGACGCACAGGCTCAGCGGCCATGGCTCACGGGCCCAGCCACTCCGCGGCATGTGGGATCTTCCCAACCGGGGCACAAACCCGTGTCCCCTGCATCGGCAGGCGGACTCTCAACCACTGTGCCACCAGGGAAGCCCTAACCCCTCTCTTATTTAAAATTAAGGCTTTCAAATCAGAACTTCATTGTAGTTCACTTTACAGATAAAGAAAGTGAATCCAGAATGATAAAGCGGTTTTCCTAAAATCAGTTAGTTAAAAGATTCAATTTCAATAAAAATTTCAAAATAAAACTCAAACATAAACAGGTGTCCCCATATAGAATATCATGTTGGCTACACAAATTTATGGTGTTCAGATACAATTTCAAACTAAATTCCTGCATTTGTAAAGAGCTCTACAATGGACAAAGCCCCTTTTACAGGTTAGTTTAAATGAGTTAAAACATTACAATGAAGTAACAGAGGAGCTAACTAGTCTCACATTAAACACTTAATTTAGATGCTGCTCCTCTTGTCCAAAGACCATCAAGTGTAGATATGGTTGTAAATTAGTGTTTTAAGACTCAACGAAAAAATATATTAAACCACAGACCAGCTATTTTTACCTCTTATTTTCTAAGCCTGTAAGTGCCTTATGTATTGTATTAGGCAGTCATGAATGGTAGTCGGTCCTTTTCCCAAAACCACAGACCTAAAGATACAAAAACTGAGCCACATGGATGCACAAAAATATTTGGTAGTGGGTAGTATAGAGTTTCAATTCTGCAAGACGAAAAGAGCTCTCTCTGGAGATGGATGGAGGTGAAAGCTGCACAACAATGAGAATGTACTTAATGCCACTGAACTTAATAATGGTTAATATGGTAAGTCTTATGATAAGCGTTTTTACTACAATACAAAAGATTTTAGGGGCTTCCCTAGTGGCGCAGTGGTTAAGAATCCGCCTGCCAATGCAGGAGACACGGGTTTGAGCCTTGGTCCAGGGAGATCCCACACGCCATGGAGCAACTCAGCTTGTGCGCCACAACTACTGAGCCTGTGTGCCACAACTACTGAAGCCCACGTGCCTAGAGCCCGTGTTCTTCAACAAGAGAAGCCACTGCAATGAGAAGCCCACGCACCACAACGAAGAGTAGCCCCTGCTTGCCACAACTAGAGAAAGCCCGCACGCAGCAACGAAGACCCAACACAGCCAAAAATAAATAAATAAATAATAAATAATTTTTTTAATTTAAAAAGGAAATAGCTTAATTTTTTTTGGTGTCTTATACATCAACTTATTCCAATGCTGAATTTGATGCCTAATTCCTTATAAACTCTATAATCCTTTAAAGTGAGTAACAGTATGTAGAACTAGATTTTCACATATCATTTGGTGGTATTTGTTTTATTTACATATCTTGGGTACTGTTTTCACAAAATGAAAGAAGGTAAAGTTCACTGGATTCCTAAATGCTTAGCATTTAGGCAGTGCAGAAAATAAAAGTGCTAAAAAAAAAAAAGTGCTAAATAAAATCATTGATAATGTTTCCTAGGACTGGTATTAGTTTTTAGGAGAAACTCTCAATGTCAACATTCTGCTCTAGTTTCTAATATACTAGGAATATCAGTAATTTCATTTATTCACTGGAAAGGCCTCTATTCTCTAATATCAAAATAATATACAATGGCACAGCAACATTGCTTTGATTTACAACTACAAGGAATTCTCTAAAACTAAACAGGTTGATTCAACACTTTTATCTAAATCAACTCTATACAACTCCCAAGTCCTCACAGAAACAATGCTATAAATGGTAGCTGGGTTCCCAGGGATAAGCTACAAAACCAAATTAGCCCAAAACATAGCTAAAACAATATATGCATACAATTGTTAAAACTTTTTAAAAGACAAAATGTGGTAAGCCTAGTAGTAATTAAATGAAGCAAAAAACCAGTGGATTAATCAGGACTAAGTACTGATGCTGGAACATCGCTGCTCAAGGAAAAGCTAATCAGGGAGATGAGCTAACTACTTACCTTTTAAAAAGGTAAGACTGATTTTTTTTCCCCAATAATTTTTAATTTGTTGATACATTACTGTTGTGGGCTTAACTGTGCCCCCCTCCCCCCATTCACATGTTGAAGTCCTAACTCCCAATGTAATATTTGGAGATAGGACCTTTAGGGAAGTAATTAAGGTTAAAAGAGGTCATAAGGCCTAATCCGATAGGCCTGGAATCTATATAAGATGAAGAGAGCCAGAAGTCCGTGTGCACATCAGTCCATGTGAGAGGACACAACAAGATGGTGGCCCTCTGCAAGCCGAGGAGAAAGTCCACACCAGAAACCAACTCTGCCAATGCCCTGATCATGGACTTCCAGACTCCAGACTGTGAGATAATAAATTTCTGTTGTTTAAGCCACCCAGCCTGTGGTACTGTTACGGCAGTCCAAGCAGACTAATACAACTGTCCTTAGGTTAAGCTTAATTTTATATAAGGCAGTGCTTCTCAAACTTTAGCATGCATCAGGGGGCTTTTTAAAACAAATCACGGGCTTCCCTGGTGGCGCAGTGGTTAAGAATCTGCCTGCTGGGGGTGGGGTAGTGGTGGTGGTGGTGGTGGGATGAATTGGGAGATTGGGATTGACATATATACACTAATATGTATAAAATGGATAACTAATAAGAACCTGCTACATAAAAAAATAAATTAAATAAAATTCAAAAAGAGAAATCCGCCTGCCAATGCAGGGGACACGGGTTTGAGCCTTGGTCCAGGAAGATCCTACATGCCGTGGAGCAACTAAGCCCGTGCGCCACAACTATTGAGCCTGTGCTCTAGAGCCCACGAGCCACAACTACTGAGCCCGCATACCACAACCACTGAAGCTTGCGCGCCTAGAGCCCTTGCTCCGCAACGAGAGAGGCCACCGCAATGAGAAGCCCGTGCACCGCAATAAAGAGTAGCCCCCGCTCGCTACAACTAGAGAAAGCCTGCACGCAGTGACAAAGACCCAACACCACCAAAAATAACTAAAATAAATAAATTTATTTTAAAAATTAAAAATAAATTTTAAAAATTGCTGATTCAGTAGATGTGGGCTGGGCCCAGTGGGCTAGGACTTCACATTTCTAACAAGTTCCAGGGGATGCAAAGGCTGCTAGCTCAGGAATCACACTTTGAGAACCACTGATTAGGGTTTATGAATAATCAATTTGTGCTTTGTTTTCCAGTTAATAAAAGCACTTTCACATAGGCACACTGTTTCGCATAAACCTCCCTTGAGGTACTACTCTAATTTTACTTTACATATTAATAACTAAGACTAGTAAAATGAAAATAACCCAATCATTTACTCATTATCACAACCAATAAGAGTCAAAGAATTCATATCCCATATTTCTATTACGCTAGACAAAATGTAGTTGAATACTGAGGAGGTGTGATAGAGACAGGACAGGAAGACTAGTCAGTAAGGGTACTAAAGGGAGTGGTCTGATAGGGGATTCAGGTAGGGTTTAGTGAGGGAAAGTGCAACTGCAGAACAGCTAGCCCTGGTTGGTGGACCAAAGATCCTGGGAAAGGAGGCATCTGTGTGGGGGAGGCAGAATGACCCAATGAAAGGAAAACAGTTTTCAGGTAGCAGAAGGCTACCATCCCTGTCAGGAACAACAAAGGGATAGGGAGTCTCCAGCAAACTTCAGGAAATGCACTTCGCTCCACCACCGTTTCCCATACACCCTGAGTTGCAGGACCCAGTTTTTCAGAAGTCTTAGGCACATATCTGTTAACTTTCGCATTATCCAGAGGGTTGTAAAGCTGTGGAGGAACCACTACTGCCAAACCATGGTAAACTGATTCTCATAGCTGTGCACTGATGATCCTAAGCCACTGCTAGTTTTACATGTGCTATTTCAACATTTGTAATTTGCCAAAACTCCCGAGAAATTGCTACAGCAAACAGGTCTAGTCCCAAGAGCCACTATGAAGCCAGCCCAAACATTTCAAGTTTTGTTAAAGACCTGATCACACTTACAAATAATTCAAGACAATATATTTTAAGGTGATATTAATTCTCTGCTTCATTAATGAAAATCCAATATTACCAAGAAACAAAATCTACCCTCATTTCAATCCTCCTACCCACACTCCTTATATCAAATGGAGTCCAAAAAGGATGTTGCACTATTACGCTTTCCAGATGAAAACATAGGAGAAATTTTAAGTGATCTTGGGTTTGACAATGAGTTTTCAATACAACATCAAAAGCAAGATACATTATTTGCACAGTATATCTTTTCCAATTCTTTTATTCAACCTTTTTGTACCATTATGTTTTGTTTTTTTAATAAATTTTTAAAAATTAAAAAAAGCAAGATACATGAAAGAAAAAATTGGTTAAACTGAACTTTATTAAAATTTAAAACTTCAACTCTATGAAAGAAACTTAAGAGAATTAAAAAACAAAACAAGGTAGGAGAAATATTTGCAAAATACATACCTAATAATGAACTGGTTTTCAAAATGTACGAAGAACACAACTCAACAATAAGAAAACAGGGACTTCCCTGGTGGTCCAGAGGTTAAGACTCCATGCTCCGGGACTTCCCTGGTGGTGCAGTGGTTAAGGATCCGCCTGCCAATGCAGTGGACATGGGTTCGAGCCCTGGTCCGGGAAGATCCCACATGCCGCGGAGCAACTAAGCCAGTGCGCCACAACTACTGAGCCTGCGCTCTAGAGCCCGCAAGCCACAACTACTGAAGCCCACACACTTAGAGCCCGTGCTCCTCAACAAGAGAAGGTACTACAAAGGCCGTGCACCACAACAAAGAGTAGCCCCCCACTCATTGCAACTAGAGAAAGCCCACGTGCAGCAACAAATATCCAACTCAGCCAAAATTAAATAAATTAAAAAAAAAAAAAGACCCCGTGCTCCCAACGCAGGGGGCCCAGGTTCAATTCTTGGTCAGGGGGCTAGATCTCACACACCACAACTAGGAGTCCGCATGCTGCAACTAAAGATCCCGCATGTCACAACTAATACCCACAGCCAAATAAATTAAAAAATAAATATTTTTTAAAAATAAGAAAACCACTCAATTATAAAATGGGCAAAAGATCTGAACAGATACCTCACCAAAGAAGATATTCAGATGGCATATGAAAAGATCAAACATCATTTGCCGTTAAGTAACTGCAAATTAAAACAACAATGAGGGCCTTCCCTGGTGGTGCAGTGGTTAAGAGCTTGCTTGCCCATGCAGGGGACACGGGTTCAATCCCTGGTCCAGGAAGATCCCACATCCCGCAGAGCAACTAAGCCCATACGCCACAACTACTGAGCCTGTGCTCTAGAGCCCTCGAGCCACAGCTACTGAGCCTGCGTGCCACAACTACTGAAGCCCGCGAGCCTAGAGCCCATGCTCTGCAACAAGAGAAGCTACAGCAATGAGAAGCCCGCACACCACAACGAAGAATAACCCCCACTCGCCGCAACTAGAGAAAGCCCGCACGCAGCAATGAAGACCCAACACAAAGATAAATTTTAAAAAATAAATAAAATAAAACAAAACAATGAGATACTACTATACACCTATTAGCATGGCTAAGATTAAAAAAACTGGCAAGGATGTGAAGTAACAGGAACTCTCATTTCACTGCTGGTGAAAATCCAAAATAGTACAGCCACTCTGGAACATAGTTTGGCAATTTCTTACAAAGCTAACTATAGACTTAGCACAGGATTCAGCAATCATGCTCACAGGTACTTGCCCAACTGATCTGAAAGCTTACAAATGCACAAAAACTCGCACACAAATGTTTATAGCAGCTTTATCCATAAGCACCCAAAACTTGAAGAAACCAAAATGTTCTTCAGTAGGGGAATGAATAAACAAACTGTAGTACACCCATATGATGGAATATTGTTCAGAAATTAAAAGATGAGCTATCTAAAATGAATTACTTTGCCATACAGCAGAAATTAACACAACATTGTAAATAAACTATAAACTATACTTCAATTTAAAAAAATGAGCTATCAAGCCAAAAAAAGACTTGGATGAATCTTTAATGCCTATTGCTAAGTGAAAGAAGCCAGTCTGAAAAGGTGACATGCTATAGAATTCCAATTAGATCACATTCTGAAAAAGGCAAAAACTCTAGATACCAAAAAAAAAAAAAAAGTCAGTGGTCGTCAGAGGTTTAGGGGAGGGGGTCAGGTTGAATAGGTAAGCACAGGGGACTTTTTTAGGCAGTGAAACCATTCTGTTATGATGCTATAATTATGGATACACGACACTATCCATCTTTCAAATCCCATAAAACTTTATAGCACGAAGAATGAATCTTCATGTATGAAAAACAATTTTTTAATATATTTTTAAAAACTTATTTTATTTATTTTTGGCTACATTGGGTCTTCGTTGCTGCACGCAGGCTTTCTCTAGTTGCGGTGAGGGAGCTTACTCTTTGTTGCAGTGCAGAGGTTCCTCATTGTGGTGGCTTCTCTTGTGTGGAGCATGGGACCTAGGTGTGTGGGCTTCAGTAGTTGTCACACGCAGGCTCAGTAGTTGCGGCTCGCAGGCTCTAGAGCACAGGCTCAGCAGTTGTGGCACATGGGCTTAGTTGCTCGGTGGCATGTGGGATCTTCCCGGACCAGGGCTCGAACCTGTGTCCCCTGCACTGGCAGGTGGATCCTTAACCACTGCACCACCAGGGAAGCCCCATGTATGAAAATTTTTAAAAAAATCACTGAAGAGGTTGAGTGATCCAAGGATGGCACACAGGATGTGACAAAACAATCTAACTGTATTACAAACATACAAAACAACCTCACTGAATGGGATGGAGGGAAAAGATGTCAACCTAAGTAACTCTGGAAATGAGTGGAGTCTGTAAAACCAGACTGTACAAAAGCACTGTTCAAGTTGAGTAAGTTGTTTCACGTGAATATACAGGTTAAGAATTCGAATACTGCTATATATGTATATCAAAATTTAACAACTAAATAAATGGATTGTGGGAGCCACTTTCAGTGTTGGGTGTGTGAATTTTACAGATAAGCAAGGGAAAGAGGCTAAAATAATCCTCATGGTAATTGGCGAGAGACTATAGTATGAATTCATGTTTATCTTAATATACAGAGGGTTACACAGAGAAGTATTTATAGATATGTGCATATATACCAGTTAGTATACACACATATATTTCCTTGCTCTGTCAGCTAAGAAACTGCTACACCCCAGTAGCAATAAATACACCTAGTAGCAAGGATCTTGGTTTCCAATATCATCTCGAATAAAAGGAAACAGTGTTCCTTGGCTGACTCTAGGATTAGGGCAGGAAATATACAAGAGGAGCCTGGAGCATCTTGTGGTGCCAGAAAGGGAAGTGTTCAAAACAAAAACAGGACACCCACAGTGATGGGGGCTATGTCAAAGGAACACAAGAAAAAGCAATGGCCAAAGCTGGAACAATACAAGCAACAAAATAAGTGGTACTGGATTATACCTCAAATTATAAAATAAATGCCCATGAATCTACACAATACAAATATATTATTGAGTAAATAAATAAATGAGGAAGAGACAAATTTCCCATGAAGAAATATTCCAAGTAACAGATGTAGATACTCCAATGTCAAGGAGGTGGAACATAACCCCCCACTCCTTACGTGTGGGCTACACATAGTGATATTGATATCCTTCCAAAGAGCACAGTATGGAAAGGGGGAAAAACAAAAACTTTACAGTGGAGAAACCTAGCAAACACTACCTCAGCCAGCTGATTAAGGTCAACATCCAAAGTAATAGGTCATGTTGATAGTATGTACCCTTGATAAAATGTGATGAAAACAGTACTTTAACCTCTGTGGTCTTCTTCCCAAAAATCCATATTCCCTCTCGTCATGAGAAAAACATCAAAGAAATCCCAATAGAGGGACATGCTACAAAATAATCTGACCAGTAGTCCTCAAAATATGTCAAGGTCATCAAAAAACAAAGAAAATCTAAAAAACTGTCACAGCCAAGAGAAGCTTAAGGAGACATGATGACTAAATGTGATGTGGTATCATGGAACAGTAAAAGGGCAGCAAGTAAAAACAAAGGAAATCTGAATTAAATATGGGCTTTAGTTGGTAATTATTTATCAATATTGGTTCGTTAATTATAATAAACGTACTATACTAATGTTGTTAATAATGGCAGAAACTGGGTATGGGTTATATGGGAATACTCTGTACTATCTTTATAATCTTTTTGTAGATCCAAAACTATTCTGTAAAAATTAGTTTATTTTTTTTAAAAAGATGTTCCATTATTATGCACCAAATGTGATTGATTTGCCAAAAACCAGTTATTGGCAGAATCAGGATCAGAGGACAAGTCTCCTGTCTCCCAATACCTTACTTGCTAATTCTATTCTGGTTTTGTCTTAGAAACACAAAATAATTTTTCACATTTTAGTGTCTAAAAAGATTTCAGAAGCTTTTTTCTCCCTTTAAAACCCTTCATTTGGGGACTTCCTTGGTAGCACACTGGTTAAGACTCCATGCTCCCAATGCAGGGGGCCCAGGTTCAATCCCTGATCAGGGAACTAGATCCCACATGCATGCCACAACAAAGAGTTCGCATGCCACAACTAAGGAGCCCACCTGCTGCACATAAGACCCGGCACAACCAAATAAAAATAAATATTAAAAAAAGAAAACCCTCTTCATTTGTCTTAACATTTACAGACTCCTAAGCAGAGAGCGTATTTCTCTGTTGTCACCCACTATTTCTAGGATTATCAATAGGAAATACGTAACAAGTAGCTCAACAAAGCAATTATGCTTTTAAAAAACAAATAGCACATCTCCCCCACCCCCAACTTGCCCAAAGCCACAGAGCAAGTGATTCCTAGATCCAGAATGCTCAGGAATAAAAGTGAATAAAGAAATTAGGTACCTTTAAACCGAGTAACTTTCCAGCAGTAAATAAACATTTACTACATTTTCTAAGTCTCTTCTACTTCACAGTTCATGCTCACTAAGCTACATTAGCTCTTCTAGTACAAGATTTCTCATATTCCTGAATGCCATTATAGCAGTTTCTCCCATAATTTTACTTTCTGCTTGAAAGCCATCATTTTCTTGGAGCACTTCATTTCCTGGTTTTCTTCCAAGAGCCATTTTCTCGCTCTAATTTTTTTATCACTGCAAGACCGTTACTCTACAGCAGTGCCCCTTTTGAGCTAGGGTACAAATGCTGGGTGGATGTCTAACTCATGACTAAGCTACTTAATGCCACAAACTGTCCCACAGTAGGCCCATTTAAATTCCTGTCTTGGCCAAATTACAAATTACTTACAGGCATAGACCTCCAGAAGAGCCAGCAATTAAAAATCAAAACCACGAACAAGAAAATCTTTTAATATTTATGAGTCTACTGAAGTGAACTTTTCTTTAAAATACCTTAAGTTATATGTAAATTTGAGTTTTTAACTAGAGCAAAGCCTAAGTCAATAAAACCAATACTATGAGGGCCAACACTATATAGTCCAAGTTCTGATTTCTGTTAATCCAGAACTTGATCTACAAATAAAACTTACAATTTCTAGGTTCTAGAGAAGTGAACAGACTGCACTTCCTTCAAATACTCATCAATAAATCTCTCAACTGGACTTTATCTTTTTTTTTTTTTGGCCGCACTGCACAGCTTGCAGGACCTTTGTTTCCCCACCAGGGATCGAAACCTGGCCCCAGCAGTGAAAGCAGAGTCCTAACCACTGGACCACCAGTGAATTCTCTCAACTGGACTTTTAATAAATGCTGGGTGGCAAAGTTCAAGACTGTTTTCTGGCAGTCACAAGACTGAACTGTCAGAATTCTGTGTTACAAAGGGTTAAAGGAGAATATATCTGATGCCCATCAGAAAACCCAGCACATGTTAGAAACTAAATGAATGTTTGCTGATAGTGGTCAATTCCATGAGTGTCAACTAGTTACTAAGGATTAAAAAAAAAAAAAAGTCTCTGACCTTCAGGATCAATCTATATAGGGTGTCCTTAAAATCTGGAAACATAAAAAGTATTTGCCCATGTTTTCAGAGTTTATGAATATTCTGTAGTATTAGTTCTATTAATCAAATGTTGGGGGTTTTGGGGGGATAATACCAAAATAAACTCATAACCTTTTATCTAACTAGGAAAAAAATGTGCATAGGTATGTTAGTACTACTTAACGCTCTAGCTTGAGTATTTTCCTTATATTAAAAAAAAAGTCAAACAAGTAAAAATTTCAAAAATGAATTAGTGTCATGATAAAATTGCACATAACTATGTACACACAAGGGCATATAAAACCTAGAGAAATCTGAATAAGGTCTATAGACTGTACCAGTGCAATTTTTTCCTAGTTTTGATATTTTACAATAGTTATCTATCTATACTATTGGGGGAAGCTGGGTGATGGGTACAAGAGACCTCTCTGTACTATTTTGCAACTTTCCGTGGGTCTATAATTATTTCAAAATTAAAAGCTTCTTTTAAAAAATTTATTACTGGATCAGTATAGATGGTTCTTTAGACTTGATCAAAGTTGTCTAGAAAACAGCTTTAAATTCTAAAGCACAGAAGTACAGAGGAAGACTCAGAAATGAGTTGTATTAGAAATATGAACCTCTTACTCCCTTCCTTCCAATTAATAAGTGTTTTGTTTTTAATAATAAAATATAATTATCAACCTATATCCAAGTCAGAGAAGCTCTACCCTCTGGGATCACATAGACAAATGTACACAAAGCCAAGAAAACAGGAGCTAAACATATGCACACTTGTAATATATATTTATAAATAATATAAATGACTTCTGACTTGCTTCTCAGTTTCCCAAGGACAGAGCAAAAAACCCAGTTCTCAAAATCTGAGTCAGAAGGATTCTTCAAGAGAAACTAATCTACTCATTTTTAATGTTTCAGTTCACTCTTTTAACTTTTCAAAGAGTGAATTTATCTTGAATTCTAGAGATGGAAGTTTTCTATTTTAAAAACTAATGATTCAGAAAATGAACTCCTTATACAAAAGGCAGTATGGTGTATGTGATGGTGTAAACTGTCAAGTCAGAGAAAGCTGGGTTCTAGACTTTCCTGATCCTCTTTGTGGCCTTGGTCAGCTTACTGAATTTCCATGAGTCTTTTTTCCCTATTTTATAATGTAGCTAGTAGTATTAGTGGCTCGAAGGCTTGCTGTGAAAATATAAAAAGATAATACAAAGTCTATCAGAGTCCAGTACTTCATAGGAGTTCCCAAATGGTTTATTCTTTGATACAAAATTAGTACAACCACAGTGAATACATTTTCAATTCCCAGAATGGGCCAAAAGGTGTTAACTGTGCCCGTACACCTCCTATATTTCAACAAAGCTGAATGATTTTATGTAACAAGAAACACTAGCTTTCCTCTGATTATATTCTATGATTTCGTCTTTAACTCTTCCTTGCAACGGTGTATATATAATTATAGCATTTGGACAGGGAAATATCCCTATTTATCTGTGATTTTCTTTTTTCCTGCTCTTCCACCAATTTTCTTTATGAATTCTCCCAAATTTAACTTATTTTTGGTTAATGATAATTCTGTTCTCAACACACATTCTAAAAAAAGTCCGTATTATTTTACTATACACATTTAATAATGTACATGAGACTTCAACTGAACACAAAATTTTCTATTTAATGGAAACAGACACATTCTGTATTGAATTTTAACAAATCCAAAATTGATCAACTTTAGGAATGGGCAAACACTAAAGAAATATTACATTTGTCACCTCTCATTGGCAGAATCTTTATGCTCAGTAAGGGTCCATTCAGAAAAAAAATCTTTAAAACAAAGGGAGGCTCAAATTATTATTTTTTTTTTCAAATTATTTTTAAATTAAATTTAAACTTTAATATTTTCAAGTTAGTCTAGTTTTGCATCTATTTTCTTAAAAGATATATCGGTCTACGGTTTTCTTATGAAGTCTTTGTCTGGTTTTGGTATCAGGGTAATATTGGCCTCATAGAATGAGTTGGAAAGTGTTCTCTCTTGTATTTTTGGAAGAGTTTGTGAAGGACTAGCGTTAATTCTTCCCTAAGTATTTGGTAGAATTCACCAGTGAAGCCATTTGGTTCTGGGCTTTTCTTTGTAAGACTTTGTTTCTTAAAAGTAGTTAGGAAATTTCACCTCTAATTCCTTTAATCCATGAGAAATTAGAAAGAGGAACAGAAGGAATCCCACAGAAGGGATTATTTGTCTCAAGAGGGCTGAGGAAGTTCCTTTCTATTCCTAGTTTGTTGAGTGCTTCTATCATGAAAGGGTGTTGCACTTTATCGACTGCAATGATCATGCGGTTTTTGTCCTTTATTAATGCAGTATATTACATTCTTTATTATAGTTTGGTGAACCAACCTTACATTTCTGGGATAAATCCCACTTGGTTGTGGTGTGTATTTTTTTTTTTAATTTTTAAATTTTATTTATTTACTTTTGGCTGCACTGGGTCTTCGTTGCTGCACGCGGACTTTCTCTAGCTGTGGCAAGTGGAGGCTACTCTTTGTTGCAGTGCGCAGGCTTCTCATTGCTGTGGCTTCTCGTTGCAGAGCACAGGCTCTAGGTGCTCGGGCTTCAGCAGCTGTGGCACTCAGGCTCAGTAGTTGTGGCGCACAGGCTTAGTTGCTCCACGGCATGTGGGATCCTCCCACACCAGGGCTCGAACCCGTGTCCCCTGCATTGGCAGGCAGATTCTTAACCACTGCGCCACCAGGGAAGCCCTATAATTCTATATGTTGCTGGATCCCATTTGCTAGCATTTCGAGGATTTTTGCATCTATTTTCTTAAGGGATACTGTTCTATGGTTTTCTTTTCCTGTGAAGTCTGTCTGGTTTTGGTATCATGGTAATATTGGCTTCATAGAATGAGTTGGGAAGTGCTCCCTCTTCTATTTTTTAGAAGGGTTTGTGAAGGATTGGTGTTAAAACCATTTGGTTCAGGGCTTTCCTTTGTGGAATTTTACCTCTTAAAAGTAGTTAGGAAATTTCACCTCTAATTCCTTTGATCCATGAGAAATTAGAAAGAAGAACAGAAAAAGTGGCCTAGCTGGTGTTCTAGGTTTCTTGGGGGGGGGGGGGGAAGATTTTTATTTTTTGGCCATGCCGCATGGCTTGTGGGATCTTAGTTCCCCAACCAGGGATTGAACCCCGGCCCCCTGCAGTGGAAGAGCCAAGTCCTAACCACTGGACTGCCAGGGAATTCCCAAAAGTGATTTTTTTTTAAAAGGCAGTAATAAAAAATGAGGCAGTCTTTCTTTCATGTAGGCTATCCATTCATCTATTAATATACCCTTTTATTTTTTTTAATGTATTTATTTATTTATTTATTTTGGCTGCGCCAGGTCTTAGTTGCAGCACGCAGAATCTTCGCTGCGGCATGAGGGATCTTTTAGTTGTGGCATGCATGTGGGATCTAGTTCCCTGACCAGGGATCAAACCCGGGCTCCCTGCATTGGGAGCAGAGTCTTAATCAATGGACCACCACGGAAGTCCCAATATACCCTTTAAAAATGTTAAGTCTTACCTTAGGTTGTCTAATTTAACCCTCAGAAGAACCCCAGGAAGTTCTATCATCCCCATGTGACACACGACAAAACTAAGGCTAAGAGAAGTTACATAAGCTGTCCAAGGTCACAGTTAGGCGTAGAACATAGAATAGTGTTATGAGCAGGAACTCAGAAGTCACAATCCCTAATCGGCTACTTAATAATTTCAGGGCCTCAGTTTCTTCATCTCTAAAATGAGAATAACAACACTATGTACTTCTTAGGATTGTTATATAAATAAAATGCATGTTAAGTGTTTATGTCAGTACTTGGCTTACAGTAAATGCAACATTAGCAGTGATTTCTACTATTACTAGGTATTGCCTAGTGACACCATTAAGTTTTGATGGTTCTAAAACGCTGAGTTTTAAGGCAATAAGAAATTTGAAGTCTTAGATTGAAAAGGAACCACTTAAAAGGAATTTGATTCCAGTCGCAGATAACCATTTTAATACTACTACTTTCTGTCCCTCTGATATTACTACATGTGCATCTAGTCAAAATATAGAAGCACTTAAAGGGGGGAAAAAAGTACATAAAATTCAAAGTGGTCTTTATTGTAAATGATCATCCACTTAAAAACAGATATATACTACTGCCTAGTTTACAGTTTTGAATTTTGCTTTTCACTGACAGGAACATTAAAATCTATTTTTCCATAGCACTTTCTTTTCTCCTATAAACTAAGTAGGTTTAAGATGTGGATACGCAAAACATTGCTGAAGATTCTAAATTATTTAAAAAACAAAATTCTCCAAATAATTTTCACAGCGCACAGTTAAGCTTAATTTAAAGGCACATCTGTTTTAGTTAACAAAGCATTCAACATGCACTCTACTGACAAAGTTCTACGGTAAGCTATATAGGTTATAACTATGTTCAGGCACTTTTATTATTTCCTAGGAGTTGTTATGAGCTGCCAATTCTTCTATTTGCACAGTTCACTATGCCATTCAAAGTAATTTCACGTTCACCATCTTATTTGTCCCTCCTGGTAAGGTATCCAGGGTACTCTTCATTCCCATTTTAAAGAGGTGGAAACCAATGTAGTTCATTAAGCGAGTTACCATGCTGGGCCTGGAATTCAAGTCTCTTGAGCCTGCATTTATGCTTACCAACTGTCACTTCATCCCCTTAAGCTACCTCTCAGGGCAAAGTGAACTCTGTAACTGAAAGGATGCAAGAGCATGATTGCCAAAACTGCAGCAACAACTTCCGTCAAAACGTTTACCCCTCGAGGTCCTTGAAAGATAATGTGCTAGTTGAAACTGCTGAGTTAAGATAGTAAGGTAGGGAGGGATGCTAACACCCATTATCAGATAGGTCAGAAAATCTGTTTGTTGTGCGACACATTTACTCCAATACAAAGTTCATTCTGGCCATCTCATAATCCAGTTCCCCCGCTTATTTGCTTGTGTACCCTGGGTGGTGCACAGAACTCCCCACACCATCTTTTACCTCTGCTCTAACTATAGCAAATGTATAATTCAGCAGTGATTTTATTCATGGCCCTTAAACAGCACTGTCAAAAGACTGAGATACAGAATGATTTTAAGATCAATACAGTTCCTCCCTTAAAAGAAACTAAACCAAAACAAATCAAATCCTCCCAACCCACCAACTCTACTTATTAAAAAATTAAGCAAAATGTTCCATTTCCTAAATTAGAGGTAAAGAGCCTAACTGTGGCTCACCTTTGTCCTCCCAACCTTTTAATATCCAGCTCAGTTTAACTTCCTTCAGCCAGCATTCACTTGTGTCCTGCCCAGCAGTTAATCCACTAAATCAGTTTCTTCCTCTATCTCCATAAATGTGACTTTAGGTCCCAGGGCTTAACCAACTCAAAAAGTAGGATGCTGGTGTAGTGGACCAACATCATTCAGACCATAACAATTTATTTCAATCGTTTATCAAGCAGTTAAAGTCCTTTTTTATACACAATTTAATTCTAACAACTCCACCAGGTATTATACCCATTATTTGGAGAGAACTGGGGCACAAAGGGGAAGTAAACTGTCCAAGTTCACATAGCAACAAATTGCTGATGAAGGACTTGAATCAGGGCTTAGCCTTAACAACTACACCAAATCTGCCTCAACAGTAATTCCAACGTGATCATAAAATTAATCGCATGACCTTGAGCCAATCATTCAGAGACCTGGGCCTCAGTTTCCTCCACTATAAAACAACCTGCCCACAGAGAGCTTTTGGGAGCTTTCCTGCTTTATAAATCCTGTGAATTTACTAGTTTACTTACTCCCCATCCCCGAATAGATGTAAATGTTAGGACTGAAATTTTTCAACCACTGCGTGTTCTAGCACATTCTCCATACTCGTCAGGCTACTAGAGTCCAGTCTTCACTTTGTGGTTTTAATTTTCAAATACTAAACCTGTAATGCTAATCCTAAACATTCTCTCTCGGCCCACTATCACCCTTCCCCACTACTAGGGATACCGACTAGGCCCGGTCCTATTCTAGACCTTTACCCGGTTACACCAGAACACCTCGCAGCTTCACAAGCAGCCAACAACAGGCTTAAGAAAGCCCTAGAAGCAAAGCCAGAAGGAGAAGTTAGCTTTCCCAGAGGTCAAGAGAGGCTCTAGAACACCTGCCACGCCTCCCGACCCCGCCGGCGCGGCTTGGGCCTGGCTACCCAACTCAGGCGGCCCAGGTTCGGGCCTCGCCCTTCATGGCCCGAGCGTCCGCCTGGGCCTGAGCTCTCGAAACCCAGCCGGACCCCTCGGGCCCGGCCACGCCCGGCTCCTCGGGCCCTCGGCCGCGGCGCCGCGTACCCAGGCCCCCAGGGGTCCTCACAGGCCCGAGAACACAAGCAGGCCTCCCGTCTCACCTCGAGCCTCAGGGGGACCGCTGGCGGCGCTGCGTCTCCTCCCGCCCGCACACCCGGCCCCGCGCTGCAGTAAAGACAGCGGCTGAGGCAGCACAACCGTCACGTGCTGCTGAACCAAGAGGCCTTGACCACCGCGACCGCCGCGCGAGCGAGCCCCACTGCACGAAGCCCGGCCCTGCGTCCGCCCCTCGCTCCTGAGTAGCTGCGGCCAGCGCTAAATCCCGCCCCCCCGCGCAAGCTCCAAGATTCGGTTGGTCGATGAGACCATCGCTCTCTTCACTTTCCCATACGCCCCCTAGGGCTATTCTTCGTGGAGAGTGGGGATTGGCTGGGAGTGAGGCAGGAAGTGGCCGTTGGTTGGGCGGGAGGGAAGGGGTCGGGCTGCGGCGGAATGGAGTACCGCCCAGGGCGCGCGCCCTGAGGCGGGGCCGGCCGGGCCGGCCGGGCCGGCGTGCCGGCGTTCCCGCGCTCCCGCGCTGTGTTGCCTTCGTTCCTTACTGGGCCCGCTGCCCGGCATTGCATCCCGGTCTCTGTGGTTCCGACCCCTTCTGGGCCTGGACCCGGGTCTTGGGGTCTGGCATCCCGTTTCTTTCTCTGGAGGGGCAAATGGCAGCTGGCAAGAAGGGGTGGGAAGTCCGGTGAGATATCGGGAAGGGCCTGGTCCCCAATCCAGCGAGTGCGCGGCGCTGACGGAACCCGTCACGGCTCCTTAAGTCAGGCCTGAGGTCGACTGCACCACGCTGTGTAACCAGGCGCCACCGTTCCTGCAGAGTCACTGCTCTGGGCCCAGCAGCCTGAGGCCACCCTGTTACCCAACATCAAATACAGTCCAGAACACTACCCTCCAAGGTTATTTCATCTTTCAATTTGTGATGTTTCCTTAAGTAACATTAGACAAAGAGGGCACAAAGACACACTGACAACAGGATTGAAAGAAAAGGATGGTGCAATGGAAAAATTTCAAACACACCACAATTTTTGTAACTCACCTTTAGCACATCTTCAGTTTTCAGTATACTGAGAACCTCAGAAAATGGAAGTGGTCTATGGTTTTTCTAGACCTTTATAGGTCCTGGTCTCTGTCTTCCATTTGTTTGGATACCCAAAGGCTGAAAGCTAGGCAGGGAAAAACTAGACTCAGTAGGTGTATCAACTACCCCAGGAGCCAGCTTTATTCCCTCCTGCCATCTGAAAGGGAAAATGAGAAGTCAAGAGTTTGGTGTTTGCATGAGTTTAGTATTCTCCAACTCTCATCCCCCAAATTTGTGTTAAGAGCATTTGCTTCCTTTTTACGTGGGGAAGTGGATATTCGAGGCAAAATGATGTTCTGGATGTCACAGGTTCCAAACAATGAGCTTAAAATGTAGTTACAGGAACTGTATGTGACCAAAAGAGCTACTGCAGCAAAGGTAACTGCTAAAACATGGTGGTACTGAAGAGAATTTAATGGGATTTTGAGTTGGGAGGAACTGCTTTCATCTAGAATGGACAGGGAAATAGGTAAGACTTGAGCTGGGCCTGGTAGGATATGCAGGATTTCTATAGGTGGAGACTTGGAGAAAGGCTTCTTTGGATGAGGGAATGGCATATGCAAAGGCAGGGAAGTGGGTATTGTGTTTGGGGACACCATGTATGAGAGTATTTTGGCTGGAGAAAGGTGTTCAAGAAAGTAATAGGAGCTCGGTCAGCTCCAGAGTTGGGTTAGGACCTAGCCAAGGAGTCTGTAGAGAGATAGTTTAAATTCTAGGTTTGGGTTATGATTTAGATATTTAGGGAAGCTTTTTTTTTTTTTTTTTTGGTCACACCACGTGGTATGCAGGATCCTAGTTCCCCAACCAAGGATCAAACCTGCCCCAGCAGTGAAAAAGCCGAGTCCTAACCACTGGACCGCCAGGGAATTCCCTAGGGAAGCATTATTTTAATATTATTCCAGGGAGCAGTGGATAAGAATCTGCCTGCCAATGCAGGGGACACAGGTTTGATCCCTGGTCCGGGAAGATCCCATATGCCGAGGAGCAACTAAGCCTGCGTACCACAACTGCTGAAGCCCGTGTGCCTACAGCCCGTGCTCTGCAACAAGAGGAGCCACCGCATGGAGAAGCCCGCATGCCGCCACTATGAGGCTGGTTAGGAAGCCACTTCTTGAAGTTGATTAAAGGGCAGAATTAGGGAATGACAGGGTGTATAGGAACAAAAGCATTAAATGTTGATGCTGAAGAATGCTCCACTGGATTCAGGAGGCTAGGGAAAGAGAAGAACCAAAGGCAACGATGAGAGTATGAGCCTGAGTGACTGGTGGTAAAGTATAGAGCCCCTAAAAAAAAGGGAATTCAGGTTTAGCTGATCCTGGGAATCCTGGGTCTGGGCCCAAGACAGAGCAGGACTGTAGGTCCTGCCAAGAATCTTGGAATTCTAGGGGTTTTTCTGCTAAAGCATAATGTTCTTAAAAAGAAGTTGAGGACAAATCCCTGCAGAATGAGTTTTTAATTTGTTTATAGTCTGAAATCAGTCACTGTTTATTAACTGACCAGATTACAAAAATAATCATGGTAGACACACCTCAGTTCATCCGTCTAATAAGCCTGTTAGATCTGTTGATCTGGGCTCCTGGAGAAGGTAATTTGAAGGGCCACAGGAAGCCCTTCAAATTAGATCCTCCATGTAGATGATGCCATATTTACCGAGGGATGGAGCAAAGTGTTATCTGTCAGGGCAATTCTCTTCTTGTTGATTTTGCCATAACAATAATTGTAGATGCATTCATTTTCTGACTTCAGGTTCAGGTACCCCCATGAAATATGTGGTTCCACATTCCTCAAGTCTTAACTGAAGCCTTGCTGAGCTTAACAAATGTGCCGTTGAAGATGCAGCGAAAACGAAGAAGCTGTAACACCTTTCAGATCTTCAGTGGGCGATCCTGATGAGGAATGCCCATTTGGGTCCAGCAGGTACACCAAACTTGCCCGCTTTTCTTGTCATCCTTTCCTTCTGAATCTCAGTTCTATCTGCCTATATTCCTTGTGACAGTGATTAGCTTTTTCATAGATAAGCTTCTTCCTTGCCTTTTGAAGCATCTTTTGGGCAAACTTCTTTCTCAGGCACTCGATCTCAGGCTCTGTAAAATCCCTCCACTTGTTTCTTAAGGCTTTTCCTTCTCTTCTACACCCACCATGGTTCCAGTTGGAAAAAGGCATAAGATCTTTTCTTGATAATGCAAAAGGTACTTTGAGGTATTGGAGTATTTCTTTAAAAGAAATAATCATTTTATAATTAGATGTCGAACGTGTGGGAGATTGGGTTGAATGTATTTTGACCTTATAATCTGCAAGATGATTTTCAAAATAAATTATTTATATTCATTTAAAAATGCACATATGGGAACTTCCCTGGTGGTCCAGTGAGTAAGACTCTGCGCTCCCAATGCCAGGGGCCTGGGTTCGATCCCTGGCCAGGGAACTAGATCCCACATGCATGCATGCCACAACTAAGAGTTTGTGTGTTGCAACTAATAGTTCAAATGCTGCAACTAAGAAGCCTGCATGCTGCAACTAAAGATCCTGCATGCTGCAACGAAGATCCTGCGTGCTGCAACTAAGACCCAGAGCAACCAAAATGAATAAATTTTAAAAAAAACTTTAAAAAATAAATAAAAATAAAATAAAAATGCACATATGCTTTGGCCCAGCAATTCTACTCCTGGGAATATATCTGTATCTATATCTAGGTTTGATAGAATATTCACATGATGTACTTGTGTTTAAAAATACACACGGGCTTCCCTGGTGGCACAGTGGTTGAGAGTCTGCCTGCCGATGCAGGGGACACGGGTTCATGCCCCGGTCTGGGAAGATCCCACATGCCAAGGAGAGGCTAGGTCCTGAACCATGGCCGCTGAGCCTGTGCGTCCGGAGCCTGTGCTCCGCAACGGGAGAGGCCACAACAGTGAGAGGCCCGCGTACCGCAAAAAAAAAAAAAAAAAAAAATGTATATATATACACACAATGATGTGCATTGCAGCATTGTTTGTAGTATCCAAATCCTAGAAACAACCTAACCACCATCATAGAGAACTGGTTAAATAAAATATAGCTCATCCATATAATGGTTCTGCATTGGAAAGCATTCGGTGAACACATATGTATATAGATATGATTGCCAAGATTTAGTGTTATGTGAAAAAGCACTGAGAAAAGTATGTTTCCTTTCATGTTGCAAAGGGAGCTATATTCTCATGGATATGAGCTTGGACAAACAAGCTTTCTGGAAAGATGCAGGAGAAACTGCTAAGAGTGGTTGATGCCCAAGAGGTGGCTAAGACTTTGGATATGGAAAGGAGATATTTTTATAATGCGTATGTTATTTTTTCAATAAGTAATCAAATTTCTGCTTTTGTGCTTAGTTTTCAAAAAAGATAGAATATATATTAAAAATCCACCATAGGGCTTCCACCGCAAGCCTGGAGCCCATTCTCCGCAACAAGAGAAGCCACCGCAGTGAGAAGCCTGAGCACTGCAATGAAGAGTAGCCCCCACTCACTGTGACTAGAGAAAGCCCATGCGCAGCAATGAAGATCCAACACAGCCAAAAATAAATAAATAAAATAAATTTTTTTTAAAAAGTAATCTTTTGATGTTCCGACTACCTGGTTTTTGTTGCAAAACCCCCTATATATCTTGACTCCTACCTTACCTCTTTGGAGCAGTCCCTCTGAGCTACCTGAGAGGCTATCCCCTGGGCTTAAGTCCTCAGCAAGCCCACCAAATAAAACATAATTCTCAACTTTTAGGTTGTGCAATTATTTTTTTTCAGTTAACAGACTGCTCTTCAGCCACTGTCACTGGACCTCCTTGTACCTCCTCCTGGGTTCAGATCTCCTGTTTCCTCAACTCCTAGATCCCACATTTTAAAAATTCAACTTTATTGTATAGTTCCATAATTTTGGTAATGTACAGCACATACCATGTAACCACTACATAATGAAGATACAGAACATTTCCATTACACCATAACTTTCCTCTGAAGTTCCCCGACACCAAATATGAGTTCTCTTCTGACACCACTTCTGTCAGTTCAATTCAATTTTGACACTAACTACCCAGTTAGTCTCAGACACCACAGGTTTAGAGGCTAAGACTGCCCCCACATCAGATGCCCAGCTGCAAATGAGGTGCACAGGCTACCCACATGTCTGCTTGACCAGCTACAAATTTGGGGGTTCCATGACACCCCCCCTTCAGGTTCAGTAATTCAAGAGAATAACTCACAGAACTCAGGAAAGTGCTTTACTTGCTATCACAGGTTTACTAAAAAAGCTACAACTCAGGAACAAATGGAAAAATGCATAGGGCAAGGTATGGATGTGTATGTGTGTGAATGTGCAGAGCTTCTGTACTTTCTCTGGGCATGCAACCTCCCAGCACCTGCATGTGTTGACCAAGCTGCAAGCTCTCTGAACACCATTATTTAGGAGTTTTTATGGAGGTTCCATTAGTAGGCACAATTGATAAATCGTTGACCATTGGTGATTGTACTCAATCTCCAGTCCCTCTCCCCTTCCTAAAGGTCAGAAGTGGAGCTGAAAATCCTACTCCTCTAAATCACTTGGTTTGGTTTCTCTAGCACCCTTATCCTGAATTGATCAAGGGGCCCAGCAATAATCACCTGATTAGCATAAACTCAGGTGTTGTTGGAAGGGGACATCATCATAATGACATGAATGATGATATGATATTCATAATGATATGAATAACAAAAGGCTCTCATCACTCAGGAAATGCCAAGGGTTTTAGAAGCTCTGTGCCAGGAACCCAGAATAAAGACCAAATGTATTTTTTCTTATACCACAGTTTCCTCATATCCATTCCCATTCCGTCCCCACCACCAGCATCAGGCAAAAAATTGATCTGCTTTCTGTTACTATAGAAAAGACTGGTCATTTCTAGAGCTTAATATAAATGCAATTATATAGTATATAGTGTTTTGTATCTGGCTTATTTCACTCATATTGTTTTGAGATCCTCATCTGTGTTGTAAAATGTATCAGTAATTTGTTGCTTTTAATTGCTGAGTAGTAGTCTATTGTACAAGTATGCCACAGTTTGTTTATCCATTAACCAGGTAATAAGACAACTGGGCTGTTCTCAATTTTTGGCTATATGATATACAACTGCTATGGACATGGTGTACCACTCTTTGTATAGACATATATTTTATTTTTCCCTTAAAACCCAACATTTTCACTTTTTCTTGGTTTACTACCTCAATTAATAGTTACATCTATCCCAAGAAAGACTGTGTAGTAATTTTTTTTGAAATCTTGCTCATGTAAAAGTATCTTTATTCTACCCTCACATAGTTTATTTAACTTTATTGAAATATAATTTACATACCATAAAGTTTTCCCACTGTAAGTGAATGATTCGTTGATTTTTAGTAAATTTATAGAATTGTGCAACCATTACCACAATCCAATTTTAGAATAACTCCACCACCGGACTTCCCTAGTGGCACAGTGGTTAAGAATCTGCCTGCCAATGCAGGGGACACAGGTTGGAGCCCTGGTCCGGGAAGATCCCACATGCCGCGGAGCAACTAAGCCCATGCAACTCAACTACTGAGCCTGTGCTCTAGAGCCCGTGAGCCACAACTACTGAGCCCGTGTGCCACAACTACTGAAGCCCACGCGCCTAGAGCCCGTGCTCCACAAGAGAAGCCACTGCATTGAGAAGCCCGTGCACCACAACGAAAAGTAGCCCCCGCTTGCTGCAACTAGAGAAAGCCTGCGTGCAGCAATTAATACCCTATGCAGCCTAATTAATTAATTTTTTTTAAAAAAAAGAATAACTCCACCACCAAAAAGTTCCTTTGTGCCTATTTGTAGTCAACTCCCAACCAACCCAAGGCAACCATAGAACTGCTTTCTCCCACTATTGATCTCCCTTTTCTAGATATTTCACATAAATGGAATCATTATCTGACTTCTTTCACTTAGCATAATGTTTTTGCACTTCATGTTGTAGCACGTATCAAGAATTGATTCTTTTTCCATTATTGAATAATATTACATTGCATAGATATACATTTTGTTTATCCATGGCCACGCCGTGCAGCTTCCAGGGATTGAACCCCGGGCCAGGGCAGTGAAAGCGCCGAATTCTAACTACTGGACCACCAGGGAACTCCCTGTATACAAGTCTTCATATGGACAAGTTTCCATTTGAGTAGTACATAGGAATAGAATTGCTGACTTGTATGCTAAGTTTATGTTTAACTGTTTGACACTACTAAATTGTTTTCCAAATTGGCTGCTGATTTTACATTTCCCATGTAGGAGGATTTGTTTCTCCACATCATCGCCAATAGCCATTTTAGTAGATATAGAGTAGTATCTCACTGTGGTTTGCTTCGGATTCAGTGAGCCCCCCTCTGGCAGTGAAGCTGTTGGTTTGTGCAGCCTCCCCAATTCTGGGACAGCTAGCTTGCTGACCAAGCTGGGGGAATGTTAGCAGCCTCAGACAAGAATGCCACAGACTCTCACTGTTCTAACCAGAGTTCAGAAGTTTTTCATGGATAAATGCTTCTCAATTTCTCATTTACTTATGGTCAATTTCCAGAGCCCTAAATCTTTAAAAAAAATCTTTTTTTCCAGTTTCATAATTGTTTTCTGGGGAGAAAATTTGCTCACTACTTTTGGTTGAAAATTTTTTTCTCTGTATGTTTTCGCTGTTTCCTTTCAGCTGTTTTCTGTTTGCTTGCCTTGGTCTCTATGTTTTACATTGCAAGGCTATTTTTGTTTTTGTTTTTTGTTTTTTGCCTTGTCTGCACATTGGAATTACCTGGAAAGCTTTTAAAATCCTAGTGCCCAAGCTGTACCCCCAGAACATTACATCAGAATCTCTGGGGGAGGGCCCAGCCAGCTGAGAATCAAAATAATTAAATGAACTATAAACCACTGAAAAAGAGAACTGTAAACAAATTTTAAAAAGGAAAAGAAAAGTAGAATTAATAAGTCTATACCTGTAAAGAAAAAACTTACACTCCTCCTGTGTTGCTTTTTTTTTAAATAAATTTATTTACTTTTTATTTATTTATTTTTGGCTACGTTGGGTCTTCATTGCTGCGCATGGGCTTTTCTTTAGTTGCAGCGAGTGGGGGCTACTCGTGGTTGCGGTGCGCAGGCTTCTCATTGCGGTGGCTTCTCTTGTTGCAGAGCACGGGCTCTAGGCACGTGGGCTTCAGTAGTTGTGGCTCGCAGGCTCTAGAGCGCAGGCTCAGTAGTTGTGGCGCACGGGCTTAGTTGCTCCGCGGCATGTGGGCTCTTCCCGGACCAGGGCTCGAACCTGTGTGCCCTGTATTGATAGGCGGATCCTTAACCACTGCACCACCAGGGAAGTCCCCCTCCTGTGTTTCTTCTTTACTGTCACACTACTACCACATTCACATCACTTCCTACACCAGATGTGTGGGAGTTTTCCCCATTGCAAGCAATTCTGTGACACCAGCTGGGTGTCCTACAACTTAATTCTGACACTAGCTACCTGGAGA
The DNA here is from genome assembly GCF_008692025.1 of Phocoena sinus. Classification (NCBI taxonomy): domain Eukaryota; kingdom Metazoa; phylum Chordata; class Mammalia; order Artiodactyla; family Phocoenidae; genus Phocoena; species Phocoena sinus. Next base: position 17,349,213 of record NC_045765.1, on the reverse strand, counting down.
TAGCTAGTGTCAGATCCCACAGGTTAAGGGCTTAGTTCTGTAAGACTGACCCCACTTCACATGCTAATCGCAAGAATTGGATCCTCAGCTTACCCGCAATTTCTGTCCAACTTGGCTATAAATCAGAGGTTTCCATGACTTCCTCCCCCTTGGCTTCGATTATTTGCTAGAACAGCTCACAGAATTCAGAGAAACACTTACATGTATCAGTTTATTAAAGGATATGATAAAGGATACTGATGAGCAGCGAGATGAAGAGATACACAAGGCGAGGTCCGGGAGGGTCCCAAGCACGAAGTTCTGTCCCCGTGGAGCTGGATGTGTTACCCTCCCAGTACATGGCTGTGTTCACCGATCTGGAAACTTTTTGAAACCAGGACTTAGGGGATTTTTATGGAAGCAGGATCAATCATTAACTCCATTTCCAACCCCTCTCCCCTTTGGAGAATGGGGGAGGGGAGGAGGGGATGAAAGTCCCAAGTGTCCAATCATGGCTCTGTCTTTCTGGTGAACAGCTCCTATCCAGGAGCCCACCATGAGTCACTTCATTAGACCAAAAGACACTGCTATAACTCAGGAAATTCTGAGGGATATAGAAACTGTCAGGAACAGGAGTCAAAGACCAAATATTAGAACAAAAGATGCGCCTGGGGGCGGAGATATATATATATATGTATTTTTTTTTCTCTATTATCTCACCATACCAGCAGAGGAGAAAGAAGATCTCTTGCTTACAGTAGAATGCTGAGGGCCGACTGATAAGTATGTGCTAGTGTTGGAAAAGCATAATTTGGCAGTCATAAAGATTGGATCAGGCAAGAGTCACCAGTGGATGCTAACTTTAGTGGGAATTTTGAGGAACAGGACATTTAAATGGTCTTAAAAGTGTCTGCCCACAGTAGGGAAGGTTCCTTTGCAACACTTAAATGCAATACCTATCCCTAGATGGGATCCTGTACTAGAGGGAAAAAATTCTATAAAGGACATTCTTAGTAAACTGACAAAATTGAAATATGGATGGTTGTATTATATCAATGTAAATTCATAAGGTTGATAACTGTACTGTGGTTACGTAAGAAAATACACATTGAAGTATTTAGGGCAAAGGACTATGATGTATGTAAAAGGTTCAGAAATGATCAAGGAAATAGGGTAAAATGCTGAGTGTAGGGGAATCTAGATAAAGGGTATACTGGTGTTCCTTGAACAATTTTTATTAAAAAAATTTTTTTTTCCTTGCACAATTTTTAAATTTACAACTTAAAAAAAAAAAAAGCCAGGGGATTTTCCTGGTGGTCTAGTAGTTAGGATTCGGCACTTTCACTGCTGTGGCCAGGGTTCAATCCCTGGTCGGGGAACTGAACTGAGATCCTGCAAGCCACGCAGCGAGTGTGGCCAAAAAAAAAAAAAGGTCAGGCTCTCACAATTCAAGACAATTGTTCAGAGTTGTTCAGATCCTATAGAGTCTATTTTGGAAGTTAGAAGCCCCCAAATAATTCTGTTTTCTGCAGGAAGCCTCAGATTTTCATTTAAATGATAACAGGTACCTGTATAAAAAGGAATATTCAGGACAACTATACATGGGCTAATCAGAATATTAACCCACCACACATTCTTGTTTAAATGTCTATAAACATAAGCCTACCTATTTACAGCTGTTATACAAATATAAAACCACAATAAATTTATAAATTACCTATAAAGCATTTAAATTAACATTTCAATAGGACAACAAAAGATGTTTTTCTGCTGAAAATAAGTGCTATTTGACCTGTGATCTGCTCCCAGTGCCCTGAGGCAGATGTTTCCAAATTCAGCTGGCACACACTCTGTACTGTGTCATGATGCACATTCTAAGTCCACTTTTCACTCTTCAGAAGACTTTGAAATCTTCCATTCTCAGGGGAACTCAGTGCTCTCATGCCTGTCTGCTTACCTTCCCCTCTGGTTAGCCACTACCACTCAAACCCAGGTGCAGACTCTCAGGTTCCAGGGTGCTTCCTGGTGGTTATCTAGAGCAAATAGAACATCATCAACACTTTTTTTCAGTTATTTTTTAAAACAAAATTTAAACATTTTCTATAGAGTATTGCAGATTCCAAAGAACATGCATGTAACTAATTTTAAGGCAAAATGGCTTGGGAGCAGCATGGGTATGAGAGAGGAAGCAATAGCAACACTTAGACCACCACTGTGGTTACCCCTCATGCTGCATCCCACCCCTTCTGAAACCACCAAGCCCAAGAGGAAGACTGAAGGAGAAGCTAAAGAAGAAAAAGTCCAAGGGAAGGATGAACCACATAGGGGATGGGCATCCTTTCATGCATCCTAAAAAGGCACCATGCAGAAAATGGAAGTACCAGGTGAAGCATGTGCATTTTGTATAACTATGTTCTTCTTGTGTTCCGTACTACTTGAATTACTGTTTTAATCAGGTCTTATACAAATGCAAATATTTGTAGTTTTTAAAAAACTATGTTAGCACAGAGAACCCCTCATTGTTTCAGAGAAGGTTAAATATCACTAACAGATTATCATAGAAGCTGGATTGAAATGGTCATGAGGGTAAACAAGATTTTGCTTCCTTGGTTTTGGAACTATTCCTCTTGGTTGCCAAGAGAAGGGATCCACTGACATTTACAGCCACTATGACTGTGAAGAAATGAAAATTCTTTTTTAAGTCCTCTCTCCTTTCCTCTGTGCCATCAGAATGAGCTTTACGTCCTTAAACTCAGACCTGTTGGGACCTGGTACTCCTTTCCTCACAGGCTCCAAATCTGGTCTTTTCAGTGACATTTAGACGGAGTGCCTCAAAGGAACCAGGAACCATTGTTATTGACTGTGCATTTTTAAATTCTACAGTTTTCGGGACTTCCCTGGCAGTCCAATGGTTGGGACTCCGCGCTTTCACTTCAGGGGTCATGGGCTTGATCACTGTTAGGGGAACTGGGATCCAGCATGCTGCACCGTGCAGCAAAAAAAAAAAAAAACCAAAACAAAACTAGTTTTCATTAAATTTCCTCAAAATCAAGGTCTGTTTGTGAAAGGAGTTAACATGTTAAGTGGGAATTATTCCTCCTCTAAACTTTTCCTTTTCAAATCATCAAAAAAGGCTTCCTTGGGTTTTGTAGCTTTTCCTCTTTTGTAGACCATGGAAATAGGGAAATTGAAAGTTGCTGAATACCATTCCTGATATCACTCAGGACCTTCCTGAAATGTCATGAGTGTTAATGAAAAGTAGCTTTAATAACATAGACACAATAGGGGGGGTGGTGGAAGAGGGAGTGAGGGAGAGAAGGCGAATATGTGATTGGCTGGGTTAAAATATTCCTGGGCTCTGATTCCATGTCCATTAGACAACCTTCTGAGGGCTGATTCAAGCTTATCCTGATGATAAGAGAGAGCTTTGAACAGTGAGCATAAAGGTTTATTTGTGGAAACTGACATTCTAATTCTAAAATTAGGATAGAAATTCAATTACATGGAATTGAAATTATATGAAAATTCCAAGGACCTAGAAAACCAAAGCAGTCTTAAAAAAAACTGTTTGAAGATTTACATTACCAGATAAAGACTTACTGTAATCTACAATAATTAAGAAAATATGGTATTGGTACAAGAATAAAAAGAACAATAAAGAGAATAGAGAGCCCAGAAACAGTCATACATACACAGTCACATGATGAACAATAAAGACATAACCGCAAATAGTGGGGAAAGGCTAGTCTTTATAAATGGTGCTGGGTCAACTTGACAACCATATGAAAAGAACACTATCAACAAAAATTAACTCAAAATAGAACACAAAATGTAAAGCTAAAATGGTGAAACTTTTAGTTTGGCAAAGCGTTCTTTAATATGACATGAAAAGCATGACCTTTTGAGGGTCAAAGTAAAAATTGATAAATTGCTCTTTATTAAAAACTTTTGCTTTAATAGGCAAGCCATAGACTGGGAAAAAAATATTTGCAAAACATATCTGACAAAGGACTTTTATCTAGCATTAAAGAACTTACACTCAACAAGACAAACAATCCAGTTTAAAAAAAAAGGTCAAAAGACAAGAACAACTTCAACAACAAGGGTAACAAATAAGCACATGAAAAGACACTCAACATTATTAGCCAACAGAGAAATGAAATCAAAATCACAATTTAGACACACCCACTAGAATAACTAAAATTTTTTAAAATAAACTTATTTTATTTATTTATTGGGTGCATTGGGTCTTCGTTGCTGCACGCGGGCTTTCTCTAGTTGCAGGGAGTGGGGGCTACTCTTCGTTGTGGTGTGCGCAGTCTTCTCGTTGCGGTGACTTCGTTTGTTGCCGAGCACGGGCTCTAGGCGCACGGGCTTCAGTAGTTGTGGTGCACGGGGTTAGTTGCTCCGCAGCATGTGGGATCTTCGCGGACCAGGGCTCGAACCTGTGTCCCCTGCATTGGCAGGCGGATTCTTAACCACTGCGCCATCAGGGATGCCCATAGAATAACTAAAATTAAAAGGGTTTACCATACTAAGTGTTGGCAAGTATGTGGAGGAAAAGGAACAGAAACTCTTTCAATGATGGTAGGGATATGGTACAACCATTTTGGAAAAACCTTGGTAACTTCATAAAAAGGTAAATACACCTACCATATTACCCAGCCATTCTACTCCTAGGTATTTATTCAAGAGAAATTAAAGCACGTGGCCACACAACGAGTAGTACACAGATGTTTATAGCAGCTGTATCTGTAATAGCCCCCCAAATGGAACCAAACCAAATTTCCATCAACAGGTGGACGGAAAAACAAATTGTGGTATTTCCATATAATGGAATACTATTCACCAAAAAAGGAATGAATTGTTAATAAATGCAACAACATGAATGAATTTCAACTTAAAATAATTATGCTGCAAGAAGCCAGTGCAGGGACTTCCCTGGTGGTGCAGTGGTTAAGAATCTGCCTGCAAATGTAGGGGACACGGGTTCGAGCCTCGGTCCAAGAAGATCCCACATGCTGCGGAGCAACTAAGCCCGTGAGCCACAACTACTGAGCCTGTGCTCTAGAGCCCACAAACCACAACTACTGAGCCCGCGTGCCACAATTACCGAAGCCCACGTGCCTAGAGCTCGTGCTCCGCGACGAGAAGCCACTGCAATGAGAAGCCTGCGCACTGCAACGAAGAGTAGCCCCCACTCACCACAACTAGAGAAAAGCCCGCGTGCAGCAACGAAGTCCCAACGCAGCCAAAAATAAATAAATTTATAAAAAAAAAAAGCCAGTGCAAAAAAAAAAAGTACATACTAAATAATTCTATTTATATAAAATACTAGAAAATTCAAATTAATCTATATAGTGATGGGAGCAGAGGAAACTTCTGAAGGTAATGTGTATCTTCATTATCTTGATTTTGGTTATGATTTCTTACATCAAATTATCCAAACATATCAAAGTGTGCGTTATAAATATTGAATATATGTAGTTTATTGTGTCAATTATACCTCAATAAAACTGTTACAGAAAAAGGTTTCCCAGAAGGTGGCACTACCACTTGGCCCTGCCCTATGTTGTGAGCTCCCTGGAGCTGGGTGACCCCTTCTAGAGCCATCAGGATGCTGGATTAACTAGGAGGCCCCTGCAAGAGACCCTTGGGGTCAGGAAAGCCAAGTAAACGTGATGGCAATTGATTGGGTGTGGCTGGCGAGTAGGGCTGACTTCATTTCCTCCCACAGCTCAACACAGCACTTGTCCTTCAAACAAGCCCAACTCCTTTGTACCTCTAGCCCCTGTCTTCATGTAGCTAGAGTCTCTCATCATTCAGGTCTTAGTATGAATATCAAGTGCCTTCATCGAGTGCCAGGTCTAAATTGGTTCCTACACCTCATTTTGTCCTAAAGTCACTTTCTGTATTTCTCTATTTTCTTCATGGCATGTATCACAATCAGAAATTCTTATTCATTTAGTTATTTCCTTTCATTAAAAAAATTATTCATTTTATTTTTATTTCTGGCTGCTTTGGGTCTTCGTTGCCGCGCGTGGGCTTTCTCTAGTTGCGGTAAGCGGGGCTACTCTTCGTTGTGGTGCGCAGGCTTCTCATTGCGGTGGCTTCTCGTTGCGGAGCACAGGCTCTAGGCATGCGGGCTCACCAGTTGTGGCTCGCGGGCTCTAGAGCACAGGCTCAGTAGTTGTGGCACACGGGCTTAGTTGCTCTGCGGCATATGGGATCTTCCCGGACCAGGGCTCCAACCCGTGTCCCCTGCATTGGCAGGTGGATTCTTAACCACTGTGCCACCAGGGAAGCCCCATTTCCTTTCATTTTTATTACCTATTCTCTTCCTCCCTCGTTTTTTTTTGTTTGTTTGTTTGGTTTTTTTTTTTTGCGGTACACGGGCCTCTCACTGTTGTGGCCTCTCCCGTTGCGGAGCACAGGCTCCGGATGCGCAGGCTCAGCGGCCACGGCTCACGGGCCCAGCCACTCCGCAGCATGTGGGATCTTCCCAGACCGAGGCACGAACCCGTGTCCCCTGCATCGGCAGGCGGACTCTCAACCACTGCGCCACCAGGGAAGCCCTCTTCCTCCCTCTTTTATGCTGTTGACATCCTACAAATCCCTTTACTGGGGGTGCACCCACCCCATAGGTGCCTTAAGTGTTGGCTGACAAACTCACAGTTGCCCCTGACAATGACTGACTGAGGGCTGGGTGGGGGAGAAGGGCACAAAAGATTGGCTCCCTTGCAGTAAGGAGACCTAACTCTGTGGCACAATTTCTACAGTTCCCTGTGAGATCTGGCTAGAGCTAGTCTCCACTTGAGGCCACATTCCTGCTTAGCTTTAGCTCTTTTCCCTGCCCTGTCCTGCTTCCCTTACTCCCTTCTCCCAAAAACACTTCCCCAGTAAATCCCTCAATAATTCTCATCTGAGGCTCTGCTTCTAGGAAACCTGACCCATGACACCCTTAGTTAGCTTCATGAGGGACTGTTTTGTTCAATCCCCTAGAACAAATTCCTATCTTAGGCTCTGCTTATGACCTTCTCCCCCTTAAGAATGATAGCTTGATGACAGAAGATCTTCCTCACGTTGGAAGAACAGTTTCTGGAACAGAGAAGGCACTCAATAAGTGTGCTGAATGAATACAGGGGAGAGCCCAGGGGTCTGTTTTATAGATTAGCTGATCTGGCCTAGAGGCATTGTGAGTCATAGCCGGTAGACAGCAACTGAGTGGTTCAGAGATGGGGCCAGGCCTGGGACAGCAGCTTGGCACCTCCAACACATCCTCCAGGTGAGGTACAACATGTGAGTATTATCAGGGAAGGATCCTCTGGAAAGAGGCAACCTCAAGGGTGGGCCAGGTTCTAGCCTTGGGCTTCCAAGAGACATGTCCCTGAGCCAGATCTAGGGGGTAGTACTGCCCAGCTATGTGTGAGGAGTAAGTGTGTGTTGAATTAATGAAGGCATGACAGAGGTAACCCTGTCCCAGGGTTCCTTCTCATTTCACTCTCCATTGGGAGAAGAGGAATTCAAAAGAAAGCATACAGTCTTCTTTCTCACACAACAGAATCAGCACGTACAGGAATGGGGGGAGAAGGAGTATGGAACATGTCTGTTATCTGGACTTTAATTTCCTTGAGCATGTAGTCTGCTTTGGATAACAGTCACATCCAGTCTGCGCAACCCCTTTTGGCTCAAGCCCTAAGCATAGGTCCTAGCCCATGGCACATGCCTCTACTGGACTGACCACACCAGACTGTGATCTACACACACACATGTGGCTTCCCAGCTGGACCAGGAGCATCTTCAGGGCAGGCATAGGCTGTGCTGGCACCCTCTACCCAGACCAAGGCCTGGCACAAAGCAGATGCCAGTCAGTTCAAGGTTGTAAAATAACTGAATGACGAGGGCAGTAATGCTGTTGGGTATCCTAGACATCCACCAGATACTTTTCAGAACGTAGATCCAGCCCTGGCTTCGCAGTGCTTCAGCAGCGCCCTCTAACCCACGGAAGGAAGTCTAAACTTTTAAGCCTGCCTGTACAGCACCCTCATATAGTGTCCTGGTCCCCCTTTCCAGCTTCCTCTTCTGCTATTTCCAGCTCAATACCCTACACCAATCCTACCCCAAGCTCTTCCTCACATGTGCAACATTCGAGCCTTGCCTAGCTCTTCACTCTGCCTAGCGGCTCTCCCTTACCCACCCCCAATCTACCTGTCAAATTCCTGTGCGTCTTTTAAGTACCTACTTGTCTCTGCTATCATTCCTTCCTCCCTTAAGGGCCTATTAACCCCTTCCAGCAGCCACCCAGCACTCAGAGAGCAGGGTTCTGGTCCTTCACCTGCCCATCTATCCCCAAAGCCTGACACAGTAGTCTTTGGGGAAGGGGGTTTCGGGGAGACTTCTGCTAGTACGAGTGTGCAGGGATGGACTCCTCAGTGGCCAGCAGCTGGCTAACCCTGAGCGCCAGCTGCGGGCCTGAGCCCTGCCCACCAGGCCTCGCGGTTTGAGGGGGCAGCACGTCCAAGCAGGTTGCTCACCCAGACTCTTGCTCTCCAGCAGTGCCCCAGGCTCGCCTTTATCATTCTGGACATCGAGGCCTGCGAGGCAAGGGAGCAGCCTGGGTCGCCCGCGTCCTCGAGGCTCTGCTCTGGGTATCCGTGTGCCTGACGAGGCCCACCCGGCCCTTGCCCTGGAGGCCTTCGGGTGCTCGGCCTCGGGCCATGCGAGCCGCCTGTGGGAACAGCTGCGGCAGTTCTGGGCCCACCATTTCTCGCGGCGCTTCTCGCCGCGGCGCCCTCCGCTGCGCCGCATCTCCTCCATGTCCACCTTCTACCTGCTGGACTACCAGACGCGCCGGGCAGAGCTAGGCCTCAGCTACGGCACACCGCGCACGCGCCTCAGCGACGAGGCCTTCGTGTTCCGCGGCGGCCGGTGGACCGCGGAGGGCCAGCCGGTGCGGTCGCGGCCGCAGCTGCCCTCGCCGACCACCCCGGGCTGGAAGGCGCAGGTGCAGCGGATCAAGAGCCAGGTGCTGCTGGAGGAGAACAACTACCTGAAGCTACAGCAGGAACTGCTCATGGACATGCTGACGGAGACAACAGCACGCATGCACCTGTTGGAAAAAAAAGATATACCACGAGGCAAGCACTGCCGCTGCGGCGCGCGCCTGGCAGAGGAAGATGCGCAAGCGCGAAGGCGCGTGCAGCGTGCTCCTGATCGAGCCGCTGGCTCCAGAGTCGCGGTGACGCAATAAAACCCGTGCAGCGCATGCGCACCTCGCTCCTCACCTTAGGCCCGGGCTCGTTCCTGTGGCCCCTAGAGGGCCCGGCCAGGACTGGGCTCCGGGTGCGCGGGGGGGTCCGCTGCGCGCCTTCAGGGACCATCACTCCGGGCCTGGTGTGGAGGGGAGACTCAGCCAGCAGCCCGTCTCGGGAGGGTGCGATAGGGCGGTGGAGGAAGATGTTTGCAGCCCGTTGGAAACGCGGAGTGGGAGCCAGGCTTGCAACAGTGCGGCAGGGGGCGGGGATGGCCGGCGATGAGAGGTAGTGGTAGCAATGGCTTTCTTGGCCCAAGGGACGGAGGGCAAAGTCCGCGAGGCAGGAACACCTGGGCTCAGGGATGGAGGGTGCGGTGGGGCGGGCGGGCGGGCGGGGTCGGTGACCTTACAGTTGGCCTTTCCCTCCCTGAGGCGATCCCGGGAGGGGTTTCAGCCCGAGTCCAGGATAAAAGTGTATTTTACGACCTGGAAACTGTTTCCCGAAAGAATCCCTCGAAACTTTGAGCTCTGCCTCCCCCTCCTGGCTGTGTGGCTTTTGGCGAGTCGCTTTTCGGTGCGGGTTTCCTTTTCCTGTCTCTAGAATTATGGGTCGGGGATGCAAACAAGCACTGTCCAGAGCTAATCCAGCGCACAGATAGGATTTGCTCGACCCACTTTATTTTACAATTTTGCATGAGGCCAACGTTTAAGAATTTGGAGATGTCACATTAAAAATCCAGATTTCCCGTGTTCTCCTGAAAACCCAGAAGACTCAGCCATTGCTGGACCTTGGTTTTGCCCAGCAGCAGTTGCCTGAATTGTGGCTGTCAGCTCCTGCTCAGCTTCACTCCTTTCCTCCTATAGGTGTCTGATTTTGGATCTCCTTCTATATCCGTTCTAGATCGATGTTCTCTCCTGGAGCATAGGGAGCCCTGTGCCCAAGGTATCATATAAAGTGCTTTTGGTGAGGGTGTTGTGAGTGATGTGGCTGCACAACAAAGGTGATGACACTGGTCCTTGCAATCTGCAACCTTCCCTTGGAATGTAGACAGGCCCTTTCAGCACCCAGTGAAACTTAAGTCCGGTAGGATTCCAACACATTTTCCTAGAGTCATGTGAAAACTTTGAGAGAAGTGGGTGTCCTTCTTCGGCCTAACTTGCTTTCAGGAGAAAGACTAGGGATTACTAAACCACTACTTTGTATAAAAATGTGGCCTAATTAAATCAGCAAAACAACACAAAACATGTCATTAGACACTATGCTTAAAAACATTTCTTTTGAGCAGTGCTCTTTTGTATTTTAATAATTCTATATTTATATTAACATAGATTAAAATATTTTTAAATAGTTGTAAAATATAATTTCCTTTTAGAATAACTTAGAAAATAAAAAATATACAGAAAAGGAAATGAGAAGGGAATCAAAACAATACCTAGAAAAAAACACAAAATAAGGCACTGATGGAGAAATTATACTAAGTGAAAGAAGCCAGATGCAAAGGACCACATATTGTATGATTTTGTTTATATAAAATATCCAGAATAGACAAATCCACAGCCGGGGGATGTGGGGAGGAAGGAGTGACTACTTAACAGGAGCAGGGTTTCCTTTTGGATTGATGAAAAATGTTTTGGAGCTATAGTGGTCGTACAACATTGTGAATGTTCTAACAGCCACTGAATTGCACACTTTAAAACAGTGAGTGTTATGTGAATTTTACCACAATAAAAAAAGATTTTTTTTAAGGAGGAAAGTGCTTTACATTAAAACATGAGATAAAAACTATGTGGTATGGGGAAATAGCAAAAATCATAAAGGTGATCCAAGAGTACCTAAAGTTTAAGGAATATTGCTTTGGCCAGGGCACTTGCAAACAAATAGTTTATTTTCTAGAACAGAAAAAAGTATCTGCCCTGCCAGATCAGCAGCAGATGGGGAGCCCCATGTTTAGGGAGGGGTATCCAAGTGGATAAAGGACCCAGATCAAATGGGGCAGAATGATATTTTAAGATATCTGACTTTGTTCTGTCTGCTCTGGAACTTCACCCCCTGACTGAGGCAGCAAGCTCATTGCCCCGGGGGTGGGGGTGGGGCTGTATGTGTGTGACAGAGCAGAAAGTAGGAACAAAGAACTCTTTGTGGCTTTCACCTTCTACAGCTCAGAATCCTCTGGGGAACAGAGCTTTGAAAACATATTTTTTGGGCTTGAGGAGGGAGGTCAAAAAGGCTGTAGATTTGTCTACAGCAAGAGGAAAGATGAAGGGAAATAGAAGTAGAGATCCTTCCATCTTGGAAAGAAGTCCTTTCTTGACCCTACATTACTTTCCAGCTACTGCCCCATTTCTCTGCTTCCCTTTATAACTAAGCTCCAAAAAGTTGCTTATATTCACTGTCTTCAATTCCTCCCCCCCCCTTTGCTCTTAGTTCCCCTCAGCTTTGGATTTCTCACCTCCAAGTCTCCCCAGCCTGCTCTTGTCAAGGATGACATTGACTCCAGTGTTGTTAAGTCCTTTGGCTAATTCTCCATCCTCATCTTGGCCCATCAGCAGCATTTCATGCAGTTGACGCCTCCTCATCTTCACTTGTCTTCTAGGATACTACACTCTTCTGATTTCTCTCCTGCCTCACAGTTGATACTTCTCAGTGTCTTGCTGATTTTACTTCCTTCAGGTGTCTACTTAAATGTCACCTTTTCAGTGAAGTTTTCCCTAATGACTTTATTTAAAAGAGCATGCATTCTCCCCACACCCAACCAAACCAGTACAACTTATCCTCCTTTCCTGCTTTGTTTTCTAGCATCTGTCACCATTTGACCTCCTATGTATTTTGTCAGTCTCCCTCCACTTGCTCTGCCCCAACTAGAGTGTAAGTTCCATAGGGTTTTTTTCTGGTTTTTTTTTTTTTTCTGTATCTTAGTTAGAAAAGTGCTTAACACTTACTAGGCTCTCTCCAGATATTTCTAGAATGAACAAAGGTCTATAAGAGACAGGCACCTGAATCCCAGGAGCAGATGGTGTTTGGCCTTTGGTATTGTCATAGGTATCTAATCCTCTAGGAGGCAGGGAATGTGTACCAGATGCTTTTGGAACTTTTGGTTGCATCTGATAAGCCCACCTCTGATTTTAGCCACAACTATGGTGGATGGCTCTGCGTATACTGTCAGTGCCTCATTTCAAGTGTCTACTGTGGGTTTCTCGGCCTTTCTGCTTCAGGGCTTTCTCCTAAGCCTCAGGAGCTCTTTCAACCCACACACATAGCCTGGGAGTGCAGGAGAGTTAATGCCTTCTGGGGGCAACCTCCAGTAGAGGACAGAAACCAAAACACACTTTGTTGAATTTTCCTTCTACCATTTTCCTCACTCCCCCTCTCTCAGTTCATGGAATCATCTACCAGGTAAACTGCACCCAAGTTCTAAGCTCAGACTCTGCTTTTATGGGGATTCAAGCTAAGGCAGTTAGTAAGAAGTAGCACTAGAAGGCAGGCCATAGGGAAAGGAATCTAGAACTAGATCACTCCCCATTCAGAAGGCTCACTCACCACTGTTGGTGAGAAGGATGGTAGTAACCCCTAGTGTCCTAAAGCATAAGACTCTTACCTTTGGTAGATTGGAATGAGATAGAAATTGAAGGGAAAGTTTGGCTTATGTAGTAGCTTTGGCACTCGAAAGATATGGAGGCAGCTGTAATTACAAGGATTATGGAAGTGGTTAACTTTTCTAAACTGTCTTAGAAGCTTTGAAGAAAGAATGAAAGGCTCTTCTTAGCCCACTCAACTCAGGGCATGATGTGAAAGCTGGAAAGTCTCCCAAGGCAACATGTAAAGAACTGCTCACTTCTGCTGCCAGGAAGCAGAGTGTGCTGAAAATAAGGCTCAAGATTTAATCAAGGGCAGTAGAGCTGCAGAGAAGACCCGTGCATCCTTAACAATTTTCCTGTACTAAAGTCAAGCGTTTTAAGGGGAAGGAATGGGACCCTAAGGCCTGGCATGGGGATGTTTGGGTGGATATACCTAAGAACCTTGAGCCCTCAGAGCCCCTGAACCCTTCTGGCCGGTAGCAGCTGCTCCTTCCCTTGATAGAGGAGAACAGCTTTATTTTTCCTGGAGACAATGCAGCGATCTCACCTGAGGTAGATGTCATAAAATGATGCTAATCCTTCTGAAGCTCCACCTCTTGTTGCCTCTAGACCAATAACTAGGATCGAGTCTCAGCATAGCCCAAGCAGTGAAGCACAGTCCCTACTCTAGAAGGAAATAGCTTGATCGTCCAAAAGGTTGCAGGACATGTCTAACCGCAGGACCTCTGGGGGAACAGAGATGGGAGTGGATCTAGAGGGTGGGGGTGTATATAACACTGGGTAGGAAGTTGATTGCAATGGAACATTTCCCATAACTCAAGACTAGAGTTCTGCCAAGAGCTTGTCCTAATGTGCTACTAGATGACTCTGGAAAATTGGACACGATGGTGGCCTAAGGTCAATGAGGTGGAGACGCCAGAATTGCCTTGGCTGAGTTTAAAGAAGGGTCTGAAGGCTACAGGGAAGTGGGAATATTAGAATGGGTTTATTACATGAGACCAGAAGATTCACCATTTGACTCTGTTCTCTGGGAGATGCCCAGAGGATGCTCCTTTGGCTAAAGCAGTAGGGAATATGACAGTGGGGGGGGGCATTGCATCATTGAGAAGGTGTTGATGGCTGTCCCCGGTATGCCAGGGTTGACAGCAGGAGATGCTGCCAGGGAACTGGGCTCCCTAGTGTCATTGGGGATGATGGGATTCGGGAATGGCATTTAACCATTCTGGATGGTGACATTTACAGATCAGAAGCCAGGAGGGCATTCTTATCATACTTTGCAGCAAGAGTGGAATGGCAACTTGGGGGGCCTCGCTTCTCAGAGACCTGTGGTAATGACGATAATAGGCCACAGTGTTCGTAGGGGCAAAATAAATGGGCAGCCAATGGAGGCAGAGAATAAGTGATAGAAAGGGTTGGGGAACAAGGATGAGAGACATGCTAGCAAAGACAGTCTTGCTATTAAAATGCCTTACTTAGTATTAGGTCAGTATTTAGATACATCCTAGGAAAGGTAGGTGAGGAATGCTCCAAATAGACTGAAGTTAAGTTTCCACCACTGCAGCAGAGTGGCAGGTTTGACATACAAATTGAGTTATTGAAAAGCAGTTAAAAACCATGTTTCTTGAACACCCAAGAACATGGAGCAAGATCTGTACCAGCCACAAATACCAACAAGGAGACAAGGCAGTGTGAGATGCTGATGTATGGCATACAGAGAAGTGAATGTGACAGTGACTAACCAAATTCAGACCTTTTGTGGATGTCTTAGTTCAGACTGCTGTAACAAAACAGCATAGACTGGAGGACTTATAAACAACCGAAATTAATTCCTCACAGTTTTAGAGGGTGGAAATCTTAGGTCAGGGTGCCAGCATGGTCAAGTGAGGGCTCTCCTGCCGATGGCTAACTTCTTGTGTCCTCACATGGCAGAGAGCAGAGGTGGGAAGCCAGCTCTCTTGTGACTCTTATAAAGGCACTAATCCCATCATGAGGTCTCCACGTCATGATCTCATCTAATCCTAATCATCTCCCAAGGCCCCACCTCCTAATACCATCACATTGCAGGGTAGGGTTTTGACATATGTTATGGACACATTCAGTCCATAACAGGAGGCAAATCCCAGAACTGGAATCAGGCTCAGCAGGCAGCAGGGAGACCAGGACTTCTACCTGCAGCAACAGTGCTCTGCACTTAACTCACCCCACCAGTCCAGGTGATAAATGGCAGCAGGGACAGTAACATGGGCCAGTAAAAATGGTCAGTGGTTTCACTTTTGCAAGATGAAGAGAGTTATGGGGATGGATGGTGGTGATAATTGTACAACAATGTGAACTAAACAGTACACTGAAAAATGATTAAGATAGTAAATTTTGTGTCATGTATATTTTACCATAATAAAAAAAAAAGGAAAAAATGGTTAGTGGTGACTGTGTAGAGATTAGGGTCTAGAATAGAATATTAGCCAGAGGAGCATAAGAAGCAGCATAGCTCTTAAGAGGAAAAACAGACTATCTGAAAAACAGTATGTGTCCACAAAACAACCTGCAAATCCCAGGACAGAAGTGCTTTCGAAAATACATGTAGGATAAAAGGGGAGAGGAACAGGATGTGACTGCCGAGCGGGTGTAGACAATGGTCATGTGTCCAGGAGAGCCAATGCATTGGCCTTGCGTTGGTTAGGTTGGGGCTTTGCCCTCTTGCCTTTTGTAGGGGACCCAGCTGTCTGGTGGTAGCTGATCTGGGGTATCTCCCAGAAAATCACCTGCTTCCCCTGTGTCTGGCCAGGAGGAAAGTGTTCACAGCCTCGCCCCATTTCTCTACTTTTCCTGTCCCCATCTAGCTTAGCTCTGAACAGCTTCCTGTTGTCACTTACCATTGCTCCTGCCTCACCTGCCAGTTCCAACACATGTGTGTCTCCTCCCTCATACTCCTGGGGCCACTCCTACCAGGACCGACCTCCTCACCTGGTCAGTCTGGGAGGCTGTCTGTGCATGGCCTTGCCTGCCTTTGATTCTCAGATGTGTCTAGCACAGGAACCAGATCACTCAGAAGCCTGTGCCCATGGTGTTCCATGTGCATCTACACACGTGTGGGATGGGATTACCACAGAAGTCCATGGCGACCAGAGAGGGTGGGCAAGGACCAAAGGCCCACAGAGCCTGCTTGGTCACCAAGAACAGTGCTGACAGGGGAGGAAGGGGGCCTTGCATGGGATCCTGGGAGCAGGACTGGCCTAGGGCTGGACCAGCACCAGCTGCCTCTGGAGCACAGTTCAGGAGCTTTGGCTCCTGCCCCCTTGGGAGCCAACGCCAGTGGTGTGTCTGCTGCTTTCTGTCCTCTCCTCATATATTGCACCTACAAAAGTTTAATAAAACTGTAGTATCAATATCTTCAAATACTCAGCCTGTTTTCAACTGGTCTATGTCCAACCTAGCTCTAATCAGCCAGGGCTGACATGAAGTAAGGGAAGCAGGGTCATGGGGCCTCTGTGCATTCAACAGGGTCTGGGGATGGGTTTGGACTCTTGAGATCCATGTCCTGGGGTCATACCAGTGGTCCCACAGCTCTCCAGAGAGAAAGCACAAGGCCAGTCAATGGCTTGGGGTGTGGCCTGTGTGTAGGCTAAGAAGTAAAAGGCAGGTGGGAGAGTGGAGCCTAACCCTCGAGCTGTGAGCAGACCTATAAAGAGACTTAAGAGATATATCAGCTAGTTACAATGCATGGACATTATTTGGCTCCTGATTTTCAAACAAGCTACAAACAAAGCAACAGGTCTTTCCTGGTGGTGCAGTGGTTAAGAATCCACTTGCCAATGCAGGGGACACGGGTTCGAGCCCTGGTCCAGGAAGATCCCACATGCCACGGGACAACTAAGCCCGTGTGCCACAGCTACTGAAGCCCGCGCTCCTAAAAGCCTGTGCTCCGAGACAAGAGAAGCCACTGCAATGAGAAGACTGCGCACCGCAACGAAGAGTAGCCCTCGCTCACCGCAACTTAGAGAAAGCCCGTTGCACAGCAACGAAGACCCAGTGCAGCCAAAAATAAATAAAATAAATAAATAAATTTTAAAAAAAGAAGGAAATTTCTGATTAGATAGATGTCCTCCAAACACAACATCCATTGTTTTAAAGTATTGTTTATTATCTCATCCATTTTTTGTAAACAATTAACTGCACATATTTAAAATGTATAATTGGATGAGTTTTGACTTATGTATATACCCATGAAACCAACAACACAATCAAGTAATGAACATATTCATCACCCCCAAAAGTTCCTTGTGTTCCTTAGTAATTCTTCCCTCCTACCCCTGCCCCAGGACAACACTGATCTACTTTTTGTCATTATAGATTAGTTTTAATTTTTTAGAAATGTATGCAAATGGAATTATTCAGTATGTACTAAAAAACAAAAACAAAACCCTAGTTTCTTTTGCTCTGCATTATTGCTTTGAGATTCATCTGTGTTGTTGTATACACCATTTCCATTGTATGGAAACACCACAATTTGCTTATCTACTTGCCTTTCGGTAGAAATTTGGGTTGTTCCTAGTTTTGGGCTATTATAAATAAAGCTGCTATGAACATTTGTGTATAAGCCTTTGTGTGGACGTGTGTTTTCATTTCTCTTGGATATGCTAATTCTGTGTTTACATTTTTGACAAAGTCAGGCTATTTTCCAAAGCAGTCATTTTACATTCCCACCAGTAGTGTATGAGTTCCAATTTCTCCACATTCTCATCAATACTTGTCATTTTCTGTGCTTTTTTTTTTTTATACCCACCCTAGTGGAAGAAATCTCAAAAATTACCATCCATACCCCTCTCACGCTATGCTTACTAAGACTGCAGAGAAATCAATTCAACTAACTCTATATTGATTAAATTAAAAAAAAATTGTGCACACATTTACTTGTTTCCAGAGAAAAAACCATGAAGCAAGGTATATACAGATATGTCTAGCTACACCTCTGTGCCTTCTACCCTGATCATTCCTCCCCATCTAGGTAAATGTTTATATTAAATTTTTTTTTTTTTTTTGCGGTATACGGGCCTCTCACCGCTGTGGCCTCTCCCATTGCAGAGCACAGGCTCCGGATGCGCAGGCTCAGTGGCCGTGGCCCACGGGCCAAGCCGCTTCGCGGCATGTGGGATCTTTTCGGACCAGGGCACGAGCCCGTGTCCCCTGCATCGGCAGGCAGACCCTCAACCACTGCGCCACCAGGGAAGCCCTATATTAAATTTTTTAATGTAAATTGTTTCTACTGAAAAATATAAAGCACATATATTTGCATTTCAGGGCCAGCTGCATTGACAAGGCCAATCAATGGCTTGGGGTGCGGCCTGTGTGTAGCCTAAGGGGTCACTGTGTGCAGTAACCTTTCTTGGTTACTGCAGCATACAGTAAAACCTGTAAACCCTTTTGTATGGTCAGGCCACTCAAGGTGGCTGTTCTCTTGCTTTCTGTACATTCCCTTCTTGACCAGTCCCTGCTTCACATACATCCTACTCACATGACTATCCAATCCTCTTAATCATAGGGCTTAATTAGTAACCGCCCAGTGCTTGCCCCTTGCCCCGTCCACTGGTTTCTCTGGTAACTGATGAGCCAACCTAACGTCAACTCCCCCTTATAAATGGTATCCTCCTCCCCACCCCCCGCACCCAGGAGTGAAGATTGCTGCCCTGTCTTGCCTGCCATCTGCCACCCACAGTGGGGTGCCACTCCAGGACTCTGCTTCAGACTTGTAAGATTCCCTATCCAATAAATTGTTGATGTCTCTGGGCTCTTTCTTTAGTCTCACAGCTGGGCAATTACAAGACTTGGAGTCCTGTGGGTTACAGTCCAACACCCTTACTTTCTTCACTGAGTGACATATCCTGCAGGTCGCACCTCAGCAGGACATAGAGATACTCCTTATTCCTTTTTATAGTTGCAATGTATCCCACTGGGTGAGTGTAGCACAATCTATTTCACTATGTATTCAATGTTTGGATTGTTTCTTGTCCCTTTTAAAATTGTGATGAAATACATGTAAAATTTATCATCTTAACCAATTTTAAGTGTACAATTCAGTGGCATGAAGTACATTCACCTTCTTGTGCAACCGTAACCACCATCCATTCCCAGAACTCTTTTCATCTTGCAAAACTGAAATTCTGTACCCATTAGACGACTTTCCATTTCTCCCTCTCCCCAGTCCCCAGCTCTTGGTAATTCTACTTTCTGTTTCTATGAATTTGACTAAGTACCTCATATATAGTATTTGTCCTTTCGTGACTGGCTGATTTCACGCAGCACGATACCCTCAAGATTCATCTATGTTGTAGCATGTGTAAGAATTTCCTTGCTTTTTAAGGTTGAATAATATTCCATTGTATGGCTGCACGACAGTTTGTTTATCCATTCATCTGTCAGTGGATATGTGGGTTGCCTCCACCTTTCGGCTATTGTGAATAATGCTGCTATGAACATGGGTGTGCAAATATCTCTTTGAAACTCTGCTTCTAATTCTTTAGGGTGCACATCTAGTGGAACTGCTGGATGATAGGTAATCCCATGCTAAATTTTTAAAGGAACCACCATACTGTTTTCCTCAGTGGTTGTATGATTTTACATGCCCACCAACACTGTACAAGGGCTCCAATTTCTCCACATCCTCACCACTACTTCCTATTTTCTGTTTTTGCTTTGTTTAATAGTCATTATCCTAATGGGTGTGAGGCGATCTCTCATTGTGGTTTTGTATTTCCTGTAATTAGCTAATGTAATTAATATTGCAATGAAGAGTCTAGTGCCATGAATATCCTTGTGCATAAGCTGGGTGCTCAATCTTGCTCATAATAACAGAAATACAAAACGAAAGTGTACTAAGATGTCATTTCTCACCTGTCAGATCAGCAAAAACCCAAGTTTTTCCAACATATTTCGTTGGCAAGGCTGTGGGGAAGTTGGCACTCACATGAATTGTTGGGGAAAATGCAAAAATGGTACAACCTGCTGGGTATGAAGATTTGACATGTAGTAAGATTGCATGTGCCTTTACCCTTTAACCAGGCAATCCCACTTCCTGGAATCTATTCCAAACTCATACCAACTTCCCCCTAGTATAAAGGGCCCTGAGATGAAGAGCTTGGTGGTTATTGCGAGTGGTTCCCTAGGGTCTTGCTTCCTTTAGGTCTCTTTCTCAGGTGGGGTTCTGAGCGCATGTGCACCTCTTCAGACTCTCGTACCCTTGCTCACCTTTATTCTAGTCCCCACTGGGAAAACTTCCTGGGCAGGCTTTACACAGGTACATCTGGACAGAAGCTCCCTTTAGACCTGTGCTGGAAGAGGGGGTCAGGAGCCAATGGATAAATTCCTTTTCTCCTTCCCAGCAGGATGGTTTGGAGACATTTCATGATGTGCCCCAGAATGTCCTGGGGGACTGAGTGCAGAGACCAGTTTGGTAATGAGGGGCTATTTTGGTGCTCTCTCCTCTACTGCTCACATTCCTTACCTGCTAAATCAATACCCCGTAGGCTCTGCTTTCAGGGGCACCCAGGCCAAGTCAGATACAGAACATACACTCTATCAAAATGATACAAGCTTATAAATGTGTCAAACAGTATGTTTAGTATTTAAGGAGCAGGGGTCCTTATCCTAACCCAGTGCAATTCCACAATGGTAACCAGGGATAATAGTTTCCAACCACTTTCAATGCACTAACAGGGAAAGGACTTCCCTGGGCTGAATCAAGCCCCCAGGCCCAGCATAGCTTCAGGCTTCGGGTGGGAGCGTGGGGATGGGGCACCCCCTGCTGGTTACATGGAGACTGGAGTGGCTTCTGCCTCCTAGAGGGGTGGCACCTTTCTGGCTCTGAATAGGGCTCTGGATTGGTTTGCACGTTGCTACTCCTGAAACTTCTTTGAGATTCTGGGCGACTCCTCTTCCTGGGGTCCACCAGAGGCCTAAGACTTCTCCCTCACAGCAGTCCTGGAGTGTAGTCGCACCTTCTTCACAGGAGCTCGCAACTCTTCAAGTGTTCCTTTTGGCCAGGTGCCTTTGGCTCTCCCACTGCTTGGAGTGGAGGAAGGGGCACAGGCTTTGGATGTGTCCTGGAGTCTAGTTCCACTCCGCCCACTCACTGGATCTCTGACTATGCACATCTCTGAGCCTGTTTCTTGGAGACTTGGGATTGCTGAGAGGCCCAATGAGACAGAGATGGTGAAGTACCCAGCAATGAGGTCTGGCCCTGAAATAGTCATTGAACCCAACGGCCTGAACTTTCATAACCTCCCTCTAGTCTTTCCCAACCCTGGCCCCCCAAGTTTGTGACTAGCCCTCAAACATTGGTTCCTCTGCTCAACTGGAAACGCCCAACCCACTCCCTGTCATTCCACTCCAAGTGACTTTGCATAGCCCTTGGGCCTGACCGTGGGCTTCACTTTTCTTTAATAGTAGCCCAGGGTCATAGTGAAGTCTTACTTTTCTCAGACTCATGTGACTCAGAAGTAACTCAACACTAAAATAATGATTTATCAAATTCTAGGCCAAAACACTAGAGTCTTATCAGTTGGGAGACTTAGCCCTGAATGGGGAAAACCCAGTGGGGAGGGTATGGAAAGTGAGAAACACAAGGGCTTTAGTGTAATGTGGCTGTTATTGACAAGGCCATGCTCTCTGGGGGTGCTGCCCTGTCTCCTGATTGATTGATTGGGACAGGGTATTCACTGAGGTGAATGGTTCAAAGGCTAAATGAAACTTAGCAATGCCACCAAGCACATGCTCTGTTTTTACTGCAAGAGGCATTTCCTCTTCCATTAGTGTTTATAAACACAGACACCCCACCTAGGGTGGTCATACTAATTGTTCACTGATACTTCTGGTTCTTCTCTTTCCAGGCTCATAAGATTTAATTCCTGGTGTCAACTGGGAAAAAAAAATCCACCATACAAAAACAGTGAGTTTCAGTTTTATTTAGGGACCCTTACTGAGGACTATAGCCTGGGAGATAGCCTCTCAGACAGCTCTGAGGAACTTCTCAGAAGAGGTAGGGGAGGAACTAGTATATATATGAAATTTTTGACTGGGAAATAGAGTCATGCATACATCTTTTAAAAAAAAACTTATTTATTTATTTGGCTGCACCAGGTCTTAGTTGTGGCATGTGGGGTATTTAGTTGCATCATGTGGGCTCTTAGCTGTGGCATTTGAACTCTTAGTTGCGGCATGCATGTGGGATCTAGTTCCTTGACCAGGGATTGAACCCGGGCCCCCTGCATTGGGAGTGGGGGAGTCTTAACCACTGGACAACCAGGGAAGTTCTCAAGTTAAAAATTTTAGTGCTTTTCTATGTATGGGAAGATGCAAGAATCCGGGGTCACTGAAATTCTTCCTTAGATATGCATCTTAACTGTCTAGGAGCCATATATCCAAGACACAGAATTCTTCACCCTATTTTTCTCCATACTGAATTCTCCTCAGTGCACACTGTTGGTGGGCGACTGCAGTGGGTTGTGACTTAACTCTTTTTTTTATAAGTGGATGTTGGGCAAGACTCTTCGTTCTTTTATGCTTACATTGGCTTCCTGAGGAAAGGTTTGTCCATGTGACTTAATTGGTTAATGAACTGCTGGTAGAAGTATACGTGTCATTTCTGGGCAGAAGCCTCTAAGGGCCAGAGTGGTGGTTCTGGATGGTGGAGGCTCCCTCAGCCTAAGTCCTTGAAAGAGGCAAAATGGAGCAGAACCCCTGATCTAAGATGGACATGTAGTATGACCAATGAGAAATCAACTTTTCTGTGTTGAGCCACTGATATTTTGGGTTGTTATTGCAGGATAACCTAGCACATCTTGACTAATGCATTCTAAATCCTTTCTGAAACAAAACAGTACAAACTAGAAAGCCAGCAGACTATTTCCCTTGAGACTGTGAGCCCTGAGAATACAGAATTCATTCTTGAACAATGGATGGCAGGTCAAAGTATCCTCAAATCCAAGCACATCTTTTTCTGAGCCCCATTCCTACTAAAGGGAAACTGAGCAAACTTGCTCTTTAATGGTGACAGTCTCTCTGGATTTAATTTAGTCTTTGGGGTAATTCCTCAGTCTTTCAATTTTTCTTCCTTTCCCCCTTCTCATTCTGTAGCAGACACTGGGTTGCCTGCATTATCTCTATTCCCTGCTTCTTTGCCTACAGAATTGTGACGGTTTGGGTTCCACCCTTGGAGAAGGTGCCCCTTATCCTGGTTCAGGGATAAATCCTGACTTGTCTAAGCCAATTATGGCAGAGCCATCTTCCTGCCCTTGGTTGGTTGGGGCTGAGAATGTGACCAAGTTCTGACTATGGAGAGAGACAGGGGAGGTATCTGCCTTGGGGCTTGTTTTTTTTTTTGTTTTTTTTTTGCGGTATGCGGGCCTCTCACTGCCGTGGCCTCTCCCGTTGCGGAGCACAGGCTCCAGACGCGCAGGTTCATTGGCCATGGCTCACGAGCCCAGCCGCTCCGTGGCACGTGGGATCCTCCTGGACCGGGGCACGAACCCACGTCCCCTGCATTGGCAGGCAGACTCCCAACCACTGTGCCACCAGGGAAGCCCGGGGCTTGTTTTTAAAAAGAGACACAGGTTAAGAAACTGATTTTGTTATCCAAATATTCTCCCAAAGAAAAATCCAGGCTCAGATGATTTCACTGGTCAATTTTATTAAAGTAGAAATAAACACCAATCTCATACAAACACTTGCAGAAAACAGAGTAGTGAGGAACACTGAAGAAACTCTTTTTCTGAGGCCAGCATTACCTAGGACAGAAACCTATGAAGTCATTACAAAAAGAAAATTGCAGACCAACAGCCCTCATGAATACAGACTTAAATATCCTTATAAAATATTAGCAAATCAAATACAACATTATATAAAAATATAACACATTATGACCAAGTAGGATTTATCCCAGGGATGCAAGGTTGTTTTAATATTTGAAAATCAGTCAGTGCATGCTTCTCTCACTCTGCATCCTTGCCAGCCCTGGAGATTACAGATCTATAAGCTCTTATTCAAAATCCTCACATATGCTTCAGAATGCAGAATTTTTTGGATTTTAGAAAATTCTATGACACTCCCAGCAGACTCTGAATCAGTATCTCCTAATCAAATTCATTAATTAATGGTTTTGTAGCAGAATATAAGAAATATTCTCACCAAGCAAGATGAGTCAATGCTGCAAAGAGCCTCATATTAGTTCAGGTTAAGTCTTGCTGCTAAATGAACTGGCCTCAAACTTACCATCTTTCTGGTTTCCAGGACTTTATGAATTTTGGATTGGGGATAAGGGATTGTGGACACAAATCGTTCTTTAATTTTAGCCAATCCTGCTGCTGCTTTACTTTGCATTTCTCTGACCGCTTGTTAGGTTGAACCCCTATTCATAAGTTTTAGACCATTTACGTATCCTGTTTTCTTATTGGTCTGTTAGAAATTGTAGGTACTTTTGACTTAGGGCTTTTGAATTTTTGTCTTTCACATATTTTATAAATATTTTCTCAGCCTATCATTTGTTTATATATTTTATCTTCTACTAGGAAAACTAAAAATTTGCGTGCAGTAAAATGTATGTTTTGGGGGTTTTTTTTGGCTTTTTGGTTTCCAGACTTAGGGAGGATTTTCCACCCCGAAGTATTATAAATATGCTTGTTTTTTTCTTCTGCCATCTGGTTTCATATTTAAATATTTAGTATGAAATCTTTAACACATCAGAAAAGTATTTTGGTGTTTTGTGTTATTTCAGAGCAAGGTTTCTAAACCACGGCACTACTGACATTTGGAGTCAGATACTTCTTTGGTGTGGGGGACTACCCTGTGCATTGTAGGATGTTTAGCAGCATCTCTGGCCTCTACTCACTACATGCAATAGCAGCCCCCAGTTGTGACAACAAACATGTCACCAGACATTGCCAAATGTCTGTTGGGGGTAAAGTCCGCCCTAGTTGAGAAAGACTGGGTTGGAGCCCAGCTTGTGTTTCTTTTCCCCATAATCATGGCCAATAATGTCAGCACCAGTCCTCAAATTAATCACCTCTTTTCCATCCAACATATATCTGCAGCTATTTCCGAATTCTTGTCCTTTTCTTGGCCAGTTCCACTCCACTACCATTCTTCTATTCACAGTATTCTGGGATCTACTCAGGCATTTGTTCTTCCAACTGAACTTTAAAATCATTTAAACCAGCTCTAATTGCACGGTATAGCTAGACTCTCTTAACACAGTCTTAAGAAGTAGTGGGCATCCTTGTCTTGATCTGGATTTTAGTGGAAACGACTTTGATATTTCCATTTAGTTTGCTTTATACTTTTGGGTTTTGATAAATAGTATTTTCATATTTAAGTATTTTACTTCTATTCCTTTTTAACTTATGATTTTATTAGGGATAGAGATCTATCCATCAATTCTATCTAGTGAGTGTTTATGGATTTTGGTAATCATATGATTTTTCTTCTTAATTTGCAAGAAAATGAACGATCCTTTTTATTTCCTGGACTAAACTCTGTATTAGTTTCCTGATATTGCTATAAAAAATTACCACAAATTTAGTGGCTTAAATCAACACACATTTATTATATTAGGTTCTAAGAAGTGTAGGCTGGTATTGCATTTGCCCTCAATCTTCTCTGCATTTCTAGTCTTGCTTCCACCCTTTCTGCTCAACCTAAACTGCTCTTGCTAAAGGCAACAGAGACCTAAATTCTGGGGCCTCCATTCCTCTATCTTCTGAGTCCTCTCACCATAATTTGATGCTGTTGACCACACTGTTTCACCTGAAACCCTGTCCTTTTTTTCCTTTGTTACCCTAATGATTCCCAGGTTTGCCCATCCTTCTGGCCACTCCTTTTCAGCCTCCTTTGCTGTTTTCTCCCATTCATTCACTCATTCTTTCATTGTTACAAACTCCCAATCTGTAATGTGTGTGATACCTTGTGTTGGAATCTCTAAGAGCCTCTTCTCAAAGGTCAGCCCCTTTATTCATTCCTAAGGTTTTAAATATCATCTGTATCCTGTGACATCCAGATTTTACATCCAGCTTAGATTACTCTTTTTAGCTTAAACTCATAAAACGCGAGCTGCTTATATGACATCTCCACTTGGATATCTTGGAGGCATTTCAAATTTAACATGTTTAAAATGGATCTACTGACATGCCCCTTCCTTTCTGCCTGCCTGCAGCTCTCCCCATCTTCACTCACTCCAGTGCACTGACCTTCACATGTCCTTTTGCCTCCTCTCCCTAATCCATCTCTCATCCAACACTTACTTGTTCATGCCTACTACATGCCAGGCACTCCATCCAGTGTTAGCAATATAACCAACATTCTAGTGTGGGGAACAGGCAATAAAAAGTAATTACATAGGGCTCCCTGGTGGTGCACTGGTTTGGGAGTCCGCCTGCCGGTGCAGGGGACGCGGGTTCGTACCCCGGTCCGGGAGGATCCCGCGTGCCGCGGAGCGGCTGGGCCCGTGAGCCATGGCCGCTGAGCCTGCGCGTCCGGAGCCTGTGCTCCGCAACGGGAGAGGCCACAACAGTGACAGGCCCGTGTACCGCAAAAAAAAAAAAAAAAGTAATTAAATAAATAAATAAGATAATCACAGAGTGCAGAAACACTGTGAAGGAAATGAATAGAGGAATTTGATAGAGAAAGACCTGAAGAAGGAGCTAGTGAGGATGAGCATTTGCGGAGAGAGCTCCAGGCAGAGAAGATACCATCTGCAAAGGCCTACAGGTGGAAAAGAGCAGAAAGGAGGTCAGTGTGGCTGGGGAGTAAAAAAGGGGGTGGAAAAGTAATGAGGTGCTAGAGAGGTACACAGCATCACATCATGCAGGACCCTGAAGACCACAGCAAAGAAAGGACTTAACTTGAAGTGCAATGAGAGCCACTGAGGATTTAAAGCAGGGGAGTTACATGATATGATTTGCAGTTTTGAAAGATGACTCTGGATAATGGTTATGGGGTTTCTTTATGGGGTGATGAAAATGTTCTAAACTTAGAATGTGATGGTTGGACAACTCTGTGAATATACTAAAAAAAAATTGTATGGTATGTGAATTATATCTCAGAAAAGCTGTTGGCAGGAAAAAAAATCATTCTGACTGTGGTGAGGGTGACCAGACAAATGCCAAGAGTATAGCCAGGGAGATCAACTGCATTCATCAGATGACAGAGGGATGAAGGAACCTGGGCCAGAGTGCTGCCCATGGGTACAAGGCAGGGTGTGGTGAATGTCATATGGGGTGGGGGGAGGAAGGAGGATTCCTTATGAAACTATTCCCAGCACAGAAGCAAGAATAATCTTTGAAGGATATAAATTGGATCGTGCCACTGTGCACCTTGACCCTTCAGTGGTTTCCTTCTGCAGGTAGAAGCAACCCCTCCCTGCCCATTTGGCCTTGGGGCTGCCACTCCTGCCTTGGAGTCTCCCAGCCTCAAAGCCTCCCCTCTGCCAAATCACTCTCTTCTAACCAGGCCCTATCACCTGTCAAATCCCAGTTTAAGTGCCACCTTCCAGAAACTTTCTCATCCCCCAAATTACATTAGGGGCTCCTGCACAGCACTTGCCAAAATCTGTAGTCATGGACTGAATTGCATATATCTTAATTTTTTGTTCATCTCCCCCTCTAGATTGGAAGTTCCTAGGGCAGGGATGTTTTCTCCTGTGATCATCATGCCTCTAGGGCTCATCCCAGAGCATGGCGTAGGAACTGTACTGGAACATTTGTTGGGTAAATTCTTGAATAGAATGCATATGTGAAAGCTAGTAAGCAGTGGGTGAAAGAAGCTTCCAAAAGGAGAATGAAATTAAAAAGACTCAAAAATGTAAGGGGCAACCCACAGAGTGAGAGAAAATATTTGTAAATCATATATCTGATAGGGGATTAATATCCAGAGTATATAAAGAACCCCTAAAACTCAACAACAAAAAAACAAAACAACCCAATTCAAATATAGACAAAGGACATGAATAGACATTCTCCAAATGAGATATACAAATGGCCAATAAGCACATGAAAAAAAATGCTCAATGTCTCTAATCATTAGGGAAATGCAAATCAACACCACAGTGAGATACTGCTTCACACTTTTTAGGACATCTACTGTCAAAAAACAAAAACAAAGCCAGAAAATAGCAAGTGTTGGTGAGGATGAGGAAAGACTTGGAAGCTGTGTGAATTGCTGGGAGGTATGTAAAATAGTTAAGGTACATATCTAGGAATGGAATTGTTGAATCATATGGTAATTCTATGTTTAACTTTTTAAAGAACTGCCAAAATGTTTTCCATACAGGCTGAAACAATGGAAAGCAGGAAATCAAACATAGTTGCACACCAAAGTTCAAAGCAGCACTATTTACAATAGCTAAAAGGTGGAACCAACCCATTAATGAATTAATGGATAAGCAAAATGTATTATATACATACAACAGAACGTTATTCAGCTTTAAAAGGAAGGAAACTGAGGACATGGATAGACCTGAAAACATTATGTTACGTTAAATAAACCATACACAAAAGGACAATTATTGTATGATTCCACTTATCAGGTACTAGAATAGGCAAATTCCTAGAGACAGATAGTAGAATAGAGATTACCAGGGTCTGCAGGAGCAGGATTGGGGAATTAAGTGTTTAAAGGGTACAGAGTTTCAGTTGGAGAAAATGAAAAAGTTCTAGAGATGGAGAGTGGAAATATTTGCGCAACACTGTAAATGTATTTAATACCACTGAACTGTACACTTAAAAATCGTTAAAATGGGGCTTCCCTGGTGGCGCAGTGGTTAAGAATCTGCCTGCCAACGCAGGGGACATGGGTTCGATCCCTGCTCTGGGAAGATCCCATATGCCGCGGAGTAACTAAGCCCACGTGCCACAACTACTGAATTGGTATGCCACAACTACTGAGGCCCACGCACCTGGAGCCCATGCTCCTCAACAAGAAAAGCCACTGCAATGAGAAGCCCGCGCACCTCAACAAAGAGTAGCCCCTGCTCGACGCAACTAGAGAAAGCTCATGCACAGCAATGAAGACCCAACAGATCCAAAATTAAATAAATAAAACATTTTAAAAGGTAAGTAATGACACTAGTCATCAATACATTTTGAACACATGGCCGAAGGATTCAACCACAGTGAGTGCCCCAGCTGAAGCTTTGGAAAATCAGGGCCAATACCCTGAAGGTTCAAAACCAATGGTTGTCACATTCTGCCTAAAGGAGATGCGCTGAGAGAACCGAAGAGGTTAGGATCCCCTTTCCAGGTCACCCCAGCAGCTGACCTCACTCCATCAGGAGCGCCAGCCCCTCCCCTCAGCTGCAATGCTGGGCTGGCTGTGGGGATGCCTTTGTTTTTCTATCTCACTTAGGAAAAGTACGTATCAGAATTCACACTGAGCGGTTTAAATGGTTTCAGAGCCCTCACCAGGCATGGGAGGAGTTCTTATTTAAGACAACCATGATTATGCAGCTGAAAGGGCCGAGCCATGCTGCACCGGGCTGGGATGGGCTTGGGACTCTGTACCCAGGTTCTAACCACTGAGCCACCGTCGCTATGCTTCCAGTCTCCAGCTTCAAAGTGGGGTCCCCCGGTCCTCAGCACGATCCAGAGGCAGCTGATGCCGTGGTGCTAGAAGGATGGGATGAAACTCACATTCAA
This sequence comes from Phocoena sinus, assembly GCF_008692025.1. Taxonomy (NCBI): domain Eukaryota; kingdom Metazoa; phylum Chordata; class Mammalia; order Artiodactyla; family Phocoenidae; genus Phocoena; species Phocoena sinus. The sequence continues at coordinate 17,319,729 of NC_045765.1, read as the reverse complement.
ACGTTCTCAATCCTTACTACTCAGAAAATTTTAAAGTTTTATAGCTACAAGTAATGTGTTCAGCATTAAAACAATTTAAAATACAGAAGAGAGTGAGTTCCCTGGCAGTCCAGGGCTTAAGAACCCACACTTCCATTGCAGGGCACAGGGGCCCAATCCCTGGATGGGGAACTAAGATCCCGCGAGTGGTGTGTGGCCAAAAAAAAAAAGAAAGAAAGAAAAAGAAGAAAGAGAAAATACAAAGAAGAAAAAAAATTTTTTTATATATGTATAAGATTATACATATATCTTTTCCATATATGTATAATTTTTCTTTATGCATGTATGTACCTATATTTCCAGGAAGTTGAGCCATACTGTATTATTGCTTCATAATAATGCATAATAATTATTGTTTCGTTTTTTTTACTCAATGAATATTGTAAACATCTTTCCAAAAATATAATTCTAGTCACCATTTAAAAAAACTGCAAAGTATTGCATTATATAGGTCAGTTTTTCTCAACTGTTTTTTCCTATGACTGTCACCCAAAGGAACCTTTTTAGACAATTTTTTCCTAATTCTCCCCCATGTGAAATGTTAATAGCATAGATATACTGTATATCTTTTTAGGTACCGTGGCCAAAAACCATTGTTAATAGCCTAGATGTATTCACTCTTCTCCCCACAATCAAGAACCAATTTTGTCCTCTTGGGAGGCTATATTGACCCCGGTGACAATGCATGATAAAGTTGTACTACAATTTATTCAATACACCATTAGACATTTAAGTTGCTTTTAAAATTTACCTATTTCACGCTGTGATGAATATTCTTACAAATTTAAATCTGTGCAAAAGTAGATGTGGAATGTATGGGTCCAAGGTAATGCGTATTTTTAAGACCTTGAATATACATTGCCAGTAGCCCTCTAGTGTACCAATTTACAGTCCAATGGGCATGGCACTTCCCTGCATTCTTTCCAGCTCTATTATGACTCTTTTTAGCGGTCATTACTTTTTTGTGTCAGAGCCACGTGGCTTGTTGGATCTTTGTTCCCTAGTTGTGGTGTGCAGGCTTAGCTGCCCCGTGGCTTGGGGGATCTTAGTTCCCTGACCAGGGATCAAACCCTCATCCCCTGCATTGGAAGGCGGGTTCTTTACCACTGGACCACCAGGGATGTCCCGAGGTCATCAATTTTAAGACACACCATGTTTTATGTACCACTTATAAAAAAATTTCGCCAATTAAACTAGGATGCGCCACTGGTTCTTAAGGCACATCCCTGTTTTGAGAGGTTAAACTGAAAAATATGTGCTTTAGAATTGGTGAAAAAGATAATGAATAAATGTGCTTCAGCTCTGTATAGGAAAGGGCTTGCTAAGCTTAAAGACAAACTCAAAGTATCCAGGGCTTTGACTTCACCAAAATGAAAAACCTCTGTATATCTAAACATTAAAAACAACAACAATTAAAAGGTAATCAAACAGAAAAATGTTTGGGGCAATTATGGCCAAGGTAATAGTCTTAATAAAGACCAAAAGAGCACTGGAGAAAGAAGCTGAACTGACAATTTATATGAGGGAATCAGCATTAATTGTATATAATTTATTCTATTTTACTAATAATCAAACATGCAAATTAGAGATACGGTTTTTCTCAGTATTAAATTAGCAAAGATTAGAGGAAAGGAAAATTTCAATGCCAGCAAAACAAAGGGATACGGAACCCTCACCTGCTGCTGAAGAGTGTTGTCAAGTGCGATAACCTTTTACTATAAGTAGCCCTAAAAATATTCAGATTCTTTCATTGAATAATTTTACTCCTAAAAATCTATCCTGAGGAAATGATCTAATATTCTATGATGATTATACATTACATCTACTTATCATGGAAGAAAATCCTAGAAAACTTTAGGAAAAATAAACATCTTAGGGACTTCCCTGGAGGTCCGGTGCTTAGGACTCCGCACTTTCACTGCTGAGGACACCGGTTCGATCCCTGGTCAGGGAACTAAGATCCTGCAAGCCAGGCTGCCAAAAAACAAACAAACAAATCTTAGAAGTGTAGCCGTGTTGTTAAAGGGCGAAAACATGATATACTGTGTATCTTTTTAGGGTTTTTTTTGGCCACGCAGCTTGTGGGATCTTAGTTCCAGGACCAGGGATTCAACCCAGGCCACGGCAGTGAAAGCACTAAGTCCTTTCGCAAGGGAATTCCCGAAAACATGATTTTATAATGCAATACCAGGGGGATCAGGGTTTTTCCCTCATCTAATCAGAAACTAGTGTTCTTAGGTCATTTTTATTTTGCCCTCGCCCTGCAGTTTCCAGAATCCTAGTTCCCTGAACAGGGATGGAACCCAGGCCCTCGGTCCGGTCCCAACCACTGGACCGCCAGGCAACTCCCTTCTTAGGTCATTTAATTAGACCAGAGCTCTTAAATGCTGTAACCTATTAAGAAACCTTGAGAGATATCTTTGTGATGTCCTGGAGAGATAGCACCCAAAAGCAAAAACTGTTTTTGCTTTTGAATCACTCAGAGATAGACCATCAATCTGTAAGACTTGGGAATCCCACATCTTGGTGACTTCAGCCAAAATGCCCTCTATTTCCTCTAGCTCTTTTTGCAATTGAGGGCAAGGAGCATCATTCACCATGATTGTCCCGTCTGAGTCCCCTTCACACCCAGCAACAGAGTTTTCCTTTTCAAACAGGTCCTATTGCGCCCTGCTGAAGACCTGCCAAAGCCTTCTCGTGTGCTTGGAGTTATCACCCTTGCCAAGGCCTAAATGGCCTTTTAGGATCGGGCTTCGCCTACCTGTGGGACCTTATCTTGGATCATCTTCTCCCTGTTCCATTGATGTCCTCTCCAGTTTTCTCAAACCTGTTAAAACCGGATACGACTTCCAGACCATTGTAGGGACGAAAACGTGCTTTACTTGCATCTTCCCGTGGTGGCACTCAGAGAGGCCTTCGCTGTGGTACCCCTGTGTTTATTGCATGTGTCCACCAGGCCAAGGTGGGGAGGACAGCCGGCATCAGACAAGGGGAGGACTGGAAGGCTACGGGAATGGTCCCAGTTTCCGCAGTGCTGCCGGAAATCACGAACATCACTAGTCTCGGGCCATATGCGCACATGGGGTGACCCTGGAATCTTGCCGAACTGAAGGCCTCCACCTGGAGAATGGACATAACGGTATCTACTTAACTTTGGGAGAATTAAGGGGGAACCTGCTCGGGAGAGCGAAGACCGGCGTGCACCGGCGGCTTACCCTACGCTCACGAGGCGCGACGGGTCGCGCATCCGGCGCCCCCCTCGTGCGAGCGCCCAGACGGCCGACCCCGGGGCGAGGCAGCGGGGGGTCCTAGGGTGGGAGTTCGTTAGGGCAAAAGCGGGGTACAGGACTGGGGTCCGGGCCCCAGGCCCAACGGCGGCAGGTAAGGGGCAGTGGCGGCACGAAGGACTTGGACATGCTCCCGGCGCCGCGGGGGGTGGCTTCGGGTGCAGGAAGTATGCAGTCCCGCAGCCCCCAGTTTGTCACGGGATGGCTCTAGGGAGAAAAGGAGTATAGGCGGCGCGAGGGAGGGGAGCACTTGTACTTTCAGGTCTGCTAGGACTGCGGATAATAGGCTACGGACACCTCATCACAACCCAGAGCCCGGTACTGTTCCCGTAGGGAACTAATTGCCGCCACACCCCTCCCCCTTCTGGCGGGTAAGTCGAGCGAACGGTTTGAAGGAAGACGCATGCGCGTGAAACTCAAACCGCTAAGGCTCGAATAATCGCGGTAAGGCGCAGGCGCAAAAAAGCCCGGCGGGTTTAAGGAGGTGGGCGGGGCTGACCCCAATACGCATGCGTATAATAATTTACTGGCGGGAGGTGGGCCGGCTCATAATATTACGCATGCGCCCGAGCTCTGTGTGACGCAAGGGGGCGGTGCGGGAACCTAGCTGCGCGTGCGCAGAGCTTGTTCAAAGGGCCTTATTTAGGTTGCGCAGGCGCCCGTTAGCCATTTCGTCTCAGCCGCGCCGAAGTTGTGTGTGCAGGTGAGTGTTTGGTGTTCCGTATTTACCACCTAGCGGCCCCCGACGATGCCAGTTTTGCGAGGATTTCTTGTCCCAAGGTCTCTGTAGAGGCTGCGGGGGCTTTAGCAAGGTGCGGGCTGCCGTTAGACACCAGGAATGGTTCGCCTAGTCGTGGCAGGGCCGATGAGGCCTGCAGGCCGCGCCGACTCTATTGTGTGAGATGTCGGAGGAGGCGGAGCGGAAGCGGCCGCCGCCATTTCCTTGCCTCCACGCTGGCGCTAGGCCGGGTGCCCCCTCGGCTTGGGGCACTGGTACCTGATGCGCAGAGCGGCCTCGGGGACCCGGCCGCTGGCCAACTGGGCGTTCGGTGTTGGAGTCGCCTGGGTCGGAACGTCCGCACGGGCTCGACCTTTATGGAGGCGCCGCGGGCCGGCAGGGCGTTTCAAGATCAGAGGGCTGTTTAATTTTAACATTTTTCAGGTCTGACCCTCATCCTCATCTTGCAGGCTGTTTCGACGCCAGGACCTCCTAAGAGACGATGATGTTGGGCACCGAAGGCGGCGAGGGATTCGTGGTGAAGGTCCGGGGCTTGCCTTGGTCTTGCTCGGCCGACGAAGTGCAGCGGTTTTTTTCTGGTGAGTCTGAAGCGGAGGCGGGAGTTCAGCCCGGGCTGCAGGGCGGGCGGGGAGGCGGCGGCGGCGGGGTGGGGGGTGGGGGTTGGGGGTGTAGAGGCCAGGGCGCCCCCTGGTGGGGCGCGGGCGGCAGCGGTTCCCGCTGTCCTGCTCGCGCCCGGCTGGCCGCTGTTACGCAATGGAAATTGCGAAAGCCCCACCCGCCCGGCCCTCTTGGGGGAATGCGGCCTCTCTGGCGGATTTTTTTTTTTTTTTTTTCATTAAGTACTAGGCATTCTGTGGATGTCTTTTAGAAAGGATAAATGGGGATAGATGGGGTTTCCCTTTCAACCTTGAGAACTTTGCCCAGCAGCTGAACAAATATAACACCTTTCCAGTTTTGGCGTTTATTTGAAAAGGGGCATTCTGATTTGGAAAGATAAAATGTCATTTCTTAATTTCAGACAATTTTCCTAATCAAGATTTTGTAACTGAAGAGCTCTTTCTCATAGTTCTTGATCTGGCTCACTTTACAGTTGAGGACACTGAAGCCCAGGAAAGTTTTCTTGCCTATGTAGTTTTTTCCCCAGTATGTAGGTTTCCTGAATAACGTCTGCCAAATGTCCTTGTTCTCATTATTAGTGTAAGATGAGATTAAAAGATATTTGGGAGAAATTTACAGGCTTTGGAAGGATATTGTAGTACTGACTTACTATCTGAATTTAGTGTGTGTAACGGAAAACGACCTGTAAAACAAGAACCAAGTACACTGGAAGCCACCTTGCAGTGGGCAAGACTGGGTTTGGCTTCAGCTGTGCAACTTGGAGCATTTTAGCTTGGTAACATTGATCCCCTTTCAGGTGAGTATTGGTCCTGCAATTCGGATATGAGCAAGAAATTGTAATGTTGCTGCTAGTAAGGTAAAACTGTCAAATACCCTAAATCAAAACTCCAAACCACGTTTATTCAGAAAATGCCATAAAATCACAAGGTCCAGACGTAAAAGTTTACTGAGGAGTTATAAAAAGGATGTTTAATGGACACTTGAATAGTGAGGACTTGGAGATAACTTCATTAAGAAAGTGCTTTGAGTATTGGATTTTCTTGATGGATTGGGAATATATTTAGGGAATAAGAAAGTTTGGTCATGAGAGGAAAATTGCTTAATTACTGAAAGAGACACCCTAGGAGTTAGTAATACCTTGCTCATTTAAGGCTTTGCAAATGCTCTGCTTTGTAGTGGGGGTGTGTATAGGCATTTCATCACCCAGAGGTGGTTTTTAGTTTTAAATTCTGTATTAATAGTTGTTTTCTTTCCAGACTGCAAAATTCAAAATGGGGCTCAAGGTATTCGTTTCATCTACACCAGAGAAGGCAGACCGAGTGGCGAGGCTTTTGTTGAACTTGAATCAGAAGATGAAGTCAAATTGGCCCTGAAAAAAGACAGAGAAACTATGGGACACAGATATGTTGAAGGTTTGATTTACATTGCCCTAGTAACAGTAAATAAAACATTAAACCAATAGAAATCTATCTTACCCCTTCTGAATTTTAGGTATTTGACCGCATGGAAATGGTCATCTAAGAGTTTATGGCAGCTCTACCTAGATTATCTAAAGACCCAGGAAGTCTGAACTTGGTTTTCTAACTTTCCAAAGTTGACTAATTCTAAGCACCTCTTTCAGTATTCAAGTCAAACAACGTTGAAATGGATTGGGTGTTGAAGCATACTGGTCCAAATAGTCCTGACACGGCCAATGATGGCTTTGTACGGCTTAGAGGACTCCCCTTTGGATGTAGCAAGGAAGAAATTGTTCAGTTCTTCTCAGGTATGTAGTCCTGTTTGTTGCTGAGCAGTGAGTTTTGGCTAGCCTCTGGCAACATGTGATTGAATAGACCTTAAGTTGAGTAGCTTAGATATTTAAACAGGTTGTGAGTATATGCAGATGAATTAATATTTTCTTTTTCCTGGAGACCTTCAAATAATTTAAGCCCATCTTAAAGGTGGATTAATTAAGTACTTCCAAAGTGCTAACTGCCTATATTTAGTATTGTAGTTCAGAGTAGATCTTTGAGGATTGTCCTCAACAACTTAACTACTTTCCTCACATTGCTGTACAGCTAAGTACTTCAAGTTAAAGGTAAGATCCCTTAACATTAGATTAGTATGTTAGGTTGTTGTAATTTATGGCAAGTGTCTATATTGTAAGAGACACTGGGTCATGGGACCAGAAATTCTCTAATGATCTCATTCTGTTTATAAAAAAAAAACTTACGGAAACAATTGGTTTAGCCAGGGAATTAAACTTACTGAAAGTCAATCTAATATAAGTGTGGGTTGAATGTAGTCTTTGTATCTGAAGTACAGAAAGTGTTTTGAAATTGTTTTGGGCCTAAAGTATTTGAATGTTTAGCAGAATGTTAGAGCATATATTTTAAATACTGTTGCTTAATATTCATGTTGTGATAAACTGGAATTAAGAACAAGAAATCCTTTCATGGTTTAGTATGTGTTAAAATCTTGACTTAACTAGATACATATCAAGTCCTAATATTTTGCCAGAATTTTTGCAATCAAGTCTGTTTTTATTGTTTTTGTCTAAATTGGTGAGAATTGAATGCTATCTGTCAACATCGTTAAATATGAACATAATTTCATATCTTCTAGGAAAGTGCTTTAAGTCCTTTTTGTAAGCTTGGGAATGTTTCCACGGAAAGGATTTTTCATAGACGGAATTTCCAGAAGTGAATCTTACTACTATTAGAGCATAAGAGTGCATGATTGTGCTGTGTTAGATCAGTTGTTTGTTGAAAGCTTAGATTGTATGTTTGTCAATTATATGACTAAACAATGTTTCAATTTGTATATTAAATGTTTAAATATGTAATTTCTTAAAACTGAAGTTCCACTAACTTTAAAACATTGCAATATGAAATGAGGTAAAAGGTGTATCTTGAATTTAGTAAAACTGTTGTCTTTAATGCTTGAAAATTTGTTAAGTTCTTGTATAATTTTCAACATTAAGTTGCATAGATAAATAAGTATTCTTAATTGTTGAATTCTTAATGCATCCTGTGTTCAGCAAGTTTTTTCTTACATACCATGTCATGGGGTGTGTTAAGAATTAATAGTTTGTTATAATGGAACTTCATATTACTGCAATGAATTTTTAAAGAGTACTTGTTGAAAGCATACCGTTCACCTAAAGTTAAAATTCTGGTGTATTTAAAGCTATAAGAAGAATCATTTCTGGGCTTGTGATGTTAATATTGCCCCCCTACTGGGGTTATTTGTCCTTGGGTTGAAGGGTTGGAAATCGTGCCAAATGGGATAACATTGCCGGTGGACTTCCAGGGGAGGAGTACGGGGGAGGCCTTCGTGCAGTTTGCTTCACAGGAAATAGCTGAAAAGGCTCTAAAGAAACACAAGGAAAGAATAGGGCACAGGTGGGGATGGATGGTTGGTTGGATTTGTCACTTTTCTTATGGTAAACAATTAAATCCATATTCTCTCTGCTTAGAATCGAGGAAGAAAATCTGATTCCTAGTCCCAATTACTTGATGTTTTGCCAGTTTTCAAACTTCTCCTATGTCAAAGTCCCATAGTGCTTTCAGATTAAATTATAGGTTTTGAAATTGTCCCCAGTTAATTTGGTCTACTTCACAATTTTGTAGGATTCCTAATTAACCCCAGTCACTGGAGTTGAGAGACTATGGTTTTAAAAATGTTAATGCAAACCTGGCTTTAGCTGTAATAACTCCACCTAGTAAATTAATATTACCATAAGAAAATGTGATACTTTCTGATCTTGTTTTTAAAGTTGAAATGCAACAAACTTTCTTGCTGTATAAATGTTTTCTGCATATGTATTAATAAGCATAGCTTTCAAGAAATTGTCACAAAAGGTTTTATTCTCTTTGCTTGTGACTATTTTTCATTGAAGCATGCGCTTACCTATGCTGATTCCTACTAAAAGCATAGGCTGGGGTATTTATTGGCAGAAGGAAACGTGTAGTGTGGGCTAGACTGTTGGTGGAGGCTGGCTTTTTAGCTCACTTGCTATACATAATGCCAATGGATTTAAGACATGAAATGTTGAAAGTTGAGTGGAATTCTTTCCCTCCTAAGACATTTATTTACAGTACTCCTCTCTACCCCTAAGGTTGGGCACTCTGCCTCAGAGGAGTGAATTTTTTTTCTATAAAGTTTACATTAAATCTTAAAATTGAGTGAATTTCTGGTCATTGCCTGTACAAATATAAGAAATCTGGCTTTAAATATTAGTCAGTTTCATGGCTATGACTACATTGTTTTCTGTGTAACTGAATACCTGTATGAAATGAACTAATGTTTTCTCTCCCTTCCCCACTCCCTTTCCTCTTGAACAATGCTTTAGGTATATCGAAATCTTTAAGAGCAGTCGAGCTGAAGTTAGAACTCACTATGATCCACCACGAAAACTTATGGCCATGCAGCGGCCAGGTCCCTATGACAGACCTGGGGCTGGCAGAGGGTATAACAGCATTGGAAGAGGAGCTGGCTTTGAAAGGATGAGGCGTGGTGCGTACGGTGGAGGTATGTGTGTTGCGCAGGTGTCACGAGGTCTGTTCTTGATGTGACTTATTTAGTGATTGTACTTCTTGCCTTTCAGGTTATGGAGGCTATGATGATTATAATGGCTATAATGATGGCTATGGATTTGGGTCAGATAGATTTGGAAGAGGTAAGGTAAGAATTGAATTTCTCATCTGAGGGATACTTAACTCTTGTTCATTTAGACCTCAATTATTGTTTTTCAGGAATGTCAGATCACAGATACGGGGATGGTGGCTCTACTTTCCAGAGCACAACAGGACACTGTGTACACATGCGGGGATTACCTTACAGAGCTACTGAGAATGACATTTATAATGTAAGTGTAGGATAAATTCATAAGTTGTATATCTCAGTATAACAGTAAAAACATGGTTCTTATTCTACTTAAGTGAAGCAGCATGTTAAAGTTTTGTTTCCTGTAACAATATTTGACTTGATTCTCTGAAATACCTTATATTTAGTTTTTTTCACCACTCAACCCTGTGAGAGTACATATTGAAATTGGTCCTGATGGCAGAGTAACTGGTGAAGCAGATGTCGAGTTTGCAACTCATGAAGATGCTGTGGCAGCTATGTCAAAAGACAAAGCAAATATGCGTAAGTGTGATTTAAGGATCTTCGGGTCTCTTATAGGTAGTTGTGTGACTGATTACGATAAAGGAATAGTAAGGATGAGAAAAATTTGTAATCCAATAATAGGGTTCTACGGGATGTTTAAAAAGTGTGTGGGTTTTTAAAGTTGGTATGATTAAAAAATTTGTGATAACACTGACTAAGGTATATGCTTAACTGACAAAGCAATTTAGGTGAATGTTTAAGACTGCTTTTTGAAACTTGCATAAAGTAAATCACCTGAGAAGCAGCTAGAATTTTTTTTTTTTTTTTAACTAAAAGTATTTATAGTTCACAGATCTACTTAAAAGAACTAAAAGTGCTTATCTTTTTCTTTCACCAACAAACATTTTCAACTGTTTTTTTTCTCATTTCAGAACACAGATATGTAGAACTCTTCTTGAATTCTACAGCAGGAGCAAGCGGTGGTGCTTACGGTAGCCAAATGCTAGGAGGCATGGGTTTGTGTAAATATCACTTTAGTGTCTTTTTTTAAGCTAACCTTGTATACCTTTTCTCTCATTTCAGAACACAGATATGTAGAACTCTTCTTGAATTCTACAGCAGGAGCAAGCGGTGGTGCTTATGGTAGCCAAATGATGGGAGGCATGGGCTTGTGTAAATATCGTTAGTTTTTTTAAAAACCAAAACGTTTATATCTGTATAAGTCAATTATATAAGTTAAGTTATATATAAGGAGTTAAGCATAATTTAGGCAAAGAAAAGTTTTGATTTGAATAGTATGTGTGCCTTAAATCGTTGTTACATAAAACTGTTAGATAACAAATAAGTTTGAAGTACTTTTGGGGGAGGGGACTACAGAAAGAAACTAGTTGAATTGTTTATAAGTATGAAGTATAAATCTAAAAGTAATATTTAGCAAAAAGCGCAGGATCAAAATAAATTTTGGGGCATAATCAGGTGTTTAGTGATACCTGTGTATTGACCTACCCTTAATATATCGAATTATGGGGGGCAATCCCACTAAATCCAGTTAAGCATTTTCATAAGGTCTTGTCAAAATGCCTCTACTTACGGAAACGTGGATTCAGTCCTGCTGATGTGTATGCTGTTGGCCTTGTGGTTTATAAGTGTTTGACTAGCTCAAATGATGGATAGAAAGGTAGTCTGGTCATAGACAGTAGGCAGAAGGAGGGCACAGAGGGTTATATATAGTGATGTAAGATCAAGACTGGAAAATAATAGATGAGAATTACAAGCCCGGTACCACCAGGTACCACATTACATAAGGAACAAGGTTCTAATGTTCTCTTAACTTAACAGCAAACCAGTCCAGTTATGGCGGCCCAGCCAGCCAGCAGCTGAGTGGTGGTTATGGAGGCGGCTATGGTGGCCAGAGCAGCATGAGTGGATATGGTAAGTGTGTTTTTTTATATACTTGAGTAAGTTTCAGGCAGGTTTCTTTAGTTGGGAATATTCAGGCTCCTTTTTGGTGAAATTGGGTTATTAAATGTATGCTCTTGATCCTAATATAACTGTTCAAATAGCTTAACTTTCAGAATCAATCATTGGGAGGGGGAAGTATTCTATGAATTCAAAATAGTCATTATTGCAACTTTAAATAATGTTGAGCCAGAAAACATCTGCTTCCGTTTGTTAAAACATTAAATAAAATTGTTCACTTTTTCTGTCTTTTTGTTAGCAATAAATCCATTTTAGATGGAGGGAGAATTTTAAATAATAGAATGGTGGTTGGGTTTAGGACCGTATTTACTAGTCAGTTAACCTAGGATTGGTTTTATTAATTTATTTTTTCAATTGGTCTAAAGAATGGTGATTTTGGTATTATAGTCTTACCCTACAAAATCCTTTTGCAGACCAAGTTTTACAGGAAAACTCCAGTGATTTTCAATCAAACATTGCATAGGTAAATATTTTCTCGAAAAGTATAATTTAAATTCCCAATAGCAAATACTGATATGTTGTAGTAACACTTTCTATAGCAGTCAATGGCTCTGATTTAACTCCATGGAGGCTGCCATTTTGGGCACAGTGAGTTGCCTTTAGTCCAACTTCGTCGTCTCACTTCCTGCCCGCCATGAATAGGAAAAGCAAGAGATTGCCCCTGTGCTCCCTATTCATATGTGCCATTCGATGGACACATTGTGAATGTTTATGGTAAATTTTTTTTTAAAATGCTTTGTTTAGCTTTAAAAACAACATGAAGTAATTTTGCAATTTTTGAAAAACACTAGTTTTCCTTTAAACTTAATTTTCCACGTTGATCCTGAAGCATCCAATTAAATGGTAGCACAAGAGTCTGGCAAGTTGGTACTGCAGAGAAAAGGGGTTAATTGAGATTTGTTTGGAGTTGGGAGTCCCTTTTCCCAAACATGCTTCTCGCCACTTGGACAGCAGCCATTTGTACTCGTATACTTTTTAAACTTTTTCTTGGAATGCTATATTTTAGTTGACTGATAATCTGATACTTATCCTGACTTGTCAAATTGATCTCTTTGCAGGCAGCCAAGGAACAGTGAACAGCAGCTACTACAGTAGTGGAAGCCGAGCATCTATGGGAGTGAACGGAATGGGAGGGATGTCTAGCATGTCGAGTATGAGTGGTGGATGGGGAATGTAATTGATCCTGATCACTGACTCTTGGTCAACATTTTTTAAAAGAAAAACAAAACTTAAGTTTTAACAGTTTTGCAATACAAACTTGTGGTTTATGCTTACTCTAAGTGGAAATCAGGATTGTTTTAAAGACTTAAGGTTCAGTATTTTTGAACACAAACATTCATTTAGGATGTAACTAGGTTGAGTAATCTGTTACTGTTAAATAATTTTCAGCTTTTCTCAAGTTAGTTATATTATTGTAGGATGTACTTAAGCAGTAGGTGTATTTAGGTTAAAGCAGTTGAATTATGTTAAATGTTGCTTACACCACATTACATTGAACACTGTTTGGATGCATTGTTGAAAGACATGCTTTTTTGTGAAACTCAGTATAGGAGCTGTGTCTGCAATTAAAAGTGAAACATTTGGCATGTTTGTTAATTCTAGTTTCATTTAATAACCTCTATGGCACGTAAGTTTAAGCTTTTTTTTTAAGTTAATGGGGAAAATTTGAGACGCAATACCAATACTTTAGGATTTTGGTCTTGGTGTTTGTTTGAAATTCTGAGGCCTTGATTTAAATCTTTTCATTGTATTGTGATTTTCCTTTTAGGTGTATTGCGCTAAGTGAAACTTGTTGAATAAATCTTCCTTTTAAAAACTGCACTTTGTCTTGTCTGTGCTTCAGTGTCATGTGGACTGTTTCTTGGTGATCTATTCCTGCCTGGGGCGTAGGTGAACAGTGGCCCACGTCTCTGGCTGTGGCAGACAGGCTCTGCAGTTGTGGCCGTTTTGTAGATGTCTTCAGACCTCTCTTCCCTCCAGTGCAACTGAAGGTAAACGTAGCTCTGGGGCCCTGTGGAAGGGCTTGTATGTCTGGCCTGGCTGCACAGGATCTGAATTTTTGCCTTTGACTTGCTAAGCACTTGCACAAAGCCAAGGGGGAGGCAGAAGTCTCCTCACTGCATGCTATGCATGTCCATGGAAGCCTTTTGAGCATGGCTGAGGAAGTGCCAGAGGCAAGGGGTGGCTGACTAGAGCTGCCTCTTCCTAGTCTGATGGCATCTTTTGAATTTTGTTTATATGGGGTATCTTCTAGAAGGAGCTAGCTCTTAGAGAACTTTCACATTGAGGTTTCAACCTTTATTTTTACCTCATTCCTCAAGATCAAAACTACTTAAGAGCGACATTATTCCATTTATTTACAAAGCTTCTGAAGTAGAATACCAAGTTGTACTTTAGGAGAACAAATGATTCATTTAAATCAGTAATTGAAACCATTATCGTATATAAGAACTGAGTGACATTTGCTTAGGAAAGTAGTAAGCAGTTCTTATAAGTGTAGTTCTAGGATTCCCTTCAGATACTTAACACTAGTTTGGGAATTGCCACTCATTCATCCCTCTAATAGGAAAATTTCACTGTATTGAGGTTAGAATTAAGAATCGGAGCTGTGAATATAGGCTTGTGCTGTTTGAAGCCACATGTGTACATTTTTACTTGCTGTGACTGCTGAAGGTTTCCTCTTGGGTGAGGTGAGTATGGTGAGTGTACTCTGAAAAATTGTGTGGAATGATAGTCGTTATTTACAGACTGTAGATGGCAGCATTGCGTGAGGGTATGCGTGAAGGGCCCTGCAGTCTGCCTGCCCTGCCCACACGCGCTCTGAAGGCTGGGTGCATACCTTCAGTTGGGTTGGGGATACAGGAGTGTTGTACTTGGTAATTTTCTGGGGAGGCACTGTTGAGCATTGCTGTTCAGCTGCTGCCCCTGAGAGATCTTTACTGAGTTACTCCATGTCTCGGGAATTAGACACAAGGAGGGTTCCTTCCCCTGGTCCTCTAGTTTTTCACAAGGAACATCTTTGTTGAAAAACATGCCTTATTGGAGGAAGAAAAGGGACTAGAATTAGAAACTTGAACTCTAGAAACATTGTGGTTCTTTGGAACCTTGTAAAAATCTGTAGTTTGGAATGAATGCAGCTTTGGAGCTGGGCACACAGTTTTAGAGGCTGGCCATACAGATTCGTGTTTTTCTGTAAGATGTTAGGAAAAACAGCGAACTTTTTGGCCAACCCAAATATATAAGGGAACGACTTTTGGGCTTTGGTGACAGGTACTTTCTCTGTGCTTGTTGGACTTATCAGCCCAACTTGTCCTTGGGCTCAACTGGGCAGAGCAGCCTGCACCCCAGAACACAGCAGGCTCAGGTCTTCACCTCGAAGGCAGTCGCCCTCACCAAGGGCCTCGTCCTGAAATGGGGGTTGCTTTGGGCATCCTGTGAAGCTGACACAGCTCTCCTTCATTTTCTGCACCAGAATGAAAAATAAATGATTTTATTGCAGGGCTAATGATGGGTATTCATGAGTGTGAAACAGCAAATTTCTTGACTCTGAAAAATAAGTGATTTTATTGCAGGGCTAATGATGGATATTAATTCACAAGAGTGTGAAATAGCAAATTTCTTGACTATGAAAAATAAATGATTTTATTGCAGGGCTAATGATGGATATTCACAAGGGTGTGAAATAGCAGATTTCTTGACTCTGAAGCAGGGAAGGCATGCTGGGGCAGCGGGGAGGGAAAGGAATTGATTCACTAGTGGGTCTGCTGCAAAATAGGTTAAATTCTTTGGAAACTGAAAAATGGCAATAGCAAAATCATGAAGGTTATATCTGAACCAAAGCCAGTGGCGTCAAGGGAGAACTTCAATCCAGAGGAGCTGAATCCATACAATTTGGAAAGGAGAGGCGCGCAGTTTCTGGTTCCCGCATGTTGTGTTCCAGAGTGACAGCAGCCCAGGCGAGGATCTTGTTCTCTTGGGAAACTAACCTCCCAAGTCCCTGGCCACCTCGAGACCCAAAGAGTTTGGCACTGCTCTGAGGCTGCCCATGCCCATGAAGACAGGCTGGCAACTGGTCCAGAAAGCAGGCCCTGCTGATGCCCCCACCTTAGGAGCCGGTGGAGGAGGAGCAGCGCTGAAGGAGCAGCGTGTGGCAGCTGTCGCACACACGTACTGGCTTGGGGTAGGAGGGCAGGGCCAGCTCATTACTGGAGCACGTGTTGCAGAAGATGTGGCCACAGTTTCGGCAGTGGTGCTAGAGGATGGAAAAGAACTCAGGCTCAGAACACGCTGAGCTGCCTGGGTCTGCACACCCGCTCGAGTTTGACCTTTAAAAGTTTAATGCTTTAAAATCCCTCCCTCATGTATCAGTGAGGCATGTACCAATTTGGAATGGGTTCTTGTAGACCTTGTTTCTACATTTATGTTCCTGTAAAATCCATGGAATTTTGGAGGGGTGAGTTAAAGTTCTTTTTCTTTGTGTTTTGTTGGACTTGACAGCTCTTACTGAGTTGGTAGTCCGTGCTACTTAGAAAGCCTGGGTTCATTCTCTGCAATCGCTACATTCCATGGTGGTGACCCAAGGTTTCTTTAGCCAGCCCCTCATGAGAAGGGTATCTTGCTTTTGTAAACAGGGCTGCAGTTTGAACCTTGGGCACATGGCAGACACCAAGACAAGAACCCTCTATACATCACTTGTGCCAACTGCCCCCCACTCCCCCAGTCAGGCTAGACAATGGACTTTGAACTGGGCCATTCAGTGTGGGGAACCTTAGTAAAGGCTCTATTTTGTGTGAGGTCTATATCCTGCCCCTGTCCTGCCCAACTGGTCAATAAAGGCCCTGTCAACCCTGGACCAAAGGCTGGGCCCAAGACCTTCTCTTCCGGAACCTGAAGGCAGGCTACACAGGCATTCACTGGGGGCCAGTGCCCTGGCCAGATTGCCAGTTACCTTTTGGTGCCACTTGGATGCCTGTCCTGAGACTTAAATTGCCCATGGGTCCCCCATAGATTCTGTTTTTGCCTAACTTAGATTTTGGTCCTATTGCTTCCAAAGAATTTTCAGTTGATATACACACTTAGACCATTTCTGCAAACAAGCAGCCCCAACTCCCAAATCATTGAGAGGACTGTGATGGAGACAAGCCCTGTAACTTACCGGCTGGGGTCCCTGAAAGGGGGCAGGCTGGAAGGTCGTCTGCATGGGCCAGCAGACCAGTGAGCATGAACACAATGCCACAATGCCCACAGGCCTTTTCCAGAACCAGAGGAAGGAGAGCCCAGGCAAGGCACGAACTCAGCCCCTGGGCGAGCAAGTGCAGGGCTACCCCACATACCTTTCTCCGGGAAATGGAAAACTCCTTTTCACACTGCTTACAGTGCGTGGCTTCATCGTCTTTCAGCCAAGTATGGCCCTGAGGAGGAAAGAACACCACAGAATCCCACTTTATGGCTTGGTTCCTGATGAACCTTTTAGCTGTGTTCATCCTTCAACCCAGCATCTGCTGTCCCTTCCTAATAGCACCTGGTCTGCTTTTGCGGGACTGCCTCTTCTCCACTAGAAGTGGCCTCACAGGACTGTCCCCCACCCTGACTACAGCTGGAGCTCATGTGCTGCAGCCTGCCCGCCCTCTGGCTTCCTGGTCTCCACAGGTTGCCCCCAGTCCTCAAGCCAGATTCTCCAGCCTTCCCTTAACCTGAGACTCACCCACCCGCTTTCAATAAATGCCCTGTGGCTGAGGTAACCAGAATCAGGATCTGGTTAACTCCAGCCCTGGCTGAGACATTATCCAAAGTGCCTCCTGAACTGGCAGGAGGAACAGGGGCCAACCCTGTCAGCCAGACTAGAAAATCTGTGACAACAGTCCCCACCGTGAGACAGAAGGCAACATGCTGTGGAGACAGGAAGCCCTTCTCCATACACACTGACCCCCAGTCCTCAGGGCATCGTGGGAGGCAGATGTCTCCATTCTGAGGAGCCAACTGAGGCTTAGAGAGATGCTTTTGGAGGTCTTTCTAAGGGAAAACTAGGATATGCGATTTATTCAGCCTCAGGGACTGAGGTGGTCAGGGGTCAAGGGCCCTGTGTACTTTCAGGGCTCCTTGGCTTTTGTTGGCCACCACTTTCCTGATGACAGATCTTATGATTGGGATCTGCAGCACCGCACCCAGGGCTTTCAACCTTGGGTTCACTAGTTCCACGCAGCTCTAGAGTCCCATTTTATGATTTTTATCCTCCCTCTGGCACTGTCAGCTGACGTTTTGTGCACACTTCTGTGCAGTGCAGGGGATACAAAGATAAACAGCTCACAGCAATGACATCCAAGGAGCTTTCGGTCTACAAGGGAGGATACAGTAAACTGATGTGAACTGCAAGTCCAGGCTGCTGTTAGTTACTGTGACAATTTGCTTCTGACCTGAGGTGCCCTGGGAGTCAGAGGCATTAGGATCTCTGCGCTAGCATACGCTGGAGGGTGCCTTGTGAAGAGGGTGTTTGTGCGCTGCTGCCACAGCAGAGCTGAAGCTGAAGGCTAGGAGCTCCTGCACCCTCCTCTCCACTCTCTCAGCCCCAGCTTGGTACTGCATGGGGTCACCTGGACCACATGTTCCTGCTCTCCTTAAGCTGTGTGTGCCACTCTGCCCTCCCCAAAATGGTCCAGAAACTTGGCCCAGCTCAGGGCTTAAGTGGTTCCCAGAACTGGCACAGGGCACTTTAGTGGGCCTCTGGCCCCTCACTTGGAGGGAAAGGTCTTACTCTCACTATTAAAAAATAAATACCTGGATCTTTTCATTTCCTTCATTAGGGTACCTATGATCTAGGCCTAATGTCAAACTACAGCTGACAGCAGAGAAACCAGAACCAGAGGACCTCGGTTCCAGCTTGGGCCCTGCCACTTGCAGCATCGTCATCTCAGCCAAGTTACATGGCTCTGAGCAGCATTTTCTTATCTGTAAATAAGTGACAAGAACCACCAATCAACCACACATTCTCACCTGATTTTTGTGAGAAAACCTAAGAGCATGCTAGGATATTAGCACAAGCTAATAGCTACGAGTAGTGATTCTTATGTTAATAACATTAATAATCCAGTACCTTCAGGGCCTTATTTACTTCTTTGATGTCTTCCATCTTCAGCTTTGACCTTAAAAAAAAAAGAGAGCGAGAAAGAAAGAGATTCACAGCCTCACTAGAGGGGCTTTCAAACTCGAAGTAAACCCACAAAACCTTTTTGGGTTTGTAAAGTCAACAAGACTTGTAAGAGAGGAGTGTGATAACACGAGTTCTTGTAAAATTGTTTCTCTCCACCTTTTTATAATCCCAGAGTCATCTCACTATTGGCTCCTGTCTGGCGCAGTCTGAGGCTGAGCCTGTGGACTGAATCTGGCCTAAGAACAAGCTGTTGAATTGGCAAGGATTTAAAAAGACTTTGAAATAGCTGCAAGCATTTAAAAATTGAGAATTATCTCATAAAAGCCCATGTGTCTGGCTTCTCTGGGCAACTATTCCTGAGTGTGACATGTGCTTTAAGTCGGGGCGGGGGAGGGGGGCTCCCCCATGGCAGGAACCTGAATCTGTAGGCCTCTCACCAGCCCCTTTCCTGCTGCCTGCCTGCTCTGTCTAGAAAGGCCAGGCTCAGGGGGCATGATTGTTTGTTCTTGTTCCATTCTTTTTAAAAATATTTATTTGGTTGCACCGGATCTTAGTTGCGGCATGTGGGCTCCTTTGTTGCAGCTCGTGGGGTCCTGAGTTGTGGCATGCGAACTCTTAGTTGTGGCATGCATACTGGATCTAGTTCCCTGACCAGGGATCGAACCCAGGCTCCCGGCATTGGGAATCCTAACAACTGCGCCACCAGGGAAGTCCCCTTGTTCCATTCTTGTTAGTGCAAGAATAATTCCTTAGTTCTCCACATAAAAGACAGGACTGAACATTGTCTAAACTGGAAGAATTAAACCAGATAAAACGAAACATATGTATTTGTCAAAGCCTTTTTTTAAAAGCTGAGATTAGCCTAAACTGTCACTGGATTAGTGCCTAATCTAAGTGCCGGAGAGGCAGGCCTCTGAGACACAGGCTAGACTTCTAGGGAAGGATTAGGAAACCAAACATCAAGGCCTTTAAAAGAAAAACCCCTGTGGCCTTCAGGAGTGCTTGGAGGTGCTCCTTCTGTCCCCTGACTGGCTGCAGAAATAGGCCAGTGGGCTGACAGGGCCAGAGGCTGTCTGGGATGGACAAGGTCAAGATGGCAGCCTCAACATATAATAACTTTCCTGGGAAATACAATTTGAAAAGAATCCAGATGTTTCCAAGATAAACTGGGCAGCTGTGCCTGTAGTTGGTGGAGGCATCTGAGAACAGGCTTCTCTGTCATCTGGTGTTGGCTTGCAAAAAGAAGGGAGGAGGGGAGAAAGCACTAGCCTTGCCGTGGTATGTATCCCTGACATGGCAACACCTACACAACCCGGCTGTGAAGGACATTCTGAAGCTGGGTCAGGCAGCAGTGCTGGGAGGCTGCCAAGTGCAGGGGTGCATTTTCAAGACCAGAGCCTGTCCGCTTTTCTGAGGCCTGTGGCCTACTAGGAGTGTGTCTCTAACTCTGTTTGCTGTCTGTCCAACATGAAGAGGACAGGCAGGAGAAAAAGTGGGGCTAGCCACCTGAGAAGGGGGGAGGGCACCCTGAGGACACCTCCCTCTCCATCTGTCTAAACACCACTGCAAATCCAAGAAGCCAGCACCACGCCAGCCTCCACATCTGGTTCTCATTAGTCTCAGGGACGCCCTCAGACCTGGCCTGTGCTCTGAGTGTGGGGTTGATACCTGGCCTTGCCCACTCTCCAGGAGCTCTCCCCACGGTGGGGGCAGCAGCACAGGGCACTCAGCCTGAGAGGTGGCAGGCAGCCCTCAGGGCACAAGGGACCAGCAGCCCTGGGCTGATCTAGAAAGATAGGGTGAGTGGGAGAGGATGGCGAATGGGCAACATCTTCACGTCAAACTATTGAAAAGACCACATTCCCATCAGAGTCATAACATTTTCCTTTCTTGTTTTTCTTCATACTTTTGTGGGCCAGCCCAGAGCACTGCTTGAAACCTTCCAACTTTCCAGACAGAAAAATCCTAAGGTTGTGCACATGTGTGGACTACTTTAGTGTCTAGTTTCTGGTTTATCCTCACGTTATTTCCTATCTCTGGTCCTTTTCTGGTCACAGTGTCTTCTGTACTGGGCCTGAGCCCGGGCTGTGCTGCCCACTGTGCCTGCATCAGGACTCAGGTGGGAGCAGTGAGTCAACCTGGGGTCTCTGTGTGAGTGATGGGGAAAGAGGAACTTTCGTTTCTCTGATGGACAGCTCTGCTGGGTTCCACACTGCCCCCATGTGGGCCAGACCCACCTGTGAGGTTAAGTGACAGACAGAGCTGGGAGGTAGAGACTGATTCCTGATGACTTTTTTGCTTAAGCAAGCCAGTGTGAGTTTGATATCTGTCACTGGCAACCAAGAGTCCTGACTCAAAGAGAAAAACCTACACACTGGGTTTAAAAATGCAATCATCACACAAACAGGCAAGTTCCACAATCTGCAGTGTGACCTATCAGACTGTCCAGAGCAACCTGGCAGGACTGGCACACCAGGGAGGACAGCTGTCAAGTCGAAGGGGAGACAGAACCAGCAGGGTCTGCACTCCTTCAGCATCACCATTGGAGACAGACAGACTCTGCTAGATGTGAGTATCCAGTCTCAAGAGAGGTTCAGTGGTCACCATACTTGCACTGTGGCAGGCTTACATTCTCAAGCCATAGTCCTCCCTCTGGAGCTAAACACACAACCCTCTCATCACCCATCTTGTTCCCTTGGGACACAGATGCTAAGTTTGTGAACATGAGGGTTCTAGTCACTAGCAAAGTATATTCTTGATGAATTAATTAACCCAAACCAGTGCTGTGTCCCTGGCGCCTCACTTCCTGGGTTTAGTGTGTGTGTGGGGGCGTCACCCTTGAATAGCTGGCAGGCCTCCCCGACTGGCCTTCCCTCCTCTGACAAGAGGACACAGGTTTGGGGCTTGAGTGATGCAGTGGGTAGGCTGGTGTGACTCTCCAGGGGGAGGGAGGCCTAGTGGCCCTAATGGAGGCGGCAGACAAGGGGAGTGGGGTTCTTACTGGCTGAGGTGCAGACCCATTTCCTGGAGGGCTTGTTCCTGCTCGTCACAAACCTTCTGTAACTCTGTCTTCTCATCCTGGAGCTCCCGCAGCTCCTAAAGTGAACAAACCAGGTGCTTGACACAGACTTGAAAGTCTTTTTTTTTTTTAAGGTTTAGTAATCATAGTGACAAGCAGGTTGGAATGTTTTTCTTTTTTTTTTTTCTGTTGTGTTTTTTCTTTTTTGGCCACTCTGCGAGGCATGCAGGATCTTCATTCCCTGACCAGGGATCGAACCTGTGTCCCCTGCAGTGGAAGCCCCAAGTCTTAATCACTAGACTGCTAGGGAAGTCCCTGGAATGTTTTTCAAGAGCAAGAAACAGTTTTGTTGTATTAACCTTCTTCAAGACAGGGTTATTTCATAGGTTCCCTCATGTTTCACCAGAATGGGCAACTGGAAGGGTAAGCACTTCAGGAGTGGCTCTGCAGTGCAAACAGTGACGTGGGGCGAGAAACGTTCAAAACAGACCCTCACAGTGCAAAAAAGGCTTTGCCTATCTGAGTTTCTATGAAAAGACAGATTTGTATCAGGGCAAGCTAGTTTAGGAATAAACTGTTTTTCAGAAAGGGCTGGTCAAAATTTCCAGAGAATGAATGAGCAAGGCTGATGAAGGCCAAGATCTGGGATCTCTTTCATGGCCCCGAGAGTGGCAAGCCCTTCTGGAGGCCCCGAGCCATGGAGTGAAGCTCGCTGGGGATGATGCTGATGACTTTGTAATCTGGGGCCAGCACACCTTGAGGACAAAGGCTGGCAAGGGCAGAGACAAAGACCCAGAAAAGTAACTTGGGTTTTCAGGGCTGGCCCCGGGACAGCAGCGGGGCTTGGGCCTGAGTGGTGGCAGTTCCCCCTTAGCCCGCTCCTGGGCCCTGTGCTCCAGAGCCTATTAACACAGGCTCACAGGGGCATGCTGAGGCTTCCCAGCAATGTTAGACACATTGTTTTGTTTCTTTTGCAGGGGTGTGTGTAATTCAAATCTTAGATCAAAGTATTTTGAAGGGGGCATGTTCCATCATGCGGCAAAACTTTCTAGAAGTCCTCTCTCCTCCACCTCTGAGCCGGAGTGGCTCTTGAGGAAGCAATCCCCACACTGGGCCTAGCAGGCTCTCTCATGAGGGCCTCTAGGTACTTTCCAATGGAAATCAAAGGGCTTTTCTCTCAAATTGCAGCAGTACCCATTACCATGCTCAACGAGACCAAATCTAGGTCTGGGAACTGCCCCCGCTGCAGGGATCCTCCTCCAGGGAAGGTGTGGTGCAGGAAGGCTGACTGAGGCCTCTGCTCAAGCCCTCCTTCCTCTGCTATCACACCTCAGCCACACAGCCCTTCTCTCTGCTCCTTTGCTGCGACAGACCCTCACACTTCCTGGTGGCTCTACATGGCTGGCCCTTGTTCAGCATTCAATTGTCTGCTTAACTGTCACTCTCTTCCCAGGCCACCCGCCATGCCAGTGTGGGGACATTTTACTGTTTTACTCTCTTCACTGTTCTCATTATCGAGTCTCTCTGGTTTGCTCACTGGATTATGATGTGTCTTTGCCTCTTCCTCCTAGAGCAGATGTGGGAACAGTGTCCCAGGCCCGTCCCAGGCCTGGAGCTGGCTGGCGCACAGCGGGGACTGACCCTGCAGCTGCGGATTCACGAGTCATGCATGTGGCTCACTTGCCCACTGGGAGGCTCTTGAGCAGGAGTTTTTGCAGATGCTAGAAGCTCTTTTTCTCCCCAAGACAGTCTGCCTTACCTTTTTTAATCCTTCTACTTGCTGTAGCTCTGCTCGGAGTAGAGAGGAAGTGTCTTTCTCATGCTGTAATTCTCGCTGAAGAGCCTGTCTTTGCTCTTTTTCTGATTTCAACTCTTTCTCTAGACTTGAGCTGTTTTCGCAAAATGAACTTGAGTTAGTCTCAATGAGAGATTTTCATGGAGGTCCACAATCCACAACCCAGGTCACCACTCAAGAAACGGGGGATTCACAGGAATCTGAACTGCCACGTGAGCATCTAGACCTTTCAACAAGCATGGAAATAAGGTTCCCTCTCCCGCAGGGCCATCTGCACCTCCATAGGAAAGACCAGGAACATGTCATGGAAAGCAGGCACAGGCACACACTTGACAGTTATGCGAATGGAGAGGGAGGAAAAGAGCTCTAACACTTGGGGTCACACACACAGAACCCTCTACTGAGATGGACAGCTGAGGAAAAGAGACGTTTATTCTGCAACATTTATCTTGCTTTTTCCAACCCAGAGCCAGCTGACAATGGAGGATATTGGGGGGTTGGGGGCAAATAGAAAGCTACAGAGGGGTAGGAAGTGAACCGCAGCTAAATCCTGATGCCCTTCTCACCAGCTGAGTAGCCCTGGGGACTATACTGAACCCCCTGCAATCGTTTTTCTCATTCGTGAAACAGGGAATAGACGTCTCTTTTCTCATCTGAATCCTAGCTTTGCAGGGGCCACCTCTGAAGTGGACACTGGGACACTGCCCCAATTGGGAGATGGCCTTCCCAGTCCTTCCTGCACCACTCAGCCACCTGCTGCCGCCAGGGCTCCTACCACTGCTCGAGCAGCTGGGAGAGCTGTTGTTGCAGAGCGCTGCTCCTCCCGCCAAGCTCCTGCTGCAGCTTGTGGCTCCGCTCCTCGGCCCCCTGCCTTGCCCTCTCTGAGTGCTGTAACCTAGACCAAATGAACCAAATCTTTGTAAGGAAAGGATCATTCCTCACATTTACCATATAATTTTTGCATATTCTTGTTGGCTTTCTTTTACATTTAAAAATTAATATATGGTAAAATTGACTCCTTTTTGTGAATAGTTCCTGGAGTTTTAGCACAGGCATAAGTTCATGTAACCATTACTATAATCCATTCTACCAGGTGATACAGAATAGTTCCATCACCCCACAAAACACCTTGGCACTGCCCCTCTGAGTCACACCTTCTCTCCACCCCTAATGTCATATACATGAAATTATACTTCATATAACCTTTTGAGACTGGCTTCTTTTAGCATGTCTTTGCGATCAATCCAAGTTTTTGTGTGTATCAGTGGTCATTCCTTTTTATGGCTGAGTAGAATTTCATTGCATAGATGTACCAGTTTATCCATTCATTTGATGAAAGATATCTGAGCTGCTTTTAGTTTTTGGCAATTATGAACAGAGCTGCTATAAGCATCTGTGTACAGGTTTTTGGGTGAACATGAGTTTTCATTTCTTTTGGGCAAACAGCCAGGAGTGGGATTATTGGGTCATATGGTAAGAGTATGTTTGGCTTTTTAAGAAACTGTTTTCCAAAGTGGTTGTACCATTCTGCATTCCCACTGGTAATGTATGACTGTTCCAGTTGCTTTGTAGCCTCTCCAGCACCTGGTACTGTCATTATAAAAATATGTAGCTGTTCTAATAGGTATGCAGTGGCATCTCATTGATTTTAACATGCACTTCCCTAATGGCTACTGATGCTGAACATCTTTTTTTTTTTTTTAACTCAAGTATTGTTGATTTACAATATTGTATTAGTTTCAGGTGTACAGTAATTTGGTTATACAATACATATATATATATATATATATATATATATATATAT
Organism: Phocoena sinus; assembly: GCF_008692025.1. Taxonomy (NCBI): domain Eukaryota; kingdom Metazoa; phylum Chordata; class Mammalia; order Artiodactyla; family Phocoenidae; genus Phocoena; species Phocoena sinus. The sequence continues at coordinate 17,294,711 of NC_045765.1, read as the reverse complement.
ATATACAGCTATACTTTTTTTTCCAATTCTTTTCCATCATAGGTTATTACAAGATATTGAATATAGTTCCCTGTGCTACACAGTAAATCTCTGTTGTTTATCTAGTTTATATATGGTGGTGTATATCTGTTAATCCCATACTCCCAATTTATCCCTCCTCCCCTTCCCCTTTCGTAACCATAAGTTTGTTTTCTAAGTCTGTGAGTCTCTTTCTGTGCTGTAAATAAGTTCATTTGTATCATTTTTAGATTCCACATGTAAGTGATATCATGTATTTGTCTTTCTCTGCCTGACTCACTTACACTTGGTATGATAATCTCTAGGTTCATCCATGTTGCTGCAAGTGGCATTATTTCATTCTTTTTTATTGCTGAGTAATATTCCATTGTGTGTGTGTGTGTGTGAGTGTGTGTGTGTGTGTGTGTATATATATATGTATATATATATATTTATCTCACATCTTCTTTATCCATTCATTTACTGATGGACATTTAGGTTGCTTCCATGTCTCGGCTACTGTAAATAGTAGTATTGCTATCAACATTGGGGTGCACATATCTTTCGAAATTAGAGCTTTCATCTTTTCTGGATATATGCCCAGAAGTGGGACTGCTGGATCATATGGCAACTCTATTTTTAGTTTTTTAAGGAACTATTGTTTTCCATAGTGGAAAACAATATTGTTTTCCATAGTGGCTGCACCAATTTATATTCCCACCAACAGTGTACGAGGGTTCCCTTTTCCTCACACCCGCTCCTGCATTTATTTGTAGACTTTTGATGATGGCCATTCTGACAGGTGTGAGGTAATACTTCATTGTAGTTTCAGTTTGCATTTCTCTAATAACTAGCCATGTGGAGCATCTTTACATGTACCTATTGTCCTACTGTATGTCTTCTTTGGAGACATGCTTACTTAGGTGTTCTGCCCATTTTTTGTATTGTATTGTATTGTATTGTACTGTATTTATTTATTTATTTACGGCTGTGTTGGGTACTTGTAGCTCCACACGGGCTTTCTCTAGTTGCGGTGAGTGGGGGCTACTCTTTGTTGTGGTGTGCGGGCTTCTCATCATGGTGGCTTCTCTTGTTGCGGAGCATGGGCTCTAGGTGCGTGGGCTTCAGTAGTTGTGATACACGGGCTCAGCAGTTGTGGCTCCCAGGCTCTAGAGCGCAGGCTCAGCAGTTGTGGTGCACAGGCTTAGTTGCTCTGCAGCATGTGGGATCTTCCCGGACCAGGGATCGAACCCCTGTCCCTTGTATTGGCAGGCAGATTCTTAACCACTATGCTACCACGGAAGTCCCTTCTGCCCATTTTTTGATTGTGTTGTTTCTCTGTTATTGAGTCATTTGAGGTGTTTGTATGTTTTGGAAATTAAGCCCTTGTCAGTTGCATCATTTTGCAAATATTTTCTCCCAGTCCGTAGGTTGTCTTTTCATTTTGTTTATGGTTTCCTTTGCTGTGCAAAAGTTTGTAAGTTTGATTAGGTCCCATTTGTTTATTTTTGCTTTTATTTCTTTTGCCTTGGGAGACTGACCTAAGAAACCATTGCTACAATTTATGTCAGAGAATGTTTTGCCTATGTTCTCTTCTAAGAGTTTTATGGTGTCACGTCTTATATTTAAGTCTTTAAGCCATTTTGAGTTATTTCTGTGTATGATGTGAGGGAGTGTTCTAACTTCAATGATTTACATGAGGCTGTCCAGCTTTCCCAATACCACTTGCTGAAGAGACTGTGTTTTCTCCATTGTATATCCTTCCCTCCTCTGTCAAAGATAAATTGATGTAGGTGTGTGGATTTATTTCTGGGCTCTCTATTCCAATGATCCATATGTCTGTTTTTGTGCTAATATCATGCTGTTTTGACTACTATAGCTTTGTAGTATCGTTTGAAGTCTGGAAGGGTTATGCCTCCAGCTTTGTTCTTTTTCCTCAGGATTGCTTTGGCAATTCAGGGTCTTTTGTGGTTCCACATAAATTTTAGGATTATATGTTGTAGTTTTGTGAAAAATGTCATGGCTAATTTGTAGATTGCTTTGGGTAGTACGGTTATTTTAACTACATTAATTCTTCCAACCCTAGAGCATGGGATATCTTTAAATTTCTTTGAATCATCTTCAATTTTCAATTTCTTTTATCAATGTTTTGTAGTTCTCTGCGTATGTCTTTCATCTCCTTGGTTAGGTTTATTCCTAGGTATTTTTTTTTTTGATGCAGTTTTCAACAGCATTTTTTTTTTTTTTTTAACTTTCTCTTTCTGACATTTCATTGTTAGGGTAAAGAAATACAACAGATTTCTGTATATTAATCTTGTATCCTGCTACCCTGACAATCTTTTCATGTGCTTATTTGCCATCCATATGTCCTGTTTGGTGAAGGGTCTGTTTAAGTCTTTTGTCCATTTAAAAATTTTATTTATTTATTTATTTAAGGCTGCACTGAATTTTAGTGTGGCACACAGCATCTTTTAGCTGCGGAATGCAGGCTCATAGTTGTGGCATGCAGGCTTCTTAGTTGTGGCATGCGTGTGGGATCTAGTTGCCCAATCGATCCCTGGATCCCCAGTTCAATCCCTGGATTGAAACCAGGCCCCCTGCATTGGGAGCATGGAGTCTCACCCACTGGACCACCAGGGAAGTCCTTTGTCCATTTTAGATTGGATTGTTCGTGGAGTTCTGAGAGTTCTTTATATATTTTGGATATAAGTCCTTTGTCAGATATATGATTTTCAAATTTTCTCCAAATCTATAACTTGTCTTTTTATTCTCTTAAGTGTGTCTTCCACAGAACAAAGTTTTAAATTTTGATAAAGTCCAATTTATCAAGTTTTCTCTTATGGATCATGTTTTTATGTCATGTCTAAGAGCCCTCTGTCTAACCCAAGGCCACAAAGATTTTCTCCTATTTTTTCTTCTAAAAGTTTACAGTTTTAAGTTTTACATGTAGATTTATGATCCATTTTGAGTTAACTTTTGTTTAAAGGTGTGAGGTATAAATTGAGGTTCATTTTTTGGTGTATGGATATCCAATTGTTCCAATATCATTCACTGAAAAGATTATCCTTTCTCCATTGAACTACCTTTGCACCTTTGTAAAAAAATCAGCCACCTGTATTTGTGCGAGTCTATTTTTTTTTTTTTTTGCGGTACGCAGGCCTCTCACTGTTGTGGCCTCTCCCATTGCAGAGCACAGGCTTCGGACGTGCAGGCTCAGCAGCCATGGCCCACGGGCCCAGCCGCTCCATGGCATGTGGGATCCTCCCGGACTGGGGCAAGAACCCGTGTCCCCTGCATCGGCAGGCAGACTCTCAACCACTGCGCCACCAGGGAAGCCCTATGCGAGTCTATTTTTTGACCCTATTCTGATCCCCTACTGACCTGACATTTACTTATTTATTTAAAAAATTTTTATTTTTTGGTGCAGCATGCGGGATCTTACTTCCTCAACCAGGGATTGAACCTGTGCCCACTGCAGTGGAAGCACAGAGTCTTAACCACTGGACCACCAGCGAAGTCTCTGACCTGATATTTGTTTATTTATTTATTTTTTAAAATTTATTTATTTATTTATTCTTTTGGCTGCGTTTGGTCTTCATTGCTGTGCGCAGGCTTTCTCTAGTTGTGGCGAGCAGGGGCTACTCTCTGTTGCAGTGAGCGGGCTTCTCATTATTGTGGCTACTCATGTTGTGGAGCACAGGCTCTATAGGCACGCAGGCTCAGTAGTTGTGTCTCGTGGGCTCTAGAGCGCAGGCTCAGTAGTTGTGGCACATGGGCTTAGTTGCTCCACGGTATGTGGGATCTTCCTGGGCCAGTGCTCGAACCTGTGTCCCCTGCATTGGCAGGCGGATTCTTAACCACTGCGCCACCAGGGAAGTCCTAACCTGATATTTAAATCTGAGCTCACTGGATAGTTCTAACCCCCTGAGAGGACAATGTGATGTAGCCCTAAGGTTGATTAAATGAATACATGCTTAGGCAAAGCTGGGGAATCCAGTCCCCTTGCTGGGGACCTGAAGGACAGTCATCCTAACTTGTCTGTACTTTTGAGAGACTCTGAGTAAGTCCCCAGGCCCAAATAATGCCCAGCACCTTCTAGGGAATATCTGCCGGGGGAAGTGTTTACCTTTCTTCCATTTGTTTCATGCTGGACATAACTTGATTGGTTTTTTCTTCAAAAGATGTGATGGCTTCATTCTTCTGTTGTAAACTGCTCTCCGCATTCTATAAAAGCAAAGAAAGAGGGTTATTTTCTGCTTCTCCCTCACCCCCCTGCCTGCTCTGGATTACAAGTGGGTTCAACTATTCTTGTACTTTTTTTTATAACACTTTCAAGAGCGTTTCATTAATTGCTGCTCTTCCCCAAAGCCCTGGAAGACAAACTAGGCCAAGGCTCCCATGTCCTCAACATAAAGAAAGGCAGAGGGGGAATTTCCTGGAGTTCCAGTGGTTAGAACTTGGTGTTTTCACTGCTGTGGTGCAGGTTCAATCCCTGGTTGGGGAATTAAGATTCTGCAAGCCAGCCGGCCAAAAAAAGAATAAAAGAAAAAAAAAAAAGGCAGAGAGGGAGATACTGAAGCCCTCTGTTTGAATAGTCCATGCCCCTTTTTGAAAAGGAATTTCAGAGTCGGATTTGACTCAATGTTACCGAGTCTTCTCATGTGTCAGGCACATCCATGAGTTCACCTGACTCTTGCAGAGTTCTCATGGTGGGCATTGTTAGCCCCCACTTCTCTGAGCAAGAGAGGGAGGCTCAGAAATAGAAAGCACCTGGGAAAAGGTCTGAGCACAAATATGGTGCATCTGGGTTCTTACTCACAACCATGTGACTTTCTGAGTCCAGGCTTTTAACCATGGCAGATGCTGAGTGACTAGGAGGCAGCAAAAGAGCAACATGTTTCTGTGTGCCTACAAGAGACACTCTTAAAATACAAGGATACAGAAAGGCTGAAGACAGAAAGAAGTCCTGATAAATTCTTAAGAATATATAGACTGTAGTGTCTGGCTTTAAAGTAATAAAACTAGACATAAGGAACAAAAGAATAGCTAAACATCTCATATCTGGAAATGGAATAGCATATTACTAAAAACTATTGAGGTAAAAAAAAAAGAAAAAAAAAACCAGAAGAGAGATTATGAAATACTTAGAGCTGAAAGACAATGAAAACACTCTGCAATATTTTACTATATTGAAGATGCACCCTAATTTTATATACCACTATGAAGGAAAAAACTGCTACTTGAAACATGTCATGCCATTGACCATAAGATGCATCTTGATTTCAGAGATGACAAATGTGAAAAACATGCTTTTTAGGTGAAATACTTCCATCAAAAATTGAGGGCCATAGCTAAAGCAGTACTTGTGGGTAATTTTTAACTTTAAATAAAATGTTTAATGAAATTAAAAAAGATAAAACAGATGAGCTAAGCATGCATTTCAGAAGTTGAAAATGAGCCACAGAGCAAACCCAAAGAAATAAGAAAGAAAATAATAAAAGTGAGGGTAGAAATCAATGAAAAAGAAATAACAATACACAATAAAGAATATTAGAAAAAAAGCTGGTTCTCTGAAAAGATTATGAGGACAGACACACCTCTGGCAAGACCGGATAAGGAAGAAAGACAAAAAATGCAAAAAGAAAATGCTGAATAAAAGAGATTTAAAAATTCTGCAAAAGAATGTTATAAACAAAAACATTTGAAAACCTAAACAAAATAAGATACATTTTGGAAAAAAATATACCAAAATTGGTCTGAGAAGAAATGGAAAATATGAATAAGCCAGTAAACATTCAATAAATAGAAATGGTGGTCATAGTCTCCCTGCCCAAAAAAAGCCCAGCCCAGATGAATCCTACAACATGGGTGGGTTCTCAAAACTTTTGGAGAATAGACACTTTCTATCTTATAAGCGTTATTTCAGAGAAAGAGAACAGGAAACCTTATTTTATAGTACCAGTCCAACCATGATTCTGAAGCCAAATAAGGCTAGTAAAAGGAAAGAAAGAGGTCTGTCTCGTATATAAACACACAGATTATATATAACATATTGGCTAACTGAGTCAAGAGTATATTTAAATATATCACAATCAAGCAGGAATCCAGGAACATAAATGTATAAATTGCCACATAAATAAGGGAGAAAAAGAACAGGACTATCACAACAGATAAAATGCAAAAAAGCCCAAAACATTTAATAAGGTTCAATATTTATTTATGAGGAAAACTCTGAGCAAACAAGAAATAGAAAAGAACTTCCTTAACTAAGTAAAGTTTATATATCAACCATCTAGTAAGCATTATTCTTGATGGAGAAATTTTTACATGCATTACTTTTAAGATCAGGACCACAAATCTGCTTACTATTCCAACTACTGTTTAATGTAGTCATGGAGGTCCTGGCCAATGCTAAAAGAAACAAAAAAGAATGAGGAGTACAAAGCCTGAGAGTGAAGAAATTAAACTGTCTTTATTTGCCTATGATATGATCAATTACATCTAAAACCAACAGGATTAATAGACAAACTATTAGAACTAGGTGGTGAGCAAGGCTGTCAAACACAAGATCAACCTATAAAGCACAAAAGCACTTCTCTACATCAGCAAGACCTCACTAGGGGATGCAGCCAAAATAAGGCACCCAGCACACTAGCAACAAGAACTAGACAGAATTGAGGCGTTCACCTAGAGAAAATGCAACTCTTACGGAAGAAAAAGGACAAAAAGAGAGTAAACTATAAATTCAATGCAATTCCCATGTAAGAAATTCAGCTGAATTTTTTAAAAAGGAAATTTATACCTTATTCTAAAATTTTTATCAAGAATCAGACTATACTACAAAGCTACAGTAACCAAAACAGCATGATACTGGCACAGAAACAGCACATAGATCAATGGAATAGGATAGAAAGCCCAGAAATAAACCCAAGCACTTATGGTCAATTAATCTACAGCAAAGGAGGCAAGAATATACAATGGAGAAAAGACAGTCTCTTCAGTAAGTGGTGCTGTGAAAAGTGTACAGCTACATGTAAAAGAATGAAATTAGAACATTTTCTAACACCATATACAAAAATAAACTTGAAATGGATTAAAGACCTAAATGTAATACTGGATACTATAAGACTCCTAGAGGAAAACATAGGCAGAGCACTCTTTGACATAAATCAGAGAAATATTTTTTTGGATCTGTCTCCTAGAGTAATGGAAACAAAAGCAAAAATAAACAAATGGGACCTAATTAAACTTATAAGCTTTTGCACAGCAAAGGAAACCATAAACAAAATGAAAAGACAACCTATGGAATGGGAGAAAACATCTGCAAATGATGTGACTGACAAGGGATTAATTTTGAAAATATACAAACAGCTTATACAGCTCTACTGAAAAAAACCCAAACAACCCAATCAAAAAATGGGCAGAAGACCCACATCAACATTTCTCCAAAGAAAACATACAGATGGCCAATAGGCACGTGAAAAGATGCTCAACTTCCCTAATTATTAGAGAAATGCAAATAAAAACTACAATGAAGTATCACCTCACACCAGTCAGAATGGTAATCATCAAAAAGTCTGCAAATAATAAATCCTACACTGTTGGTGGGAATGTAAATTGGTGCAGCCACTGTGGAAGACAGTATGGAGGTTCCTTAAAAAACTAAAAATGGAATTACCATATGATCCAGCAGTCCCACTCCTGGGCATATATCCGGAAAAGACGAAAGCTCTAATTCAAAAAGATACGTGCACCTCAATGTTCACAGCAATACTATTCACAATAACCGAGACATGGAAGCAACCTAAATGTCCATCAACAGATGAATGGATAGGGGCTTCCCTGGTGGCACAGTGGTTAAGAATCCGTCTGCCAATGCAGGGGACATGGGTTTGAGCCCTGGTCCGGGAAGATCCCACATGCTGCGGAGCAACTAAGCCCATTCGCCGCAACTACTGAGCCTGCGCTCTAGAGCTCGCGTGCCACAACTACTGAGCCCGCGTGCCACAACTATTGAAGCCCACGTGCCTACAGCCCATGCTCTGCAACAAGAGAAGCCACTGCAATGGGAAGCCCATGCACCACAACAAAGAGTAGCCCCCACTCGCCGCAACCAGAGAAAGCCCATGCACAGCAACAAAGACCCAACGTGGCCAAAAATAAAAAAAAGTAAATAAATTTATATAAAAAAATAGATGAAGGATAAAGAAGATATGGTATTATATACATTGGAATATTATTCAGCCATAAGAAAGAAGGAAATAATGCCATGTGCAGCAATATGGATGGACCTAGAGATTATCATACTAAAGTGAAGTCAGACAGACAAAGACAAATATCATATATCACACATAGAATCTAAAAGAATGATACAAATGAACTTATTTACAACACAGAAACAGACTCACAGACTTAGAAAAGAAACTTATGGTTACCAAAGGGGAAAGGGGTGAGGAGGGATAAATTAGAAATCTGGGATTAACAGATACACACCACTATATATAAAATAGATAAATAAGGACCTACTGTATAGCATAGGGAACTATATTCAGTATTTTGTAATAACCTATAATAGAAAAGAATCTGAAAAAGAATCACTTTGCTTTACACCTGAAACTAACACAATACTGTGAATTAATTATACTTCAATTAAAAAAAAAGAAAAAAAGGATAAACATTTACAAATAGATAAGTCAATCAAAAAAAGAAGAGGGGGAAAAAACGGGGAAAGGTAGGCAGGCTTGACCTACGTTATGGGTTGAGTGTGTCCATCCCAAATCCATTATGTTGAAGTCCTAACCCCCAGTACCACCCAGGATCTTATTAGGAAAACGGGTCACTCACTGCAGACATAATTAGTTAAGATGAGGTCACACTGGAGTAGGGTGGGCTCCTAATCCAATATGACTGGTGTCCTTTTACAAAGGGGAAATGTGGGCACAGGCATGCACACACAGGGAGAAAGCTGTGTGAAGATGAGGGCAGAGATGGAGGTGATAACTTCTCCAAGTGAAGGAAACCCAAATATTGCCAGCAACCACCAGAATCTAGGAGACGGATGGGACTGACTTCCTCACAGCCCTCAGAGGAAACCATTCCTGCCAACACTTTACTCTGAAACTTCTGGCCTCCAGTACTGTGAGACGGCAAATTTTTGTAAAGCCACTCAGTTTGTGGTACTTTTAAGCAGCTTACTATATGGAGAAAAAGAAAACTGGATCCCTAGGTAAGGCCATACACAAAGGTTAACTCTAGATACATTAAAAACCTAAATGTGAAAGGTTTAGACAACTAGCGTGGAATATCTTTGACACCTAGACGTGAGAAAGAGTTCTAAAACAAAACCCCCAAACTTCAAACCATATGTGAAAAATCAACACATTAGACTACATCAAAAATAGGGACTTAAGGACAGTAGATGACACTAGGAGAAGGTATTTACAATCTGTAAACCAGTAAAGGACTAAAATTTAGACCATACATGGAATTACTACTAATCAACAAGGAAACCCAAAAGAAAAAAGGACAAAAAATATGAATAGGCAAGCCACAAAGAAGCATAAATGGCAACCAACATGAAGGGATGCTCAAGCTCACTAGACTGAGAAATGAATATTAAGTCAACTGTACCCTCGCAATACAGGCACCACAGGACACAGCTGGAGGGAGCGTGTGTTGGTGCAGCCCTTCTAGAAAGCAGTGTGGCTGGGCTTATGCAAACCAAGGACACAAAGGAGGAAAGGAAGTGTCTGGCTGGGAGGACACTACAATTATGTCTGCCAGAGAGATTTCAGAGCGAGATGGGTACACTAGCTGCCAAGGTGTTGCTTGTGCTAGCGCAGTGGAGGAAAACCATTTGTCCGTCACCAGGGGAATGGGCAAGAAAACACAGTGGGTACAAACGCTGGGAAGCTAAACTGCACTAAGAAGCCAACAGCAGATATACATGAGGATGAATGTAGCACTGAGGGAGAAAAAGTAAGGAATAGAATGTGATCCACAGCACGATACCACTTATGTAAATTAAAATTCATGTCCTCAAAATGATACATGTTTTAGAATGACAAATATAAATAAAAAGATAAACACTTAAGAATGCTGGCCTAGAGGAAAGAGGATGGGAGTAGGGGTGGGGGATAAAAGGAAATAAGAAAACAGGAAGGGTGTCTTATTATAGTGCCCCAAACAGAGGGATATGACTGACTCAACCTTCTGCATCTGAAGCCCAGAGGGAGAAAAGGGTATGAAGCCAGAATTCCAGCAGCACCAGAGACGGACTTGGGGGTGGTGCTTCCCCAGGGAACCCAATGTATGCTGTGATGACTCAGCAGCCAGGGGTTTGGTGCTGCCAAAGCAGATGTTGTGACCCTTGTTAGTTATGGCAAACATTTAGTCAAACTGTCGCTTGCCCAAACTTGGAAGATGGAATCCACGCAACTGTGTCGGGCTCCAGAATGCTAGGATGTGCAGTGGGGCTTGCCATGTGAACAGGTGCTATAAGCAAGGGGTTTGCAGGGAGAGATGGACAGGGATACAGAGGCCAAAGGTTAGAAAAGTCAACTGCTTCTGGACTCAGAAGGAAGAGAGAGGACTGAAGAGTGAGCCATATGGCCCTGTGACATCCTGCAGCGAAGATCAGAGTAGGCTGCTTTCCTCATGCCTCAAGCTGTTGTTCCAGATGACTGGTCACTGACATGAGAAAGACTGACAGAGCAAAGAAACGGAGCAGGTGTGGGAACTGTGTTTACTCATAACAAACTACGGTCACTGACACACGGATCAAGTGGATGCAAGCAGACCAGAGGCTGTGACAGAGGGAACCGGATTGTCCAAGAAACCACCAGTCTGGTCTGAAAAATATCTGACTGTTGGATCCCTTATACAACCTCCAGGCCAGTAGACTGACCCTGGCAAGAAGCTGGCCGTCAAAGCTGTGTAGCCCACTGCACGGGAGCCCACTTCCCATCAGCCATTGAAGATGGTGGTCTCAGGGGCACGGAGGTCACCAGACATGCTCTCTAGAAGGCAGAAGCGGTAGCCAGACATGCTAAGAAATGGAGTCCTCAGTACCCCAGGCAGCCTTCACGGTTCCTGCCCAGAGGACAAAATGACCACCGAGGGCCAGGGACTGCCAGGTGTGTCCCTTGTTTCCTGTTTCCCAGTAGGCATTTCATCATGGTTATCCTGTTTCTGCTCTACCAGTTCATCCTGGGCAGGACAGGCTAACGTGACTGACAGATAGTCTTCTAGTTGGAACACAGGCCCTATGGGCTTGAGGGAGAGTGCTGCCCATCACCCAGGGTTGTGGACTCTGAGGAAGCAGGGCTTGCCAGTAGCTCAGTGGGGTCGACTGTTGTAGTGACAACTACATCTACCCACACCTACTTTCCCCTTCACCTGGCCTGCAGCCCAGAAACAACAGCCCCAGGCTTCCCTTGCAGCCAAGCCTGGCCATGCTGACTAGCCCTTTCCTATGTGATCGGAAGAAATGGTGGGTACAACTGCTGTCTCACTGTTTGAGAACAAATCCCTGGCTCTGGACTTTTGCTCTTCTCCCCACTTCTGCTGGCAAGAATGGTGACAACTCAAGTGGCCTTGAGAGCTGGAGCTGCCATTAGTCTGAATCCCTGAATGACCGTGGGGAGCAAAACTGCTGGTCTGCAATGCTTTAAGCTATTACAGTAGTTTAGTTTCCCCTAACATGTATTAACAGTATGTCTATATGCCGACCAAAACCAGAAGGAAACATGAAAAAATTAAAATAGATAATTTGTTGGGGGCTTCCCTGGTGGCACAGTGGTTGAGAGTCCGCCTGCTGATGCAGGGGACACGGGTTTGTGCCCCGGTCCGGGAAGATCCCACATGCCGTGGAGCAGCTGGGCCCGTGAGCCATGGCTGCTGAGCCTGCGCGTCCGGAGCCTGTGCTCCGCAACGGGAGAGGGCACAACAGTGAGAAGCCCGCATACAGCAAAAACAAACAAACAAATCTCATTGATAATTTGTTGGGAGGGTAAAACTTTTTCTTCCTTTTCTCTTTTTGCTTCAATTTTCATTGTTGCAATTACAAAAATATTAATTACGTAATAATTTTTAAAGAGACAGACAAAATAGCACAGTTTATTTGTACCGTCTGCTCTCACATTATCTTTGACATAGATGTTACTACTAGTAAGACTGAAACCACTCTATGGAAAAGGAAGTGGGACTGTTTCGGCAATAAAATAGGAAAGAGAACTTCAAAAAAGGAAAAGCTTCGAGGACACAGAATGGTACCCTTCTGGGTAGCTTCTGGGCAAGAAAGTGTTGCAGTGTTTAGATGCTGTCTTTCAAACTCTGGTGTGACCAGTTCTTTCTGGGCTAGCTCCCCTTGACCACTCTGAAATGACGAGGGAGGTGATCTTGGAGACTCAGCAAGATTAACTAATTGCCAAAGCTTTAAAAGGCAATACTAACTAATATCCTTAATCCACTTCTCCATTTCTTGGGGCAAACAATTAGTACCTGAAGTAGACAGAAACAGACAGCAGGGGGACAGTGAACGTATGACAGGCAAAGTTCAGATTTAGATTCAAGAGACACAGTTCAGTTTTCAGCTCTATTTATTAGCTGTGCCACCAGGGACATGTGACTTAGCCATTTGATTTTACCTTGTCACTTACATTTCCCCCCATTTTATAAACTTTTGTCAGGGACTGCCGGGAGACTCAAATAAAATAAATGCAATAACATGTAAGATGGCCTAGGACCAGGTCTGCAAATACGAGGCCCTCACAGATGTGTCTATTCTCTCCTTCTGCGGAAAGAATGACCCAAGACTGGAAAGGCAGCACGTGACAAGCTCTACCACTGTAGACAAGCAGCAGGAAACAGGGTTGTGATGTGGACATAAAGCCAAGTCCCACCTGAACTTTGTGAAACATCTGTAAGTTAATTGCTTTGACTTCCTCCAGCTGCTGGCGCAGGGCAACCAGAGTGTCCTGCTTCTCGTGAGTGTCCTTTTCTAGTAACTTCATTGCGATTTCCATTTCGGTTTTCATTCCAATTTGTAGCTCCAGTTCTTTTTCTAGTTCCTTAAAAGGATATTAATAAGGAAAGTATTATTAAAGCACATCACAGAAATGAACTTAACTGATGTTGTATCTTGGGCAGTGCTGAAAATACAAACGAAAGGTCAGAATAGGTTAGGGAGATGCAGACAAGTCTGTCTGGAGTGTAACGAGATTAAGTTTTCCCCCTTTCCTCATTTTACAATGAACACTGGCTCTGCATCAAGTCAACAGAAAGCAGGTAGGTGGCAATGAGGAATACTCCACGAGTATTTTTTTTCACATGTTAAAAACTTTATTTGCATAAAAACTCACTTGTTTTTAAAAGCAGGTTGAAGCATGTGTGTGCAAAGTGCTGACAGAAGTAACATAGAGGGAATAAACTGAGGAATCTTTCTGGTAACTCAGGCTCGCAAACTCACCAAACGGGCTTTCTTCTCCTCCTTCAGCTGCTTCCACACATCATTGTACATTTCATCCAGACCTTGCCGAGTCTGCTTGTAAGTCTCCAGCTCAACTTTTGTATCCTGTTTTGTTATCTGTGATTAAACAAGAGCACCAGAGGAATGGTTTGCTTACAGAAGCAAGCTAACTACAAAGTATTTAAAAATATAACACATATATATTTTTAAACAGTAGCATAATTTCTATTTTTTTAAGCATAATAGAGAAAGGCTAAAATTTTAAAGGTATTTTGAAATATCTTTGAACATGAAGGATGAGAGCAAGCCAATAGATTTTTGAAAAGGTAGGTGCAGAAAACAATTTAATTTTCTTTAAAATAGAATAGTCGTTCTGAGTGGGAAAGGTCCCCATTCAGTATTTATCTAGCACATTTTTAGCACTGGGTGAATTTCGAGATGAATCAGATATGGTCTCTACTCTCAAGTCATCAGGTGAGACAGCTGCAAGCCAGCAATTCTACACAACAGTAAGCGGATTCTATAATGGAGGAAGGTGCAAAGAGCTATGGAAACACGGGAGAAGAAGGGTCCAGGCCTACTGATGGGTGCCAGAGGCAGCACCACAGGGGACCGGGCTCATGAGAGAAGCTGAAGAGGGAATAGGAACTTTCACTCGCAAAGGCCCAGAGGCAAGGGAGCAGTGCACTTGGGAAACCCCAAGCGGTCCAGGTGGCCTGAGAGTGACATGGAAGGGCACTGTGGCAGGATTTTCTGGTGTCAAACAAGGCATCTTTGCACGTTCTGGGCTTGAGATCTCTGATGGACACGTATGAGTGGGGAACAGGCCGCCCAGCTGCAAGGCCTACTTCTCACCTCTACGCTTTTTTCGCTTTTCTCACGAATTAATTCATTTTGTTCTCTTAATTGTTGCTGTTCTTCTTGAAGTGAACAAATTCGGTCTGTTGCAGCTGAAAGCTGATTAAGAAAGATTTTTAGATTTCTTAACATCAAAATGAATCTTACTGTTCAAATTAAAAGCTAACATTTGGCATCTTCACAATTGACAATGTATTTTCACATATGTGATATTTTATTTTTTATCCTTGTTTTGAATAGGTAATACATTCACATGGTTCAAAATTCCAAAGATATAAAAACATAAACAGTAAAATCTCTCTTACCCCTGCCCCTAGCCATCTCTGCCTTCCCTAGATATTCTTGTTTTACAAAAATGATAGCATACTACTTCACGTGGGCAAAGATTTATGGACACAAATTAGAAACAGCTTAAATGTCCAATACTAGAAATGGTTTAACAAATCACAGTAAAAGCATAAAACAGAAATATGTAGTTATTAAAATACTTACAAAAGCTTTTAATGACTTGAGAACATACTTATGATATAATAAAAATAAAAAAGGTTATATAGTATGTTCTCACGTCTAGTTTAAAGAAAAGAACTTAACTATGTTAAAAATCATTAAGAAAAACAAAAACAAACAAAAAAAGCTTAAGAAAAGATGGGGACTCTATATACAGCTGTCACTTAGCCAAGGGATTATGGGCTTTTTTCCCCCTGATTCTTCATTCTTTTTAGTTTTTCTAGCCAATGAGCAAAAGGATATCTTATCACTAGAGAGAGAATTAAAGAAGCTGGGAGAGGAATCACAACCAAACCATTAAAGATGTGCCCGAGGAAAACATCTTCCTTGCCCTGAACAAGTTAACGTAGTTTAGGCTAAAGTGTACAGGAGCAGGTGCCTTCATGTACCTGCTGAGGAGAGGCTAGCAGGAGAGGTGAGTAAATACCCCAACCAACCTCTCCTTTCCCAGCCTCTGAGCCAGCCTGGTGAGAGAAGGTGAGGCTGGAGAAGGAGAAAGAAGCCAGACATTTGCCCTCGATACTTGGCTGTGCTCTTAGCGTCATTCACTAACGGGGGGCCCTGAAGCACTGAACTCCTCACCTCCTCTTGGTCAACAGCATCTAGGTCCACTCAGACTCAGAACCCAGGACTGGGGTTTCTAAACATAACTGCTGTGCCCACGTAAGAAACTTTAAGGCTTGAAAGGAGGTGCTAGTTGCTGCAAGGGAAGAAGCAGGCAAAAACCATAAGCTAATTCCCATCCTACTCTCTGAAGACATAGAGAGCACACCCTGAAGTGAGAGATATACTTTTCTCTGAAGTACATTTTCTATTACATCTGTTTGCCTTTGAAGGAAAAATAAGCCAGTTGTTCAGTTTCAACAGCTAAATTAGACTTTCATTCAAAGCATGTCACCTCCCCTCAGAATGGGAGAAAATATTTACAGATGAAGCAACTGATGACCAGGGATTAATCTCCAAAATATACAAACAGCTCATGCAGCTCAATATCAAAAAAACAACCCAATCGAAAAATGGGCAGAAGATCTAAATAGACATTTCTCCAAAGAAGACATACAGATGGCCAAAAAGCACATGAAAAGATGGTCAACATCACTAATTATTAGAGAAATGCAAATCAAAACTACAATGAGGTATCACCTTACACTGGTCAGAATGGCCATCATGAAAAAAATCTACAAACAGGGCTTCCCTGGTGGCGCAGTGGTTGAGAGTCCGCCTGCCGATGCAGGGGACGCGGGTTCGTGCCCCGGTCTGGGGAGATCCCACATGCTGTGGAGCAGCTGGGCCCGTAAGCCATGGCCGCTGAGCCTGCGCATCCAGAGCCTGTGCTCCGCAGGGGGAGAGGCCACAACAGAGAGGCCCGTGTAACGCAAAAAAAAAAAAAAAAAAAAAAAAATCTACAAACAATAATTGCTGGAGAGGGTGTAGAGAAAAGGCAACCCTCCTATACTGCTCATAAAAAACTAAAAATAGAGCTACCATATGATCCAGCAATCCCACTCCTGGGCATATATCCGGAGAAAACCATAATTCTAAAAGATATATATACCCCAATGTTCGTTGCAGCATTACTTACAGTAGCCAGGACATGGAAGCAACCTAAATGTCCATCAACAGAGGAATGAATAAAGAAGATGTAGTATATATACACAGTGGAATATTACTCAGCCATAAAAAAGAACGAAATAATGCCATCTGAAGAAACATGGATTGACCTAGAGATTGTCAGACTGAGTGAAGTCAGACAGAGAAAGACAAATATCATACAATATTGCTCATACGTGGAATCTAAAAAAGGGTATAAATGAACTTATCTACAAAACAGAAATAGAGTTACAGATGTAGAAAACACACTTACGGTTACCAGGGGGTAAAGGGCGGGAGGGATAAATTGGAAGATTGGGATTGACATATACAAACTACTATATATAAAACAGGTAACTAGTAAGGACCTTCTGTATAGCACAGGGAACTCTACTCATTACTATGTAATGGCCTATATGGGAAAAGAATCTAAAAAAGAGTGGATATATGTATATGTATAGCTGATTCACTTTGTTGTACACCTGAAACTAACACAACATTGTAAATCAACTATACTCCAATAAAAATTATATAAAAAAAAAACAAAGCATGCCACCTCATCTGGGAGAACAAAGAGTGAATCTGCTTTTCTAAAATCAACTAAGGGGACTTCCCTGGTGGTGCAGTGGTTAAGAATCCGCCTGTCAATGCAGGGGACACGGGTTCAAGCCCTGGTCCAGGAAGATCCCACATACCGCGGAGCAACTAATCCCATGTGCCACAACTACTGAGCCTGCACTCTAGAGCCCGTGAGCCACACCTACTGAGCCCGCGCACCACAACTATTGAAGCCCGCACGCCTAGAGCCCGTGCTCCACAACAAGAGAAGCCACCGCAATGAGAAGCCCCTGCATCACAATGAAGACTAGCCCCCACTCACCGCAACTAGAGAAAGCCCGTGTGCAGCAACGAAGACCCAACGCAGCCAAAAATAAATAAATTAAATAAAATAAATAAATTAAAAAAAAAAAAAATCAACTAAGGTCTCCTTGAGTGCCTCCACATGCTAAGTGTTGGGCAAGGCACATTTATATGGTATTAACCTAACTTAATCTTTACAATACTATTGTGTGTTAAATTATCACCCAATTTAGAGATGAGGAAAGTGAGGCCCAAAGGCCCACTCCACCCCCCAGGTGAATTCGAGTCCTTCAGCTCTAAGTGTGATGAAGTCTCTCCCACGAGGACCATTTTTGAGTTTCTTTCTCCTGTTACAAATCTGAGCTCCTCTCCTGAAAGCTGTTCAGGCCTGGCCCCTCAAGAGGGCGCAGGAAGTTTAAAGTGAGCCCTAAACTGGGTCCTCCGTTACAAAGGTGTGCTCTGCGACTCTCCTTTCGGCTGTAACCTGCCTCCACACTGTGGGGGGGTCACTCTCCGGCCCCCCTCACAGCCCTCTTCCTTCCCAGTGAGACTTGGTGGGGAGGGTCGAGCAGCCAGGACCGCTACCTGTGGAAAGCCTCAGAAAGGCTGAGCAACCCCCCTCCTGCTAACAGGAGACAAGATGTGTCCACCAAGGAGACTGCCGGGCAGCTGGCAGCAAGCTTTCTTCCTCAGCCTCAGCCCTCCTTCTTCCTGTCCTTTCATTTCTCTCTTCCTAGTGAGAAAGCAGAGAAAGACCACACTGTGGGGAGACTGGTTCCAAGCTCCTGAGAGGCCGAGACACGGAATGGGGGGGCGAGGGTACTTTTACCCCATAAAAGAGCCTGTGCCTTCTGGGCAGCCGGGAGACACACTACATCATAGGAAAGGTGGGAAACGAGGAAGAGGATAGCACGTTCACAAAAGGAGTGGGGCTTTTCCAACTATGACTTATCTTCTACTGGACCACTGTGAGGTGATAAAACCTAAGTCACTTAGAACTGGCTCATGATCCGTTGCACTGGCTCATGGGAGCCCCGGCCAGGGCAGAACACGGACATTCTGAGGATGTGAAATTCTGAGAATGTCTGTCCTGTGTGCAGCTCAACCCAAGGTTAGCAATTCCCATTCCTACCAGTGAGAAGCTCTGGTCAGATATACCAACCATACCATTTCTCTTCTTGGGTCATTCTGCTTTAAGAATTTCAATAAGTTACAAACCTCTTCTTGAAGCTTTGAATTAGTCTTTTCCAACCCTTCTATCTTGGTTTGAAGATCCCCAACTGTGCAGCTGTAAAAAAGAAAATATTAAGTAAATGTGAACTTATAAAAGCTGACTGTTTTCCCAATCTGTAAACAATGAGAATAGAGATTCCTAGATTTCCTATATGAAATGGAGAGTCAAAGGGTCTCCAATTAACTCATAGATGAGAATTCTAAATATATACGTAAGCAGTGTGTGTGTGTGTGTGTATATATTTTTTTTTTTTTACTGAAATGTTTTCTCCAAATATGCTACCCATTTCTTGTTTAGCCAACTGGAAAGAAAACAGCATTTCCCCCAACACAATATATGGGAACCAAAATGCACCAGCAGTCATATATCTAAAGTAATATTCATAACAAGATATTGGTACTTTAGGGTAGTAGGATCAAAGGTGATTTTTAAATCTTTTTTATACTTTGTCCCATTTTTCACATATTCTTTAAGTAATATGCACTACTTTCATACTGAAAAATACGTAAAAAGCTAATGTAGACTTGACAAACAACAATAATAGTAGTAGTTTTCTTTTTGGACAATGTGTCAGGCCCTGTTTGTTTTAAGCACTTTAAATGCATCAACTCCCCACAATTCTGTGAGGCAAATCTTATTGTTAATCTGTTTTACAGATGAGGAAACCATAACTTTATTGAAAAACTCACTTAACTTCATACCCCTATGAACCCAGGTGATCTGGCTCCAGAGCCTGCACTTTTAGGCAACAGACCCTACTGCCAAAAACTGGGGCTTTTTGCCGGTGAGGGGGGGGTATCAAGAAACAAACCTGACAAGGCTAATGAACCAAGGTTCAAGAATTGGGTGGGAGAAAAATAAAAATACAAATTGACACAAAATGAAAAAGTCAACAAAACAAAACATATGGAAGGAATTACAAGTTTTACGAGTATGCCATTTTCAATTCTGTACCAACTACATAACTCAGAAAATATCAACAAAATTTCTATTTTTCCTTAGAAAACATAAATTACCAAAGAAGATATATCCTCACGAGGAGAAAAGCTAGATGAATTAACAGCTAAGGAAAAACTGAAAAGCTGGCATAAGTATTGCCTCCACACAGGCTTTGAGCTTCAAATTTTCAAGGAGCAAATAATGCTCACGAAATAGAAGGTGTTCCCAGGCACAGAAACAAGGCAAAGCTTCCTGATTCATTTTGTGAAGCTGCATAACCCTGATACCATGCCAGAGGGGAAACTATGGAACAACTATGTTAAGTTACATGTTAAGAGGATGACTAAATTATTAAAGCTATGATCAAGTAGAGTTTATCCCTACGAAGAAATCCATTAATAAACTATATTACATCAATAGATTAAGGGATAAAAGTCATGTTAACTTAATGGATGCTAAAAGGCATTTGATAAAATTCAACATCTATTCCTTATAAAAGTTCTCAATAAACTAAGCATGGATTAAGAATCTCACTCTCAAAATAATAGCCAGCATCACACCTCAGGAAAGCTCAGAGCAGCATACCCTAGGTATGTTCTGAAGAACACACTAGCTCCTTTGCCTGCTTCATTGGCTTTGGGGGCCAGAGAGGCTGCTCCCGCAGAGAACTGCTAATGTGCACAGTGCACTCTCTAAAGAGCGTTCAGAGAGAGAATTATTTTTCCCAAACACGTTAGGCTGAGAATCTCCATCCATTCTCCATCAAAACCTGCAACAACTAGTGTTTCATGAAACACAGGAGCAGCTTTCCAATTAAAATGAAAATTCAAGATAAAGATACCTGCTATCACTATTGAATTGTTCTCAAAGGTCTAGCCCAGTGGTTTTCAACCCCTTTTTCCTGCCCAGAACATTGGAGGGATGTGTGTTGATTCCCAGCAGCGATAATGCTTCCCATGCAGTGATTTCCAACTAAGTTGCGGTGGGCTAAGGGGTGGAGAGGTTTAATTTATTACTCTCTAATTTGCATAACTAGACAGAACAAAAGATCAAAGGATTCCCCAAAGCTCTTTATCAAGAAATCATACTTCTACAGTCTGTACACATGAGCACTGAACAACAACCTTTTTTCTTGGTTTGGAAAAAAGTTAGTTATAAATATATGGCACCTCAAAAAGGTTCCATGAGGCAATTATCGGGCACTGAGAATGAACTGCAACAATGGAAAAAGGAGGGAGTCCTACCTTAAGTGCCGGTTAAGTTCTTCCACATAATTTTTTTGATCAAGGACATCAGTAATTCTTTCATGCCTTTTAAAAAGAATATAAAAAGAGAGAAATTCTTTTTACTCAGGGTTAATACTTTTAATTGTCCCCCAACCTTCCCGTCACCTTGTAGGAGTACGAATGTCATCAGGAAACCAAGAGATGGTCAGAGCTTAGTAATGTCTGCACGGTCCTAAGTGAACCAGCAAGGCGGGCTAGGAAGACATGGGACACACTGGAAACAGGCTGCCTGGAGAGGAGCCTCCCTGCAGACGCTCCTCCCACCTCTCCCCTAGCATTTGAGAAAGCCACTGGCAGGCAAGGTAGAAACACCAAAAGCCACATGTAAATGGCTTTCCAGTTAGGAGATGAAGCAGCCCTTGTTATACTGAAGGAAAAGAAGCTGCCTCAGAAAAGAAGACCACAAGACTCTTCAAAACACAAAGCTGATTAGTCTGGGTTAAAAAAAAAAGACTCTGGGAACTCTTTGGCAGTCCAGTGGTTAGGACTCTGCACTTTCACTGCCAAGGGGGTAGGTTCAATCCCTGGTCAGGGAACTAAGATCCTGCAAGCTGTGCAGCATGGCCAAAAAAAAAAACAAACCAAAAAGCAAAAACACAACATAACAAAACTTCATACATCTTTATAAAAAAAGCAAAAAAGACTTTATCATTTTAAAGTTAGGCTCCTCCCACCAACTTCTTTACGTACATATGTACATAAATGGGATCATGTGACCCAGGTTCATGCCACAGGTGCTGGATTTGCTGGTCAGTGCAGTCATTTTTTTCTTTTACCTTTCTGCCCTTTACATAGCTCTCCCAGGTAACACATACTGATAGCTTGTTGAGTATCCTATGTGTATATAATCATAATATCTATCTATATTTTTACATATAGTATATGCAATTAAAATATATATTAGAGAATTTGGGGGTTTTAAAAAATGGGATATATATACTTCTCAGTATTATACTTTTCTCACTCAATAATACCTGCGGAAATCCCTCTAAATCTACTATACAGTAGGTTAAATTTGTTTTTCTTTCATGTCTGTATAATACATAGTGTGGAATACTTCAGATGTTCTACAATTCATTCAATTGCAGATGTCTCTAGGTATCCACGGGGGACTAGTTCCAGAACCTCTGTGGATACCCAAATCTGTAGATGCTCAAGTCCCTTATACAAATGGCATAGCACAGCTGACCCTCTATATCTGTGGGTTCCACATCTGCAGGTTCAAAGGCTGACTGTATTCCCTTAATAGTGGATAATCAGTTTACTTCCAGTTCTTCTTGACATTAAGAATGTATTTTAAATTTCAAGTGAGTGAATCCTTGTACTATGGGTGCATGAAGCATTAATGGGATTCCCGCTGGTCCCTTCCTTGGTAAGGTGCACTGCCAAGGCACTGAGAAGGAAGAGTTCTCATTACAAAGACGTGTGAAAGACAGGTAACAGATGTACGTGGTAAAATATTCAAACACAGCGCAAGGGTTTACAGTGAAACTCCCTCCCATGCCTGTCTCCTGACCTCTTCCCCACAGGTGGCCTTGTTTTCAGGTCGATGTGCCTCTCTAGAAATGATCCATGTATATGGAAGTACAACATATAAATATGGGTGTATGTCTTTTTTGTTATAACATAAATGGTAGCATGTTATATACATTGTTTGCTTTTTTTTCTTTTCTTTTTTTTTTTTCCAGGATAACTTCTTTTAATGCTCTTGTTAACAAGGATGAGGTAGAGCTACAATGTGGCATGAAAAGACACCCAAGACACAGTAGGATCAAAGAATAAGTCTAGTGGCAACTTAAATATATAATAGTACCTTTCCATTTACATCCAAACCATAAAGCAAATTACACTACCAACAAATATATACCTGCAAGGCAGTAAAGAAAGGCTTGGAAGGAGTCATGCATGAGTAGCTTCCTCTGAAGAAGCAGGGGGAGTGGGATTGAGATGGAGACAAGGGGATAGTGTTAATGGGGAAATTTGCCTTGTACTCTCTACTCTTCCACAGAGCCTAATTCCTTAAACAATGGGAATAGGAATGTATTACCACTGTAATTAAAAATAGCTAAATAAAAAATAAAAATTCAAACAACACAAAAACAAAAGTAGCATTCTTTGCCAACAGTTACATGAAAAGATGCAACATCACTAATCATCAGGGGAATGCAAATCAAAAACCACAGTATGCTATCATGCCATACCCGTTAGAATGGCTATCACCGAAAAGACAAGAATAAGTGTAGGCCAGGATGCAGAGAAAAGGGAACACTTGTGCACTGTTGGTGGGAATGTAAATTGGTGCAGCCACTATGAAAAACAGTATGGCAATTCTTCAAAAAATTAAAAAATAGAATTACTAAATGATCCAGCAATTCCACTTCTGGGTATTTATCCAAAGAGAATGAAAACTAACTTGAAAATGTATATGCACACCCATGTTCACTGCAGCATTATTTATAACAGCCGAGATATGGAAACAACCTAACTGTCCATCAATGTATGTGGTATATTCATATAATAAAATACTATTCATCCATAAAAAAAAAGGAAATCCTACCATTTCTGACAACATGAGTGGACTTTGAGGGCATTATGCTAAGCGAAGTAAGTAAAACAGTGAAAGACAAATACCTTATGATCTTACTTATATGTGGAATCTAAAATAAACACAAAACCAAACTCACAGATACAGGGACTGGTGGTTGCCAGAGGTGGGGGGGTGGGGGAGTGGGTGAATGGGGCCATAAGGCACAAACTTCCAGTTATAAAATAAGTAAGTCCTGGGGATGTAATGTACAGCATGGTGACTGTAGTTAATAATACTGTATTGCATATTTGAAAGTTGCTAAGAGACTGGATCCTAAAAATGCTTATCACAAGAAAAGAAATTTTTTGTAACTACGTATGGTGATGGATGTTAACTAGACTTATTGTGGTGATCATTTTGCAATATATACAAATATCAGATCATTATGTTGTACACTTGAAACTAATATAATGTTATATGTCAATTATACCTCAATTTTAAAAAAGGAGCATTCTCTGCCAGAATTTCATTAAAAACGTGAAGAACAGCATACAATACAGAACTTACTCTTTGCCACCATCAAGATCCTGCACATCCTTAATGTAGAGAGAAAAATCGATCACTCCAACCTGATCGAAATAAAATGTACCAGTTTAAGTGAAAAATAACTTTTCGCACTTTCCACAAAACTTACAGTCTTTAAAATTCAGGGTATTTACCTTCCTATCTCAGGATAAAACAATAGGATTGTTAGGATAACCTGACAATCAGTTAGGTTAACCAGCTTAAAGCAGCAATCAATCAAACAAACAAACCAAAAGAAAAATAACCCCCTCACCTTCTAAACTTACTAAAAATCAGAATTTAAGGGAATATTCTGAAGTTTTATTTATTTATTTATTTATTTTACTTATTTATTCAACAATCAAATTGTTGACAAAGATCAACAAAGTTCTTTGGGTACAAAGTAATAAAAAAAAAAAAAAGAGACCTGTATCTCTAAAGTGGTGACCTTAACTGATAACTCTGACCTTAACTGATAACTCTGACTCCTTCTTCCCCCAAACTGAGGTGAAAAGGTCCAGTATTTCAGGGAAAATTCTCTGCTGCTGTGGGGAACTAGGGGCTCCAAGACCCCTCAAAATCTCAAAGTCAGGGGCTTTGTCCAGAAATAAAGCACTTCAGAGAGAGTGAATGAGAGCCCTAGTCTGCCACCATCCACTCTAGTGTAAGTGCAGCCATTCCTTCGAAATATAGGAAAATTGGGTTCATCAATAGAGAAATATTTAAATCAGTCATGTTATAGCCATATTGCAGAACCCTATGCAACCATAACAAAGAATGCAGAGAATGAATATGTAATGAAATGAAGAAAGCTCCAGGATAAAATTTTAACTCAAAGAATACTATGTACAGCATTAACTCCTTATAGTAACCTCCCTTATGTTAAAACCAAAGCTATACATGATGTTTTCTGCAACTCCTCTGTTGCGCCTCCCACCAATCTATATTCCTGACCCTAGAACCTGGGTGTCCAGTAAGGCCTGTCTTTATGAGCAGAAAGCAGCAGAAAGGATGCTGTGACTTCTGCAGCTAGGTTAACAAAGGCAGTACAAGCTTCCTCCTGGCTCTTTCCCTTGGGCATATACCTTTGAAGTTCTGAGCTTCCATGGGAAAAGTCTGGCTAACCTTGAGGCACCACACTGGAGACCAAGTGGAGAGACCACGTGTAGACAGAGATGCCCAAGAAGCCCCTGCTGCTCCAGCCTCAGCTCCCTGAGCCTTCTCAGCCCAGAGGACAGAGAGTGAGAGTGTATATGCCTTCAGCCACTCCAGCCCCAGCCACCAACTGCCTGTGATCACAGGCATGCTTAAGAGTCACCGTGCTGAGCTCAGCCATCCCTCAAATATGAGGGACTGTAATCATTTAGGTGACTGTTAATTTGTTACACTGCAACAGAAAACCAGAAAAGATTTAATTAAAAACAAAACCTATGTAGACATAAATGCATAGGAAAAGTAGAAACAGTCCCTCAAATTTTTACCATTATCTGTGGGGACAAGACTGGGACTGAAGGGGGAGAGGAGAAGGGGAGCTTGAATTTCACTTTTCACTTTACATTCTTCTGTAATTGCTTAACTTCTTTTCAACAAGCATGAATTTCTTTTGTAATACAAAAATAATTTAAAAAGAAATATATATTTGACTGGAAAGAAAGCAACAATAGAAGGAATGAGAAAGAATACCCAAAGTAGGAATTAATGGACTAGGAAACAAAGCTCTCCTCTCAAAGCAGAAGTGATGTGTAAAAGCAAGACCTGGTTCTTCGAGCTCAACACAGCAGACAAATCTCTACCGAGTATTACAATTTAGAAAAGTGAGATTTTAAAAAGCTGTAAGAAAATACTCTCATGCAACTAATAGATCTGAATGAAACAAATGATTTCTGGAAAAATATAAATGACTAAAACTGTTTCTAAGACTTAGGAAACCAATAAATTGACCGAAGCTATGCAAAAAATTAAAGTGGTCAAAGCATGAGGACCATAAAGCTTTTGCATAAAGCTGAAACTGTCATACTAGCCAGTTTTAACAAACCTTTAAAGAAAAATATTTCCTGCTCTAATAAACTGTTGTAGAAAGCAAGAAAGAAAAGAATATCATCCAGTTTATTTTATGAGGTTATACAATCCTGACACTGAAAAGTGACAAAGACAGTATAGAAAAGGAAAATTCAGACCAGTGTCACTTTTAAGGAGAAATACAAAATTTCCAAATAAACCACAGACATATTAAATCTAGGAGTATACTAAAAGAATAACGCACGATGACCAAGTAAGGTTTATTTTATGATATTACAATAGGAAACCTAAGAATTAATTCAATTATTATTATGGGTTAAAAATGGATATGGCATCTCAATAGATGCCAAAAAAGTTATTTGATAGCATTCAATGTTCATTTTTAAATAAAAATATAAAGTAAGCTAGAATAGAACAGTACTTTCTAAACATGAGAAAGAGGATCCCTCAGGGTGCAGTAGCAAATACTCATAATTTATGGTGACATACAAGAGGTATTAAAGATAAGAATAGGCCAGGGGGCTCAATCACATCTATTACTTAATAAAAATCCCAATTAAATTTTTATTTTGGAATCTGACAAAATGATGTTCAAGGTCATCTGGCAGAATGGACAGCCTCAACTATATCTGACAAAGAAGTACAAAAAAGTAGGCAGGAGGTGAACTGCCAGAGCTTTGGTAATTAAAAGACTACGTTACTGGCATAGAAATAAAAAGATCCAGAGACTAAACAGAGAGTCCAGAAATAAGCCTCAGAGCATAATGGATATTTCAACACATGATAAAGGTGGAATTTCAAATTAGTAGGGAAATAATATTTGATACATGATATTGAGAAAACTTTACTACTACTGTAGTAATAGTTTACTACTGTACTTATATAAGAAATCTAGACTTCTACTTCACACTATGTCAAAACGAATAACAGGCAGATCATTTAAATGTAAAAAATATACATGTGATTTAAAAAATTAGGTTAATTTTTAGACGTGGAAGGACCTTCTAAGCACAATACCTTAGAAGGTATAAAGGAAAAGTCCATTAACTATGACCAGCAAAAAAAAAAAAAAGTCTACAGGGAAAACAAGCCCCAAGACAGCAGAAAAAAAAAATTTATAACAAATATTCTGACAAATGGTAAATATCCTTAATCAATAATAAAGGAGTGGAAAAAGTTGGAAAACTCAAAAAAATGGGCAAAGGATATGAACAGGTGAACCCCCAATGGCAAATAAAACATGAAAAAAATAGTTTATCTTCCTAGTTCTCAAAAATATAAATTTGAGATGAAGAGTTGTTTTTCTCTCAGATTAAAAAAGACCAAGAATGCTCACATGTAATCACAACACTCATGCAGAATGTGTATACTCTGACACAGCAATCTCAAAACTTAACCTAAGAAAATAAACAGACAAGAGTAAAAAGAAGTATGAGGATGTTTATAACATTATTGTTGTAACATGGAAACAACTTACATTAGTAAGTATTGGTTAAATAAATTATGGTACATTCATAAAATGGATTACTATCAGTTGTTTAAAATGGTTTATATCTCTTGACATCAAGAGCTATGTGGAACATATTATTAAATTAAAAAATTGCAAAATGGTGTGCTTGGAATAATCATATTTTGGTTTAATGAAAAAAGAGAACTCCAAACATCTGTCTCTGAAATATAAATACACACATACACCTTTCTTCATGTGCTTCAAGGATGTATCCTGAAATGTAACACTGAATTAGCTCTTTCTGTGCAATGGGATTATATGTGATATTTTGTTTCTTTTCAAAAAAACTTCTTTGTATTTTTTGAAAAACATTTAACAGGCAAAAACAAGAAAACTACTAGAAAAAAAAAAAAAGAGAGGAAAGGTTACAATAAAAAAAGCTGACCTGGTCACGGAGGGATTGGGGAAGCTTTAGATTCATGTCCAAACATGTAGTGGGAAGAAGCCTGGGCCACTGCCCAGTTACAGATGCCCTGAAGAGGTGGAGGTGAGGGTGGGGCAGGGTGTCGTGACTTACTGCCCCTGCCACCACGAGTTTAGGTCTCAGCCCTGGTCAAGAGGGCTGTCCCACCCCATGGGGCACTCTGCATCTTACCGCCTACTTTCATTTGTGCTCCATTTTACCATCTGACTTCCCAAGTCTCTCCCGAGTCTATTTTCCCATTCCTCATGCAACCTGGGGCTTCCAGACTTGTCTGCTCAATGTTTTTGCTTTCCCTATTCTTGGCTGCTTCTAACTCATGAACTGGATGGTTGCTAGCTTGATCTTTCTCAATCCCAGGCCTGATCATTTCAGTGTACTGCTTAAATACCTCCAAAGGTTTTTAAGTTCCAAAGTTCCAGGGACAAAAACTAAAGCCTCTAACGTGGCACTGATGGCCTAACAATTGGGCCAGCCTCTACCTTCACTTCACTCATTGAGCATCCTGTGTTCTAGCCATGGAGAACTGCTTCCCGTTCCCAAACACGCCATGCTCTCTGTGTGCCTCTGTGCCTTTGCCCAAGCTATTTTTCACCCTTCCCCAAGACCTTTGCCAGCTGCTCCCCACTCTGGTCCAGCATAGCACCTTGCACAGCCCTGTGCCAGATGCCCCCTGCCATCTGCCCCTTCCTTAGGTTCAGCATATGTCTGCAGATCCTATGTAAAATCCCTGGCCCAGACAAGGCATTCGATCTGGAGTCAAAATTCCCATTTTACCTGAGAATCCAAGTCTTCTCCTTTTAAACAGAGGTTGGCATCAAGCACATTGAGTCCCACCAGCAGACCAACAATCACCATCCCTTCTTCCTCCATCATTAATGCCTCAGGCTCATAGAACTCACTGAAAGAGATCGATACAACAGGAACACCTTCACCACCCTTCTCTTGGACCTACTCTGCCTTTTCACCTCTCAGCTCATGGCCTGGCTGCCAACTTCATCAGGAGCCAGAGGCTCCCTTGTGTGAATTCCCTTCTTCCTTCTATTTCCTCTCCCACTTTAAGTGCTGCTATCTCTTCTCTGGCCTCTCCTCTCTTCCTGTGGCTTAAAATGGACTCCTCCTACCTCTGGTCTAGGATTAACTCCTCTGTTTGGACCCTGGAGCCCAGTCCTCCTCATCTCTTGGCTCCTGTGTTCCTGAACATCACTCTGCCCCTCCTGTCCACTCTGGCTCCTTCTTTTGTGTTGCTATGAACTACTTCTACACTTACATTCATGTCAACATAAAGTGGGATCCCACAGCCTCCCCCACCACCCATCCAAGGATAAAACTCTTCCCTCTTCCCTGTGTCCCATGGAACAACACTGGCTGCTTTTACTTCCTTACCTCCAAGTCACCTCAGCCATTACAGTGAGGCTCCATCCATTACTGCTCTGGTCACCAGCGATTAGCTAATTTACCATTGTGTGTATGAGTACATGAGAACTTATTATCCTAAGAATTAGTTGTTTAGAATGAAATCTGTACCTCAGAGTTACTCAGTATAACAGTACTCAAAGAAGAGTACAAAGTACGTGAACTATTTGAAACCCGTATTTATCATGAAAAGATATGTTCAATAATAAGCCATGACTTGAAAACAATGGAAAATTTTGGGTGACTGTAAAAGACATTTTTATTTCAGTTAGGTAAGAGAATTATCTCTGGCGAGATCTGTTCCTTGTAAATGATCATATCCTGGAGAAAATTCCTCTTATAATGGTTACTTTTGTTTATAGAGTTATAAATATAAAAAATGAACCCAGTCATAAATTTCAGAGATAGACAGTTCGTCTTTACTGATGCCAAGAGATATAAAAGTTTACAAACTGAATGTGGAATCCTAAAACAGGTAATCTAGATATGTTCCCTTACAAAAAGCAGGGTTTTATACTTTAAAATTGCCCACTGAATCTAGTTCAAGTCATTTTCCCCCTATTATCATCCAATCAAATACCATTTTGTTGAAACTTAATGGAGTACGCTGTCAGGGTGCCTAATCTTAGGTATTTTTGAAGAACTATCTTCAAAATGACTTTTCAAAATGAAAATATACATCTTCATTCATAAAGACTTTCAGACATCAGTGCTCAAAAAATAAAATACTGCTATTTTAAAACTAAGCCACAGAATAGTTACACTTAATAATAATTTGAATAAAAACTGTACAATATACATTCTTGTTTTAATTCCGAATGATATACAGAACTGTGTTCTAATTACGAAGCAAAAGCTAAGCAAAGATAGGTGATGAAATACCTTAAGAGATGTTTATTGTCTACAAGCACTTTCAGATAATCTGCCAGTTTCTTCTGCATGAGTGCAAGATAAAGCCAAGCTCTGCCCCTTCCCACAGCTGTCCTGGAATTCAAACAGGGAATCAAACTATTATGGCATAACAATAATAACAACAAAAAACAAAGGGGAAAAAACCAACTTAGCCAAGGAGAAACACATGTTCACGCATACATATGCTGGTGAATGCAGAGAACGCTGTAATAGAGCTGCCCTGGGGGCTGGAGGAGCGCACTGTCTGGGAAGGCTGAGGAAATGGCTCACTGCATTCTTTTGGGTACTGTTTGAAGTCTGTATCATGGGGCATGTATTCTGCACCACCCCACCCCCCAAAAGAATAGGAAAAAAAATTTAAGCCACAAACATCTGATTTCTGGAACAAATACAATTAGATAAAACTTTGCATGTATTCATAAAATTTCACAGGGAGTCAGGAAATACCAGGTTAGATTGTATAATGGATAAATTTTCTTTCAAAAGACGAATATAGAACGTAGTTGTTAAAGGGTTGAAGTCTCACAAAATTTCTAGGGCATTAGCTCAAAGGTACAATTTTATTTCTGATGTGGTAAAATACACATAACATAAAGTTTACCACCTTACCCATTTTTAACTGTACTGTTCAGTACTGTTAGGTACATTCATGCTGTTGTGCAACCAATCTCAAAGGTGTGATTTTGAAAAGATCTGTTTTAAACATTAAAAGAAAAGAAAAGGCCTCCCAATTGTAGACCTAACATTATTTAAGGAAAAAAAGATCCTGTTCTAAGCAGAGTAACTGCATTTGTAACACCCAAGAGAGTATTAGAGGTCCTGCTGTAATCAATATCAGCCTCAAAGGGTCAGAGGGCACCCAACTTAATCAATACAAAGGACTGGATTCCCCCCTTCTCCCTTCAATAAATGATGTAAAGCCAGAGTAAATAAGAAAGGAAATAAAGTAGGGAAAAAAAAAGACATCTGATGTTGGCATGATAGGAAAAATGGACACTGACATGTGCTGCTTGGTGGGAGTGCAAACTGATACAATTCTTCTAGCAGGCAATTTAATGACAGTAGGTTATCAAAATTCTACATCTAGTAATATAAGGAAATAATTTAGGAGATACACAAAGACGCATGTTTGGGGGTGGTCACCACTGCACTGTTTGGATAATGAGAATTTGAAGACAACCACAAAGAGCAAAGTGGGAGGAGCTATACAAAAATGATGTGGATGACTATTATGGCAAAAGGTTTAAAATCTAATATTAAATGGGAAAAAAAGCCACAAAACAGTACGTACAGTTTAATACTTTTTTCCCCCAGTTCCCCACCTCTGTACAATATACTGCTCTTAGTTTAGGTTCACTTCCAAAACATTTTTATGCATATGAAAATAAATATAAATTCTATTTTTCTCTCCTGTTTACAAAAAAATTAGTATGCTATATATGCTGTTCTGCAACTTGCTTATTTCACTGAATATCTGTCATTTTGAAATTCTTTCCAGACACAGGGAATTTTTCGTTCATTTTTTCATAGCTTTAGAGTGTTTCAGTATTGGACTGCCCTATAATTTATTTAGCTGGTTTTTATCTAGGCTGTTTCTAATCTTCCGCTGTTACAAATAATGCTGCAACAGGTATTTCTGTACATGTGACATTTTCATGTGTTAGATTTACGAGATAAAACTCCTAGAAGTGGAATTGCTGGGTCAAAGGGTAGATGTATTGGTGTTTTTTGTGGATAGTGCCAAACTGTCTTCCATGAGAAGCAGTGCAATAATGAAGCCACTGGGGGAGGTGGAAGGGAATAAAAATAGAATCTTATTTGTCTGTCCGACTATGCACTGAAAGGATCTAAAAGGATACTGACCACGATATTAATTGTAGTTTTTTTTCTGAGTAGTAAGCTAACAGAAGCACCTTTTTTGTTTCTTAATTAAAAGTTATGTAGGGCTTCCCTGGTGGCGCAGTGGTTGAGAGTCCACCTGCCGATGCAGGGGACGCGGGTTCTGTGCCCGCGTCCGGGAGGATCCTGCATGCCGCGGAGTGGCTAGGTCCGTGGGCCATGGCCGCTGAGCCTGCGCGACCGGCGCCTGTGCTCCGCAACGGGAGAGGCCACAGCAGTGAGAGGCCCGCGTACGGCAAAAAAAAAAAAAAAAAGTTATGTAATAAGAAAAAAGGTGGTTTTGGGGGTTATTTTATTTTTTTTAGAATTTATTTATTTTTGGCTGTGTTGGGTCCTTGTTGCTGCGCGTGGGCTTTCTCGAGTTGCGGTGAAGGGAGGTTACTCTTCATTGCGGTGCACGTGCTTCTCATTGCGGTGGCTTCTCTTGTTGCAGAGCCTGGGCTCTAGGCGTGTGCACTTCAGTAGTTGTGGCGCATGGGCTCTAGAGCACAGGCTCAGTAGTTGTGGCACACAGGCTTCGTTGCTCCGCAGCATGTGGGATCTTCCCAGACCAGGGATCGAACCCATGTTTCCTGCATTGGCAGGCGGAGTCTTAACCACTGTACCACCAGGGAAGTCCCCAAAAAGGTTGTTTTTAATTTTCAAAAAAGAGAGAGACAAGCTTTGTCTGTTATCTGGGTTTAGGCGCCAATCTTAAGTGTAACTTATTCATTGTGTAACAGTTTGTTTAATAATAAACCATGACATGAAAACAATGAAATATTTTGGGTGATAGGCCATACTGTAAAAGATATTTTTATCTCAATTAGACAAGGACATTAAACTCTAGAGAGATGTCTCTCAGGATGCAAAGTTCGTCACGCAAGTTTCAAACCACCTTAGAGCAAATAGTCTCTACCCTCAAAAAAAATTCTGGTCATAACTTCCAAAATACTGCAGAAATTTTAGAACTTTTGTTACTATTTAATGAAATAGTAAAAACACTGCAGCTCTTTATAGAGCAAAGCAGTAGCCTTTTCTCACATGGCTCCCAACAAGGCTACTCCTCCAGAGGCATCAAGAGGAGGGAGCTACTATGTATTTCCTTTTTGGCAGACAGAGGGAGGATTTGGGTACTTAAGCTAGTTACCTGTTTAGCATCCACAGGGAACAGAAGCAGTGAGTTTAGCTGACAATAAGCTCTTTGTTAGCACAACAAGACTTCAAAAACGCCTCCTGTGCCTAAGTGGAAATAGCCTGAGTGCAGGAGGAGGGAGAGCCCTGCTCCATCCAACCAGACCACCCAGAGACACAGTCTAGTGCTGTACTCTTGAGGGAGTGAGCTTGCTGGAAGGGAATGGACAATAGGACCACATAAAGAACAAATGAAGGGACTTCCCTGGTGGCGCAGTGGTTAAGAATGCAGGGGACACGGGTTCGATCCCTGGTCCGGGAAGATCCCACATGCCACGGAGCAACGAAGCCTGTGTGCCACAACTGATCAGCCTGCGCTCTAGAACCCACGAGCCACAATTACTGAAGGCTGCGTGCCTAGAGCCCGTGCTCTGCAACGAGAAGCCACTGCAGTGAGAAGCCCGCACACTGCAATGAAGACCCAATACCACCAAAAAAAAAAGAACTGAAGAAACAAGGCAGAAGACGTAGGAGGCTCATGAGGGGGTCACCAAATAAATATATGAAAGGTTGTCGCCTGCTAAAGGTTTTCACTTTAGGTGGTATAGGCCCAGAGGGATGAACCAGGGACAGAGACAGAAGGCTTAAGTCCTATGAATGCACAGGGCTCAGCAAAGATGGAGTTTAGTGGGATTTAGAGGGTTTAGTGGGATTTAGAGGGCTTCAGAGACCAGCAGACCTGTGTTTTCTTCCTGGTTCCACCACTCCCTTGCCGAGGGACCTTGAGCAAGTTACTTAACTACTGTGAGTCTCAGTTTCTGCACTTGTAGATGGGGACACCAACAGCTTAGTTCCTAGGGATTTGTGGAGGATAAAACGAGATAATGAAATGTCCTTAGCACAATGCCTGGCACATGGCAGGACCTTAGTTAATTGTGGTGGCTATTATTATTATCTAAAAATGGAATAAGCTGGCTCTGCAGGAGAAGGTCAAACAGAGGCTGGACAGTTGAGTCCCCTGTGAAAGACTCTGCCGGGAGAACTTTTGCATTGGCCTAAGGATCTCCAGGGCCCCTTCTCAATGCAGATCCCACGATATACCTTTTCGTGTTCCATTCAGTTTTTTATTTTGCGCCTATACATAGGGATCCCAAGGGCAAACCCAGATAAGGCAAAAAGGCAAAATTCATTAGTGCCAGCCTTTCCACAAATGTTTCTTATCCTGGAATCTAAAATCTGTTCCAAACTGTATTATTCAGAAAACTGCCCAGGTGCATCTGTCTTTTTTTTTTTTAACATCTTTATTGGAGTACAATTGCTTTTTAATGGTGTGTTAGTTTCTGCTTTATAACAAAGTGAATCAGCTATACATATACATATATCCCCATATCTCCTCCCTCTTGCATCTCCCTCCCACCCTCCCTATCCCACCCCTCTAGGTGGTCACAAAGCACCCAGGTGCATCTGAAGCAGCAATTCCAGGAGTGTAACAACTCTTTTTCCTCCTGTAACTGCTCTTTGGGTGACAACACCTTTTCACTATTTGACCTTGTATGACACGCAATCACTGTCCCCATTTTAAAGAAAAGGAAACTGTGGCTCAGAGAGGGGCAAATTTTCTCAAGCTTATGTGGAGAATGAGCAGCAGAGCTGGGACTAAAGTCTAAGTAGAGTGTAGCTTTTGCTACAGTTTGTTCTAAATTAGAAAACGCTTTATCAGCAAGGAATAGAGAAATTGATAAATACAAGGAAGTTTTCTTAAAACATCAAATTGATGTAACTACTTCTCACTCACTTTAATTCTGGCAGATTTCTGACACTAGTGGCTATATCTGATGCTTCTGGACAAAGTTTCTCCACCAGCTCCAAAGGACCAAAGAAAGATTTATTTTGGCCAATAAAACTCTTCTTAACTAAAAGGGAAAACAGAAGTGTTATTCATAAGAACAGGTTGCAAAATGTCTTCAGGGTCCCACAGTCTCTCTCCCAAAAGCCAAATGAATGCTGTGGAGCTGCACTGCTTACTCCTTCTGATTCAGTCTTGGGGACTGGGAAAGGCCAGGTACCAAATGAGCTCTCCCTTCCTCTAATGAAAGGGTTTCTCTGATATACCCACTAGGCTCTTTCAAGTATTTATTGACCATGAAATAAAACAAGTGGTCAAATGATCACCTGTGAAATCCTTGCCTTTTCTCCCTCCTATGCCAAAGTCAATTCTTGATTTCAAATCATCACCACCATCCCTCATCTGAACGGCTGCAATAATCTCCTAATGGGTTTCCCTGCTCCTAATACCGTCACCTCCCCACCTTTCTAATCTGTCCTCCACATAGCTGGAAGTTCTTTTACAAATGTAAGTTAGATCTTGTTTTTCCCTTGCTGAAAATCCTCTAAATACTCTTAGAATAAAATCCAGCTCCTCACCTGACCTATAAAGGCCTACCGTGATCCAGCCCATCCCAACTGCCCTGACCTCACCTACTCCTTCTCAGCATGCCTCAGTTACCTGGTGTCTTCCTGAAACCAAGGTTGGTCCCCCTCAGGACTTCGGTCTTGTTTTGTTCTGTCTTTCTAGGAAGGCTCTTGCCCCAAACATCTGAAAGGTTGACTCCTTCTCTTTTAGGTCTCAGCTCACATTTTACCTCCCCAGAAAGACCTTCGCCTCTCACCCTAGTTGAAAGGTTTTTCCCTTTATTCTCTATCATTTAACCTATTTTGCGTCCCTGAATTTGTAGCATTTTGTAATTATTTTGCTTCTGAGTTTGTTGTCTGTCTCCTCTTCTAGAACTGTGCTGTCCAAGGTAGTCACTAGCCACAAGTGCTACTGAAATGCAGCCAGTGCAACTGAGATGTGCTGTAAGTATAAAACACACGGTGGATCTTTAAGTCTCAGTGTAGAAAAGAATTCAAAATATCTCATTAGTAAGGTTTATACTGATTATATGTGTCAAAATGATAATATTTTGGCTATATTGGGATAAATTACTAAAAGTAATTTCATCAGTTTCTTTTCCGTTTTTTAAAACGTGTCTACTAGAACATTAGAAATTACACATGTGGCTTGCATGGCATTTCTATTGGACAGCGCTGCTCTAGAATGTTGCGTCTTGTGGGCAGGGACCTTGTTTGTCTTGTGCACTGTTTGTCTTGTGTGCACAAGAACAACACCAGCACCCAGAACAACGTTTGGCACTGATGATGCTGGGAAACAGCTAGCCCGAATTTTTCAAGCCCCCGACCCCGCCCCCTCAGGCTCACCTTTCAGCCCATGTTTGAGGCAGTGCTCCATCACTACAAAGAACTGCTGCAAGGGGGCATGGTCTGCATCCAGGCTGCGGCCCAGGCTCAGGGCGGACTGGAGCAAGACCTTGATGCTGAGTTTCATCATGTGCATCAGGTTGACACGCTCCTCCATCATCTGGCACTTGGAAGCTGGAGGACAGAAGCGGGGACAGCTTCGTTAGTGGACTGAGTGTAGCCCGGGGTGAGGAGGCTGGACGCGGAACAATGGAGGCGGTCTGCTCGGAGCGCGGACGTGTGGGTAAACTGGAGATCGCAGCCAGCCGGGCCCTGACCCCGGGAGGTCACAGCCGCATGTGGGCGGCGGGGGCCTTGGGTCAGACTCCAGAGGCCTCTCCCAGGTAGCTCAGCGCGTTGCTACGGCGACGACCCTACCAAGAATCTCCGCGAATGGTTCCTCCCACGCCCCCATTCCATTTTTGACTAAGGGAAGGGCGCAAACTCCAGGAAGCCCTGCCCCAAGCTAGAAGGCTTGCTGGGAAAGTGCTCCACCCCCTCTCGTTCCTATTGGAGGAGTACAGCTCGAGGCCACGCCCATGGAGCTAACGGGCGCCATTTTGACTTTTCAGCCAGGACGGAGGTAGCGGCTTCCGGGATTGGTTGGGTTGGTCCGCACACCGGCCACAGGGTTTTCTGAGCCGGTTGTTTTGCCTGATAGTGCCAGCCGGAGCCTTCGGGGAAGGCTCCTCAGTTCCTCAGTAATGGACTCAAATTTTCGTTGTTACCCATCTTTCGTCCACAATTAGTGGACAATTACGAGTTTTACACTTCTTTTGTAAATAAAACCGTTAGAATAAAATGAACTCAGCTGCTTTTCAACTCTATTAACCTTGTCACTTTGAGAGCAAAAGTTTGTAGTCAATATCAGATATCCATGACAAATTCTTACCAAGTGTCATCTCAAGCCCAGGAAACTGTCATTCGAGCAATTAATAATATAGACCCCAAACTATAACCTACTCCCGGCAGGAAAAATATCCCGGGCCAGCGCGCCCCTCTCTCCGCACCTGCGCCATCGTTCGGTCATTTAAATGGATTGGGTGGGGTGGGGATCTTATTGTTTTAGTTTGCAGTTGTTCATTACAGATGTTAAGCAGCTTTTCATGTTTGTCTCCTAGTATTCCTTCTATGAATTGCCTGTTAAATCTTTTAACTTTCTTTGTTTGCCTTTGTTTTATTGGTCCGTATATTCTGCATATTAATCCTTTGTCTACCTGCTTTATTTCATGGGCAGTAAATAATATGGACATATAAATAGTTAAAAGAGCATATATATGTGTAGCTAAACCGAAAAGAATGATATTATGACTGTGAATATATAATACAGGTATTAAGACTAGAGACAGCCTGGGACTGAAAATTCTAAATTCTCATCAAAACCCAAGAGGACAGTTGCTGGGAAAGAAAAATCGGCCTAAACCTTAATCATGGTGTGGAAAAAGAAAAGTGGACTTTAAGTAAAGCATTTGGGTGGGAGTGGTATAATTATTTTTAAATTTTGAGAGAATCCTATGTATTACATTTATAAATTTGAAAAGTTTAATGAAATCGATGATAGACAAAGGGAATAGAAACTGTAAAACCCCAACAAGAAGAGGGAGAAATCCTGAATAGACCAATAACCACAGAAGCAATTTGTAAAGATTTATTCAAAGAAGATACCAATCCCCGGTCTAAAACGAAGTATAGTGTTGTTCGAATGGGAATACGTATGCAGGAAGTCCTGCGGAGGGCTAGGCAGGCCCCGATATTTTAAGGAAGTCGATTTCTAGATCCTCAAGTTTCACAGGCACTCTTTCTTCTTCCACTCTACAGAAGAACCACAATTCATTCCTTGTCCAATATCTTGTCCTCTTTTTAAAAAAAATAAACTTATTTATTCATTTATTTAACTTTTGGCTGCATTGGGTCTTCACTGCTGCAGGCGGGTTTTCTCTAGTTGCTGAGAGTGGGGGCTACTCTGTTGCGGTGCGCAGGCTTCTCATTGCAGTGGCTTCTCTTGTTGCGGAGCATGGGCTCTAGGCACGCGGGCTTCAGTAGTTGTGGCACACGGGCTTCAGTAGTTGTGGCTCATGGGCTCTAGAGCGCAGGCTCAGTAGTTGTGGCGTGTGGGCTTAGTTGCTCCACGGCATGTGGGATCTTCCCAGACCAGGGCGCAAACTCGTGTCCCATGCATTGGCAGGCAGATTCTTAACCACTGCGCCACGAGGGAAGCCCCCATATCTTCCTCTTGATGCACTGACCTGGGGTGCAGAAAGTCTCACACACCAAATGGAGGTGAAACCTCCTTTGATGATTAATCAAGTCACCCAAAACATGAAGAGCCTCCAGTCTCTCATTGCTTTGTTGAACTTAGTTAAACTCGGTCTTGGGAGAGAGGGTTGGTCTCCAGCCCTCTGCTGGGTATCCTGAATTTGGAGAGTTAAAAAAAAATTTCCCCCACAAATATGAATATATATAATTGTTTTCAGTCAGTCTCAATACTCATCCCTTGGATATGCCATTAACTTGATGGACACGTTCAATATATTAAATGAGCCAAACTGAAGCTCCAAGTTTTTGATGAAAATGGATTTCAAGTACATGTAAACTAACTTTTAAATAATTAAGTAATTAATTAATTTTGGCCATATGGGACTTAGTTCCCTGACTAGGGATCAAACCCGTGTCCCCTGCAGTGGAAGTGTGCAGTCCCAACCACTGGACAACCAGGGAATTCCCTAAACTCTTTTTGTCAAAAAATATTGTATTGGCAAGGTGTAATGAAATGTTTAGATATCCCCAACCATTTTGAGTGTTCTGAGTTAAACAAAGTGAAAGAATTATAAGGCATAATTATCATCTGATAAGTTTTGATAAAGCCTTTTTTTGGGAACTTCCCAGAGGTAGAGAAATTTCTTTAATGTGACTAGGTTGTATCCTTTTGCAAGTAAGGTGATTTTCATTTGAACAAAATGAATATTTGAACAAAAATGAACAAAATTTTGACATTAGATCAATGTGATTTGGGGCATATAACTTAGAAGGAGTTCAAAAATTGAACAACATTACTATAACAAAACTGTCCATTTCATACCTGAGTCACTTTGCTGTACAGCAGAAATTAACATGACCTTGTAAATCAACTATACTTCAATAAAACTTAAAAAAAATATTTGGTAGAATTTACCAATGGGAAAAAAAACCCTGTCCATTTCTATTTCTTATTTATATGAGCCAGATTTCTCAAGGATCACATCTATAAAAAATCAAAAAATAGGAATAAAATTGATTCTGAGTCCTATCACATTTTATCAGTAAATATATATATTCATCTACAAGTACATGCTAATGAAAAAACCAACACCGGCTCATGAAGAGAAGTAATTCCAAGAAAAATTTATGTATAATTACTTATAAAATTATATTTATATTCCTTTAATTAACTTAGCATTACTAATAATTCTAATGGTAATTTGTTCCAGAAGAAAAAAAAGTTTTTTAATTTATTTATTTAATTTATTTATTTTTGGCTGCATTGGGTCTTCATTACTGAGTACAGGCTTTCTCTAGTTGTGGCGAGAGGGGGCTACTCTTCGTTGCGGTGTGTGAGCTTCTCATTGTGGTGGCTTCTCTTGTTGCAGAGCATGGGGTCTAGGCCCGCGGGCTTCAGTAGTTGTGGCTCGCGGGCTCTAGAGAGCAGGCTCAGTAGTTGTGGTACATGGGCTTAGTTGCTCGTGGCACGTGGGATCTTCCCGGACCAGGGCTCGAACCCGTGTCCCCTGCATTGGCAGGCAGAGTCTTAACCACTGCACCACTAGGGAAGCCCAAGAAAAAATATTTTATACACTCAGCTTTAGTCACAAGAAAAGTTTATTACATTTTAATTAATTTACATATTTTTTTCTGAGATGTATGATAGGATGACCAATAAAAAAATTTAAAACATACGTAAGTGGATTGGAAATTCAAGTCCAAGGAATAAAAGGGAAAAATGTAAAAATTTCAAATATTAATTAACTTGTTATTTATTTTTAAGATGGATGGCAGTGTTATCAAATCATTAAGGTATTTATATACCACTTGATACACTTAAAAGAATGATATCATGGTTTTATTTTAAAAAGTCAATTTTACAATAAACCAGAAAATGTATTCTAAACTTTAAAATTATGATGAAGAATTTTATGTATCAACTTTAAAAGCTGAAGATTTTTTGTGGGGGGGGTCAGGTGAACAAAAAATGTGAAGACTAGTGCTTAAGGCAGTGGCTCCTACCATCGTTCCTGGGAACACAGCAGTGTTCTGCAGCCATCTCATCCATCCCCTGGTTGGGTTAGTCACCTATTCCCATTTGAGCTCAATTTAGGGTCATGGAAAATTGGAGCTGGAAGGATCTTTAAGCTGTTTCATCTCTCAGTTTTATTAGCTTTGTGACCTTGGCTAAGCTGTTCACATCTCTAAGCTTTGTTAATAATAGTTCAACACAACACACAGAATGTCACAAAATTCCACACTTATTGAATTGCCAAGTAAATGGTCTGATCAGAGATCTCAACCTTGACTGTTGTAGAGGGGCTGGGCCTGTAACATAAAAGTGACCCAGTGAGAGGACAAGCTGGAGAGAACGTGCAGCCACCCTCTTGATGGAGGAATGCTGATTGATCATACGTGCCAGATGGGAGTTTTCAGGAGAAGCTGGTGATCTGGATTTTTATGGAAAACCTGGTAATTGGCTAAAAAAATTTTAAATGCTTATAAAAGCATTTAAGTATAAACTATGCAGGAGAGAAAAAAATGCAACTACCAGCCACAAACATCTCAAAGGGCTGCTCTATACCTTTGGTGTAGAGAATAAGTATTCACTTCAGGGAGTGGATTCTACAGATGTTTTTTTGTTTTTTTTTTTTTTTTTTTTTTGCGGTACGCGGGCCTCTCACTGCTGTGGCCCCTCCCGTTGTGGAGCACAGGCTCCGGACGCGCAGGCTCAGCGGCCATGGCTCACGGGCCCAGCCGCTCCGCGGCACGTGGGATCCTCCCGGACCGGGGCACGAACCCGTGTCCCCTGCATCGGCAGGCGGACCCTCAACCACCGCGCCACCAGGGAAGCCCTGTTTTTTTGTTTTTTGATCAGGTTCTGAATTATAGAGAATTAACTAGATTCTTTATAAATTTGAGTTTTAGTTTTGATTAGCCCTTTGGTGTCTTGAAAGATCTTATAATACAGTATGGTGTTACCCTGTACTGACAATGAAGAAAACCATTTTACACTTTCCTAATTTTCCGGAATTTTCACTTATCTCAATGGCTAACTTAAGGAGTTCAGCAATGTGAAATGAAAAAGTCATTGTACTTCATTTTGGAAGGAGCAATATCACTTGTGAAGAAGTACTCTGACACATGGAAAAAAAATTTGCCATGGAAGACAACAGAGAAAGGCATAATACATATCACCTACCTAATGCCAAATATATATCTAAATATTTTAAAAAGTAAAGAATGACTTCTTCAGTGAGTTTTGTTATTCATCCTTTAGGACAGGGGTCCCTATCTACCGGGCCACGGACCAGTACTGGTCTGTGGCCTGTCAGGAAGTGGGCCACACAGCAGGAGGTGAGTGGCGGGTGAGCAAGCGAAGTTTCACCTGTATTTACAGCTGCTCTCCATCACTCGCATTACCACCTGAGTCCTGCCTTCTGTCAGATCAGCGGCGGCACTGGATTCACATAGGAGCACGAGCCCTACTGTGAACTGTGTATGCGAGGGATCTAGGTTGCATGCTCCTTATGAGAATCTAATGCCTGATGATCTGAGGCAGTGATGCTAGCGCTGGGGAGTGGCTGCAAATACAGATTATCATTAGCAGAGAGGTTTGACTGCACAGAAACCATAAACAATTGCTTGCAGACATATCAAAACCCTATCACTGACTGGCAAGTGAAGACAAGCTCAGGGCTCCCACTGATTCTGCATTATCGTGAGTTGTATAATTATTTCATTGTATATTACAATGTAATAATAATAGAAATAAAGTGCCCAATAAATGTAACGTGCTTGAATCATCTTGAAACCATTCCCCCCACCCAGTCTGTGGAAAAATTGTCTTCCGTGAAACTGGTCCCTGGTGCCAAAAAGCTTGGGAACCACTGCTTTAGGAGGAGGCATTACTTTAAAAAGCACGATGTAGAACCCTGTGTGTGTATACTGTGGTTTGTGTGAAAACTGTGTGTATAGAGATGAAAGCACATGTTACATGCACAGACACTCTGAAATACAGTAGGATTGGGGACAGTTTCTGGCAAGGAGGACTTATTCTACACTGAGTGTCCTTTAGTACAGTTTGATTTTTGTTTTTGCTTTACCATGTGTATTACCTTTAGAAAAAATACCAAAAAACCAAACAAGATAACTACAGAGAATGCAATCATTGTGGCAAGTTGTGCTACCAGACCCCACGTGGGATAACATTTTAAAACAAGTATTCAAAGCGTTCCACATTCCATGACATTCCACAGCTTTTTCCTTAAACCTGTATCACCAAAAAAATTTTATCTGGCAAGAGTGCTGCTAACATTCAGTCTCCGCTCCTTCACCACTCCCTCTGAATAATCTCTGTTCTCACTGCTTTTGTAAGCAGATAAGCAGATCAATGGAAAAGAGATGAAATGAGCCAGCCCTGACTGGAGTGGTGGCCGCCATCTTCTGACCTGCTTTTCTGAGGCCTCTGCGGAGCATGCTACCCAGGGTTCAGTTCCTTTTCCCCATCCCCACTCCTGTCCTACCTGATGGCTTCAAATCTGGGTTACTCTCGGAGTAACAGCTCATCCTAGCTGTTCCCCACACTTCTGCCCTCAGTAAGCCATGTTCACAATTTTCACCAGATTTGAGTGGCAGTTATTTACTTAATATTTTCTTTAAATTGACTAATTAAAAATCCATATGTATATATTACAGCATTTTACTTATAAAATTATTTAAAGGCATCAAGGCATTGAGGTGATGTGACTAAGAGCACAGGCTTGAGAGGCAGCCTGGCTTGGTTCAAGTCCTGGCTCTGCCATTTCTAAGTAAACTTTGTCAAATTACTTCTCTTTAATGCAGTTTCCTTCTTTATAAACAGGGGATAACAACGGTACCTACCACGTGGGGCAGGCTATGTGGGCGGAGCCATGAAGTCAACCTCTCCCTCCCACGGCCCTAAGTGACAGCAATTTCCTGCAGGGATGCAGTCCCTATCTGGTTGGGTGGGTGAGAGGCTGCTGCCCAGTGCCTGCCTAATGTGCTGTGGCGCTGCCAGCCCAGGGCAGGCCAGTGCATACCTGGCCCTGCCCTGAGAGTCAGACAGCATAACCCCCCAACCCTCCCTGCGGCAGCATTGGTCATGCAGCGTGG
Source organism: Phocoena sinus (assembly GCF_008692025.1). Classification (NCBI taxonomy): domain Eukaryota; kingdom Metazoa; phylum Chordata; class Mammalia; order Artiodactyla; family Phocoenidae; genus Phocoena; species Phocoena sinus. Next base: position 17,250,919 of record NC_045765.1, on the reverse strand, counting down.
TCAGGGAGGGGTGGGGAGAAGCCCTAGGGCAGTTCAAGTGGACCAGTGCGGCCAAGAACCTGTCCCAGGAAGACAGTGGAAGATGGGACCACACAAAAGCCGGCTCCAAGGCCCCCACACATGCTCCTTTGTCCCATCAGACTTCACTTAATACAAATTCAAAGATAAAATTAGTAAGAATTTCTATCATGGGGCACTTCTGAGTACCTGGCCGTGCACAATCACACTGATTAAAGCCTGCGTTGACTGCATATCATGAAGCCAGTTCAGCGATCACCTAGGATTATTGTGAAGATTAAATGAACTAATGTATGTACAGACCTAAGACTAATATCTGGCACCTAGGAAGCACAATATAAATGCTGGGTATTATTTATAGCATTACCATAAATAGAAAACGAGTATTTTTCAAATATGCATTTGTTCAACAAATATTTATTATTCTGTGCTAGGCACAGTTCTAGGCACTGGCACATTTTATTTATCACCAAACAGCTAACATGTATTATTTGCTTACTAAGAAGGCTCCAGAAGACCCCATGCCTTGACTTTCAGGACTGACCACCAATGGTGGGCATACAGTCAAACACCCATTGATGCGTGTAAAGGTAGCGAGCTAGTGGCAACTAGATTCCTGAGTTAAACAGGCTCCTTCGTTACCTTCTAGTCCTACTTTCTATCGCCAAAGAAATATTGTTTTCTATCTCGTCAGATTTTAAACTTTCCTCAGTAATCTTTCTTAACCAATGAAACTGTCACAATCCACTATCCTTGTGCCAGTGCTGACTTCTACATCAAATATACATTGGACAGGATGGAGTCAAGAAACCTCAAAGGCAGGGACTTCCCTGGTCGTCCAGTGGTAAAGAATCTGCCTTCCAATGCAGGGGATGCTGGTTGGATCCCTAGCTGGGGAACTAAGATCCCACATGCTGCGGGGCAACTAAGCCCGCACGCCTCAGTGAGAGAGCCCCCATGCTGCAAACCACAAAGCCCAGGCGCCCTGGAGCCTGCGCGCCACAACTAGAGAGAATCGTGTGCGCCTCAGTGAAGATCTCAAGTGCTGCAACTAAGACCTGACGCAGCCAAAAAAATAAATAAAGTAATATAAATATTAAAAAAGAGTACTTGTTAAAAAAAAAAGGAACCTCAAAGGCACACTAATATAATGCTTCTTAGAGAGCACCCCACAGTCTTTAGTGAACTCTGCCCCACAGCACTTTGTGTGATGAAAATGTTCTCACTGCACAATCCAATACAGTAGCCACTAGCCACGTGTAGACTACTGAGCACTTCAAATGTGGCTGTTGTGACTGAGGAACTGAATTTTTAACATTTAAACATCACATGTGGGTAGTGGCTACTGTATTGGTTGGCACAGCTCTAAATATCTGGCTTTACAGGGCTAAGTCACACTCTAAATATCATAATCATTTAATGTTTCCGTTCTCACTCATTTGCTAAAACTCTGTTATAGATGACAAAGGCTTAAAAGGACTATAAGAGATCATTGGGTGAACCACAAAATTCCTATTTAACAGGCTGGGAAATGTGATGACTTTTCTGCATGACACAGCTAGTTGGTTGTAGAGCTCACCTGGAACCCTCACCCCCTTAATTCCGCCTTGGTGCTTTGACTCCCCGGTGAGTCGGGATGCGCCGTCAACAACTGGAGGTGTGAGCCAGGATGGCATTTTGAGATTTAAAGCAGAGAACAGTACGGTTTCATTTCTTAAGTAAGTCCTTTAAAAATTAATAAGGACTACCTAAGCTTAAACTCGTACATTTTAAAGTATAAAGTTCACCAGTGAGAATAAGAATGCTGCCTGGGGAACACAACTAGAAGTGAAGTCGCCCCGATCTCAGTCCACCCACGCCCACGTATTTATCTCGGCATGGACACACGGTATAAAGAAAACAGACGAGTAGTTAGGCGAGTTAACAGGATGGTTTTTTAACAACCTAACAGGCTGAGTCGGTTAAGCGCCCTTGCCAGCCTGGCTCCCACAGTAAAACGGCCACCCGTCCCACAGAAAGCTCGTAGGTCGCGCCCAGCAGGAGCCTACCTGCGTGCACCGCGCCGTCCGCGCCTCCGTCCGCGCCGCCCAGCCCAGCGGCCGCGCGCAGCGCGCTTCCGCAGCTCGCTGACAGGTTGCCAGTGGCCCTCCGCGCCAGGGTCAGGATGGGTGCCGACCAGCCTTCCGCCGCCGCACGCGGCTTCGCCACCCTCCGCAGTTCGCCTGGGCCCGGCAGCTGGCTCCGGTCCACGATCTCAAACTCTTCTCCCGGCTCCGGCCCCGGCTCCTGCCCCGCCCGGCTCCGGTCTTCCCCGTCGGCCATCTTGGTCTTGTCACGTGGCCCCGGCAGGCAGCGGACTCGGCGCGGGCGGGCGCTTTGCCCTTGCTGCTAGTTTTTCGTGTTCGCGACGGGCTTTCCTCTTTATCGCCCTCCTTTCTTTTCTGTCACTTTAAAAAAGCTCGGGAAAGTGCAGATCATAAGGAGCACCTACGTTCTCATCACCTGGGAGGACTTGTTTTCGTGGAGGTTATTCTTGGGCTTTCTCCTTTTGTTGTGGTGCATCCAACCTGGCTTGGGCACAGCCCACGTGGACTTAGTTTTTTTTTTTGTGACACTATTTCCTTTTTCATTTTCATTTCATACTTTACTTCTCCTTAGTGATTTTTCTGCAGCAGTTTTCAGAACAAGCCCTAAAAGAGCGGGTAACGAAACTGTGGGACAGGTGAGGCAGGAAAGCAGGACTTTTTTTTTAATAACTAAAATCTACAACTTGGCAGGAAAGAGCACACTATGGTGGACTGGGAATCAGAAGATCCAGACTCTGCTATTAATTAGTTAAATAGTGATAATAATAAAAATAATAAAACCAATTAAGAAAGGAGCACATGGCAGACGAGGATAATTGTGATGACTATGTTACTCAGCTATGTGGCTTGGGCCAGATGCTCGCAGCAACTAGAGAAAGCCTGTGCGCAGCAGTGAGGACCCAACACAAACAAAAATAAAAAAAAATAAATTAAAAAAAATTTTAAGTTGCAGATATTTAGAAATCAAAAAATTTTTACATTAAAATTTGGATATTGGCCTTCTCTTGAGACATAAGTTTTTGCAACTCTGTATATTCTCTGATGGCAACAAACTGGTGGATTGGATGTTGGCTGCCCTTTTTAAAAAATTGTTTTAATTAAAAAAATTTTTTTATCAGAGTGTAGTTGATTTACAATGTTGTGTTAGTTTCAAGTGTACAACAAAGTGATTTAGTTATACATATATGTATTCTTTTTCAGATTCTTTTACAATTTAGGTTATTACAGAGTATTGAGTAGACTTCTGGTGCTATACAGTAGGTCCTTATTGATTATCTATTTTATATATAGCATTGTGTATATATGTTAATCCCAACCTCCTAATTTATTCCCCCCCTTACCCTTTGGTAACCATACGGTTTTTTTAAATTTATTTTGGCTGTGTTGTGTCTTTGTTGCTGTATGTGGGCTTTCTGTAGTTGCAGCGAGTGGAGGATACTCTTCATTGTGGTGTGTGGGCTTCGCATTGCGGTGGCTTCTCTTGTTGCGGAGCACCTCTCGGCACGCGGGGCTTCAGTAGTCGCAGCACGCCGGCTCAGTAGTTGTGGCTCATTGGCTTAGTTGCTCCGTGGCATATGGGATCTTCTTGGCCCAGGGGTTGAACCCATGTCCCCTGCATTGGCAGGCAGAGTCTTAACCATTGTGCCACCAGGGAAGTCCCCATAAGTTTGTTTTCTGAGTCTGTGAGTCTGTTTCTATTTCGTAAATAAGTTCATTTGTATCACTTTTTTAGATTGCACATGTAAGTGATACCATATGATATTTGTCTTTGTTTTACTTCAATTAGTATGATAATCTCTATGTCCATCCATGTTGCTGCAAATGGCATTATTTTATTTTTATGGCTGAGTAATATTCCATTGTATATATGTACCACATCTTCTTTATCCATTCATCTGTTGACGGACATTTAGGTTGCTTCTATGTCTTGGCTGTTGTAAATAGTGCTGCAATGAACATTGGGGTACATGTATCTTTTTGAAGTATGGTTTTCTCCAGGTATATGCCCAGGAGTGGGATTGCTGGATAATATGGTATTGGGTTGGCCAAAAAGTGCCTTCGGTTTTAAAGTAAAAATAAAAGACACTTTTTTCATTTTCACCAAGAACTTTATTGAACAACGTATTCACCCATTTGTTCCTCTACCCTCTGCCATTTTTCAGGCAACTTCATAATTCCATCTTCCCAAAACTTTTATCTTTTTGAGCAAAGAACTGTTCCAGGTACCGTTTACAGTCTTCCAGGGAATTGAAATTTTTTCCATTAAGAGAATTTTGTAAAGACCGAAATAAATGTAAATCCGAAGGTGCAATGTCTGGTGAATACAGCGGATGGATCAGAACTTCCCAGCCAAGATGTGACAGTTTTTGCCTGGTCATCAAAGAAACGTGTGGTCTTTCATTATCCTGATGGAAGATTATGAGTTTTCTCTTGACTAATCCTGGATGCTTTTCGTCGAGTGCTGCTTTCAGTTGGTCTAATTGGGAGCAGTACTTGTTGGAATTAATCGTTTGGTTTTCCAGAAGGAGCTTATAATAGAGGACTCCCTTCCAATCCCACCATATACAAAACATCACCTTCTTTGGTTGAAGACCGGCCTTTGGTGTGGTTGGTGGTCGTTTATTTCACTTGCCCCACGATCTCTTCCAATCCACATTATTGTACAGTATCCACTTTTCATCGCCCTTCACAATTTGTTTTAAAAAACAGAACTTTTCCATTATGTTTAAGTAGAGAATCGCATGCGGAAATATGGTCAAGAAGGTTTTTTTCGCTTAACTTCTGTGGAACCCAAACATCAAACCGATTAACATAACCAAGCTGGTGCAAATGATTTTCAATGCTTGATTTGGATATTTTGAGTAGGTAGGCTATCTCCCGCGTGGTATAATGTTGATCTCAGTTAATGTCTCGATTTGATCGCTATCAACTTCAACTGGTCTACCTGACCGTGGAGCATCGTCCAGTGAGAAATCTCCATCATGAAACTTCGCAAACCACTTTTGACATGTTCGATTGTTTCGAATGAAGTTAAAGACAACTAAGTGCTACTAGAGCCATCTTACAGAAAAAACTGAAAGAACATTTTGGCCAACCCAATAGCTCTATTTTTAGTTTTTTAAGGAACCTCCATACTGTTCTCCGTAGTGGCTGTACCAATTTACATTCCCACCAACAGTGTAGAAGGGGGTTCCCTTTTCTCCACACTCTCTCCAGCATTTATTGTTTGTAAATGGCTGCCCTTTTAGAAGCCAGGTTCTTCTGGCATCTTGGTCTAGCTCCTTTAACTAGTTTTTATGATCTGTCTGGTCCCTAGAGGCCAGTTATTTTCTGTGGGGAGAGTGGGGTGGGGAGTGACTGAGGAATTTGTGGGCTTGCTGTTTGAATTTTCACAATGTTTGAGGGGATGCTACTAGTCTTTACTGGAATAGGGTAGACGGGGTATTAGGTAGTCTGGAAGAACTGTCTGGATCCTTCATTACTTTCCAGTGTCGCTGGACAATCATGTAGGTGAAAAGCTTGTTTATAATGATCAGAGGCTGGAACCTAATTCCATTTTGCATAAAAATGTAAACTTTTTGGGGGGAGTAGTTTTAATATTCTGTTGGGCTAGGTTATGCTGCAGTAACAAATAACCCCCAAATCTTCGTGGTTTAACATAACAGAAGTCTTTTTCTTATCGAGATATTGAATACAGTTTGCTGTGCTATACAGTAAACCATTGTTATTTATCTGTTTTATATACGTAATGTGTATCTGTTAATCCCATACTCCTAATTTATCCCTCCTCCTGCTTCTCCTGTGGTAACCATAAGTTTGTTTTCTATGTCTGTGAGTCTGTATTCGTTTGTACATAAGTACATTTGTACTATTTTTTAGATTCCACATATAAGTGGTATCATATAATATTTGTTTTTCTCTGTCTGACTTACTTCACTTAGTATTATAATCTCTAGGTCCATCCATGTTGCTGCAAATGGCAATATTTCACTCATTTTTATGACTGAGTAATATTCTATTATATATATATATATATATATATATATATATATATATATATATATATCACATCTTCTTTACCCATTCATCTGTTGATGGACACTTAGGTTGCTTCCATGACTTGGCTATTGTAAACAGTCCTGCTATGAATATGGGGTACACGTATCTTTTCAAATTAAGAGTTTTTGTCTGTTCTGGATATATGCCCAGAAGAGCATTTTAACAAATGCCTTCTGTGTGGTTGGACCTAGTCCTTTTCTCCTCTCTTCTCAGACTTGTTTCTCGTGTCTTGGATTTCATTGGTCTGCTGCCTCCTGCTGAGTGTGATTGCTTCCTCTGCCCATTGCCATCACTCTCACTTAAAAAAAATCTTTTGGAGGATTCTCAGACTCCATCTCTCAAATCAGGCCCTGCCCGTCTATGCCCAGTACCACTGCCTGAGTGGATTCTTGCCTGGTTTGTAGTCACTCTCCAGGACACCTCCTTGTGCCTTGCAGCTTTACTTCCTCCATCTGTTCTAGACACCTCAGCCAAGGACTTCCAAGACCCAGGGCTGATCTTTTCACCTTCCTGCTTTCAAATCTCCCTTTGCTTCCCTGTGGCAGGATGCTTTGTCTTGTCTATGTGCTGCAGTTGCAGATTGCTCATTTTCTTCTTGGTGTGGACTAGAGATTGAGTTTTGCAGCATCCCAGGAGGTTTGTGTGACTTGATTGAGACCAAAGTGGTAGCCAAAGAGATGGATCCTTGAGGCTTCATTGGGATTGTGAGTTGGCCTATCAGTAGGAAGCACTTTACTAATTTTGTCTCATATGTATATATTTTGTACACTTTGACTTGAATTTCATGATCTAGGAGAGTTTCACTATCTGGACATAATTGGTACCCTGGAGCCAAGAATGTCCAATTAAGTTCAAATTATTTTTCTGAACAATGCAATATGAAGCACACACCATTGGCTATGGTCTTCTGCCGTAAGTGTTTACCTACAAACAAAACAAGCTTTTAGAACAGCACTGTCTGATAGAACCCTTGGATGTAAATGTTTTAGATCTGTGCTGTTCTGTATGGTGGCCAGGAGCCACAGGTGGCCACTAAGCACTTGCAATGAAGCTCGTGTGACTGGGTTTTAGGAAACCTAGGGGAGAAAGGAAGAAGGGAGACAACACCTGTAGTAAACAGTGAGACACTCCTAGAAGGGGAAGCATCCCCTGGACCAGGTGGAACAGGCAGCCCTGATGAGACTGGAACTACCTGCTGGAAAGACTTCTTTTTGTCAGTTGGGAACATTTGAATATGGATTGCATATTAGATATTATGGAATTATTGTTAATTTTGTTCAATGTGATAATGGGTTGTGGGTATGCCCCAAAACACCTTTATTTTTTAGAACTGATTTAGAGTATCAAGTGGTAACACCTCATGATGTCTGTAATTAACTTTAAAATACTTCAGCACAAGAAAATATTTGGTGCAAACATGGCAAGATCCTGACAGTTTTGAAATCTAGGTAATGAGTGTAGGAGAGTTATTATGTATTCTCTCTACTTTTCTGAATGTCTGACTTTTCATAATAAAAAGTAAAAAGATATATAAAAAAGTGAATCCATATGAAATAGAAGCCAATGTTTCATACAGACTGCAAAATCCTAGGGAGTTTCCTGGTGGTCCAGTGGTTAGGACTCAGCGCTTTCACTGCCGTGGAGCCGGGTTCAATCCCTGGTCGGGGAACTAAGATCCCGCAAGCTGCACAGTGTGGCCACAAAACAAAAGGACTGAAAAATCCTTACAAAAGGCTTGACTGAGATTTTATTTTGAATAATGAAAACAAAAATAAGTTACCTTTATCATATATTTATCAAAATTTAGAATGTGTTTGCAACCATGTGCTATTTTTATAATGAGTGAAGAATGGATAAGTGCTAATTTTTTTTGCACAATTTTTCTGAAGAAAATCACATTATATAGATTTATTCATTTCACATCTGACTCATAGTGGAGTCAGAAAGAGGGTCCTTTTTTCTCAAGGCCTCTTTAATCCTGCGATAGATAAACCATACCTTATTTTGGCTACCTTTTCATTTTATTTGTATCTCTTTTCATGTAGCTAGTACTCAAGCTAGTTGGCCCAAAGTGGAAAAGTAATTATCCCATTCACCATGCTATTGTCCTTCTAGATATTTTTGTGGGATGTCTCATACGAAAAAACAAGCTATTTTGCAATATTATTACTGTATGTTTGAGCCCATCTAAGCTCACTCTTCCATTTTAATATGTTCTAAATTTACTATTTTTTTCAACCGTTCTGTTTTGAAGCTCCTGCTGGATCAGCAGCATTGATTTTCTTTTCTGCCGATCTGATGTGTCAGTGGCTTTGTGTGGGATTGGGTGGGACTTGAGCATCACTTTTGTTTACTCTGTGAAATCTTGCATCGTGTGCAGATTTACAGCTTCACTGTACAATTGATTTGCATTGTAGACATCTGACACTCAGCTAGAGACTGGCTAGCCATTGGCCCAGTACATGAGGTGTGATGCTTTGGGGTTCAGCAGGAAATGAGCTTTGAGTAGGGATGGATTTTATAAGTGGTAATATATTTTTTAAGTGATAATATTAATATACTCATTAGTGAATATTTTAACATTATCAAGACTTCTGCTTCTCTGAATGGCCTTGTAACTGCAGGGACTTGGGTAAAATATCCTCAGGTGATGAGTTTAGAACTGTAGAACCTGTTGTGGTAGTTGGTTGTAACTGAATGGGATGTAGGTGCTGTTGCTGAGATGGTATCAAAGTATGGCCGTTGAAGGGGTAACCAACTGAAAGGAAAACTCAGTATTCCTACTCACCGTACTTCTGACACTAACTGCCCAGTTAGTGCCGATCCCACAGGGTAAGGGCTCAGTCCTACAGGACTGTTCCCTCAATTCAGATGCCAATCTAGGCCTCCAGTGAACTGAGTCCCCCAAGACTGATATCATCATTAATGTACAAACTCATGTTGTCTCTCCAGGGCAAGATGAGCTAACAGACCCCCAAGCCATGGACCACCTGGCTAGAGAATTTCAAACTGGAGACATCCTGACCCCTGAAATTATGATTAAGAAATGTCACAAGACGATGATTAATCCCAGCTTCTTTGTTCTTCCCCTTCAAAAACACCCCAACTCAAAGATCAGGTTGGAGTGGATCTGAGGCTTGTCTCCCACTCCCTTGCTTGATGCCCTGCAAATAAACCCTAACTTTGCTGCAAACACCTGCTGTCGGAGTTTGGCTTTCTGTGCTGTGGGCATAAGAGCCCTTGCTTAGTGACACAGGTACTTCTGACTGACCAGCTATAAATAGGCAGTTCCCACAACCCCCTCCTCAGGTTTCATAGCTTGCTAGAATGACGGAACTGAGGAAAATGCCTAACTTAACTATTGCTGTTTATGGTAAAGATATAACTCAGAAACAGCCAAATGGAAGAGATGCGTAGGGCAAGGTATGTGGGAAGGGGTTTGGAGCTTCCATGCCATCTCTGGGTGCATTACCCTGTCAGCACCTTGATGTGAACCCTATTGTTTAGGGTTTTAATGTAGGTTCAATTACATGATTGATTATTGACCATAGGTGATTGAACTCAATCTCTAGCTCCTTCCCCCTCCCAGGAGGTGGGGGTGGGGTGGGCATGAAAGTTCCAACTCTCTAATCACAGGGTTTGTTCTTCTGGCAACCAGCCCTTATCCTCTAAGGGTCACCTCATTAGCATAAATTCAGGTATGTTTGAAAGTGGCTTATTAGGAATAACAAAAGATGCTCCCATCTCTCTTTCATTCAGGAAATTACAAGAGTTTTTTTTTTTTTTTTTTTTTTTTTTTTTTTGGTTTTGTTTTTTGGGTTTTTTGCTAGTGATGTTAACTGTCCCTTTATTTATTTATTTATATTTACTTTTTCGGGGGGTACGCGGGCCTCTCACTGTTGTGGCCTCTCCCGTTGTGGAGCACAGGCTCCGGACGCACAGGCTCAGCGGCCATGGCTCACGGGCCCAGCCGCTCCGTGGCATGTGGGATCTTCCCAGACCGGGGCGCGAACCCGTGTCCCCTGCATCAGCAGGCGGACTCTAAACCACTGCGCCACCAGGGAAGCCCTACAAGAGTTTTAAGAGCTCTGTGCTGGGAACCAGGAGCAGAGATCAAATATAACTTTCTTATTATGTATCACAGTTATTTATGAAAATAATTGTATTAATTAAAAATAGATAGCTCGCTTATAAAAAAGTTAACCAGAGTATTTGCATAATGAATTTGCATAATGTGTCCCTAAGGGAGAGAGCCCTCCTTATGTCAATAAGTGACCTGTCCTTTCCCTGCCTGGCACCTTGCAGTCACCATGGAACAGTGGAGAGAATCTTGAGTGCAGCCCAGCTCATGCTTTCGGAGGAAATACCAAGGGCCAGAAAGATGGGCTTTAAAGCCCCTGCCAGAGACTTCAAAAACAATGGACTTTCTGTTTTGTTAACATTTTTCTATAACAGATCATATAAATTTACCTAGTACTCTCCCCTGCCCCACATTTTATTATGAAAAAATTTAAACATAGAGTACGTATAACACCATGTCTATGTATTTATCCCTGTGTGCATCCATTAATCCAGCTTATTTTTTGATGTACTTCAAAGGAGATTCCAGATCCTAATACTTAAAAAACCTTTTTATCTAGAAATAATTTCAATCTTAAGAAAAGTTGCAAAGAATAAAGATAGCACAGAGTACAGCTGTATACCCTTTACCCAGATTCACCTGTGCTTAACATTTCACTCTATATGCGTTATCATTTGCATGTGCTGTCTCTCTATCTGTATTTATATATGTACATTTTTACCCTGAACTTTTTTGAGGGTATATTACATACATTATGACCTGTTACACTTAAATCCTTCAGGATATATTTCTTAAGAACTGGGATATTCTCTTACATAACCATGGTAAAGTTACCATATTTAACACTGAACATTTATATCAATTCCTAACTTAAAAAAATGATTGTACAGGGATTTCCCTGGTGGTCCAGTGGTTAAGAGTCCACCTTCCAATGCAGGGAGCGTGGGTTCGATCCCTGGTTGGGGAACTAAGATCCCCCATGCTGCATGGCAACTAAGCACTTGCACTGCAATGAAGAGTCTGCGTGCAGCAGCAAAAAAGGATCCCACATGCCGGCAATGTGATGTAGCCTAATTAATTAATTAATTAAAAATATTGATCACACAACATTGTATGGATGTTATTGAATGAAAGTTTGTGTGCCCGATGCACAGTGAGGCCAAACAAACTGAAATGTTGGAGTTTGGAGCAGAGAAAGGTTATTGCAGGGCTGAGCAGGAGAATGGGTTACTCCTAAACTCCTCAAAGTGTTTCAGCAAAGTATTTTTTTTTTAATCAATTAATTTTATTTTATTTATTTATTTTTGGCTGCGCTGGGTCTTTGTTGCTGAGCGCAGGCTTCTCCTAGTTGCGGTGAACGGGGGCTACTCTTCCTTGCGGTGCACGGGCTTCTCATTGCAGTGGCTTCTCTTGTTGCAGAGCATGGGCCATAGGCGTGCGGGCTTCAGTAGTTGTGGCTCCCAGGCTCTAGAGTGCAGCCTTAGTAGTTGTGGCACATGGTCTTAGTTGCTCCGCGGCATGTGGGATCTTCCCTGACCAACCACTGCTCGAGCCAGTGCCCCCTGCATTGGCAGGCGGATTCTTAGCCACTGCGCCACCAGGGAAATCCTCAGCAAAGCATTTTTAAAGGCAAGGTGAGGGAGGGGCATCCCAGGGTATGTGATCAGATAGTGTACAATCCTCTGTTTGGTTGATGTAACAAGGTGGTTAATGTTATTAGTCCTTAGGCTCCTGAAGTTCTGGGGGCTGCTATGTGCTCATGATCATCAAGTAATTAATTGCTTCCATTCCCTGGTGACTTTAACATCTGAAAAACTAAGGAAATATTCATCATGTGCATCAGATACTATTATCCGGGTACTTCAGAGAGGAGCTAAAGCAGAGGATATGGGGGAGGGGTCTGTTCCCATAAGTTCCAGCTCAGTTACATGGAGGTATCTTCATTTATTTTATCAATTCCCTATTGTTGGATATGTGGATAGTTTCCTAATTTTCAATATTTAAATACCATTCTATCTTTGTGTACTTATCTCCTAGATAATTTTCTGGGAATGGAATTTTGGGTCAAAATATTAACATTAAAAAAAATCTTGATTTGCAGTAGATTGTCAAATGAAGATTGTACACTTCTACCAAGAAGTTATGAAAATGTTCACTTTCCTCCATCTTTCCAACACTAGATATTTATCAGCCTTTAGAAAAATGGGCCAATTTGATAAATGAGAAAGATGTCTCATTTTAAGTTGCATTTCTTTGATTATTAAGTATAGATGCACTGTTAATTGCATGCCCAATATCAATTCCCTCTTCTTTTTTGCTAATTGAATGCTGATTTTTTTAGTAGGCTAAGTCCTACACGGGATACTCATGTTTATTACCTCCCTGGTAGCCAGGGGTGCCATGCGGCATAGTTCTGACCAATGAGCTGTAACTGATGTATTGGGGCTTTTGGGAAGTCTTTTGCTTTTCCTGATAAGTGGGAAAACCTATAACATTTATCATGTCTGTCTATGTATTCATCAGCTGATTATCCACTTCCTTGCTCTTTCTTTCCTGCCTTGAATGTAGACATGATGCCTGGAGCTATGGCAGCTATTTTGGCATCATAATGTGACAAGTATGAGGGAATAGTCAAGTAAATAACTCTATTTGTTTAAGCCACAGTAAATCTCTTACTTGCAGCTGCAAGTATTTCTAAGTGATGTATACCTAGTGAACCTGAACTTCATTTTGTGTGCTAGTTGCACAGTTTGTTTACTGCTGTATGATAATCCTCGGTTTGCCTGTCTGGCTCCTCTCTATAGTGGGAGCTCCTTGAGAAAAGGGACCACCTGACAATAACACTCACTTCTGTATGGCAGAGCAGACACAGATTGAGTGCTTATTAAGCATGTCTTGAAGGAATGAATCATATCATTTAATTTCATATGCAAATTATTTTTATTTGTTTGTTTATTTTTGCAGTACGCAGGCCTCTCACTGTTGTGGCCTCTCCTGTTGCGGAGCACAGGCTCTGGACGCACAGGCTCAGCGGCCGTGGCTCATGGGCCCAGCCGCTCCGTGGCATGTGGGTTCTTCCCAGACCGGGGCACGAACCCGTGTGCCCTGCATCGGCAGGCAGACTCTCAACAACTGCACCACCAGGGAAGCCCTATTTTTATTTTTAAAAATTATTATTTTTTATTTATTTGGCTGCATCGGGTCTTAGTTGCAGCATTCAGGATCTTCATTGTGGCATGTGGGATCTTTTGTTGTGGCATTCAGGCTCTCTAGTTGTGACGCATGGGCTCTAGAGCACGCGGGCTTAGTAGTTGCTGTGCACAGGCTTAGTTTCCCTGCAGCATGTGGGATCTTAGTTCCCTGACCAGGGATTGAACCCCTGTCCCCTACATTGGAAGGCAGATTCTTAACCACTGGACCGCCAGGGAAGTCCCCCATATGCAAATTATTTTAGAAATGGAGAGTCCAGGACGGATATTTACTTGTTAGGGTAGATGGCTCCTCCAGGTCATTTCCTGAACCAGTATTCTCAAACTCTTTGGTCTTTTTACTCCTTTATCAGTATGAGAGATTCTCATTCTTTAAGGCTGTGCCTCCTAATCTTTTTCATATCATGACTCACTTAGAACATGATAATGTTCGTTGTACAACACAGCATTGTAAATGGATGGAGGGCTTTTTGCTGCAGAAGTAGCACTTGGGGAGTCTGGCTTCTCCAGACTTCACTGGGTCACCCCTGGGCCAAAAGCATCAGCATCTGTGAATAGCTAATTGCCCAATAGCTTCACCAGTCTGGAAGCTTTGCTCTGCTCTGCTCTAAGGAGAGGTGAAGGCTTTTCTACTTCCCAGTGAGAAATATCATGAATACTTTAAAATTTATGCCAAAAGAAAGGCACACACGACTATGTAACAAATATCAATGTTTGGCTCCATCTAGAGGTCTAAAATGGATTTGCGTTTCTAACAATCCAGGATTTGACAGTTTGCATCCATCCATCCATTCTTACCCACCCACGTATCTTTATCCATCTTCCAATTCATCCATACCCATCCTCCCATCCATCCATCCATTCATCCTCCCATCCAACCTTCAATCCATTCATATCCATTTTTCCATCCATGTAGCCATCACAGTCTACAAGGCCCTATGTGATCTGATACTTGAGAATCTTTCTGATCCCATTTTGTATCATTATATGTGGATTTGTTAAGTTATACATGATTTTTTTGTTGCTTAAACACATCAAGCTTATTCTTTGCATATGCTTTTCTCCCTCTGCTTGGAATGATTTTTCTCCCAGGCTTAGCCTTACTGACTTTTGATAATCATCCTTCATATCCAAGCTCAATTCAACTTTTCAGAGAGACCTTCCCTAATCACCCTAAAATATATACCCCTTCCAGCCTCCAGTCCTTCTTTGTCACTTCACAGTTTTACTTCCTTCATAATATTAATACTTATGACGTTTTCAGACATTTTCCTGTTTTTTCGGTATTGTTTTTTTTGGTATTGTTTCCTCCCCCCACTGGAATGTAGCTCCGAGGGAAGCTTATTTCTCTTGTTTACTGCTGTATCCCCCGTGCTCAGAACAAACTACCCCCATATGTTAGTGATTTTAAACAACAAAAAGTTATTGTTATTTCATGCTTATATCACACAGCCACCTCGATTGGCAGAGTTGTCCTCTGTTCTTCTCACTTAGAGTTCTCCCAGTTGGCTAAGAGCCCCTAACTCTGGAACTTCCTTTATTACCTCCGCAGGAGAAAGGGAACAGAGAGACAAGTGACCAAGTGACCTGCTCCTAAAGGCTTCCTCACAGAAGTGAGCCATGCTCTCCTGCTCATATTTCATCTGTGACAGTGGATGTGTGGCCATGCCTAAATTCAGGGGTGTGGGAAATGCAATCCCATCATGCACCTAGAAGAACCAGAACTGGAGGTGACCAAGACTGATGATTTCCACCTTAGTGAGACAGGCAAACAAGAAGTGCCATGAGGGGCTCTGCTAGAAGGGGTAGCAGAGCACAATACCTCCTGATCCACAGAGGAGCCAGTGGTCACCCTCTTGGGCAGTGGTGGGGAAGTGCCAAAAAGGATGCACTGGGAGCTAATATGGCCTGAGTTTTGAAAGACGAGCAGTTGCTCACCTCTGTCAGAGCTGGGGGTAGGCAGAGGAAGCAGTCAGAGTAAAGCACAGAGGCCTGTAATAGCTCTAAGACCTGCAACTTGTGAAGAACAGGATGTGGGCTTTGAGTGATGGAATGAGTAACGGTGGGTCTGGAAAAATGCCTGAGTGCAGACCTTGGAGGATGCTGATGTTATCCTGTGAGTAACAGGGACAGTGCTGCTTGTAAAGCAGGGGAGTGACTTGTTCAGAATTGTGCTCTAGAAATTAAAGTATGATGTCACGCAGCGTGGTTTGAGGGCATATGAGATCAAAGACAGGTAGGCTAGTTGGAAGACCATTCATGGTCATCCAGGTGAGAGATGAGGAGATCTGAAATGAGACAGAAACAGTGGGGATTACAAAAAGTGGTCTAACGTCAGAGACGTTTGAGAAGGAGGGTCTAGAGGACTTGGATATTGGTGAGACATGGGGGTGAGGGGGAGGAAGAATTGAAGGATATGCTCAGCTTTCTGACCCAGGTGAGTGGATGTGTGGTGGAGTGGGGGAGAAGAAATGTTCAGTGTGGACATCCAGGTGGAGCAGTCCAGAATGGGGTAGGACGTGTGGACCCAGAGCTCAGGAGAGCCTGGCTGAGTGTGTCTCCTGCCACGTGAATAGTAGTGAAGGAATGCTGGTGTTAAATGTTAACTCCAGCTACTTGTGAAGGAGTGGGGCTGTGGGAGATGTAATGAATCCACTTGAGGCCTTTCCATCAAGGTCTCTACCTGCAGGATCACAGGACCGGGTTCTCGTTCCTGATCTCCAGTCTCTCTGGGAACCTTGCATGGACCACTATATCCATCTAGCCCTAGATTTGCTCTTCTGTGCCAGAATGATACCTGCAATGTGAGTTTATGGGAAGCTCACATGGTGATTTTTTTCTTAAAAAAGTTACACATGGTTACATGTCTATATGTTCACTGTAAAAAATCAAAACACGAAAAAGCAAAAGTTCCACTTTTTCTCTCCCCCATCCTTCCCTTCTCCAGCAATAACCACTCTTAAAAGCTTTCTGGGTGTCCATATAGACTGTTTCCTTTGCATTTACTTATATACGTATAGACTGAGATACACAAATAGTTTTGTTTTTGGTGTTTCCTCCCAACATTTTATTATGAAAAATTTCAAATGTACAGAAAAGTTGAAAGAATTATAGTATCAACACCCTCAAACCACCTAGATTCTAGAATTTACATTTTGCTATATCGCTTTATCACATGTTGATCCATTTATCCTTATTTCCCCGTATTCATCCATCAATTCATCTCTTTTTAAAAAGTATATTTTAAAGTAAGTTTTTGATATGAGGACACTTAATTCGTAAACACTTTAGCATACAGTGAATTGCACCAATCTAGAGTTTCCATTCTGTAAGTTTTGACAAATGAATATACTCATGTAACCTAAACCTGTATCAAGAACATTATCATCACCTTCATGCCCCTTTCTGGTCAATCTCTGTCCCCACACTCCAGGGGCAGGCAACCATTCTCTCCTCCTCCTTCTTATTAGTATAGATCAGTTTTTGTTTTTTGGCTGTGTTGGGTCTTCTTTGCTCTGCGCAGGCTTTCTCTAGTTGCAGTGAATGGGGGCTACTCTTAGTTGCAGTTTGCAAACTTCTCATTGCAGTGGCGATCTTCTTGAACCAGGGATCGAACCTGTGTCCCCTGCATTGGCAGGCAGATTCTTAACCACTGCACCCCCAGGGAGGTCCTATAGATCGGTTTTTCCCGTTCTAGAATGTTACGTCATTTACAATTTCCATTTGAATCATACAGCATGTATTCTTTTATGTGTGGCTTCTTTCACTCAGCATGACATTTTTGAGATTCATCCATATGAATGAATTAGTAATTACTTTAAAAAACAGCTTTATTGAGGTATAAGCGACATACAATAAACTATATATGTTTAAATTGTACAATATAAATTTTGACATAATGCAAATACCTTTGATACTATCACCATGATCAAGATAATGAACATCACCCCCCCCCATATTTTCCCCATGCCTCATTATAATCCCTTTCTCCAGTCATTCCTGCATAATCCTCCCAGCCCTGGCTTTTTGTCACTATAGGTAGTTTACATTTTCTAGAGTTTTATATAAATGGAATCATGCATCATGTACACTTTTATATCTGGCTTTTTTCACTTGGCATAATTATTCTGAGATTTATCTTTGTTGTTGTGTGCATCAACAGTTCCTTCCTTATTATTGCTGAGCAGTTTTCCATTGTATGAATACACCAAAATTTACCTATTCACCCTGTTGATGGACACTTGGATTATTTCCAGTTTTTGCAAATAAACCTGCTATGAGAAATTCCAGTCATTTGGATAATTGTTTCCCTTTACATTGTGTGTCTTTTTTATGGCTGCTTTAAACTTTTTTGTCTTTTATTTTTAGCAGTTTGATTATTATATTTCTGAACATGGATTTCTTTGGGTTTATCCAGCTTGGGTGTTCACTGAGGTTCCTGAATCTGTAGATGTAGGTCTTTCACCAAATTTGGGAAAATTTCAATCATTATTTATTCAAATATTTTTTCAGCAGTTCATCTTTTTGCCTCTCCTGTAATTCCAATGACATGGATTTTAGACCATTAGGTATTGTCTTATTGTCTCACAGGTCCCTGAGGCTCTGTTCATTTATATCAATCTTTTTTACTTTCTGCTCTTCAGATTGGGTAACATCTATTGGTCTGTCGTTAAGTTCACTGATTCTTTCCACTTTCTTCTACGGTCTGCTCTTGAGCTCATCCAGTAAATTTTCATTTCAGTGATTATAGTTTTTCGTTATAAAAATTTTACTTGGCTTCTTTTCTTTAAGCTTCTGTTTATCTGCTGAGATAGTCTGCCTTCTATTTGTTTCAAGAGTGCTTGCCCTTACATCTTGGAACCTGGTTATAATAACTGTTTTAAGATCTGATAATTCCAACACCTGGGTCATCATGAATTGGTGTGTTAATTGCCCCTTTTTTGGGAAAATTGATCACAATTTGCTGGTTCTTTGCATATTAAAGAATTTTGGATTGTATCCTGGGTATTTTGAGTATAATATCTTATGAGACTCTGAGTATTATTTAAATCTTGTGGAGATTTTTTTTTTCTTAGCAGGCAGTTCACTTGGTTAGGTTTAGACTACAAGTTCCAACCTGCCCTCTGTGGGTTCTGATATCTGTTCAGTTTTCATAGCTGACTTGAGCCCTGGTCACTGACCTAACTTGTAATTCAGTTCTCAAAGCCTTTGGTATCCTGTTTGGGGTCAGATCCACGCATGTGCACCTTGGGGGCTGAGCCTAGGAGTTCATATACTACTTTAGGGGACCCTTATTCACAATCTCCTCTACACTGTCTCACTCCTCGGAGCCCCCTTCCTTGTCCTCTGGCTAGAATACCAGGACTGCAGTCTCCCTTCTCTGCACACTTTCTGTGAAGAAGTCTGCCTTCATGGTTAAGTGGTGGAAGGAGAGAGAGGAATAAAAAAGCACAGGGCTGCAGCTTCAAGACTGAAATCACTTGGGGCCAGGGCCACGATAGAAAACCAACCAACCAACCTGGGCGTAGTCTCCATTCTCTCTCTCCATTAGGGATTCCCTTCCTGCTCCTCAGACAAGAAAGGGAGGGCTTCTCTTAGAGCAATTTCTGCTGGTGCCCAGTATCCAGTTCCAGGATTTGTGCTGCCTTTGAATCCAGACCAGGAGCTATGGAGGCCAAGAACCCCAGGCAATCATTTGTACCCCAGATCATTTGTACTTGAGTTCTGGATTCTTCAATCTGTCCATCACCACTTATTTTTCAGACCCTCAGAGAGCCGCCCCACAGATTTTATCCAGAGTTTTTAGCTTCATTCAGTGGGAGAGACAGAGAGGGCTGTGCTGACTCTATCTTACTTGGAATCAGAATCTCTTAATTGTTTTAATGAAGATTTAAGAAACATTTGAAGTTGCATCATAATTTTTCCTGGTGGGAAGCTTTGTTTGAATAAACTGCCATTACTAGTATCAAAATATTTCAGAATAAGTTTAAGTTCTGCATTAAATTCAACTGGAATTATAATGGAATTGCATTAAATTTATAGATTAATATGAAGGAGACGTTGGTGTGTTTCTTCACTTCTTCAGATGATCTTTCATGTCTTTTAAAAGAGTGTTTAAATTTCCTTCATAGTGGTCTTGTACATACTTGTACCACTTGGTTAATTTATAAATAATTTTTATAACCACATATATCTTTGCCATTGTGTGTGATATCTTATTTACATTAATTTTGTGTTGGTTTAAGCTAGTGTGAACAAATGTAATTAATTTGTATGTTTTTATAAGAAATATATGATCTGTATTTAGATTTCAAAATTTATAATTGAAAAAGTAGATCCACATACCTGAGTTATTTCAAACGTCTGTAAAAGCTTTCTAATAGGAACATCCATAGGTTACATGCTTATTATTCCACTTACAGGACATTCTGGAAAAGGCAAATCTATGAGAACAGAGAACAGATTAGTGGTTGCCAGAGGTGAGGAGTGGAGGAAGGGTTTAACTAAAAAGGAGATGTATGAGGGACAGTTTTGGGGCAAGAGAACTGTTTTGTGTCAGAATTGTGGTGTTGGTTATACTGCTCTGTGCATGTATCAAAACTCACAGAACTGTACACCAAAAGCAGTAAATTTTAATTAACTTCATGTAAATTAAAAAAAAATAAAAAAGACTCCACAACTGAATAAGTTTAATAAATGTTGAACTTAACAACATTAAAAAAAGTTTTCTGATAATGGAATTGAGTATCAGTTGCTTAGTTTGAACTTAAAATTAATTAAAGTGAAATAAAACTAAAAGATTCAGTTCCCCAGTCATCATACTAGCCACATTTCAAGGGCCCATAACCACAAGTGGCTAGTGGCTACTGTATTAGAAATGCAGTTCTAGAACAACGAGTATAAAGAGAAGAACCAGTTCTGTCTTGCAAATTTGGAAGGACTCACTTATAAAATAGGTGTTTTATTTTTGGTCTAGTCCTGAGTTGGAGGAGGTCTTTGATGACCATTTTAATTAAAAAATAATTACCAATTTATTCAAATTATCTTTCCTCTTGTGCAGTTTTGGTATCTTAAATTTTGTCTCTGGATTTATCCATTTTGTTTAGGTTTAAAAATTATTAGCATTTTATAAGTTATAAATATCTGTTCCTTTACTAATCTTTCCTATTATCTTATAATCTACAATTATCTCTATTGTATTCCCCCTCTCATTTCTTTGGATTTGGTCTATTGTTCTTTTTCCAACTTTTTGAGTTGAATGCTCATCTCATTTATTTTTAACATTACTTGTTTCACAATAAATGTATCTAGAGATATATATTTTCCTTCAAGTACTGTGTTAGTTGAGTCCCACAAATTTTAACATCTCCATGGTTCAGTTTTTTTTTTTTTTTTTTTGCGGTACATGGATCTCTCACTGTTGTGGCCTCTCCCGTTGCAGAGCACAGGCTCCGGACGCGCAGGGTCAGCGGCCATGGCTCACGGGCCCAGCCACTCTGCAGCATGTGGGATCTTCCCAGACCGGGTCACGAACCCGTGTCCCCTGCATCGGCAGGCAGACTCTCAACCACTGTGCCACCAGGGAAGCCCCATATGGTTCAGTTTTAAATATTTCTTAGTTGGCTTTCTGCTAAGAGTTATTTAGTAATACATTATTTACTTTCTTTCTTTGTTTTTCCTTTTCTTTTTTCCCTCCCATCTCCCTTCCTCCTCTTTCCCTCTCTCCCTTCCTTCTCTCTCTTTCTTTCTTTCCATTTCCATTAGGGCTGGAGAACACAGTTGGTATGATATTGAGTTTTTGGAATTATTAAAGTGTTCTTTACGGTGCAATCATATGTTTACTTCTTATAAATGTTCTGAATGTGCTTGAAAATTATAAGATTCTGTTTATTGTGGCTATAGACACATACACACATATACATTTAAAAAGCATTGTGCAGGTCTTTCATATCTCTGCTTATTTTTTTTATCTGCTGGGTTTATTGGTTTCCGAGAGAGGTGTGTTAAAATGATTGATTCTATTACTTCCTACCATTCTCTCAGTTTCTGAGAATGTATGTTAGCATTATTGACTTACTATTTCTCTTAAAAATTCTTCCAGTTGTGGCTTTCCGTAACTCAAGATTCTAAGTTTTGGGCCAAATATGCCTGTGTGGATATATTTTTTTCTATTAGGGTAAATGTATATGTAATTTTGCTAGATATTGTCAAT
This sequence comes from Phocoena sinus, assembly GCF_008692025.1. Lineage (NCBI taxonomy): Eukaryota > Metazoa > Chordata > Mammalia > Artiodactyla > Phocoenidae > Phocoena > Phocoena sinus. The sequence continues at coordinate 17,229,253 of NC_045765.1, read as the reverse complement.
TTCTGCTCCACAGGGTTATAAAATGTGGGCTTCCTACCCAAAGTATATGAGAGTGACAGTTTCCCCAAAACCTTGCCAATAGGGTGTATGGTTAAGTTTTTAGATTTTTGTTACCATGATGGATGAGAAATTATATCTCAATGTAGTTTTAACTTGCACTCCTCTTATTATAAGCTAAATTGAGTCTTTTTCATAGATTTGAATGGCATTTCCATTTCTTTTTCTGTGATCTGTCTCTTCATTTCTTTTGTCCATTTCTCTATTGGGTTGTTGATTTTTTTTCTTTTCAACATTTAGAAGATCCTCATATATTAACCATAATAATCCCTTGTATTATAAGTTTCAATTTTTTTTCTCATTTATCTTTTCACTTTGTGGTGGTTTTTGCCATGCAATTCATACTTTAATGTAATCAAATATATACGTCTTGTCCTTATTGGTTTTGGATTGTGAGTCATATTTAGGATATCAGAATTTTGTTTCAGATGAGAATCATTGTGTGAGAAAACCTCTGAGGACCTTTGCCTGAAATGACTTCTTTTTTTATTACTCTCTCGTATTGGAGTAAAATTTGCCTGGATATTTGGCTAGGTTCAAGTTTCTTTTACTTTGAAAAATTTGACTTGCTCATTTTGTATCATTCAGTGTTCTACTGAAAAGTCTGATGTCAATCAGGTTCTTATTCAGTAGTAGGTGAACCGTTCTTTTGTTTAGAAGTTTGCAAATATTCTCAAGGTCTTTGATCTGCTTAAATGTCATTATACTGTATCTAGCATGGTGTTTTTCCTTACATCTCCTCTGTGTCACCCTGTGACTTTTTCAATTCAAGAACTTCCATCTTGCTTTGATTCTGGGAAATTTATATCCATTTTTGTTTTCAGGAATTTCTTCTGATTCCTTCTTATCTTTCTTTTGTGGGTCTGTTATCATCTAAATATTGACATTTCTACCTCTGTCCTCTAAATCTCTTTCTGTCCCTTTTAATATTTTCTAACCCATTACCCTTTCCAGCTTCCTTCTGGGAGAACTCCTTCATCTGATATTCCAAATGACCAATTCTCTTTTCAGTACTACCTCTTGTATTATTTACACCATCTATTGTGATCTTGATTTCTACTATTACATTTTTGATGCCTAATTTTCCACTTATTTTTTATAGTACTTTTTGTTCTCATTTCCTGTTGCTAATATAGTCCCCTGAAGTTTCCTTAAGCTTATTTAAAGTCTCTATTTGTCCTCTCTAACACTTTTGCTTCAGATGATATATGTTATCCGTCTCTCTCTCTCTCTCTCTAGTACATGTTGGTGCCTTTTTTTTTTGCGGTACGCGGGCCTCTCACTGTCGTGGCCTCTCCCATTGCGGAGCACAGGCTCCGGACGCGCAGGCTCAGCGGCCACGGCTCTCGGGCCCAGCCACTCCGCGGCATGTGGGATCCTCCCGGACCGGGGCACGAACCTGCGTCCCCTGCATCGGCAGGCGGACTCTCAACCACTGCGCCACCAGAGAAGCCCCATGTTGGTGCCTTTTGAGCTGATTGTACTCCTTGCATGTCTAGCTATTTTGAGGGTATCAGACATTTAAGCTGGCCATGAGATTGAAGAAGTGCTGTCTGAAGGTGAGGTTCTAGACTGGTGATTAAGGAGTGAAAGGGGATGGGCCCCAAGATGGACTCTGAGATACCACAGAACCACCACTGATCACTCCTTGTTTGCTGCCACCACCGGGCATCTCCTCAGCTCTGAAATTTACCTTCGAATCCCCATGTTTAAAGGCAGCACCAAGAAGAGGCAGTTTCTATAGGTTGTAATCCTCTAGCCATGGGGACTGGAGTGGAAAAGTGGAGGAGTGATGCCCTGTGAGCCTACACCTCTCTTCATCAACTTTTTTTCCTAGCAATATGTTTCTTATTGTGATAAAATATACACAATATTTTATAATGTGATAACAGTTATCATTTTAACCATCTGTAAGCATAGAAGTCAGTGGCCTTAAATAATTAAATACATTCACAATGTTGTATATCCAGCACCAGTATCTAAACCACAAATTTTTTCATCATCGCCAGCATAAACTCTGTACCCATTAAACACTAGCTTCCCTTTCCCCCTCCCGACAGCTGCTGATAACCTCTATTCCACTTGGTACCTGATATAAGTGGAATCAGGTAATACTTGTTCTTCTGTGTCTGGTGTATTTCACTAAGCATGTTTTCAAGATCCCTCCATGTCAAAATTTAACTAAATTGATTGTGGCAATCATTTTGCGATATATACGTTATTTCAAGCCATTATGTTATACACCTTAAACTAATACAATGTTATATATCAATAATATTTCAATACTGCTGGAAAATTTTCATTCCTTTTTATGGTGGAATAGTATTTCTCCATCAGCTTTTATCTCAGCAGAGTTTTACACTGCCCTGACACCACCTCACGATCTGCAGCACCCATGGTCCAGGCAGTTACTACAGGTTTCTAGGGAGGACGTGGTGTCCCAAGGAAATGGGTGGGTTGGGGGCTGGGGGATGAAGTAAAAAGCTCTCTTCAACCTGCCTTCTCACTGCAGCTTCTGGCTTTACTTAAGTTTTTGTCTTTTCAGAGCTTTCTCAGAGATGTTTTTGGGGAAGGGGGATGGTTAGTTCCTGGTATTCATGCTTCCTTCTCCATTCTTGGGAGCAAGTCTGCAGCTTTGGTTTGCCAAGTTGGCAGGAAGCAGGGCCTTTGTGGCCTCTGGATTTTTTCTTTATCTTTAAAATTCCAATTTTATTTTATTTTTTTAATTTCAGTTTTATTGAGATATAATTGACATACTGCATTGTATAAGTTTAAGGTATACAGTGTGATAACTTGACTTAACATATATTGCAAAATAATAAGTTTACTTAACATCCATCATCTCATATAGATAGAAGAATAAAAGAGAAAAAAAATTTTTTTCTTGTGATAGAAACTTTAGGATCTACTCTCTTATCCGCTTTCAAATAGACTATACAGCAGTGTAAACTATAGTCATCATGTTGTATATTTCATCCCCAGTGGATTTTGAATTATGGTTTGAAAGGCCTTTCTTCCATCTAGTGGACACTTTTAATCTGGAAACTCGTATCCTGCTTTTCTGGGAATGGTTTCAGATTATATCTTTGATAATCCTTCCTGCTTAGTTTTCTTGGATTTCTGTTTCTGGAACTTATATTATTCTTTTATTTTATGTCTTTGGGGTTTTCTTAAAATCCATCTCCCTGCCCCACCATCTCAAGATTCTAAACACTCCTATATTTTGCTTTAGTACTATTATAGTTTTATTCTTTGTATCTATATATTGATCTGTCTGGAATTTATTTTTGTGTCTGATGTGATACAAGATATAAACTTCTCCCCCAAATGTTAGCCATTTATTCAAACACATTTATTCAAAAGTCCATCTTTCTTCCACTTAACTTGAAATGCAAAATATTGATATTTTGTATGTTGAGATTATAGCTCTCTATTTTATTCTTTTATTAATTCTTCACTTACCAATTGATTCTCCTGAACTTTCTAGGCAGACAATTGCATTTTTGCAAAATATTGTCAGTTTTTTTTCTTTTCCAACATTTATATCTTTGTCTTTTGCTGATTGAATACTTCAGGCTATGGCATTTGTTTCATGCTATAGGTTTGTGGGGAGACATCTTTTAATTTTATGAAGTTAAACAATCTTCTTTCTATTCTTCAACTTTAAAATAAAATCAGGAATGGGATCAACCAGTATAAAATGCCTTATAGACACAGGTATCCCCCACTTTACGCCACTTCACTTTTACAAAGACTTGCATTACAAAGACCTATTTTTGCTTTGAACTGAAAGAAATCTGAAGAGGATTTTTGCTTTTACAAAACAGACAAGAAGCAAAAATAGCATTCAGCATTTGTTTTGCAGCCAGACGAGCTGGTATAGAGGCAGCCACTTCCCTGAGCATTAAAGCGGCCCCACCAAGCTCCCTCCCTGGGAAAGATACTCAGCACCTCAGCATGGAGCTGCTGAAGCTGTGAACCATGTCTGTGAGCATCTGTGCTTTATCTTGATTTATTCTGTGCATGCTTTAGCAAGATGTATCCTAAGGTAATCGCTTCCTAGCTTTATTGCTCCCTTTTTTTGTTTTACGAAAGGTTTCATAGGAACGCTCTACTTTTGGAGAGTAGGAGAAACCTGTGTTTATCAATATAGTAATGAAATTTTTCTCACTGATCTGTTAATGTGGTAAGAAGAGATTTTTTACTCTTGAACCATTCTTATATTTCTTTTTAAAAAAAATTATTTATTTTTGGCTGCGTTGGGTCTTTGTTGCTGTGCACGGGCTTTCTCTACTTGAGGCGAGTGGGGGCTACTCTTCATTGCGGTGTGCGGGCTACTCATTGTGGTGGCTTCTCTTGTTGTGGAGCACAGGCTCTAGGCGTGCAAGCTTCAGTGGTTGTGGCATGCGGGCTCAGTAGTTGTGGCGCACGGGCTTAGTTGATCCATGGTATGTGGGATCTTCCCAGACCAGGGCTTGAACCCATGTCCCCTGCATTGGCAGGTGGATTCTTAACCACTGCATCACTGGGGAAGCCCAATCCTTATAGTCTTGAAATAAGTTCCACTTGGTTATTACTATTATTCTTTTAATAGAATGCTGGATTCTATTTACTAATATTTTATTTAGAAATTTTGCATTTGGTTTGTAAGGAGATTTTTTTTCCTCTTTTCCCTTTCTTCCTTCCTTCCCTCCTTCCTTTTTCTCTTTCCTTTCTTCCCTCTGTCCATCTTTCTTCCTTTTAACAAACATCCTTGTTTGTCTAGTTTTGGTGTCATGATTATGGCAGCCTCCAAGAATATTGTGGTCAGGGAAGGCAAATTTATACCCCAAATATGTGTCTGTCTCTGTTAGGACAAATCGCTGTCCCCTCCATGATAGAAGTGCCCAGTGTAATCACCTGGAGTGGGCTGAGTGGTCTCCCTGGGAAGTGGTGCCATCATTGCATCTGTCTTTGGCAGGGTAGGCACTCAGCAGTGGCTGTGGCCAGAGCAGTCTCTATGAAGGAAAGTCTACACAAGAGCTTCCATGGCCACTTTGTACCTAGACCTAATGAACAAGCACTGGGCGGCTGGGGAAGAGGCTGAATGACATCCATAGAAGGGGTATGAGAACATTCTCTTCAGGGGATGGGTGCCGTCTTCTAGGTAGTCTGCTTCATTCCAAGTTCCTGACCAGCTGGCCAATCTGTTAGCCACTTCCCATGAACCACTGTAGACCCATATCTTAGGCCATCTTTCCTTCCATACAACATGGACCACCAGATGCCTTGTCTGAAATTCTGCCTTTGGGAAGATCTCCCCTCCCTACTGTCTTTCAGGGTTTTCCCTGAGTGGCTGTCCACTTCAGGCTGGTGCTGGCATATTGTGCTTTTTTCCTCTTCATTTTCTGGTCACAGGGTGTCCCCACGAGATCATGGAATAGCTGCAGGCATGGCAGGAAAGCAGTAGGGGCAGGTCCTGTGGGATGTGACCCATAGGTAGTTTATTTGAGCCTTCTGGAGCCACTCAGACTGTCTAGCATGTACCACTTCCATGTTATAATGGAATGCTTCTGGGAACACCCAATTTTATGATTTGGTGGGTCAGATAGCACTCAGTTCCTAATGGGCAGTTTGGTAAAATTATTTCATAAAGAGGTTATATTTTTAATTAGATTTATCATTCACTGGTATTTCTTGTATTGTTTGTCTTCTCCTACCTTGAGGTCATTGTTCTGATTTAATTTTCATGTTCATGAGACTATTCTTGAGTTATTTCCTCAGAAAGGGCATATTTATGCTGGATTTTATGAGAAATATGTTGGAAATGTGTGATTGTCTTTGGCAAGTATCCTGTTCTTTCTTCCTGGAAACTCCTAAGATTTTCTTTTGACAATCATAGTTCAAAAATTTTATAGGAAATGTCTATACTTATGACTTTAAAAGTTAACTCTGCTTGGTACTTAGCTTGGCATTTTCAATAAAAAAATTCAAGCCTTTTTTTCAGATAAGGGAAGTTTTCATGTATTTTTTTAACATCTTTATTGGAGTATAATTGCTTTACAATGGTGTGTTAGTTTCTGCTTTATAACAAAGTGAATCAGTTATACATATACATATGTTCCCATATCTCTTCCCTCTGGCGTCTCCCTCCCTCCCACCTTCCCTATCCCACCCCTCTAGGTGGTCAAAAAGCACTGAGATGATCTCCCTGTGCTATGAGGCTGCTTCCCACTAGCTATCTGTTTTACATTTGGTAGTGTATATATGTCCATGCCACTCTCTCGCTTTGTCACAGCTTACCTTTCCCGCTCCCCATATCCTCAAGTCCATTCTCTAGAAAGCCTGTGTCTTTATTCCCCTCTTACCCCTAGGTTCTTCATGACATTTTTTCCCCTTAGATTCCATATATATGTGTTAGCATACGGTGTTTGTCTTTCTCTTTCTGACTTACTTCACTCTGTATGACAGACTCTAAGTCCATCCACCTCACTACAAATAATTCAATTTCGTTTCTTTTTATGGCCGAGTAATATTCCATTGTATGTATGTGCCACATCTTCTTTATCCATTCTTCTGTTGATGGACATTTAGGTTGCTTCCATGTCCTGGCTATTGTAAATAGAGCTGCAATGAACATTTTGGTACATGACTCTTTTTGAGTTGTGATTTTCTCAGGGTATATGCCCAGTAGTGGGATTGCTGAGTCATATGGTAGTTCTATTTGTAGTTTTTTAAGGAACCTCCATACTGTTCTCCATAGTGGCTGTACCAATTCACATTCCCACCAGCAGTGCAAGAGTGTTCCCTTTTCTCCACACCCTCTCCAGCAGTTATTGTTTCTAGATTTTTTGATGATGGCCATTCTGACCGGTGTGAGATGATATCTCATTGTAGTTTTGATTTGCATTTCTCTAATGATGAATGATATTGAGCATTCTTACATGTGTTTGTTGGCAATCTGTATATCTTCTTTGGAGAAATGTCTATTTAGGTCTTCTGCCCATTTTTAGATTGGGTTTTTTGTTTTTTTGTTATTGAGCTGCATGAGCTGCTTGTAAATTTTGGAGATTAATCCTTTGTCAGTTGCTTCCTTTGCAAATATTTTCTCTCATTCTGAGGGTTGTCTTTTGGTCTTGTTTATGGTTTCCTTTGCTGTGCAAAAGCTATTAAATTTCATTAGGTCCCATTTGTTTATTTTTGTTTTTATTTCCATTTCTCTATGAGGTGGGTCAAAAAGGATCTGGCTGTGATTTATGTCATAGAGTGTTCTGTCTATGTTTTCCTCTAAGAGTTTGATAGTTTCTGGCCTTACATTTAGGTCTTTAATCCATTTTGAGCTTATTTTTGTATATGGTGTTAGGGAGTGTTCTAATTTCATACTTTTACATGTAGCTGTCCAGTTTTCCCAGCACGACTTATTGAAGAGGCTGTCTTTTCTCCATGTACATTCCTGCCTCCTTTATCAAAGATAAGGTGACCATATGTGCGTGGGTTGGGCATTTATGTATTTACTTAACAAACATTTTTGAGCACCTCCTCTTTGCCCAAATTCAGACACTTGGGTTATATCATGAACAATACAGAGAACCCTGCCTTCATGGAACTTACATTTTAGTGGGAAGAGACAGATGATAAGTAAAGAAGTAGATTCCATAATATATTCAATATTTGAAGATGATGAGTACTAAGAAAGAAGGAGACAAGTAAGGTAGGGTAAGGAGGGTTGGGAGTGGTGATATAGGGATGATCTGCAATTCAAAATGGGGTGCTCAGGGTAGGCCTCTTGAGAAGGTGAGAGTTAATAAAACAAGGTGAGGGAGTGAGCCTTGCAGGACCTGGGGGAAGAACATTCTATAAGGCAGCTAGTGCAAAGGCCCTAAGAAGGGAGTATACCTTGTGTGTTGGATGAAGAGCAAGGATGCTTGTTTGACTGATACAGAGTGGGTATGGGAGTTCTGATGGGTAACAGAACCTGTAGGGTCTTGTAGGCCACAGTAAAGACTTTGCATTTACTCTGGCTAAAATGAGAAGCCATTGTAGTGTTTTGAGACAGAAGAATAACTTGATCTGACTTATTATAAAAGGGGGAGGAGATTAGGGGTGGGATGGAGTGGGAGGTTGGGGTTAGCAGATATAAGCTATTATATATAGAATGGATAAACAACAAGGTCCTACTGTATAGCACAGAGAACTATATTCAATATCCTATGATAAACCATAATGGAAAAGAATATAAAAAAAGAATGCATATATGTGTATAACTGAGTTACTTTGCTGTACAGCAGAAATTAATACAACATTGTAAATCAACTGCACTTCAGTAAAAAAAACTTTGTAGTATAGTTTCATAAAAAATCAGAGGATCTCTCTGGCTAACATATTAGGCATAGACTGTACAGGTATAGATTGTATAGGAATAGATTGTAAAGGTAGAAGCAGGAGACCTAACAGGAGGTGCTTCTTTAACGATAGGTGATAGTGGCTGGGATCAGGGTTGTAGCTGTGGAGGTTGGTAGCAGTGGACTCTAATGGTTAGTAGAGTTGCCACAAGCTGAAATGAGGAATGCTATGAGAGTAAATCAATAATTAAAAAGAAAATAAATTTATTTATTTTATTTTTGGCTGCGTTGGGTCTTTGTTGCTGTGCGTGGGCTTTCTCTAGTTGCCTTACATTGTGTGGGGGTTACTCTTCGCTGCGGTGCGCGTGCTTCTCATTGTGGTGACTTCTCTTGTTGTGGAGCACGGGCTCTAGGCACGCAGGCTTCAGTAGTTGTGGCACGTGGGCTCAGTAGTTGTGGCTCGTGGGCTTTGTTGTTCAAAGGCATGTGGGATCATCCCGGACCAGGGGTTGAACTCATGTCCCTTGCGTTGGCAGGTGGATTCTTAACCACTGCGCCACCAGGGTAGCCCAAGAATTTGGTTTTGAATATGTTAAGTTTGAGAAGTCTAACATCCCAAGTGGAGATGTTAGGTAGGTAATTGGATATTTGAGTCTAGAATCCAGGAGACAAATTTGGCTGAATCTACAAATTTGGGAGTTTTTGGCATAGAGATAGTATTTAAAGCTATAAAACTGGATGAGGTAACTTTATTGGTCAGGATAGGCTAGGCCTTTGTAAAAAATAGCTCCCAAATCCCAGTGGCTGACACACAGATGTTTATTGCTCAATGATATGAAGCTTGATGCAGGTCTGTGCTCATTTCCAGGACATCTGTCTTATAGAGTGACTCAGTGATCAGGCTGCTTTGGTTTTTTGGTTCCACACATCAACGTGAGGATTTCTCTGTATAGCTGCAGCCGGAGAAAAGACAGCTGGAGAGTTGTATGCCAGGCTTTGCTGGGAACTGACCCATCTCTTCTGCTCAGTCTGTTGGCCAGAACCAGTCCCATATGGTCTTCTAGTTGCTGGAAATGTGTGGGAGGAGATGTGGATGTCCCCAGGGAAGGCAAGTAGATAGAAGGAAAAGAAGGTCATGGAGAGGAAGAGGAACCAGCAGAGGAGATGGAGAAGAAATGTTCAGGGGGTGGAAGGAGTTCCAGGAGATGGTATCCTGGAACCCAAGGATGAAAATGTTACAAGGAGGAGGGGGTGACCAAGATGGGACAGTAAGATGAGGACAGGCCATTGGATCTAGGTGGAAATGATCTGTAACCTTGAGGAGAGAAATTTATTACTGCCGTGTGCAAAAGCCTGGTTGAAGTGAGTTAAAGAGAGATGGTGGGTGGGGAGGGAGGAGTTTGAGACAAGTGTAGACAAGAAATGGGACCGATGTTGGCAGTGGAAGTAAGTTCAAGACTAGGGTGTTTTGGGGACTTCCCTGGTGGTCCAGTGGTTAAGACTCCTCGCTTCCACTGCAGTGAGTGTGGGTTCGATCCCTGGTCGGGGAACCTCATGCTGTGCTGTGTGGCCAAAAAACCCCCCCCCCAAAACAAAACAAAACAAACAAAAAAGACTAGGGTGTTTTTGCTGGTTCTTTTCAGCTGGGAGAGGTAACAGCATTTTTATATACTGTTGAAGAAGATCTAGTAGAATGAAAGAATGAGAACTGATGATGTAGCAGAGCGAGAGTAATGTTGTTGGAACAGGGCACTTGAATAGGTAAGGAGGGACTGGCTGTGGGTGGCAGCCTGGACAGTCCATCTCAGGGAGTGGGTGGAAGGTAGAAAAGGTGGACAGATTCTGGTGGAAGGGGGCTGGCAAAGGCAGAATATTGGGGGTTGGGGAAGAGAGGGGAAAGTGTGAAACAGCCTCTGGAGACTGGGTATTGGACAGACCAGGGAAATGCAATGTGACCTGGGCAGGACAAATTGCCTCTTGAGGTTCACGGTCTGGAATTGGAGTGAAGCCCGTCAGGTCCATGTGGCTTGTGATTTTCCCAGTCATCTTCTGCTGGAGAGTTGGATTTAACATGGTTAAGGTTTCATCAAGAAAGTTCAAGGAAGTGAGGAGGGGCAGGAGTTTGGGGTGTGTGCAAGGGAGTGATAATCGTGATAATGTTAGCTCTTCTTTTCGACCTTTGGATCATGAATTATGTTGTCAGCAGCATCCATTTTATTTTTCATTACCTCTACTGAACTTTATAATTTGAATGTATATATATATGTTATGTATGTATGTATATAGAATAAAAACTGTATTAAAAATAAAGTATACAAATATATAAAAATGTATAAATAAAGTTAAAATTGTAATTAAAATCTAAAAAATAATTGTAATGAGAACTCTTAAGGAGAGTCAAGAAGATATCACAAAGAAGCAATAAGAAAAAACAAAGATTTTGGAATATATCTATTCCAAATCTATATCTAATTTCTGTCTCTATCTCTATCTACCTATATAGACATAACTGTCTTCTTAAGCGTTCTCATTACAGTGTTCCTTGTGTTTCTCTCAAAGCTATTTTTTGTTTCCTCTCTGAAGTCTGCCTCTCCTGGAGCCACCTGCTCTGATGGTGGGCCTCTGTCCCCTTCCCTCAAGCCACTGGGTCCTTTGTATCAGTGCTCTCACTGTGGTCCTGGACCAGGACATTAGAATCACTTGGGAGCTTGTTGGGAATGCAGATGCTCAGGCTCCGCTGGAGACCCCCTGAATCAAACCTCTGGGGGTGGGGCCCAGGAATGTGCATATTTACTAGCTCCCCAGGGATTCTGTTGAGAACTGCTGCTTATATCCCTGTGGCCTTTACTCTCCTTCTCATGTGAGGGATGTGGGCCCCTCCAGACATGCACTGGTGAGGATCGGGGGCTCTTGGCCAGCTGCACTAGGGAGCTGGCATGAGGCATGGAAGCAAGTCCTTCCTTCTCTAGGGGTGTGGGGACAAGAGAATGGTGAGTGAGCTGGCCAACAAAGGTCTGGCTCCACATTTCTCCACTTCTCCATGTGTATGTTTTGGGTTGAGTTGGCACCCAGCCAGCCCTGTGCATGTTAATTACTGTTCTTACCTCACTGTTCTCACTGTGATCCTTGAGGGCTTTCTCAGGCCTCTTCCTGGCCCAACAAAGGTAGGACACTGAGGTCTCAGACCCAGATATAACACAAAATCAGCTGAGTTTCGAAATGGTTTTAAAGAGCTTACGGGCTTCCCTGGTGGCGCAGTGGTTAAGAATCCGCCTGCCAATGTAGGGGACATGGGTCCGAGCCCTGGTCCGGGAAGATCCCACATGCTGCAGAGCAACTAAGCCCACGCGCCACAGCTCCTGAGCCTACTCTCTAGAGCTCACGAGCCACAACTACTGAGCCGCCTGCCACAACTACTGAAGCCCAGGCGCCTAGAGCTCATGCTCCACAACAAGAGAAGCCACCACAATGAGAAGCCCCCACACCGCAAAGAAGAGTAGCCCCCACTCACCGCAACTAGAGAAAGCCCGTGCGCAGCAACAAAGACCCAATGCAGCCAAAATAAATAGATAAACTAAAATAAGTTTTTTTAAAAAAAAGAACTTACAACCGAGGAAAGACTAATTTGAAAATCAAGGTTTTTTTTTTGATTTGCTTAAGCTAATCCTGAAGGACTCTTGTCTAAACATTTTTATGTGTGAAGAGCTGAGTGGGGAAGATGGCAGGTTGATGTAGGAGCTGAGAGATAAGTCCACTGCCTGGGAGCCTGGCGGGACTGTGTGTGGGCTGTGAGTGTGTGCAAGAAGTGCCATGAGCCTGAAAAGCCTGCTGGCTGCAGGGTCCCAGCACTCCAGCACCCCAAGGGCTGGGGACAGGGAGAGGAGCTGAATAGCCTGGGTCTCTTGAGAGAGAACCTCAGGGACGTTCTCAGTGGTGACAAAACACGAAGAGTGCTTCCCCAGCAGGTGGCCGTGGCTGGGGGTGAGCTTCAGTGGATGCAGTGGGCACAGATACCAGTCCATCTTGTGCTGCCTTGGAGGATGCTGGTGGAGCTGGGACCAGGCATCCATCTCCTTGAAGCCGGGGCTCCACCTGAGGAAAGGGGGACAGGATGGGATGAATCTGCCTGAAATGTCTGAGTGACCTTAGATGGGACTGAGTTTTCCTTCAGGGGACTAGATGAGGTGTACAGAAACTGGAATCAGAAATTCAGATTGCGTTATGAAAAATAGAGAGTTAGGTTTTGAACATGTAACTTTGAGACTGAGAATTTGTACTTGTTATTTATTTATTTTTGCGGTACGTGTACCTCTCACTGTTGTGGCCTCTCCCGTTGCGGAGCAGAGGCTCCAGACGCGCAGGCTCAGCGGCCATGGCTCACGGGCCCAGCCGCTCCGCGGCACGTGGGATCTTCTCAGACCGGGGCACGAACCCCTGTCCCCTGCATTGGCAGGCAGATTCTTAACCACTGCGCCACCAGGAAGCCCCTGTCATACTATTTTCATTCAGAAATTTGTTTGCCTTTTAGCACATTTTGGATCATACCATGTAGATGATTTTTATAACTTAGAGGTAATCATTAGTACAGATGATTAAATTCCTAGTTGATCAGAAGACCTAGGTCTGAATCCTGGGCTCACCACTCACTAGGTGTGGAGCCTTGAGCAAGTACTTTATCTCCAAGAGGCTTCCTTGTCAGTGGAAATAATGCCTGATTCACGAAGCTGGTGGACAGCAATGAATGTGTGCTAGGCAATTTAATAGGAGTTTTTTAAACAGTAGAGCAACTAACATAGGGCTAGGCACATATGCAGAAGACAGTGAAAGACTAATTCTGTTCTCCCATGTACACACACAACACACACACCACATGCACACACACCACATACACACAACACGTGCACCCCAGCAGTACACACTGTAGGCACACATACCACAGACATGCATACTATAGACATGGTGCATGTACATACACAGACAACAAATACATGCATGCACACACAGACACCTAGACATACAGTACATGCACACACACCACACAGGTGCAACACATGCACACACGCCACAACCTCACATATACCACGTACCACCCACCCACACACTTGTATCACATGCACACACAATACACATCACACATATGACTTATGTGAACACACACACGCACATACTCCACCACACACACGTACATACACTCCATACATTCCATGCATACACACAAGTGTGGTAGCCAGGAACTGCAATAATTAGAGATACCACCAAGTGGCATCATGACACTTTTAATCAGGCATTTTTACTTGTCTGTTTTTATATAGTTGTGATTACACTCTCTATTAGTTCTCAAATGTGGCCAAAACTGTTTTCCTAAAAACACTAAGATGTCATTTGCCTTTTTGCACTGTTTCTCCCAGGAGTATACAGTGGAATTTTCCAGAGACTCCATTTTGTGTGACATTGCAACAGATTGAAGGCTGAGGCAGATCTGAGAATCCAGCTGTCTTCTACTAAGCCAGACATTAAAGAGGTTTGTAAATGTAAAATAATGCCACCCTTCTCACTACATTTTTAGAAGACATAGTTATTTTTCATAAAAGTGTTATTTATATTAACATGTACCGGGTTTATTATTGATATTTTAAAATAAATAAATAAATATTTCAAAATTTCCTCAGTTTTACTAATACAGTTAAAATCGATAGATATAACTCACATAAACAAAAGTTATTTAGGGGGTCTGCAATATATTTTTTTAAGAGTGTAAATGTATCCTGAGGCAAAAACTTTTGACAGTTGCTCTTCTATATATAATCACACGTCCATAGATACATGTCAAGGTTTTTCTTTTATTATAAATTTATAAAGTACCAACACATTACAGAGAAAGGGAAAATCACTTTTCAAAAATACATATTTCATTTTTTATTACCAGTCAAAAATAAATTCCATATATTGTCTAGCAAATATTATCATTGTTTTGTGATGAAAGACACAAGGGTTGTAACAACAAAACTCCCTGAGAATCAAACTCATAACAATGACAAAATAAATCACAAAAATATACAAATTAAGATCATATGCAAAATTGATATGTTATTTGCTGTGATGGCTGTGACTTGCCTACCCATTTGGAGGCCACTTGGGAAGCTCTCCTGTTCATGGGAAGACACACAGGGGTGGACTGGTTCTAGGGTATGGCCAAGAGATGAGAGAGAATTGCTATTGATGTTTTGCCATGTTTTGACCCAGTGTTTCTGCACATATTTCTGCACAGCTGAGGTGTTCTGGATATAAGCTCAGAGTCCCAGGTTGCATCAGCCAAGTCCTGTCTTGTTGATGTTGACATGTGCGTGTGGCGGCTCGGAGCCTTCACCTGCTCAAGCTGCAGCCCAGGATCCTAGGCGGGCTATGCCCCTCAGTATTTTAATGGCCTTCAATGGGTCTTATGTGAATAACCCTAGTTGCCTCTAGGTTGTCACCTGTGCATTCGGGCTAAGGTGTGTCCCCAGGTGATTTTACCTGCAGGCAGCAGCCCTCGGGCCCCCTGCCTTTGTCCCTCTTGGCCTTTGTGAGGTGTGGAGGGTGTCTCCCATCCTGTGAGGGGGCCATGGTCTTGTGGTGCCCTGTTCCTGCTCCTCTGACCTCTGCTCACTCTGCCCTCCCGGGTCAGGGCCCCTGCCATGACCTGCTGCTCCACTGATGCTATTTTCAGGCTCTTTGTGGGCCCCATGGTGTCCACTTCTTTAGCACCTGTGGCAGGGCCAGCTCCCAGGACCTTCCCATGCATCTCTTTCCTATGACAGAGCTGAGAAAAGCCTGCCTGGCCCACGTTCACCTCTCAGAGGGTATAGATTGCTGGAACTGCAGAGTTACGTAAGACTCTTGGCAAGCCAAGGTGGGAAGGAGGTTCCTTGAGCAGCCAGTGAAGGGGGACTCCACCCTGCCTCCCCAGGGCCCATGGGACTCCAGGCAGGGCTGCCCAGGAGGGTTCAGGGCCAACCTCCTGCTACTGATACTTCTGCTCGCCAGCATATGCCCTGTTGTTCCCTCTGCTCACCTGCCTTCTTCAGCCTCCTTCCCTACCATGCAGCAGACATGTTTCAATGTGATTGTGAGCCCAGTTAAAGTTCTTTCCTATGATTTGTCTGGGCCCTCAGAAAAATCTAGAGATGTGCTCAGACCCTGAACCCCACGAAAAGTGTTCCAGACTCTTCATGAGAGCACTGAGCTTTGTCTGCCCAGAGCCCGCTGAGTGTTGGGGGCTTTCCAGCTCCACAGATGGGCCTATCTATCCCTCAGCTTCAGCCGGATACCATATCCAACTCCACACGTATACATTTTAAAATTGAGGTATAGTTCAGTCAAATGCACAGATCTTAAGTGTATAGATAGATGATTTTTGACAAATATTTATATATCTGTGTAGCCAACTCCCCAGTCAAGGTATAGAACATTGTCATCACTCTAGAAAAATTCCCATCAGCCCCTTTCCAGTGTATGCATCTCCCCCCTGCCTCCATCCTGCTCCCCAAGCAACCACTATTCTGATTTCTATTCCAAAAGATTAGCTTTTTTTTTTTCTCCTGGTTTGAACTTCATATTAATGTATCATAAAGTATGAACTCTTTTGGATCTGGCTCCTTTAGCTCAAAACACTGTTTTTAAGGTTCTTCCTTGTTTTTGCTTGTATCAGTAAACCATTCCTTTTTAAAATTGTCAAGTAGTATTCCACCGTATGAATATACCCCAATTTGTTTATCCATTTTCTTGTTGATAAGCATTTGAGTTGTTTTCAATTTTTTCTATTATGAATAAAGTTGCAATCAACATTCTTGTACAGTATTTGTGTGGACACATGTTTTCATTTCTCTTGGGTCAATACCTAGGGGTGGAATTGCTGGGTCATAAGGTAAGAGAATGTTTAACAGTATAAGAAGCTGTCAAACTTTTCCACAATACTTGTATCAATTTATACATCTTTTTAATGTGAACATCTTAGTGTGTGTGTAGTAATATCTTATAGTTTTAATTTGCACATATGTTCAATTTTACATATTTATATTTTACTTATTAGTGTATTTAAACTCTGCCTTATTCTAAGAAGGATTTAAGGCAGTTAATTTGCTTTCTATATTTTTTCTATAATATACTGCCTTATATCATAATGTATTTTCAAAGTATTTAAAAAATGATTGTGTACTTTTTAGAACAGTTTGTACCTCTTAATCCCCTGTAATGCTCCTCTCCGCTTCCCTCTCCCCAATGGTAACCACTAGTTTGTTCTCTATATCTGTGAGTCTACTTCTTTTTTGTTATATTCACTAGTTTATTGTATTTTTTAGATTCCACATATAAGTGATACCATACAGTATTTGTCTTTCTCTGTCTGACTTATTTCACCTAGCATAAGAACGTCCAAGTCCATCCATTTTGCTGTAAATGGTAAAATTTCATTCCTTTTTAACGGCTGAGTAGTATTGCATTGTATATATCCACCACATCTTCTTGATCCATTCATCTGTTGATGGACACTTAGGTTGCTTCCATATCTTTGCAATTGTACATAATGCTGCTATGAACATTGTGGTGCATGTATCTTCGTGAATTAGTGTTTTTTTTTCATATATATACCCAGGAGTAGAATTGCTGGGTCATATGGTATTTCTATTTTTAGTTTCTTGAGAAACCTCCATACTGTTTTTCACAGTGGCTGCACCACTTTACACCCCCACCAACAGTGTAAAAGGGTCCCCTTTTCTCCACATCCTTGTCGACATTTGTTACCTTTGGTCTTTTTGGTGATAGCCATTCTGACAGGTGTGAGGTGATATATCGTTGTGGTTTTGATTTACATTTCCCTGATGATTAGCAATGTTGAGCATCTTTTCATGTGCCTGTTGGCCATCTGCCTTTCCTCTTTGGAAAAATGTCTATTCAGCCCTTCTGTCCATTTTAAAATCAGTTTTTTTTTTGATGTTGAGTTTTACGAGCTGTTGTATTAGGCGTTAATATGTTGGATATTAACCCCATATCGGTCATATCATTTGCAAATATTTTTTCTCATTCATTAGGTTATCTTTTCATTTTGTTGATGGTTTCCTTTGCTGTGCAAAAGCTTTTAAGTTTAATTGGGTCCCATTTGTTTATTTTTGCTTTTATTTCCTTTGCTTTAGGAGACAGATCCAAAAAAATATTCCTACAATTTATGTCAAAAAGTGTTCTGCCTATGTTTTCTTCTAGGAATTTTATAGTATTTGGCCTTATATTTAGGTCTTTAATCCATTATGAGTTCATTTTTTATATGGTGTTAGAGAATGTTCTAATTTTATTCGTTTACATGTGGCTGTCCAGTTTTTCCAGCACCACTTCTTTTTTTTTTTTAAGATTTATTTAATATTTTATTTTTTTTTGTCTGTGTTGGGTCTTTATTGCTGCGCGCAGGCTTCCTCTAGTTGTGGTGAGCAGGGGTTACTCTTCTTTGCAGTGTGCAGGCTTCTCATTGTGGTGGCTTCTCCTGTTGCGGAGCACGGGCTCTAGGCACATGGGCTTCAGTAGTTGTGGCATGCGGGCTCAGTAGTTGAGTCTCGCAGGCTCTAGAGTGCAGGTTCAGTAGTTGTGATGCACGGGCTTAGTTGCTCCGCAGCATGTGGGGATCTTCCCAGACCAGGGCTCAAACCCGTGTCCCCTGCATTTGCAGGTGGATTGTTAACCACTGTGCCACTAGGGAAGTCCCTATTTTTTTTTTTTTTGATAAATTTATTTATTTATTTTTGGCTGCGTTGGGTCTTTGTTGCTGCGTGCAGTCTTTTTCTAGTTGTGGCAAGCGGGGGCTACTCTTTGTTGCGGTGCGTGAGCTTCTCATTGCAGTGGCTTCTCTTGTTGCGGAGCACAGGCTCTAGGTGCGTGGGCTTCAGTAGTTGTGGCACATGGGCTTAGTTGCTCCACAGCATGTGGAATCTTCCTGGACCAAGGCTTGAACCCATGTCCCCTGCATTGGCAGGCAGATTCTTAACCATGGCGCCACCAGGGAAGTCCCGAGCACCATTTATTGAAGAGACTGTCTTTTCTCCATTGTATATTTTTGCCTTCTTTGTTGTAGAGTAATTGACCATAAGTGTGTGGATTTATTTCTGGGGTCTCTATTCTGTTCCATTGATCTATGGGTCTGTTTTTGTGCCAGTACCATTTTGTTTTGCTTACTGTAGTGTTGCAGTATAGTCTGAAGTCAGGGAGTGTGATTCCTCCAGTTCTGTTCTTCTTTCTCAAGATGTTTTGACTATTCAGGGTTTATCGTGCTTCCATACAAATTTTAAAATTATTTGTTCTAGTTTTGTGAAAAATGCCATTGGTATTTTGATAAGAATTGCATTGAATTTGTAGATTGCCTTGTGTAGTATGGTCATTTTAACAATATTAATTCTTCTAATCCAAGAACATGGTTTATCTTTCCATCTGTTTGTGTCAATTTATTTAATCAGTGTCTTATACTTTTCCGAGTACAGGTCCTTTACCTCCTTAGGTAGGTCTATTCTTAGGTATTCCCAGGGATGCAAGGATTTTTTAATATCCACAAATCAATTAATGTGATACACCACATTAACAAACTGAAGAATAAAAACCATATGATCATCACAATAGGTGCAGAAAAAGCTTTTGATTTTGACAAAATTCAAAGTCCATTTATGATAAAAACTCTCCAGAAAGTGAGCATAGAGGAAACATACCTCAACATAATAAAGGCCACAAATTACAAACCCACAGCTAACATCATACTCAGTGGTGAAAAGCTGAAAGCATTTCCTCTAAGATCAGGAATAGGACAACGATACCTATTCTCACCACTTTTATTCAACATAGATTTGGAAGTCCTAGCCACAGCAATGAGAGAAGGAAAAGAAATAAAAGGAACCTAAGTGGGAAAGGAAGAAGCAAAACTGTCACTCTTTGCAGATGACATGATACTGTACATAGAAAATCCTAAAGATGCCACCAGAAAACTACTAGAGCTCATCAATAAATTTCGTAATGTTGCAGGTTACAAAATTAATATACAGAAATTTGTTGCGTTTCTATACACTAACAATGAACTATCAGAAAGAGAAATTAAGGAAACAATCCCATTTACCATTGCATCGAAAAGAAGAAAATTATTGTGCATTTTTAAATGGTTGCATAATAATCCAGAATGTGAGTGAATAATATACTTTCTTTTGGTTGTTTTAGGCAGTATGCATGGAGGTTAGAACAATGGGCCCTGGAAACAGCAGTCTGGGTTTGAAGAGCAAGTGACTCAATCTCTCTGAGTCTCAACTGAGAGCATGTTGTGATAGAATAAGAAAATGCATGTGAAAACCTTAGTGGAGTAATGTGCAGTAAATTCTTCTTTCTGTTATAAACCACATTACCCTTGTGCACAAAGCTTTTTTCCTTATTTAAGATTACTCCTTTAGGATCAATATTCAAAAGTGAAATTACTGGGTCAGTAGATGTGAGCATTTTTAAGAATCTTGATATCTATGCCCAAATTGCTCTCTAAAGGAACCCATTTATCCTCCCACCAGCAGCATATGACAGTGTCATCGTCACCACAACGTTCCTAGAAGTGATGACTTTTTACCATAGTGGAATGTTCTATCTACAGTGGGAGAAGTCATGTTAATAGGCAGTGACTCAGGAATTACTCCCTACATCTGCTGCAGTGACACCTGACACCTGTTCAGTGTCAGTTAGCTATTGCCACAGTTATGCTGCTTAACAAAACATCCCCACATGTCAATAACATACAG
Organism: Phocoena sinus; assembly: GCF_008692025.1. Taxonomy (NCBI): domain Eukaryota; kingdom Metazoa; phylum Chordata; class Mammalia; order Artiodactyla; family Phocoenidae; genus Phocoena; species Phocoena sinus. The sequence goes on along the minus strand of NC_045765.1, from coordinate 17,209,095 downwards.
TAATAAGTATTTCCTACTAATTAGTTTGCAAATTGGCTTGTGTGCCCCCGTTTCATTCTTCCTGGGACTCTCACCCTCCTCCTGGGACTAACAGGGACATACTCATCACAGGCGCCTGAGAGAGGGCACACCTGACCACTCAAACACATTTCAATTTTTTGCTTGTGTCGTAGCTGCTAATATCTCATTGGCTGAGCCCAAAGTCAAGGGGTGGGAAAGTGGATCTCACTCACTAGGAGACTGTGGCAAGGGTGTGGATGCAGGGAGGATGAAGAACTGGGGCCAGTAGTTCAATTTACCACTCCCTGCTTCCTGTTGTTGTAAGTTAAAAGAAACTTCTTCATTGGATTTAAAAGGATAAAGGAGAGATTTCTTTTAAGCTTAATATGTTGATATATTAGTAATATATATAATATATATTAGTTATTTTAGAAGTTTTTCATACTTCAGCAATTCAACACTCTCTTTAAGAGAACCTGTCAGGATACAACTTTTCCTGTACAGTTCCTGATCATATATGATCTCTCTTCTATCCCAGGCAGCTCTCCACCTAGCATGATCTGATTTACTGAAAAGGATATGTGATAATTTAAATGCATATCTTAGAGGTACTCCCCACCTTACTTCTGGCCTTGAGTGAGTTCAAAGACAAAATTTATAAACACATTCATTAGCTTAAAAGAGCAAACCTGGTTTACTAGTCCAATTATTTAGTAAATCAGAGCAATTTATTGAAAACCAAAAATTGAGTTATTTTTACAGAGTATGAGAGTTATAATTGGATGCTTTGTAAAAGATTTGTTCTTGCAGTCGGCCAGTATCATATGAACTTTGAGAATGATTTCACTTCTTTCCCTCCTAGCTGCTCCCATTAACCCTGCAACCAGTTCCCTACCACAGTGAGCTCATTTGAGATTTTAATTCCAGATTGAAATTTAACTTTTTGTTAAACCTAGTGCACCAACTCTAAGTTTTTACTTTACTTCCCCCTCCACTGTTTACTGGATTCTATATCTTCCATTTCTTTGATTCTTTGGGGCAAGCTTTAAATAGCATGAACTGACACATGCTTGAAGATGTCTTTATTTAGCATCCCCACTTGAATGCTAGTTTGGCTGGGTATTAGATTCTAGGTTAAAAATGATTTTTCCTTCAGATTATTAGAGAAATTGCCCTACCAACTTCTAGCATTCAGGGTTGATAATGGAGATGTCTAATGTCAAGCAGATTTTCATTCTATTGGGATAACCTATTTTCTCTCTTTGGAAGCTAGTAGGATTTTCCTTCCACACTTGGTGTTCCAAAATTTTACCACAATATGTCTAGATTTTTGAAATTCTATTTTACTTTTCATTCACTCTGCTTAGCACTCAATGAACCCTGTTAGTCTGAAGATGGATGTCTGTCTTCAGCTGTTGAATTGTCACCCATCATCCCATTATTTCTTTGAGTATTTCTTCACTTCCATTTTACCTGTTCTTTCCTTTTGGTACTCCTGTTACACACATGCTGGAATTTCTGGGTCTACTGTTCATATCTCATGACTTTTAACTCATATTTTCTTTGTCCTTCAAACTTAGCTTTAGGAGAATTCATTGGTTTGATATTCATGTCACTAGTTTCTTCTGAGCTGTGGTATTCTGGTAACACCCTATTTTTTTTTAAAAAGGTACAATTCAGTTTCCCTATTTTTCAAAATTTATTTATTTTATTTATTTATTTTTGGCTGCATTGGATCTTCATTGCTGTGCGCGGGCTTTCTCTAGTTGCAGAGAGCAGGGGCTACTCTTCGTTGCGGTGCATGGGTTTCTCATTGCTGTGGCTTTTCTTGTTGCAGAGCACGGGCTTTAGGCACGCAGGCTTCAGTAGTAGTAGCATGCGGGCTCAGTAGTTGTGGCTTTAATTTTTTTTTTTTTTTTTTGCGGTACGCGGGCCTCTCACTGTTGTGGCCTCTTCTGTTGCGGAGCACAGGCTCCGGACATGTAGGCTGAGGAGGCATGGCTCATGGGCCTAGCCGCTGCGTGGCATGTAGGATCTTCCCGGACCGGGGCACGAACCCGTGTCCCCTGCATCAGCAGGTGGACTCTCAACCACTGCGCCACCAGGGAAGCCCGGCTCGCGGGCTTTAGAGTGCAAGCTCAGTAGTTGTGGCACACAGGGCTTAGTTGCTCTGCGGCATGTGGGAACTTCCCGGATCAGGGCTCAAACACATGTCCGCTGCACTGGCAGGTGGATTCTTTTTTTTTAACACCTTTATTGGAGTATAATTGCTCTACAATGGTGTGTTAGTTTCTGCTTTAGAACAGTGAATCATCCATACATATACATATATCCGCATATATCCTCCCTCTTGTGTCTCCCTCCCACCCTCCGTATCCCACCCCTCTAGGTGGTCACAAAGCACCAAGCTGATCTCCCTGTGCTATGTGGCTGCTTCCCACTAGCTATCGATTTTACATTTGGTAGTGTATATATGTCCATGCCACTCTCTCACTTCGTCCTAGCTTACGCTTCCCCCTCCCTGTGTCCTCAAGTCCATTCTCTATGTCTGTGTCTTTATTCCTGCACTGCCCCTAGGTTCCTCAGAATCATTTTTTTTTTTTTAGATTCCATATATATGTGTTAGCATACGGTATTTATTTTTCTCTTTCTGACTTCACTCTGTATGACAGACTCTAGGTCCATCCACCTCACTACAAATAACTCAATTTCACTTCTTTTTATGGCTAAATACTATTCCATTGTATATATGTGCCACATCTTCTTTATCCATTCTTCTGTTGATGGACACTTAGGTTGCTTCCATATCCTGGCTATTGTAAATAGTGCTGCAATGAACATTGTGGTGCATGACACTTTTTGAATTATGGTTTTCTCAAGGTATATGCCCAGTAGTGGGATTGCTGTGTTGTATGGTAATTCTATTTTTAGTTTTTTAAGGAACCTCTATACTGTTCTCCATAATGGCTGTATCAATTTACTTTCTCACCAACAGTGCAAGAGGGTTCCCTTTTCTCCACACCCTCTCCAACATTTATTGTTTCTAGATTTTTTTTTTTTTTTTTTTTGTGGTATGTGAGCCTCTCACTGTTTTAGCCTTTCCCATTGCGGAGCACAGGCTCCGGACGCACAGGCTCAGCGGCCATGGCTCACGGGCCCAGCTGCTCCACAGCATGTGGGATCTTCCCGGCCTGGGGCATGAACCCGTGTCCCCTGCATTGGCAGGCGGACTCTCAACCACTGTGCCACCAGGGAAGCCCTGTTTGTAGATTTTTTGATGATGGCCATTCTGACCAGTGTGAGGTGATACCTCATTGTAGTTTTGATTTGCATTTCTCTAATGATTAGTGATGTTGAACATCCTTTTATGTGTTTGTTGGCAATCTGTATATCTTCTTTGGAGAAATGTCTATTTAGGTCTTCTGCCCATTTTTGGATTGGGTTATTTGTTTTTTTGATCTTGAGCTGCATGAGCTGCTTGTAAATTTTGGAGATTAATACTTTGTCAGTTGCTTCACTTGCAAATATTTTCTCCCATTCTGAGGGGTTGTCTTTTCATCTTGTTTATGGTTTCCTTTGCTGTGCAAAAGCTTTTAAGCTTCATTAGGTCCCATTTGTTTATTTTTGTTTTTATTTCCATTTCTCTAGGAGGTGGGTCAAAAAGGATCGGCAGGCGGATTCTTAACCACTTCACCACCAGGGAAGTCCCAACACCCTATTTTTGAACTTAATCTTCAGTTTTTACTATTTGCAATTAATTTTTATGGGTAGAATATCCTCTCTTATCTTTCTGAAGATAGAAATTATAGTTATTATAATGTCTTTACTTTCCCTATTGACTGGTTGTAGTTCTTCTATGTTATGTTTGATATCTTTTTATTATGGTGTTGATTTTTCTCAAATGTTTGGAGATTCTTGGTTACCATTATGTAATTCTTTTTCCTTTCCTTTTCTCCCTCCCCCTTTTTTTGCTTCTTTTAATTAAACAAGTCTTTTCTGTCACTTATGGGATTTTGATTAGGAAGGAGGTCAAATGGGGGTGCTTGGTCCTCCATCTGGGTCTGATCTGCATTTTTAGCAAAACAACTAAGTTTGGAAGGTTGAAACAAATGACACTAGGGCTGAGAGATTTCTTAATGTAAATATATTTCAGCAGAGTTAATGAAAACTTGGAGTGCTTACAAAGTTGGATATATTACATGTGTGACAAATTATATATAAACCAGATTTCATTTCCTGTTTTTTTTTTAATCAGCAAAGGAAAAATGGCAAGAAAACCAAATCTCCTATATTTCAGCTACACATTTTAAGGGATAATACATATTTAAACATTTTCAGCATTTGCTGCTAAAATGAATAAAACTTTACAATAAAATCCCCCCAAAGCATAAGTTCTAGCCAGCGATTAGCCCCTCATTCAAATGCTGACCAGGTTTTGCCTCAGAGGGCCTGCCGGCCTCAGGCTGCTGCTGTTAGCAACCACAGAGCCATTTCTCTCACTTGTCTCTCATCACTATGGAGATTCTCGTTAAATAAAGTGAACAGTCCTAATCATGTGCACTGGCCCTTATTTGGCATTTTATCTGTGGCTGTCAGTTTCCACAAAACAACTGCCATCTAACCAATAAATACTTGTTGAATGCCTACTGTGTGCTTGGACTGAGACACACAAAGATCAATAGGACAAAATGCTTTCCCTCAAGGGAAGAAAATGCAAAATGTGTAGATTGCATAGATCATCAGCAAGTGCAGCCCAACTTGACACATTTTTGTGGTTCCTGAATTTAAAAATGTTTTGTTTGTGTAGGTAAAATCCTTTAAAAATAATGTTTAATTTTCAAATGAGAGGTAACTTACAGGGTTCAAAAATCAAAATGACATGAAAAGTTATCCCCATCCACTCTTTCCTCATCTTCCACCCCCTCTAGCTAACCATTTTTATTAGATTCTTGTTTCTACTTCTAATGTTTCTTTATGCATAATATATGGATACGTATTTTAATTTCCCCTTCCTAACAAGGGTGACATGCAATATACTTACCAAAATACCCTGCAAATCTTTTCATATCAGTCCACAGAGATCTCCCTTGTTGTCTTTCACAGCTCTTAGTAGTCCCCTTGGTGGATGTATCATAGTACATTAACCAGCCCCCTATTGAGGGCCACTTGGGATGTTTCCAATCTTTTGCAATTACAGTGAACACCCCAATGAATAATCTTGTGTCTGTCATTTGTATGTGTGCAGGGGTAATTGCAGAATTGATTTCCAGAAGTGGGATTGGTACATTAAAACGTACTTGTGTCTATACTTCGGCAGGTTTTGCCAGCTGTCCCTTCAGAGCTGTCCCTTTACATCTTCCCCTCTCCCAGCAATGTCTGACAGCACCTCTTTCTCCAGGGTGAGAATTTTTCTAATCATTTCTTGTCATCTAGTACCAAATAATACCTTTTCCCCTTTTCTTTGCAGTGTTGTCTTTGTTCTCCAGTATTGCCCAGGTTTCTTTTAGCACAAGTTTCTTATAGCTGCTCATAAGTAGACAATGTGTTATATTTGCTTTGTGGTATGCCAGATGAGGAATTGTTGAACCCAGAATATTTAAGGGATGGTGTGGAGTTCAGGGTGGCTGGGGTCCATGTTCAAGCTGCTGAGTAGTGAGAAGGAAGCTCAGGGACAGATTGTGGAGAACTTGGGCTGCCAGATACCAAAAGCTTTGGATTTCCTGCAGGCAACAGGCAGTCACTGAAGGTTTCACAGTAGAGGGAGGAGATGGTTACAGCCATGTCAAGGCAGATTTTAATTCCAGTGGCCTCAGGATGGGGGAAGAGACTAAAGACCGCAATTCTTAATTCTTACATGTACCCGCTGTGGCTTGCTATGGTAAGAAATGTGTAATATTGCTATTTAGCAGTTGTCTGTTACATCACATGCAGGGGGTTCGGGGGAGAATTCATTAGTCAGGAGGGGTAATTTCTCTATAATGCTTTCTGACTGGAAGGGGCAAGGGGCCACTTTCCCACTTGGCCCCTCAAGGGTTGGCCTCATCATTGTCATTCAATGCATAATAATCGAAACACTGAGTCCCTTTAAGCTCACAGAGCAGCTGGCGTCTTTGAACCAGGATTTCTTATCCGATATTCTTTTGATATTATTTCCCATCCTCCAGGGAGAGGCGGTCCTCCTAATGGGGCAATCCCTCGTTCCAGACATAAGAAGAGAGGGTGTCAGACCGGAGAAAAGAAGGCCAGCTTCCCAAGGTTTCGCTCAGCTGTTTTCTATCCACCGAGTGGCCTTGCCAAACACTGTCGCCTGCTCCGTGAGGGTGCGAGAAGCCGCGATGCTGTGTGCGGTTTCCATGGCAGTGGGCTGCGGAGGCCCGCGGGGACCAGCCAGGTGGCTGGCTCGTTCCGCTCAGAGCTGGCTCACCTGCTTTGCTGTTGGTAGCCGCCCTCTTCGCTCCTCTTATTTCCTGGAGCTTTAGAATTTCTTTTGTTACTCCCTTTATAAGTCTGGTCTCTGTGTGAGAGAACCTTAAAGTTCTGAGCTTATAAAAAGTGCGACTTTAAGCGATTGAATGGGAGGAATTCAGAATGCGAGGGTGGAAAAGTACCGGGAGATAGCACGTCTCTCAGAATGGAGGCTGAAACTCCGAGGTGAGGCCGATTCTGAGGGCTGAACTTCCAGCAAAAGGTGGCAGGAGGACGCATTCCACAGCGGAAAGACAGGGTCGCCCCCAAAGGGCCACGGGATTCTCTTCACAGATGTCATTGGCACGTGGGTTGTTAGAATTAAGAGTCTGGCCATCTTTGTTTCATAGGATCTCTTCATTTAATTAACTTCAGGGAATTCCCTGGTGGTCCAGTGGTTAGGACTCCATGCTTCCACTGCAGGGGGCCTGGGTTAGATCTCTGGTCAGGGAACTGGGATCCTGCAGGCCCTGCGGCAAGGCAAGGCAAGGCAAGGCAAGGCCAAAAAAAAAAAAAAAAAAAAAATTAACTTCAGAAGATTGTATGTGTTGCAGTTACTTGCTGACAGAAATGTCAGTTCAATCATTGTCCATAATTTTCCAGTGAGGACACATTATCACAGGATTACTAGGAACTCAGGGTCATGGAAGGGAAATGAAGGATCTCAAATGGAGAAGGATGTCAAAGTCAGGCCCCAGTTCCCCAACGCTTTTTCAGCAAGTGCTTCTTGGTTTCCATGTCGGCAGGCTGCAGTTGCTATGTTTTCAGCCCTGTGGTGTCTGGGACCAGCCAGCTCTGCAGGCATGGGACCCTGTGGGCTCTGCCCAGCAAGGACACCAGGCTCAGGGCTCTGCCCTCGGGGTAAGTTCTGGTGGACCAGGCTTTATCTGATGAGTTAACACTTAAAAGGATTCCATGATGGGGATGGAGACAAAGGCTTGAGGTAAGGGACAGGACTTTGGCTTGGGAAATGAAGATGGAGTGGGTTCCATCCAAAACAGTCATGGTGGCACAAACAGCAGGGGCCGCCAGGACATGGAGCAGAGCAAAGCTCTTCTCAACTGCTTAAGACCCTAAAGAAGTGGCCCTGAAGCCACATATTCTCCTTGGACATACTGAAGAATCACTGAACAGAGTGGAACATATTTTAGTATCAAGTGCCACTGGGAAACAAAATATTAAACTCATTTTAAACCCGTATATGAGTCAAAGCAATTTATTTAGTTTTCATCAGGGACAAAATATTCTTCATCCTAAATCATCTGCAGTTAGGTCATGAACAGAGACAACGAAATTCCCTTTGGTAACCCCCTAAACTAATTAAACACATTTCTTTGGTTCTGTATCATGACCAGTAAAAGGAAAATGAGAGAAGGGAAGAGCGAGTAAATTAGTCCATTTGATGACTCCTTGGGTAGACATTTTTTGAGCACTTACTGTGGTTCTTGGTTCTGAAGTAGGAACTGAGTGAAGCCAGCCCAAGCCCTCGCCACCAGGGACTGAGTTTGCTGGGGATTCAGGGAAATAAGCAACCAGCCAGGTGATAGCCCAAGGCCTGACAACTTGGGCTTAGACCTGTGGAGCAGTTGGGGAGGTGGGAAAGTTGAAGAAAAGGTGCAGAGGTGAGAGAGGGAGGCCCATTCCAGGCACGGAACTGAAGCGGGCAGTGGCTGAAGTAGGAGGTGTGGTGAGAGATGGGCAGAGCTCACTGGCTTAGGGGTGTGGACTCCATGCTGTGCAAGGGAGGTGTCTTTAGACAGGGAAAGTGGGTTTCTCAGAGGCCACTGTTGGCTGGTGGGTGGATGGGGAGGGTGAAGCTGTCATGGGGGCAGGGAGTCCAGTGAGATGGCTACTGCCAGAGCCAGACGGAAAAGAGTTGGGGTAGGGGTGGAGGGGTGGGCACAAATTCGAGAGAACCACAGCCCCTCACCCGCTCCCTCTGCCCGGCTGACTGGGCATATGAGGGATGGGAGGGAGGAGTCAGGTCACACCCCAGGGTTTCTGACTTGGGGAGCTGCCAGGCAGGCCATGCAGTCCATCAGGATAGGACCGTGGGAGGGCACCTGGGTGGGAGCAGTGGTGGGGCAGAGGGAGCGAGAATAATGAGTTTGAGTTTAATTAATGGTATTAAGCAGTGTATCATTCAGGGTTCTGCCAGAGAAACAGAATCAGCAAGATATTAAAGAGAGAGAGAGAGAGAGAGGTCGATTTATTGCAAGGCTTACATGTAGAGTTGCCTAGGCAAGTCTGAAATCTGTAGGGCAGGCTGTGAGGAATGGCAGGCTGCAACCATCAGGGAGGAGCTGACACTGCATCCACAGGCAGAATTTCTTCCTCAGGGAAACTTCAGTTTTACTCTAAAGACTTTCATCCGATTGGATGAGGCCCATCCAGGTTATCAAGGATAATCCCCTTTACTTAAAGTTACTTGATTGTAGAAGTGAATCATAACTGCAAAATATTTTCACAGCAATATTGCAATTAGTGTTGGGTTGAATAACTGGATACTACAGCTTAGCCAAGTTGATACATAACACTAACCTTCATAGATGGCAAACCACAGAATCGTGAAATATTCAAGTAGTAGGGAATGAGTAAAGTAAAAAAGGTGTTCTCCCCATCCCAAACTCCTGGACCTTCTCCCCAGAGGAAACCACAGTTAAAAGTTCCTATATGTCCATCTACAGATGGGAGAGGGACCTGGGCAGAAAATAGAGGTCTTAAGCATTTGGGTAGGATGTGAAGCCATAGGACTGGGTAGGAGCACCTAAGGAGAGGGTGAAAGTCATGGACACAGGAAGAGAAGGGCAGACTCTGAGGATACCACAGGTGGGGACTTGACAGGCAGGGGACCAAGAGAGGGGGCATATCATGCAGCAGAATTCCAATCAGCTTGTGCATGGCGAGCAAGTCCACAGCAAGTACCCAAGAAACCAGTCTGGGTAAGCAGCAGAAGGACAGACAGAAGACCCCCTGGGAGGATGGTGTTATTTGTCTCTGGTCTGGCTGGTAAAGTGGGAGGAAACACCTCACCCTAGCCTACCCTTGCAGTGGGGGCCCTGCTAAGAACAGACCCAGGTGTGTTGAAGGAGGAGGGGGTCAAATCTTCCTTTCTGAGCTGCTGAGGGCAGAGACCAAGGGTCCTTGGTGTTCTGCTTAAGGTTCACCTTAGTGAGTTCATAGTTGAGTAGAGGTTGTCCTGGATCCTCATTTGGGGTTTTGTATGGGAATTTGAGGATAAGAGGCTGATACTGCGGGAGAAGAAGAGAGTAGACCCAGACCATGGCAAGAGGAGGTGAAAGGAGGATAGATGGCCAGTGAGCTCTGCTCAGAGGGGCTTTTGCAGACAATGCAATTTTGATGCTGCATCCTGTTGTATACAACAGTGGCTCCCCCATTACTCCACCCTCCCCCATTACTCCAAAAGCTGGAGGGGCAGGTTAGCACAGACTAACAAAACGTTTACTGAGTGTGCATTGAGGTCTGGGCACTGTGCTGGGCCCCTGTGAGTTTCAGTGATCCTTAGAGGTTACCTGGTTCCTTTCCTGAAGAAGGGTCTTTTCTAGCCTCCCATCACATGGGAGCCCAGAGATGGCAGCCACTGGCTTACATGCAGGTCCATTGTTGTCTCAGAGGAGTTCAAGTAGGAGAGACATTTTCTCCTAGTGATCAGCCTGTTTCCTGGGCCTGGAATTGCCTGTTCTTCTGAGCCCAGAGGAATAAGTCCCTTGTAGCTTCTTATGGACACAGCTCTCTGGTGTGCCATCCTCTCTTTCCCAAGCCTTCTTTCTTGGTCCCCTTGACTGCTCTGAAGACAGGTTTCAGCTTCTCACTGTCTTGGGCATACTTATCTGGTAGTCCTTATGTTGTATGATAAAGAATTTGTCTGGTTTTTGTCTTGGGTTTCTGGGATGAAGCGTCTAAACTCTTGAAAATTTTCCAAATGACAGGAGAGTCTTTGTTATTAATGGTGGCCCTTGAACCACACCTGAGTTTATGCTAATAAGATGACTCAGGGGACTTCCCTGGTGGCACAGTGGTTAAGAATCTGCCTGCCAATGCAGGGGACATGGATTTGAGCTTTGGTCCGGGAAGATCCCACATGCCACGGAGCAACTAAGCTCATGTGCCACCACTACTGAGCCAACGCTCTGCAACTACTGAAGCCTGCGCACCTAGGGCCTGTGCTCTGCAACAAGAGAAGCCACCACAATGAGAAGCCTGGGCACTGCAACGAAGAGTAGCCCCTGCTTGCCACAACTAGAGAAAGCCCGCATGCAGCAACGAAGACCCAATGCAGCCAAAATAAAAGCAAACAAACAAACAAAAACTTAAAAAAAAAAAAAAGATGACTCAGGATGGGCTGGTCAGGCCAGGAAGACCATGGGATTGGGGCTTTGAGCCATGGGATATTAGCCCAAACTCCCAACCTCTGGGGATGGAAGAGGGGCTGGAGACTGAGTTTAATCACATGGCAAATGATTCAGTCAACCATCCCTATGTAATGAAACCCCAGTAAAAACTCTGGACACTGAAGTTCAGGTGAACTTCCTGGTTGGTGAACACCTTGATGTGACAGGAGGGTGATGTGTCCTGATTCCAGGGGGAAGGCTATGGAAGCTCTGCATCTGAGCCTCTCCCAGACCTTGTTTTATGTGTCTCTTCATTTGGCTGATCCTGATTTGTATCCTTTATAATAAAACTATAAGTCTAGTGCTTTCCTGAGATCTGAGTCATTCTAGTAATTGACTGAAACTGAGGGGCTCATGAGAACCCCCAAATTTGTAGCCAGCTTGTGTCTGAAGTAAGGAAAGGCTTGTGGAATCTGATGCTAGCTCTTGGTGGTTAGCATCAGAACCTAACTGAAGTATTGTACTCTGGCTCAATAATCCCAGTAAAAATGTGGCATTGAGCATGCAAGGGGACAGTAGCCTCTGTTCCTTGGTATGGGAGCCATGTTAGTGTAACCTAGGGTACCCCCAATACCATGGGCTAGGACAGCCAGCCCCCTGTTCCCTCTCACATGAGCTGTGGTCAAGACTGAGTTATTTGGTGATAAAGCTCCTTGGAACACCTGCAGGGGCTCAGGCAGGAGTTTGGCAGCAGCGTAGTTCCAGACCTTCACACTTCTTTTTTGTGGGGGGGCTCACTTTAGCTTTATTTATTTATTTTGAGCTGTTCAGAACATTTATTACTCCAGAAATGATTTCTTTTATGAGTATACACTTAGTGGACTTTTAAAATTAAAAAAAAAAAAGAAAAAACCTTGATTTGCCATAAATAAATGAGAGGTTATAGGGAATTCTCTGGTGGTCCAGAGATTAGGACGTGGTGCTTTCACTGTGGGACCCAGGTTTTTTTTTTTGTTTTTTTATACTGCAGATTCTTATTAGTCATCAATTTTATACACATCAGTGTATACATGTCAATCCCAATCTCCCAGTTCATCACACCACCAACCCCACCCCACCATGGTTTTCCCCACTTGGTGTCCATACATTTGTTCTCTACATCTGTGTCTCAACTTCTGCCCTGCAAACCGGTTCATCTGTACCATTTTTCTAGGTTCCACATACATGCGTTAATATACGATATGTTTTTCTCTTTCTGACTTACTTCACTCTGTATGACAGTCTCTAGATCCATCCACGTCTCAACAGATGACTCAATTTCGTTGTTTTTTATGGCTGAGTAATGTTCCATTGTATATATTTACCACATCTTCTTTATCCATTCATCTGTTGATGGGCATTTAGGTTGCTTCCATGACTTGGCTATTGTAAATAGTGCTGCAATGAACATTGGGGTGCATGTGTCTTTTTGAATTATGGTTTTCTCTGGGTATATGCCCAGTAGTGGGATTGCTGGGTCATATGGTAGTTCTATTTTTAGTTTTTTAAGGAATTTCCATACTGTTCTCCATAGTGGCTGTATCAATTTACATTCCCACCAACAGGGCAAGAGGGTTCCCTTTTCTCCCCACCCTCTCCAACATTTGTTGTTTGTAGATTTTCTGATGATGCGCACTCTAACTGGTGTGAGGTGATACCTCATTATAGTTTTGATTTGCATTTCTCTCATGATTAGTGATGTTGAGCATTCTTTCATGTGTTTGTTGGCAATCTGTATAACTTCTTTGGAGAAATGTCTATTTAGGTCTTCTGCCCATTTTTGGATTGGGTTGTTTGTTTCTTTAATATTGAGCTGCATGAGCAGTTTATATATTTTGGAGACTAATCCTTTGTCTGTTCATTCGTTTGTGAATATTTTCTCCCATTCTGAGGGTTCAGACCTTCACACTTTTTGTCCTAAAAACCATGCAGAACAGTGGAGACCCTGAACTTTCCCCCATCCCCCAATAACAAAACAAAGCTCCACCTTCGGTGAATCTAGGAGACAGAGTGAGGTAGGAGATAGATGGGCCCCTGGGCCAGACAGCTGGTGTTTGTCAGGTGGAGTAAAACTGAAGCTTTGTCCTCACCCAGACACTCCAAGGACAAAGCTAGTGGCAGAAGCTGAGCTCTGCTAAAGTAAAGAGATAAGGTGCCCACCCCTGAGGTCAGGGAAAACTTCCCTGTCTGCACATGTGCAGGAAGGCTCCTTGGGGATCAGAAAGGGAGGTGGCACCACCCCATAATATGTATGGACATACACCCATAGGCCTCTGCAGTGGGATCCATCTTAGAAAAGAGTTGTGCAGGCATTTTGGGGAGGGTCCTAAGACTAGTCAGGTGTGAAAAAAAGAAACAAGATAATTGGCCAAATGTAAAAAAAGACCCAGAAGAACTGTCCTATATAAATGATTTAAATCACCTCTTCATGCACTCCTCATTCAGGATGCTTGCACTCCTCTCCGGGTGTGTATTTCTGCTTTAAATAAATAAACTGTTTCTCTGTGTGCTCTCCCATATGTTGTGCTCTGTCTCTAACAATAAACTTTTTACCTGTTTTGAAGTTTTTGCCTCCTTGAAACATTTTTGCTTTCAAATGGGGTAAGAATCAGGGAACTTTGCTTCTAGCTTCTAGCCCCTGGTGGACTGGCAGCTAGGTTCAATCCCTGAACAGGGAAGTAAGATCCTTCTTCAAGACTACTGTCCCTCCAAGAACAAGAAGAAAGCTCCAAGCCTCAAATTGCATTTAACTGTGGCCAAAAGCTCTCACAGTGGAGCACTAGGACTGGCAGAGAAGCAGGGGGAGTGGGGAAGAGTCTAATGAGCAGGTCCTAGAAAGAGAAGGCCTCACCCTGAGGAGAAGCTGCTGTGATAACGATTGAAAATCAGCTGGAGGAGGTTGAGAGAAGATGTGGATGGGCCTGGAGGAGGCCCAGTTGTGGCCAACCTAGGGATAACTGCTTTGGAAAAAGAGTAGATCTCTGGAAGGCAGGCTCAGTGTCCCTTGGAAACAGCAGCTGCTGGTGAAAGAATTGAAGGAGTTCAGAGGCTGGGAAGGCACCCTTCCTTAGGATTGTTTGCTCTCCTTTTTCCAGTGTCTTTTTTTTTTTTTTTTTAAACATCTTTATTGGGGTATAATTGCTTTACAATGGTGTGTTAGTTTCTGCTTTATAACAGAGTGAATCAGCTGTACATATACATATGTTCCCATATGTCTTCCCTCTTGCATCTCCCTCCCTCCCATTCTCCCCATCCCACCCCTCCAGGCTGTCACAAAGCACCGAGCTAATATCCCTGTGCCTTGCGGATGCTTCCCCCCAGCTATCTACCTTACTACGTTTGTTAGTGTGTATATGTCCATGACTCTCTCTCGCCCTGTCAAAACTCACCCTTCCCCCTCCCCATATCCTCAAGTCCGTTCTCCAGTAGGTCTGCGTCTTTATTCCTGTCTTACCCCTAGGTTCTTCATGACATTTTTTTCCCTTAAATTCCATATATATGTGTTAGCATACGGTATTTGTCTTTTTCTTTTTGACTTACTTCACTCTGTATGACAGACTCTAGGTCTATCCATCTCATTACAAATAGCTCAATTTCATTTCTTTTTAAGGCTGAGTAATATTCCATTGTGTATATGTGCCACATCTTCTTTATCCATTCATCCGATGATGGGCGCTTAGGTTGTTTCCATCTCTGGGCTATTGTAAATAGAGCTGCAATGAACATTTTGGTACATGACTCTTTTTGAATTTTGGTTTTCTCAGGGTATATGCCCAGTAGTGGGATTGCTGGGTCATATGGTAATTCTATTTTTAGTTTTTTAAGGAACCTCCATACTGTTCTCCATAGTGGCTGAACCAATTCACATTCCCACCAGCAGTGCAAGAGTGTCCCCTTTTCTCCACACCCTCTCCAGCATTTATTGTTTATAGATTTTTTGATGATGGCCATTCTGACTGGTGTGAGATGATATCTCATTGTAGTTTTGATTTGCATTTCTCTAATGATTAATGATGTTGAGCATTCTTTCATGTGTTTGTTGGCATTCTGTATATCTTCTTTGGAGAAATGTCTATTTAGGTGTTCTGCCCAGTTTTGGATGGGGTTGTTTGTTTTTTTGTTATTGAGCTGCATGAGCTGCTTGTAAATTTTGGAGATTAATCCTTTGTCAGTTGCTTCATTTGCAAATGTTTTCTCCCATTCTGAGGGTTGTCTTTTGGTCTTGGTTATGGTTTCCTTTGCTGTGCAAAAGCTTTGAAGTTTCATTAGGTCCCATTTGTTTATTTTTGTTTTTATTTCCATTACTCTAGGAGGTGGGTCAGAAAGGATCTTGCTGTGATTTATGTCATAGAGTGTTCTTCCTATGTTTTCCTCTAAGAGTTTGATAGTTTCTGGCCTTACATTTAGGTCTTTAATCCATTTTGAGCTTATTTTTGTGTATGGTGTTAGGGAGTGATCTAATCTCATACTTTTACATGTACCTGTCCAGTTTTCCCAGCACCATTTATTGAAGAGGCTGTCCTTTCTCCACTGTACATTCCTGCCTCCTTTATCAAAGATAAGGTGTCCATATGTGCGTGGGTTTATCTCTGGGCTTTCTATCCTGTTCCACTGATCTATCTTTCTGTTTTTGTGCCAGTACCATACTGTCTTGATTACTGTTGCTTTGTAATATAGTCTGAAGTCAGGGAGCCTGATTCCTCCAGCTCCTTTTTTCGTTCTCAAGATTGCTTTGGCTATTCGGGGTCTTTTGTGTTTCCATACAAATTGCGAAATTTTTTGTTCTAGTTCTGTGAAAAATGCCAGTGGTAGTTTGATAGGGATTGCATTGAATCTGTAGAGTGCTTTGGGTAGTAGAGTCATTTTCACAATGTTGATTCTTCCCATCCAAGAACATGGTATATCTCTCCATCTATTTGTATCATCTTTAATTTCTTTCATCAGTGTCTTATAATTTTCTGCATACAGGTCTTTCGTATCCTTAGGTAGGTTTATTCCTAGATATTTTATTCTTTTTGTTGCAATGGTAAATGGGAGTGTTTTCTTGATTTCACTTTCAGATTTTTCATCATTAGTATATAGGAATGCCAGAGATTTCTGTGCATTAATTTTGTATCCTGCTACTTTACCAAATTCATTGATTAGCTCTAGTAGTTTTCTGGTAGCATCTTTAGGATTCTCTATGTATAGTATCATGTCATCTGCAAACAGTGACAGCTTTACTTCTTCTTGTCCGATTTGGATTCCTTTTATTTCCTTTTCTTCTCTGATTGCTGTGGCTAAAACTTCCAAAACTATGTTGAATAAGAGTGGTGAGAGTGGGCAACCTTGTCTTGTTCCTGATCTTAGTGGAAATTCTTTCAGTTTTTCACCATTGAGGATGATGTTTGCTGTGGGCTTGTCATATATGGCCTTTATTATGTTGAGGAAAGTTCCCTCTATGCCTACTTTCTGGAGGGTTTTTATCATAAATGGGTGTTGAATTTTGTCGAAAGCTTTCTCTGCATCTATTGAGATGATCATATGGTTTTTCTCCTTCAATTTGTTAATATGGTTTATCACATTGATAGATTGGCGTATATCGAAGAATCCTTGCATTCCTGGAATAAACCCCACTTGATCATGGTGTTTGATCCTTTTAATGTGCTGTTGGATTCTGTTTGCTAGTATTTTGTTGAGGATTTTTGCATCTATGTTCATCAGTGATATTGGCCTGTAGTTTTCTTTCTTTGTGACATCCTTGTCTGGTTTTGGTATCAAGGTGATGGTGGCCTCGTAGAAGGAATTTGGGAGTGTTCCTCCCTCTGCTATATTTTGGAAGAGTTTGAGAAGGATAGGTGTTAGCTCTTCTCTAAACGTTTGATAGAATTCACCTGTGAAGCCATCTGGTCCTGGGCTTTTGTTTGTTGGAAGGTTTTTAATCACAGTTTCAATTTCAGTGCTTGTGATTGGTCTGTTCATATTTTCTATTTCTTCCTGATTCAGTCTTGGCAGGTTGTGCATTTCTAAGAATTTGTCCATTTCTTCCAGATTGTCCATTTTATTGGCATAGAGTTGCTTGTAGTAATCTCTCATGATTTTTTTTATTTCTGCAGTGTCAGTTGTTACTTCTCCTTTTTCATTTCTAATTCTATTGATTTGAGTCTTCTCCCTTTTTTTCTTGATGAGTCTGGCTAGTGGTTTATCTATTTTGTTTATCTTCTCAAAGAACCAGCTTTTAGTTTTATTGATCTTTGCTGTCGTTTCCTTCATTTCTTTTTCATTTATTTCTGATCTGATTTTTATGATTTCTTTCCTTCTGCTAGCTTTGGGGTTTTTTTGTTCTTCTTTCTCTAATTGCTTGAGGTGCAAGGTTAGGTTGTTTATTCGAGATGTTTCCTGCTTCTTCAGGTGGGCTTGTATTGCTATAAACTTCCCCCTTAGAACTGCTTTTGCTGCATCCCATAGGTTTTGGGTCGTTGTGTCTCCATTGTCATTTGTTTCTAGGTATTTTTAAATTTCCTCTTTGATTTCTTCAGTGATCACTTCATTATTAAGTAGTGTATTGTTTAGCCTCCATGTGTTTGTATTTTTTACAGATCTTTTCCTGTAATTGATATCTAGTCTCATGGCGTTGTGGTCAGAAAAGATACTTGATACAATTTCAGTTTTCTTAAATTTACCAAGGCTTGATTTGTGACCCAAGATATGATCTATCCTGGAGAATGTTCCATGAGCACTTGAGAAAAATGTGTATTCTGTTGTTTTTGGATGGAGTGTCCTATAAATATCAATTAAGTCCATCTTGTTTAATGTATCATTTAAAGCTTGTGTTTCCTTATTTATTTTCATTTTGGAAGATCTATCCATGGGTGAAAGTGGGGTGTTAAAGTCCCCTACTATGAATGTGTTACTGTCGATCTCCCCTTTTATGGCTGTTAGTATTTGCCTTATGTATTGAGGTGCTCCTATGTTGGGTGCATAAATATTTACAATTGTTATATCTTCTTCTTGGATCGATCCCTTGATCATTATGTAGTGTCCTTCTTTGTCCCTTTTAATAGTCCTTATTTTAAAGTCTATTTTGTCTGATATGAGAATTGCTACTCCAGCTTTCTTTTGGTTTCCATTTGCATGGAATATCTTTTTCCATCCCCTTACTTTCAGTCTGTATGTGTCTCTAGGTCTGAAGTGGGTCTCTTGTAGACAGCATATATAAGGGTCTTGTTTTTGTATCCATTCAGCCAATCTGTGTCTTTTGGTGGGAGCATTTAATCCATTTACATTTAAGGTAATTATCGATATGTATGTTCCTATTCCCATTTTCTATATTGTTTTGGGTTCGCTACTATAGGTCGTTTCCTTCTCTTGTGTTTCTTGTCTAGAGAAGTTCCTTTAGCATTTGTTGTAAAGCTGGTTTGGTGGTGCTGAACTCTCTCAGCTTTTGCTTGTCTGTAAAGGTTTTAATTTCTCCATCAAATGTGAATGAGATCCTTGCTGGGTAGAGTAGTCTTGGTTGCAGGCTTTTCTCCTTCATCACTTTCAGTATGTCCTGCCACTCCCTTCTGGCTTGTAGGGTTTCTGCTGAGAGATCAGCTGTTAACCTTATGGGGATTCCCCTGTGTGTTATTTGTTGTTTTTCCCTTGCTGCTTTTAATATGCTTTCTTTGTATTTAATTTTTGACAGTTTGATTAATATGTGTCTTAGCGTGTTTCTCCTTGTATTTATCCTGTATGGGACTCTCTGTGCTTCCTGGACTTGATTAACTATTTCCTTTCCCATATTAGGGAAGTTTTCAACTATAATCTCTTCAAATATTTTCTCAGTCCCTTTCTTTCTTTCTTCTTCTTCTGGAACCCCTATAATTCGAATGTTGGTGCGTTTCATGTTGTCCCAGAGGTCTCTGAGACTGTCCTCAGTTCTTTTCATTCTTTTTTCTTTATTCTGCTCTGCAGTAGTTATTTCCACTACTTTATCTTCCAGGTCACTTATCCGTTCTTCTGCCTCAGTTATTCTGCTATTGATCCTATCTAGAGTGCTTTTAATTTCATTTATTGCGTTGTTCATCGTTGCCTGTTTCATCTTTAGTTCTTGTAGGTCCTTGTTAACTGTTTCTTGCATTTTGTCCGTTCTACTTCCAAGATTTCGGATCATCCTTACTATCATTATTCTGAATTCTTTTTCAGGTAGATTGCCTATTTCCTCTTCATTTGTTAGGTCTGGTGGGTTTTTATCTTGCTCCTTCATCTGCTGTGTGTTTTTCTGTCTTCTCATTTTGCTTATCTTACTGTGTTTTGGGTCTCCTTTTTGCAGGCTGCACGTTCGTAGTTCCCGTTGTTTTTGATGTCTGTCTCCAGTGGCTAAGGTTGTTTCAGTGGGTTGTGTAGGCTTCCTGGTGGAGGGGACTAGTGCCTGTGTTGTGCTGGATGAGGCTGGATCTTGTCTCTCTAGTGGGCAGGTTCACGTCTGGTGGTGTGTTTTGGGGTGTCTGTGGCCTTATTATGATTTTAGGCAGCCTCTCTGCTAATGGGTGGGGTTGTTTTCCTGTTTTGCTAGTTGTTTGGCATAGGTTGTCCAGCACTGTGGCTTGCTGGTCGTTGAGTGAAGCTGGGTGCTGGTGTTAAGATGGAGGTCTCTGGGAGATTTCCACCGTTTAATATTATGTGGAGCTGGGAGGTCTGTTGTGGACCAGTGTCCTGAAGTTGGCTCTCCTACCTCAGAGGCAGAGCCCTGACTCCTGGGCTGGAGCACCAAGAGCCTTTCATCCACACGGCTCAGAATAAAAGGGAGAAAAAGTAGAGAGAATTAGTAGAAATACGAGGAAAGAAAGAGGGAAAGGAGGAAAGGAAGGAAGAAATAAGCAAAGAAGGAAAGAAAGGAGGGAGGGAGGGAGGGAGGAAGGAAGGAAGGAAGGAGGGAAAGAAGGAAAAAAGACAGAAAGAAAAAGGATACAGTAAAAATAAAATAAAGTATAATATAGTTATTGAATTAAAAAATATTTAGAAAAAAAAAAAAAGGGACGGATAGAACCTTAGGACAAATGTTGGAAGCAAAGCTATACAGAGAAAATCTTACACAGAAGCATACACATACACCTTCACAAAAAGAGGTAAAGGGGGAAAAATCATAAATCTTGCTCTCAGAGACCACCTCCTCAACCTGGGGTGATTCGTTGTCTAAAGGAGGGAAGGAAGGAAGGGAAGAAAGAAAGAACGAAGGTAAAGTATAATAAAGTTATTACAATTAAACTTAATTATTAAGAAAAAGAATTTCTAAAAAAAATCATGGACGGATAGAGCCCTAGGACAAATGGTGGAAGCAAGAGTATACAGACAAGATCTCACACAGAAGCATACACGTACACATTCACAAAAAGAGGAAAAGGGAAAAAAATCATAGATCTCGCTCCTAAATTCCACCTCTTCAATTTGGGATCACTCCCTGTCTATTCAGGTATTCCACAGATGCGGGGTACAGCAAGTTGGTTGTGGAGCTTTAATCCGCTGCTTCTGTGGCTGCTGGGAGAGATTTCCCTTTCTCTTCTTTGTTCTCACAGCTCACAGGAGCTCAGCTTTGGATTTGGCCCTGCCTCTGCGTGTGGGTCGCTGGAGGGCGTCTGTTTTATCGCTCAGACAGGACGGGGATAAAGGAGCCGCTGATTCAGGGGCTCCGGCTCACTCAGGCCGGGGGTTGGGGGATGGGGGAAGGAGGGGCACTGCGTGCGGGGCGGGCCTGCGGTGGCAGAGGCGGCGTGACGTTGTGGCAGAGGCCAGCGTGAAGTTGCACCAGCCTGAGGCCCGCCGTGCGTTGTCCCAGAGAAGTTGTCCCTGGATCCCGGGAACCTGGCAGTGGCGGGCTGCACAGGCTCCGCGGAAGAGGGGTGTGGAGAGTGACCTGTGCTCGCACACAGGCCCCTTGGTGGCGGCAGCAGCAGCCTTAGCGTCTCCCGCCCGTCTCTGGGGTTTGCGCTTTCAGCCGCGGCTCGCGCCCGTCTCTGGCGTTCGTGCTTTTCGCCGCGGCTCGCGCCCGTCTCTGGGGTTCGCGCTTTTAGCCGCGGCTCGCGCCCGTGTCTGGGGTTCGCGCTTTTAACCCGGCTCGCGCCCGTCTCTGGAGATCCTTTAAGCAGCGCTCTTAAATCCCTCTCCTCGCTCACCAGGAAACAAAGAGGGAAGAAAAAGTCTCTTGCCTCTTCGGCAGGTGCAGGCTTTTCCCCGAACTCCCTCCCGGCTAGTCGTGGTGCACTAACCCCTTCAGGCTATGTTCAAGCCGCCAACCCCAGTCCTCTCCCTGAGCTCCGTCCAAAACCAAAACCCGAGCCTCAGCTCGCAGCCCCGCCCGGCCCGGCGGGTGAGCAGACAAGCCTCTCGGGTTAGTGAGTGCCGGTCGGCACCGATCGTCTGTGCAGGAATCTCCCCGCTTTGCCCTCCGCACCCGTCGCTGTGCACTACTCCGCGGTCCCGAAACTCCCCACGCCGCCTCCCGCAGTCTCCGCCCGCGGAGGGGCTTCCCAGTGTGTGGAAACTTTTCCTCCTTCACAGCTCCCTCCCACTGGTGCAGGTGCCGTCCTTATTCTTTTGTCTCTGTTTTTTCTTTTTTTCTTTTGCCCTACCCAGGTACGTGGGGAGTTTCTTGCCTTTTGGGAGGTCTGAGGTCTTCTGCCAGCCTTCAGTAGGAGTTCTGTAGGAGTTGTTCCACGTGTGGATGTATTTCTGGTGTATCCGTGGGGAGGAAGGCGATCTCCGCGTCTTACTCTTCCGCCATCTTCAAGGTCCCTCCTTTCCAGTGTCTTAATGTAAACCATTAGGTTACTGATTTTAGATCTTTCTTCTTTCTTAATACAGACAGTAATAGCTATAAATTTCCCTCTAGGCACGCTTTAGCTGCATACCATAAGTTGTGGTATGTTGTGTCTTCATTTTTATTCATCTCAAAGTACTTTCTGATTTTACTTTCAATTCCTTCTTTGACCCATTGTTTATCTGGGAGTGTGTTGTTTAGTTGTATTTGTGAGCTTGGGGGAGCCCTTCTAGTCTGGTGGCCTGGCTCTGCAGAGATATAGGTGAAAGAAACTGTCCTCTGTAGTCACAGAGGAGGGAGCCCTGGAGCCATGTCCCTCAATCCCACTAACACCCAGGACTCCCCTGATAATAGCTACTCCAAGAAAATAGAACTTACCTAAATATCAGCAACATAATAGGTATTGCAGCACATTCATAAGAATACCATAAGAAAAATCCTGAAAAGGGACAACAGAATTATTCTGCAGATGAAGAAAATACATCAGAAAAAATGCTGCTAAAGGAGGGGGAAAATTGTACCCTGACCGTACAACGTATATTAATAATAATAACAATACCTCAGTGAAGTATTTGCAGCTTTGAAGAAAGACAGCAAAGCAGAAATTTAAGACCTTAGGAAAGAAAAAGCCAAACAAGAGGAGGTGATGGGCCGATAGTCAGTGGACATTAGGGCCTGGTAGAAGTTAGGAGAGAAGCAGAAGAAAATACAAAATCACAAATGAACACAAAATTTAAAGGAGCTCAAAAGAGAATAGAGCAGAAAGCATGATAAGACATATAGAGGTTATCAATGAGGAAAGAACTTGAAACAGAAATAAAGTGATAAAACAGAGTAGAGAATCAGTACAAACTGTGAAAGACTTTGAAATGGGCCAAAAGAATGACTGGGCATCTTCAATGGAAAACTATGCTTTGGAGTGGGATAGAAAACTAAGCACTACCTTCTGGATTATTCCCGCATGTTCTGCGCCTTTCATTGTCTTTGTGCTATTTTATAATTTTGTAAATTAAAGATAACCAATAGCAATGCAAATGATTTTAATCTGTACATATGCAAATTAATTCTTTATGATGGAAGGAACAATTGACGCCCCATTTTGGTAGGCAGAATAATGCCCCCCCCAAATGTTCATGTCCTAATCCTTGTAACCTGTGAATGTGTTACTTTCCATGGCCAAAGTGGTTTTGCAGATGTGATAAGTTAATGATCTTGAGATGAGGAGAGTCTCCTGAATTATCCAGGAGGGCCCAATGTAATCATAAGGGTCGTTTTGACTGGTCAGTGTTAGAGAAGGAGACATGACAATAGAAGCTGAGGTTGGAGTGATGCACAGGCCTGAGCCAAAGAATGAAGGAAACCTGGAAAAGGCAGGAAATAGATTCTCCCCTAGAGCCTCCAGAGGGAAACAGACCTGTCCACCCATTTTAGACTTCTTGACCTCTGGACTTGTAAGATAATAAATTTGTTGTTCTAAGCCAGTAAATTTATGATAGCAGCAGTAAAAAACTAATACATACACCCCTAAAAGGTCAATTTTATATCTATTTGTAGATTCATTTCAGGCTCTATGTATGTCTCTGTCCTTTGAATTCTCCTTTAAACTGCTTGCAGCATCTTATTGATTTTATCATTAATCAATGAGTTAAATTAAATATTTAAATGTATTTATTTTATATTTTTATGAATTCATCATTTCAGTCTTTTAAAAAAGTTATTTTTGACAGTGTTGCCAAGACCATTCATTTGGGGAAAGGGGTCTTTTCAGTAGTGTTGCAAAATGGTGCTGGGAAAATTGGATATCAGCATGAAAAAGAATGAACTCTACCCTTATCTAACATATGCAAAATTTAAGTCAAAATGGATAAAAGACCTAAATGTAAGAACTAAAACTATAAAACTCTTATTTATTTTTTTGGCTGTGTGGCTTGTGGGATCTCAGTTCCCCAACCAGGAATTGAACCTGGGTCACAACAGTGAAAGCACAGAATCCTAACCACTAGACCACCAGGGAACTCCCAACTATAAAACTCTTAGATGAAAACATAGGGGAAATTTTCATGACATTGTATTTGGTAATGATTTCTTGGACATGAGACCAAAGGGACAGGCAACAAAAGAAAAAAATGGACAAATTAGATTTCATCAGAATTAAAAACTTTTATGCATCAAAGGATACCACCAACAAAGTTAAAAAGTAATGGGATGGGAAAAAATATTTGCAAACACCGGTTTGATAAAAGATTGATATCCAGAACGTATGGATAACTCCTAAAATTCAGTAACAAACCCCCCAAACAACCCAATTCAAAAATAAGCAAAAGACTTGAATAGACATTTATCCAAAGAAGATATATAAATGACCAGTAAGCACATGGAAAGATGCTTAATATCAGTAATCATAAGGGAAATGCAAATAAAAATCACAATGAGATATCACTTTACACCTATTAGAATGGCTATGATCGAAAAAACAGAAAATAAGTGTTAGTATGGACATGGAGAAAATACAACCCTTGTACATTGCCAGTCGGAATGTAAAATACATTTGACGATATTAAAACAGTCTTCCAGTCTGCTTCTGGAAAGATGGAGTAGATATAATTTTCCCTATTCCTCCTGCTAAGTGCAACTAAAACTCCTGGAAGTTATTTATAAAACAGATGTAAGAAGACTCTGAAAGGTAGAGAGATAAAAGCAGACTGACTAAAAGACTCAACAAAGCCTGCTCTCTGTGGCCAAAGGACCAGAAAGAGACAGCCTAGCAAGACAGAAAACTTTTAGACAATAACCACTTTACTTCAGCCAAACTCCACAGAAAAGAAATGATGGCCTCACCCCCATCTCCATCGTTAAAGGCTGTGAAGAAAGCCTAGACTTCATTCTTGCCAAGCTGTAATGAGATAGCTCGATCTATGCCGCCATCAGAAGCTTGGTGGCAGAGAAGGCCAAATGAGGAGCCAGGACTTCTATCCTTGTTGGGTGAAAACAAAGCATTGCCACCCCAACACCCTGCTTGTCAGTGGAGACCACATGGGGAGCCTGGACTTCCACCTCCATTTCAGCAGTAACAGGGCACACCTTTGCCTCCTTGTTGGGGTGTTGTCAGAGGAGGCCTGAGGGAGGGTCAGGAATTTAACAATTGCTCAGCAGTAATGAGGCCGCCTCCTCAAGGGGATCAGATGTGGATTGCAGTAATGAGGTACTCCTTGCCCTCCTGGCAGGGTGGTTCATTGGAGGCTTAGTAAGGAGCTTGAACTCCCATCCCTGCCCAGCAATAACAAGGAGCCCCTTCTCCAACCTGGGTGTCAATGGAGGCTGAGTGGAGAACCTGAACTTTTACCCCACTTGGTATTAATAAGGCAGCATTCCCTTCCCCACTGGAGTAGTGTCAGAGGCATTGGCTAAAATACAATATTTAAGTAAGATCCAGAGCCCTATAGCATAATCACCAAAACATCCAAGTTTCAACAGAAAATCATTCATCACACCAAGAAACAATAAGATCTCAACACGAGTCAGAAAAGACAATCAACAGACACCAACACCAAGATGACATGGATGTTAGAATTATCTGACAAGAAATTTAAAGCAGCCTTCATAAAAGTGCTGCAGTGTGCAAATTATGAATATGCTTGAAACAAATGAGAAAATAGGAAGCCTCAGCAAAGAAATAGAAGATATAAAGGAGAACTAAATGCAAAATTTTATAACTAAAATGTACAATAACAGCAACAACAAAAACCTCAATGGATGGGTTTAATAGCAGATTGGAGAGGATAGGGGAAAGAATCAATTAAATCAATTAACTTAAAGATAGAATGATATGGTGCTCGCTTCAGCAACACACATACTAAAATTGGAATGATACAGGGAAGGTTAGCATGGCCCCTGTGCAAGGATGCCGTGCAAATTCATGAAGTGCTCCATATTAAAAAAGAAAGATAGAAAGATATATATTACCCAATTGAAATAACAGAGAAAATACAGAGCGATAAAAAAGAACAGAGCTTCAGGGACATGTGGGTCTATAACAAAGGTCTAACATGTATGTCATCAGGGTCCCAGGAGAGGAGAAGGCATGGGACTGAAAAGTATTTGAAGAAATAATGGCTGAAAAACCCCCAAACTTGGTAAAAAACATACGTCTAGATGTAAGAAACAACTTTAAATAAGATAAATCTGAAGAAAGCCATGTCAATACACAGCAGAGTCAAACACCTGAAAAATAAAGACAAATAAAAAATCTTGAAAGTAGCTAGAGAGAAACAATATATTACCTGTGGAGAAAAACAACTCAAATTACAGCAGATTTCTCACCAGAAACCACGGAGACTAGAAGAAAGTGGTACAATATTTTTCAAGAGCTGAAAAAAAATGACTGTCAACCCAGAATTCTGTCAACCCGATGAAAATATGCTTCAGGAGTAGAGGGATAATCAAGATATTCTCAGACGAAGGAAAACTAAGAGAATTTGTTGCCAGCAGACCTAACATAAAAAAATGGCTAAGGAAGTTCCCCAAACAGAAAGAAAATGAAAAATGGTGGAATCTTGGAACATCAAAAAAGAAGAACAATGGAAAGAGCAAAAATATAGATAAATACAATAGACTTTCCTTCTTGATTTTTCCAAATTAGTTTTGATGGTTGAAGTAAAAATTATAACACTGTCTAATGTGGGTGTCAATATATATAGAGGTAACATTTAAGACAACTATAAATGGTAGAGGGTAAAGGGACTTTAAAGGAGGTAAGGTTTCTTTCACTCAAACTGGTAAAATAGCAATACCATTAGACTGTGATAAATTATGTATATATAATGTAATACTTACAACAACCACCAAAGGGCTCTACTTTCATTCAAAGATACATTCAAAAACATCAGAGGGCTTCCCTGGTGGTGCAGTGGTTGGGAGTCTGCCTGCCGATGCAGGGGACACGGGTTCATGCCCTGGTTCTGGGGGGATCCTACGTGCAGTGGAACGGCTGGGCCCGTGAGCCATGGCCGCTGAGTCTATGCATCCGGAGCCTGTGCGCCGCAACGGGAGAGGCCACAACAGTGTGAGGCCTGCGTACCGCAAAAAAAAAAAAAAAAAAAAAAAAAAAAGAAAAGAGGGAAAGTCTCAGATCAAGTCTAAGTTTTCACTCAAGAACTTAGAAAAAGAATCCAAAGCAAGCAGAATGAAGGAAATAATAGAGATAAGACCTGAAATTAGTGAAACTGAAAAGAAAAAAACAACAGAAGAAATCAATTAACAAAAAGCTAGTTCTTTGAAATGATCAATAAAATTGACAAAGCACTGGCAAGGCTGACAAAGAAAAAAGAGAGATGACACATATTACTAATATCAGGAATAAAACAGACCCTGCGGACATTGAAAGAATGAAAGGGGAATACTATGAACAACTGTAAATACATACATTTGACAATTTACATGAAATGGACCACTTCCTTGAAAACACAAATTCCATACTCACCCAATATTAAATAGTTAATTGAATTAACTCTATCACTATTAACAAAATTTAGTTCATAATTAAAAAACTACCCCGAAGGGAATCTCTAGGACCATGATTTCACTCCTGAATTCTATCAAACATTTAAAGAAGAATTAACACCAATTTTACACAATCTCTTCCAGAAAACAGAGGAGGAAAGAATACTTCCCAACTCATTTAATGAAGTCAGTATTACCCTGATAACAAAAACAAAGACAATGCCAAAAAAAAATAGAAAAGAAAAAAAAAAGAAAATGAAAAAGAAAAACGTACAGACTAGTGTATATATCCTTCACGCATATAGACATAATGTATATATCCCTCATGCATATAGATGCAAAAATTCTTTTTTCTCTGCTAATTTAGTTTTATTTTACAATTTCAGTTTTATTGAGGCATAACTGACATATAGAATTGTAAGATATTTCAAAAATTCTTAACAAAATATTAGCAAAGAGATTTCAGCAATATATAAAAACAATTATACACCATGATCATATAAAGTTTGTTCTAAGGATGCAAGGTTGGTTCAACATTCCAAAATCAATTAATGTAATCTACTATATCAACAAAATCACAAGATTGTATCAATTGATATAGAAAAGCATTTGACACATTTCAACATCTATTCATGATAAAAACTCCTAGGTAACTAGGAATAGAGGAGAACTTCTTCAATTTGAAAGAGAACATTTACAAAAAACCTGTAGCTAACATCGTACTTAGTGGTGAAAGATTAGATCCTTTCCCCTTAAGATCAGGAACAAGGCAAAGATGTCTGCTCTCACTGCTGCTATTCAACATAGTATCAGCAATTCTATCTACTAAGTGAAAAAGCAAGGTGCAAGATAGTGTGTAAATTATGTTATCTTTCTGTAAGGAAAGTATGGAAAACAGGAATAAATATATTTGCATTTCCTTATGTTTGCATAAAGAAATACAGAAAAAATAAATAGAAAACTAATGAAATGATTACCTATAAAGAGGGTGTGGGAGTTAGAATTCTCTGTGTATATTTTTATACTTATTTTATACCACTTAATGTTCTTTTGATTTTTGAACCAATGTAAACATTCAACATATTAAAAGCCAATTCAGGTGGTAAGGAGGGAGTGGGAATGGGGAATGACTATTGATGTGAATGGGGTTTCTCTTAATGATATTGAAAATGTTCTAAAATTAGATGGTGGAGATGGTTGCACAGCTCTGTGAATATGCTAAAACCACAGAACTCTACACTTTAAATGGTGAATTTTATGGTATATGAAATATATCCTGATAAAGTTGGAAAAAAAGGGCACACATGCACACCAAAAATTTCAGAAATGAAGAGGAGATAGACTCAAGATAAAGCAAAGACAACAGGAAAATAACATGGAAGATTTGATGCCGTTAAATCCAGAACTTTCTAAAAACATCTAGAAAATACAATTAAACAGCACTGGCTCAAGGAGGAAGAAAAAAACCCTAATAATATTTAAAGAAACTAGATTATTAGTAAACAATACTTTGTAAATGAAACAACAGACTGAGGTAAGTTTAATAAAAGTTTTAAGGAGAAGATCATTTCAGGGTTATATAGAATCTGGAAAAAAATACTCTCCAATTCAAATTTTAATACTAAAATAACCGAGATACTAAAACTAGACAAAATTAGAAGAAAAGTAACTCATAGGCCAATCTACTCCTGAACATGGATGCAAAACCCTTCTAAGTAAAATATCAGCAAACTGAACCAAAGCAATATATATATTAATATAAGCATGTCAAGGTTGTAATATTCCAGAAACTCAATGTTGAGTTAGAAAGTCTACTAGTGAATTCAACACATTAATAGGCTGAGGGAGAAAATAGCAAATGATATTCTCAATACATGCACACAAAGAATTTGATAAAATTCAAGAGCTGCTCATGATTAAAAAGAAACAAAACCCTGGGCTTCCCTGGTCACGCGGTGGTTAAGAATCCACCTGCCAATGCAGGGGACACAGGTTTGAGCCCTGGTCCAGGGAGATCCCACATGCCACAGAGCAACTAAGCCCGTGCACCACAACTACTGAGCCTGAGCTCTAGAGCCCGTGAGCCACAACTACTGAAGCCCACGTGCCTAGGGCCTGTACTCCGCAACAGGAGAGGCCGCGGTGGTAAGGAGCCCGTGCACCACAGCGAGGGATAGCCCCCGCTCAGCAACTTGAGGAAGCCCATGGACAACAACGAAGACCCAACACAGCCAAAAATAAATAAATAAATAAATAGATTAAAAAAAAAAAACAAAACCCGAATGAACTTTTGGCAAATTAGAAATAGAAGAAGCTATATACTATATGGCAAACATTACACTCCAGGGTGAAATGCTAGAGGTAGTTCTTAGCCAATCAGGAATAAGATTGGATACCCAGTGTGCTCTTTCCATCCGGTATTGTCCTATAGGTCCCAGACAGTGCAGACAAAGAAGAAAAAGAAATTCAACATAAAGGATTAGAAAAAGGAAACCAAATAGTAATTATTGTCTGATGATATGCTTGTATAAATAGACCCCCTCCCTCCATTTAGAGACAGAAGACTGGAATTAATAAGGTAGTTTAGCAAGTTGCTGGATATATAATCAATAAACAAAAATCAATTGTCTTTGTATATACTGCAAAAAACAATGAAAATAAGTAAATCTACTAAGGCAACAAAAATATGGGGTGGTTAACAATAAAGTCACAAATATTTTGCAAGGGACTTTTAAATGTCACAGTTCCAACAGCCTTGGGTCCAACCCAAGCATGGCAATGGAGGAGAGAAAAGGTGGAGTCTGGGGCTGTCACCTCAGACACAGTCTTCTGCTGTGGGATTTTCTGGTACCAGCCTCCAAGATAGAGTCAGAATGTCTTGAGTTAAAGAGAATATTAAGTAGAGCAGCGGTCCCCAACATTTTTGGCACCAGGAGCCAGTTTTGTGGAAGACAATTTTTCCACAGACCTGGTGGCGGGGGGATATGATGGTTCAGGCGGTAATGCGAGTGATGGAGAGCGGCAGATGAAGCTTCGCTTACTCGCCCGCCGCTCACCTCCTGCTGCGCAGCTGGTTTCTAACAGGCTGTGGACCGGTATGGGGGTTGGGGATCCCTGAAATAGAGGGCGAAGGAAGCTGCCCAGCAGCGACTATCCTAAAAGCTTCATCCTGCTTTCCCCTAGTTGCAGCTGGTGGCGTTGACCCAGCAGGGGCATCTCCAATCCCACCTAGACCACTCACCCTCCCCAGATGTGCCTGCCGGGCCCAAGGGGAACAAAGGGCTTTGGCGGCCGGCCTGGTATGTTCCAGCCTCAAGCTTCCATACATATTTTTAAGATAAATTTAATTTTGTGAATAGGTAATACATTTGTATTGTTAACCAAACCAAACTAAAAAACCTTGGTGATGGGTTACAGATGGGACACAGAGCTTGGAGCAGGAAGCAGCTTATTTGGAGTGAGCATCACTGGCTGTCTCAGGGCTGCTGTCCCAGCATCCCTTTCCTTTGTAGCTATCTTCTGCCTCTTTCTCTCACTCTTCCCTTTATCCTTTGACTCTGTCTCCTGTAAAAACTGCATTCTCTGGCAACCTCCTAGAGGAAGGAAGAACAAAGACAGCGTTTCCTTAAACTGCTCTTACACCTGAGAAGACAGCCCAGCTCCTCCTGTTCCCTGGGCCTGATGTGACCAAGAGATAGGTGATGGGTCTAGCTAACCTCCAGGGCAGATTTCTCCTTGTGTTCCTGACCCCAGTCCCACCCCGTGAGCCATTATTGCCTTCCCTACATGGGGGGACAGGCAATGGCCAACCGTGGGAGCACGACTAGCCCGTCAGGGTTGTCTACACCAGAGATGTGGGGGACTCCAGAATGGAGGTAGTTGATCTTCTTTGGTTGCTGGAGTGCAGGTGAGGGAAGCCACCATGAGGGGTGTAGTCCTGGTTTAGGGGTAGATGGGGAGGGGCATTTTGGTCCAACAGCAGCACTGCAAAGGCATGAAGGCAAAGTGTGCTTGGGGCCCACATTTCAGACAGGGTTCAAAGCCTTCCTGGTCAGGAATGCACTGCCTGGCCGGCACAGACAGAAGAGGACTACTGCACTCACAGTGTTTCCTTTCCACGTGTGCTCCCTCCTGGGGACCTGGGAGGGACTGGGGAGGAGGCCTGTATGGGTGGCTGAAAGGCCAGGGTCCCAGGATAAGGAGAGCCTGAGAGCAGAGATCTGGCAGAAAACGAGGAGCCTCCTCCCCCCAGTCACTTGAATCCTGTTTGGGACCCTGGGCAGAGGTGGCAGCTAGTTGTCACCGTGGTCTTGGGACTGAGCCTGGAGCAGGGCTGGGGGCTTTGCTCACCCAGTGCCCTGACCTTGTGTGGCTCAGTGAGTTTCTGAAATATATGCCAACTGCCCATTAAAAGCACCCCAAATTGTCCGGAGCAAGATGGTGGTATGTTGTGATAATAGTCTCAAATTTCTGGAGTGGGCAGTGGCCTTGGGTTGTTGGCCTTGTCATTCCAAGGACAGGGAGAGGGGTTGTTCCTCTGGGTAGTGATGGATTAATGACAAACCTTAGGAGTCTGGGTGTCCTTGCCCTTTAAATCAAGCCCCAACATAGAATTTAGCATTTTCATTCTGATTGGAATTTAGGGCTTATTACTGCCACTAGAACCATCCCAGAGAGTGTGGCTTAAATGTCAAGATATATTTTTCAGGTGCATAAGACACCAAAGATCACAGCTGTCTGGAAGAGTGAATTTTAATTAGCAAAGGGATCCCATAAAATCTCACCAGCCCTGATGAAACAGCCATGCCAGGCTTTGTTCAGCCCCGGTATTTATTACATACTCAGATGGCTGGTGATAGTATCCAAAGGACCTCGGGACTGTGTTAGTGGGAACCGGTTTTAACTTTCAAACCTTATCTGTCAAGTCCCTTATGCCAAATACCTCTGGAGAAAGAAAGAGGGCTGCATAAAGGCACTCTATGAATACCTAATAGTGTAGTGTTGCCCCTAGGGTCTTCCACGCACTGTGCTTCCTTAGCAGTTAATTTATATGGTCTAGAAAGAATTTGTTCTTTGAGGGCTTGTGGAGCCACTCACATTTGGAAAGGAGCCCTGTTACTAGTTCTTACTTCATTTTCCCTCACACCTGCTTTCTCTACTCCCAGTCTTTGAGTCCTCAGCACTGCCAGAGAAAGCCAAGGGTGTCCCCTCCTTTGATGCCAGCAAAGACTCATCCAGTTCAGTGACAGTCCAGCCAGCCCTGCCCTGGTAGCTGGGTACTCAGAGATGAGTGGGGATGTCTTATTGCTTTGAAGAACTCACAGTCTCCTGATGTGTAAGCAAGCCGACTGTGACACTGAGTGACAAGGTACCCTGGCTACAGTGTGACTGAGGTAGGCGGTGAACACAGAAGAAAACTGAGGAAGGTGTGTGAGTGTGTGTGTTGGGAAGGTGGTGAACTCACTAAGTAAGAGCTAGGTTTTACAAGATGAATAAGACTTTACTAAGCAAAAGAGGGGATATTACTACCGACGTTACAGAAATAAAAAGATTATAAAGGAATACTATGAACAGCTATTTGTCAATAAATTAGATAACAGATGAAATGAACAAATTCTAGGAAGACGAAGTGCAAAAGCTGACTCAGGAGGAACTCGAAAATCTGAACAGACCTATAGCACATAAGCAGATTGACAACAAAAGCACAGGCAGCAAAAGGAAAAAGAGATAAGTTGTACTTTGTCAAGAGCTTTTGTGTTGTGAAGGACACCATCAAACATGTAAAAATATTTGTATATACGATAGGGCCCTGTATTTAAAATATTGAAGAACTCTTACATTTTACTAAGAAAAGACAAATAACCCAATTAAAATGGGCAAATGGTGAATTCCCTGATGGTCCAGTGGTTAGGACTCCACGCTTCCACTGCAAGGAGCACAGGTTTGATCCCTGGTCGGGGAACTAAGATCCTGCATGCTGTGCTGCATGGCCAAAAAAAAAGGACAAATGAACAGAATATACATTTCTTCGAAGAAGA
Organism: Phocoena sinus; assembly: GCF_008692025.1. Taxonomy (NCBI): domain Eukaryota; kingdom Metazoa; phylum Chordata; class Mammalia; order Artiodactyla; family Phocoenidae; genus Phocoena; species Phocoena sinus. Next base: position 17,175,925 of record NC_045765.1, on the reverse strand, counting down.
TATACAAGTGGCTAATAAACACATAAAAAGATGTTCAACATCATTAGCTATTGTGGAAATGAGAGTAACATCGACATATATACTCTACCAATGTAAAATAGATAGCTAGTGGGAAGCAGCAACGTAGCACAGGGAGATCAGCTCGGTGCTTTGCGATGACCTAGAAGGGTGGGATAGGGAGGGTGGGAGGGAGGCTCAAGAGGGAGGGGATATGGGGATATATATATACATACAGCTGATTCACTTTGCTATACAGCAGAAACTAACACAACATTGTAAAGCAATTATACTCCAATAAAGATCTATTAAAAAAAAACCCACAATGAGAACCACTTCATACTTGGCTTGGCTAGAATAAAAAAGTCACATAACAACAAGTGTTGGTGAGAATGTGGAGAAATTGGAACCTTCATATACTGATGGTGGGAACATAAAACAGTACAGTCATTTGGGAAGACAATATGGCAATTCCTTGAAAGGTGAAACATGGAGTTACAATATGACCCAACAATTCCACTCCTAGGTATATACCCAACAAAAGTAAAAACATGTTCACACAAAAACTTGTACAGGCATACCTTGGAGATATTGTGGGTTCGGTTCCTGAATACCATAATATAGAGAGTCACATGAATGTTTTGGTTTCCCAGTGCATATAAAAGTTATGTTAACACTATAGTCTATTAAGCGTGTAATAGCCTTACATTAAAAAAACAACGTATATACCTTAATTGAAAAACACTTTATTGCTAAAAATTGCTAACCATAATCTAAGCCTTCAGTGAGTCGTAATCTTTTTGCAATAGTAACGTCAAAGATCACTGATCACAGGTCGCCATAACACACATAATAATGAAAAATTTTGAAATATTGGGAGAATTACTAAAATGTGACACAGAGACACAAAGTGAGCAAATGCTGTTGGAAAAATGGCACCAATAGACTTGCTCAACACAGGGTTGCCATAAACCTTCAATCTGTAAAAATCTCAATATCCTTGAAGGCAATAAAGTGAAATACAATAAAATGAGGTATACCTGTACAGGAATATTCATAGTAGTTTTATTCATAATAGCCCCAAAGCGGAAACAACTCCAAAATCCATCAACAGATGAATGGAACAAAATATGGTATACTCATACAGTAGAACATTATTTGGCAATAAAAAGGAATAAAGTTCTGGAATAAAGGAATAAAGCATGGATAAACCTTGAAAACATTATGTTATGTGAAAGAAATCAGTCATAAAAGACCAATTATATGATTCCATTTACATGAAACGTTCAGAAGAGGCAAATTTACAGAGACAGAAAGTAGATTACTGGTTGTTTAGGACTGGAGGGGAAAAGGGGGTGAGGGCTAATGGGTATGGAGGTTTGGGGGAGAGTAATGAAAATGTTCTAAAATTGATTTTGGTGATGGTTCATAACTGTGACACACTAAAAACCATTGAATTGTACACTTTAAAAAGGTGAACTTCATGGTATGTTAATTGTATCTCAGTAAAATTGTTAATAAAAAAAGAATTCACTAAGCAGTAAGAAGAGCATGCTGGGCTGGGGAACGGCATTATAAATGGGTGTGTTTGGGAACTTGGAACATTTGATGTGATGATGGCAGCTGGCAGTGAGTTGGGGGCACTGGTGTAGCAGAAAATGAGAGCAGTGGGCATGGGCTGGAGCACATAGGCTGTGGTGCCTGGATTTTCTTTGAAGGCCATGAAAAACATGAACAAGAGGGTGGTAAGCAGAAGAAAGACTACTCCAGAATGAAGAGCATGTGGCTGAGGCCAGGGCTGAACCGGGGCAGGGGGTGCCAGGCATGGGGAATAGAAGGTGGATTTGAGAGCCAGGTGGAAGGTACTAATCTTTTCACAGCTTTCTTGATTTTATTTTAATTGGAAAAGATGACAGAAAAACTCAAAATGGAATTTGAAAACAAACCAACAAATGAAAAGCCTCTGAACAGTCCTCCCTACCTTCAATGAATGCTCCTTTTCTTTGGAGAGCTGTGGTTGGGGATCACAGTCAAGCTACTTAACTCTTTTTTAAAATTGATTTTTAAAATTGAAGTATGGTTGATTTACAATGTTGTGTTAATTTCTGCTGTATGCGAAGTGACTCAGTTATACACATACATACATTATTTTTTATATTTTTTTCCATTATGGTTTATCAATATTGAATATAGCTCCCTGTGCTATACAGTAGGACCTTGCTGCTTATCCATTCTATACGTAATAGTTTGCAACTAATAACCCCAAACTCCCAGTCCATCCTGCCCTCAACTCCCACCTTTTGTAACCACAAGTCTGTTCTCTATGTCTGTGAGTCTGGTTCTGTTTTGTAGAGAGGTTCATTTGTGCCATATTTTAGATTCCACATATAAGTGTGGTATCATATGGTATTTGATACCATGTCATATGGTATTTGTCTTTCTCTTCCAGACTTACTTCACTTAGTATGATAATCTCTGGTTGCATCCATGTTGCTGCAAATGGCATTATTTTATTCTTTTTTTATGGCTGAGTGATATTCCATTGTATGTATGTATCATATCTTCTTTATCCATTCATCTGTTGGTAGACATTTACATTGTTTCCATGTCTTGGCTATTGTGAATAGTGTTGCTATGAATATGGAGGTGCATGTACCTTTTTGAATTATAGTTTTGTCCAGATATATGCCCAGGAGTGGAATTGCTGGATGATATGGCAATTCTATTTTTAGTTTTCTGAGGAACCTCCATACTGTTTTCCACAGTGGCTGCACCAACTGACATCCCTGCCAACAGTGTAGGAGGGTTCCCTTTTCTCCGCACCCTCTCCAGCATTTGTTATTTGTAGATGTTTTAATAATGGCCATTCTAACCAGTGTGAGGTGGTACGCCATTATAGTTTTGATTTGCATTTCTCTAATAATTAACCACGCTGAGCATCTTTTCATGTGCCTATTGACCATCTGTATGTCTGCTTTGGAGAAATGTCTATTTAGGTCTTCTGCCCATTTTTCGATTGGGTTGTTTGTTTTTTTGTTGTTGAGTTGTATGAGCTGTTTGTATATTTTGGAAATTAAGCCCTTGTTGGTCACATCATTTGCAAATGTTTTTTCCCATTCCATAGGTTGTCTTTTCATTTTGTTGATGGTTTCCTTTGTTGTGCAAAAGCTTGTAAGTTTGATTATGTCCCATTTGTTTATTTTTGTTTTTACTGCCTTGGGAAACTGACCTAAGAAAATATTGATACAATTTATGTCAGAGAATATTTTGCTTATGATCACTTCTAGTTTTACAGCGCCTTGTCTTTAAGTCTTTAAGCCATTTTGAGTTTATTTTTGTGCATGGTGTGAGGGTGTGTTCTAACTTCATTGATTTACATGCAGCTGTCCAACTTTCTCAGCACCACTTGCTGAAGAGACTATCTTTTCCCGTTTTATATTCTTGCCTCCTTTGTCAAAGATTAATTGACCATAGGTGTGTGGGTTTATTTCTGGACTTTCTATTCTGTTCCATTGATGTATGTCTGTTTTTGTGCCAGTATCATACTGTTTTGATTACTGTAGCTTTATAGTATTGTCTGAAGTCTGGGGTTATGCCTCCTGCTTTGTTCTTTTCCCTCAGGATTGCTTTGGCAATTCTGGACCTTTTGTGGTTCCATGTAAATTTTAGGATTATTTGTTGTAGTTTTGTGAAAAATGTCATAGGTAATTTGATAGGGAACACTTTAATTCTGTAGATTGCTTTGGGTGGTATGGCCATTTTAACAATATTAAGTCTTCCAATCAAGAGCATGGGATATCTTTCTGTTTCTTTGAATCATCTTTAATTTCCATTATGAAAATTTTATAGTTCTCAGCATATAAGTCTTTCACCTCCTTGGTGAGGGTTATTCCTAAGGCTACTTCTTGAAGCCTCGGTGTCCTACCTCGGTGTCCTAGCCTACCTGCCTGAGAGCCGTAGTGAATGTTAAATGTGATAGTATATGTATGTCACTTAGCACTGGTCCCGGCATAAAATGAGGGCCAAATAAAGACCCATTCTTGCCCACATATGTGGTTACTTCTTGTATATTTGGAAGAATGAGATGGATCTCATTCTGAGTTCTTCTTTCCCTTAATTGGGCATCATGTGTGTTTTTTTCATATTGTGTGTTTGTGTGTGTCTGTGTGTGTTTCTGTTTGTTGATATTGAGGAGGAGTTTTTTTTTTTTTAAGTGGGAAGATGCACAAAAGAGACTATTTACTTTAAGCTTTTATTTATTTATTTTTAATTAATTAATTAATCCTTATTTTGGTCTCCTGCACTGTCATGGAGAAGAGATGTGAGCTTAAGCTTTTAATATTCATGTGTCTATTATTCTTTATATCTTCTGTAATTTTTGCTTTATGAATATTGATGCTATGTTATTTAGGTATCATTATCTATGTTGAGAATTGCACCTTTGACCGTAACAAAGGGCCAATCTTCATATTAATTAATGTTTTTCACCATGAACCCAACCTCCTTTATACTTTTTCTCCTGCATTTCTGATATAAGTTGTTCATACTTTTATGTTTATCTTTCTCAATTATTCTGTTTTAGTTATATCTCTTGTACCTAGAGTGGAGTGGGATGTTGCTTTTTGGGACATTTTTTTTTTTTTTTTTTTTTTTTTTTTTTTTGGGACATTTTTGATTGCGTAGGTTTTTTTTTTTAGAATTACAAAAAAATTATTTATTTATTTTTGGCTGCGTTGGGTCTTTGTTGCTGTGCACGGGCTTCCTCTAGTTGTGGTGAGCGGGGGCTACTCTTCATTGTGGTGCACGGGCTTCTCATTGCGGTGGCTTCTCTTGTTTCGGAGCATGGGCTCTAGGCACGCAGGCTTCAGTAGTTGTGGCTTGCAGGCTTTAGAGCTCAGGCTCAGTAGTTGTGGCTCACGGGCTTAGTTGCTCCGCGGCATGTGGAATCTTCCTGGACCAGGGCTTGAACCTGTGTCCCCTGCATTGGCAGGTAGATTCTTAACCACTGCGCCACCAAAGAAGTCCCGATTGTGTATTAATCTATGTACTAGCCCACATGACAAGTGTGTTTTGCCTTAGTTCTGTCATATAATTTAGTTTTTAAGGCTGTTAAAAAACTCCATATATTATCTGTCTTTTTATGTGTATTTCTTCCGATAATTAGAAAGGTATCTATTATTATTATTGTTTTTATTGAGATAAAATTGACATGTAACATTGTATGAGCTTTAGGTGTACAACATAATGATTTGATATATGTACTACTTAGTCTTTATATCATTTTAAGGCCACATCCGATTCTATTGTGCTGGTGTGTCATCATTGCTTTTTAGTAAATCTTGTGTGGTAGACTGAGATTGTCTCTAATTTTGCAGAGATGCTCTAAGCATCTCTGTGTTTAGTCCTGGTTTTAGTCAGGACTCTTTGGTTGTAAGTGACAAAGATGACTTGAGTAGCTGAGGGATATTGGTCTCTAGGCCTCCTGGGGGAAGGGCCTTGCCCAGGAGCCCCATGTGCACCAGTGCACAGATTTCATCATGCCCTTGCCAGCATCCAGAGCTACCATTTAACTTTCCTATTCTTTGCTAATTTAGTGGGTGTAAAATGAAACTTCAATGTAGCTTTAATTTTAATAGCAAGGGGTGAAGATGTCTATGGATTTGTTTGGTGTGGGTTCTTTCTCCTGTGGTGGGACTGTGTTTATTCCTTAGCTACTGCCCATGGGGCTGCTTTCAGACTGTGCCGGAGAATTGGGGCACAGGGCCTAGCCTACACGTGGTCTTCCCATTTCTCAAGAATATACAGAGCACGTCTCCAACTGTGTAGCAAAGGCCAGTGTGTTCTGCTCCCACCATGGGGCCAGCTCTGTTTCTGTGGGCTGCCTGAGAGGGGCCAAGGAGGTGATAAGTGAAAATCCATCACAACTTCTGGAACCAACTCAAAGGACACACTCACTGCAGGAACACCAGCAGGACTCAGCCAAGCTCAGAGATGTTGTCAGGAGAATGATTCCATTTCAACAGATGCAGTCCTTGTGTGGGGAGGTCTTTGGAGGATAGCTTACAAAAAGCCTAAAAACTGTCTGAACGGTATTTGTGTAGGAGGAGAGAAGGAGAAGGGAATTTGGTCTTTGCTTGAATCCAGTGTCCTTTGTGTTCTTCTTTTGTGGGCTGTCTGTGCAGCAGCTTCACCCTCAATTGTTTAGTTTCCTTTTCTGGACAGAGCTGTGAGCAAAACATGACAAGTGGTGCTTGGTGTGGCAGGAGTATAAATCAGTAGTGGGACCTTGGTTTACACAGTGTCTTATACAATGTCATCTATGTCTTATACATTGTTTTACTTGAATAACAACCTTTATAGATTTCAGGAATTCCTGAGTGTGCTTCAGTTTTCTAAAATCTTTGAATGGAAAATGGTTTATAAGATGAATAGAAAATTTTATCTGATTAGTAATATTTTTCCTTATTAGAATTTTGGATTTCATCTCTGCAGTGTAACTGCAGGCACATGCCCTGGGTCTCAGGTACGTTTGGGTGTCGGGATCCCTTTGCAAGAGCAGCAAAGCGGTTTGGTGTGAAAAATAAATCCTCACCCAAAATGAAAGTTCCTCTGCTCTGATTTCTCTCATAAGTTGGATCTTATTTGCTTTCTATTTTTCAGAAATTCCTCAAAGCATGTGGTCCATCAAGAGCATCATTTTTATTTCTCCATATTGTTGGGGGGACTTACTCATTTGAAAATGCTGTTTTTTCTTGCTATTTCTTAGCTATCTTGGAAGTAGGGGGTATGATATGAATATGGTTCACCATCTTGAATTGGCCATCTCTGTTTGGCTCATTTAGCTTTAAATATTTGCTCCATGAGAACTTTATTTTAGTGAAAGGAGTATGGTTGTGACCTGGCATTAAATTTTTAGTATTATTTTTAACTGATTAAATTTCCAGTTGTCTTAATGCCTTTTATTGAATGAGCTATGTTTGCCCTCTGATTCAATGGTTCTCCTCTAACACATATCAAATCCCTGCTTGTACTTATACTATTTCTGAACTCCCTTGTCTGCCCCGATTTCTCCTTCTTGGCGGTGGTGCCAGGTGGGTTTATCACATCCAGGAGAGAGTGCTAGTCCTGCTTTGTTACTTTTGGTTTCCAGAAATTTCCTGGATATAACTTTATTTTCCTTCTGATAGATTGGCTTTTATTTATTTAAATGCCAACATTTAATTTATTTTTTAATATTTATTTATGTATTTATTTGATTGCACAAGGTCTTAGTTGTGGCTTGCGGGCTCCTTTAGCTGTGGCTCGCCAGCTCCTTAGTTGCAGCACATGGGCTCCTTAGTTGCGGCTCCAAGGCTCCTTAGTTGTAGCATATGAACTCTCAGTTACAGCATGCATGTGAGATCTAGTTCCCTGACCAGGGATTGAACCCAGGTCCCCTGCACTGGAAGCATGGAGTCTTATCCACTATGCTGCCAGGAAAGTCCCAATATTGGCTTTTAAATCTCTTCCTTTTCCAAAAAAAAAAAAGAGAAGAAAAAAATAGAACAAGATACTATCCTAAACCAGAAAGAAAGAAAGGAAGGAAGGAAGGAAGGAAGGGAGGAAGGAAGGAAGGAAGGAAATGTCAAACCAAACCAAACTTCAAACCCAACCAAATCCTGTTAGGATTTTGTTTAGGATTGAATTAAGCTTATAGTTAATATGGGAGAGAATTGAGATCTGTATTAGTTTTCTAGACTTCAATGACAAATTGCCACAAACTACATGGCTTAGAACAACAGAAATTTAATCTCTCACAGTTATGGAGGCCAGAGGTTTGAAATCAAGGTGTCAGCAGGCCCTGCTCTTTCTGAAGTATCTAGAAGAGAATGTGGTCCATGCCTTCCTCTTAGTGTCTGGTGGTTACTGGCAGTTCTTGGCATTTATTGACTTGTAGACATGATTCCAATCTCTGTCTCTGTCATCACATGGTGCTCTCCCTGTGTGTCTCTTGCCCTTTTCTTATGACACCAGTTGTTTTAGATTAAAGACACACCCTACTCCAGTATGACCTCATATTAACTAATTACATCTTCAATGACTCTATTTCATAATAAAGTCACACTCTGAGGATTCAGGAAGAATATGAATTTTGGGAGGACACTCAAACCCTGTAGAACATCTTTAAAATTTGTATCAGTATTGTATTCAAGAACAAGGTATGTCTATTTATTCAGGTCCTCCTTTACATCATTTAATATTTTTTTCATATAGTTCATTCCTAGTTGAAAATTTTTTTGTCCTTTTTGTGAATGATATAGTTTCTTCTGTTACACAAGCTAGTTGCTATTGTTCTATGGGAAATCAATCTTGTTTTGGATATAGATTTTATAACTCAGTGTATTATCTTATTATTTTTAGTAACTTTCAGTGAGTTCTCTTGAGTTTTACAGGTTTGTAATTGTATCATCTACAAATAATGATACTATTGCCAACTCTTTATGAATAGTTAAACTTTGTATTTTGTTCTCACATTTAATTGTGAGATTCCAGACTTTGGCTAAAGTGGTATTTTGAGGTCTTCACCTTCTAGAGTTACTTCTCATCTGGATGGAGCCTGGGGTGGTGAAAAGACAGCTCAGGTTTTCTGGGTAAGGCAGGTCACTCCTCAGGCCAACCACTGTCAGCATTAGAATCCACCAGGGCGTCTGGGAGCTACTCCTGCACCCCTGGCAGGCAAGTACCAGGGGTGGACAGCTGCTTATGCCTGCCCTGAATCTGTGACTCCTACCTTTGTAGGGTAGTAGACCTCACTCCTCCCCCATCCAAGTCCATGTTTTAGGCTGACTCCAGTACTCTAGGTATGGCCAGTCACTGTATTCCATTCCCTGGGAATGGCAATTCACTTGGGGCAGGGGTGGGGGGTTGCACTCGACTCAAGCCAGGGCTGGACAAGCTAATTTTGGGACTCTTTTTTTTTTTTTGTGCTACGTGGGCCTCTCACTGTTGTGGCCTCTCCCGTTGCAGAGCACAGGCTCTGGATGTGCAGGCTCAGCGGCCATGGCTCACGGGCTTAACCGCTCCGCGGCATGTGGGATCTTCCCAGACCGGGGCATGAACCCGTGTCCCCTGCATCGGCAGGCGGACTCTCAACCACTGCACCACCAGGGAAGCCCTTGGGACTCTTTTTTATGAGGAAGTCTCTGCCTTGTGGACCTGAGATGGGGAAAGAGTAGCCCTGAAACTACTAGGGCTACACATGAAGGACAGCCTGCCTGAGGCTCAAACTAGCAATAATGACACCAAGTTATAACAGCATCATTTACTTATCTGGGTGCAGCCATACCTGCAACTAGTTACTCTTAGATTTTTAAGGTACATGAGCCAATAAAGACCTTTTCAGTTATGTCATCTTGAGTTAAGTTTTCCACTTTCAACTGGAAGACACTTGAAAGACATTCACCCTATTAATCTCTTGTCTTAAGCTTGGGAGGTTAAACCCAGGGCTGTACTCACCTGCTGTTCAAAAACAGTGTGGTCATGAGACATTTTGTATTTACTCACTCAAATAATATGTGTTGAGCACCTACTATGTACAAGTGCTGTTCAAGCCCTCGGGATACATCAGAGATCAAAACAGAAAATGATTCCTACCTTCATGGAGCTCACTTTTTAGTGGGGAAAGTGGGTAATAAGCACTAAAAATTAATGAATAAATTATCTAAGATGCTAGAATATGATCAGTGCTGTGGGAAGGCAAAGAAGGATAAAGTAAGGGGGATGAAGAGGTGGTTTTCGACATTAAAAAGGGTGGGCAGGTTAGGCCTCATTGAGAAGGTACTTTTTGGGCAACAGTAGGTGGGGCATGAGGTCTGTTACTGGAACACCCCCCACCCCCTGAACTTGGGGCAGGGAGGAGGTGGTAGAGATGGAGAAGCAGGTGGGTTTGCTGAGGATAGTTAGGAGCTAGAACTGGCAGGACTGTGTGATGAGCAGGACACCAGGGAGGAGGGCAAGGGAGGTTTGAGATGACTCCTAGGTCTGGGCCATTTGTCAGATGGGCCTGGATAGAGCAGGGAACTCCTGTCCTCAGGCAAGAGCTGAGTGTGTTGAATTGCGGTGTCCTGGAGACACCTAGGAGATCCGGACAGGCCCTGCCTCCCATGGGGCTGGTCTCATGGACTGGGCCCTGGTGTCCTTTCCATTATGTCTTGGCTGTTGGGTGCATGTGGTCAGCATCCCTCTATATGCATGGTTGCTCGAGCTGGGAAGTGGGCTGGACAGTTGTGGGCCTGGTCTCAGGCCTGTCAGCTCCTGGTCCCCTCGCACTCTCCCTGCCCACTCCTGCGCTCAGCTGCAGGCCAAGCTCAGCTGCTACCCTTGTGTCTGGCCTTGGACGGGGACCCGGTGTCTGTTTCCCTCTTGGGCGGCTTGGGCAGGCAAATCCAGAGCACCTGCACTGAGAGTGCCAGGATTGCACCGGGGGTCTCCCAGGACTCCTTTCCCTCTCCTCTCTCCTCACTCAGCCAGCACCCACGAAGTCCACACACTCCTGTTCATGTTTGTTGTTCACATTTCTCTGACGGATTTATTTGCCCTCATTTGCATAAGAAATACCACACTCCCCAACTTAATGAGCAGGCCCATCTGGCAGCGCAGGCCTCCTCTCAGCTGAGAGCTGTGCGGCCATGAGCTGTTATAATTAGGCTGTTCCCTTTCAGGATTGAGGAAGGACTGTCCGAGCGAGCAGGTTCTTGACACAGCCCCTGAACCAGGGCTCTCCGCAGCGGGTCAGAGCCGGCTCCCTGGGCTGCTGGCTGTCTCACCCGTATGCCCATCTGTTTGTGCCGTCTGGGTTGGCCCTGCTTCTCCTGAACTGTCCTTGGCTGGGCCAGGGCTTGGCCACCATCAAAGTAGGCATTTCATAGTAATATTGCAGAATCAAGCTGGTAGCAACCTCATGACCACTTGGTTGAGCTTGTCCCAGGATGGAAGCACTGGAATCCTAAAATATGATGTCTTGGAAGGGATGCTCTGGAAATTCAGCTCTGGGCAGTGCTTAACTGAGCTATGTCAGAGGTGACACTCCAGAGACTGTGCCCTAATCTCTCAGATGTCACTCTGATGACCTCCATACTAACCCCTCACCCACCCATGGCTTCCAACCACAATGGTTACTGCCTATTCCTCTGTGCCAAGCAGGCTCCGTGCTGGCCTCAGAAGAGGTGAGAGACTCCAGCCTCATGGGGGTGGGAGCTTTAGGATACAGACACCCCCATGTGAAGATGTACTGCTAGAATAGGGTGAAGGTTGAGGGAGCCCGGCCAGAAGAACGTCTGTGTCTGACTTGAGTGGGTCATGCCTGGTCCAGCATTGGGGAGTGTACCCCCGGTCTGCCTGCCTGAGTGCAGAGTGCCAAGCCACCCTTTTCTGCCCCAGGCTGCCTTAAAGCTTGGCTTCATCATGGCTATCCTGGCTCCACTCCTGCCCCCTGCTCACTCCAGGAGTCCTGTGTGCTTAGTGAGCACTTCTTGCCTTATTTCTAGTAATGAGATAAAAATTAATGCTACTAAATGAGCAATTTCCAATAAGGGGTGATGGAACCACCAAGTATCCTAGGAGGGTGGGACAGGGGAGAACAGTGGTTGGAGAAGGTGGCAGTGGGTGGCATGCTGCAGTTCATTTCCCCTCCTTTTTGCCTACAGGAAGGCTCAGGGGAAATAGTAAGTCAAAGGGAGAATATGCTAAGTTCTAAGCAGGCAGCTGGAGAGAGACTGAAGGGCTCCTGTGAGTGCGCCAAGCTGCCTGAAGGCTAGAAGGGGATGGAATTGTGCCTGGACCCCTGAGACTGAAATCTGGGCTTGAGGAGGAGGATTCTGATGCTGGAAAGAGCACGAGGGGCCTGAGTGGTGACCGGTGAGAGTTAGTGAGTTCCTTAGTCTTAGTGTTTCTTCTAACTGAATTCTATATTTGTATTTTTAGAAAATTGAGGTATCATGTCAAAGTGCATAAAGTGCACTCATATCATGACCAAGCAGGACCCTATAGGGCCTTCCTGGGACAGATTCACCCCACCCCCCAAACTCCGTCTGCCTCATGTTTGCAGAAAAACTTTAGTCTCCTAGGCCTTCCAAAGAATAAATTTAATCAGAGAAGTGAGAAAATGCAGAAACAAAGGAAAACAGTCAAGCAAGACAAAATAATATTAGTTTAGCCATTAAACAAAGTCAAGGACATTTAGTTCCTCCTCAAGAGCTATAGATAATATTCTGAGCCATATCCTTTGAGGTGTTTTGCAGATACTGAAACTCCCACCGTGTGGAAGAAGTTAACTGTATGCTGCTCACAAACACCTAGACCCCAGAATGGTTGGAACTGGAAGGTTGATGATGTTGACTCCCAATTACCTCACCACCAACCAAGCAGAAGAATGTCCATGAGCTGATCACACACCTTACAACACTCTCCCTCATCCTGCCTTTAAAAAAGCCATCGGGTGGGGGGGCTTCCCTGGTGGCACAGTGGTTGAGAGTCTGCCTGCCGATGCGGGGGACGCGGGTTCGTGCCCTGGTCTGGGAGGATCCCACGTGCCGTGGAGCGGCTGGGCCCGTGAGCCATGGCCACTCAGCCTGTGCATCTGGAGCCTGTGCTCTGCAGCGGGAGAGGCCGCAGCGGTGAGAGGCCCACGTACCGCAAAAAAAAAAAAAAAAAAAAAAAAAAAAGCCATCAGGGGGTTCAGATTTTTTGAGCATTAGCCACCTAGACTCCTTGTTGGTGCCTGCAATATATGCTGCACTTTCCTTCACCACCACCCTGTATCAATATATTGACTTTCCTGCACATGGGCAAGCCAATCCAAGTTTGGTTCAGTAACAATATTAAGCAGATCTTTACAGTGAATATCTCTACATGTATAGAGAGGCTTATCAGCACTCTGTAAGGGTCCTATACTAATTACATTTTTACTTTCAGTATTTTATCATGCTTTGACACCTTCTGATGCTTTGCTGGCTGGAGTGATACTGCCCCGTCCAGCCTAAAGGCACCAAACAACTTGCCTATAAGAGTGTCTTTTATATACAAACCAACCAATCCAAACGGCTTCCTTTAACTCACAGGCTAAGCCAATATCCCCCTGCCCTAACTCACCCCCGGGACAGGTACCAGACAGCTAGAGACCATCCCCATAGTCCAGAGCTTGCCAAAATTATTCAAACTATCCAATCCTAAACTTGCCTACTTGCCTCTCCCATTTCTTCCCTGGGAACCACAATATGAGCACTGGCCATGCTTTCCTCTGGGTCCTTCTGCCTCCTGACCAACCTGGTGCTTCCCTAAGTGGCCCTGCATGGCCTGGCATGCCCTCTTCTCTTGGGAACTGTAAGTAGTAAACTTTTCTTTCAAAGGCAGTTGTCTCTCTGTCTGTCACCATAGCATATCTGATTAAAAACAAAATTCCATTTCAAGACAGCCCCCATCACGTCCCTTCCTAGTCTATATACTCCTCCATCCCAAGATGTACCACTGTTGTGATTTCTATTATAACAGAGTTTTGCCTGTTCTTGTCCTTTATATAAATAAAGTCATTCAGTGTATTCTCTTTTGTGTCTGGCTTTCACTTGGCATAATAAGATTCATCCATGTCACTGAGAATATTCCTTTCTCTCTCTCTGTCTCTCATAGTATTCCATTATATACATAGGTCACAATTTACTCATTTCTTTGTTGATGGGTGTTTGAGTTTTTGACAGTTTCACTCCCTCTCTATACCTATTTCTCACAGAGTTCACATTTCATTGTTATTAGACTCTTTGTCAACTATGAAGTAAATTGCAAGTATCTTACAAGTCGCAACTGTGTGTGTTTTGTATTCTGTCTCTTAGAGCCCAGTGCCTAGTAACAGCTATTCTACATCCATTTAGCAAATAGTTCTTGAGAACCTACCATGTGCCAAGGTGTTGTCCTAGGTGCTGGACTACCTCCCACAGGGGGCTGCATTCTAGTGGCGATGGTAGTAGTGGGAAGAACAGATAGCAAATAAGCAAGAAAATAGATCATATAATTTCAAGAAATGGTATACATTAAGGAGAAACTAAAGCAGGGTGAGGGTATTCAGTGTATGTGTGGCAGTGATTATTACAGGCCAGGAAGTCAGGGCAGTGCTCTCTGACAAAGTGCTTTTTAAATCAGATACCTGAATGCAGTGGGGGAGGAAGCCCTGTGGGAGAAGAGCATTCTAGACAGAAGGGAATAGCATGTGAAAAGGCCCTGAGGCAGAGACATACTCTGTTAAGGTGCAGCAAGAAACTGAGAAGGGCTGGAGAAATAGACCTGAGGGGGAGAGTGGTAGAAGTGTGATCATATGGCCCTGGACTTGACAGATTGACTGACAGACACACTAAAAGTTATTCAGACTTGAGTATGTGGAATACATTCTATTGAAAAAGATCTAAGCTTGTCTATTCAAAGAAAACAACTGATAGTATTTGTGGCTGAAGAGAAAATTTGAACTTTCAAGTGAAAATTAGAAATTTGGGAAACATGTACCTACCACTGTGAGTTTAACAGCTTCTCAATACATAACTCTTCTGATGAGACTAATGATGATTTAATGAATGTGATTTTTGATATTGTTTAAAGCAGCGTGTCGACATTTGGAAGCTCTGTATGATTTAGAGAACCAGTGTTTTCCAAATGGCCATGCATCATGTTTCTGTTGAGAAGACAGTCCTCCACTGGGGCTTTCTCCCACTCCCACAGGTCTCACTGGGTGTGCCAAGAATGCAAGTCCTGATAATCTCTTTACTCAAGCTGTTTCTCGGAATTGTTTGTAGTGAGCTGCCTTGAAGGATGAGGCACTGTCTCCCTTTAGGTCGAAGAGCAGGCTTGCTTGCTGTGTGCTATAAAAGACATCGGTTCCTAAGCTCAGGGTCTGTCACTTGCAACACAAACCCACTGCTAGTGTAGCATCTATCCGGGCTGCTCTGCATCACCTCTGTGGGACTTGAGGGGCGAAGAGAAGGGCTGTATACAGGCTGATGCTTACAGTGCTTGCTGTGGAAGCATGCTGTGAGTAATAAAGTCCTTTGTCTCTCACAAAGGAATCTCATATCTTTTGCCAGCATTCATGAAACAGCAGCAAGCTGGTTTAGTACCTTGTAAGTAGGATAAAGTCAATCCCAGTCCTGACAGTTACAAAATCATGCATGGGCAAAGGACCCATTCAAAGCACAAGACAGAAAAGTGAATTTTAATGGAACAGAGTACAAAACAAAGCTTACTGCTGAGGTTTCAAAGTTCACACTGCAACCAGCAGGGCTGGTGGTAGGTGGAAGGAATGAAGTGCAGGCACCTCACACCCTTGAGAATGAGTGCCTCCTTGAGTTTGTACCCTGAGTGCCTCACTCACCCTTGTTCTGGCCCTGGCAACTAATCTTTAAGAAACAGCTTCTTTAAAAAAATTTTCTTTGAGGAACCTCCATACTGTCTTCACATATATATGTGGAATATAAAAAAATAAAACAAACAAAAAAATTAAAGACAAACAGTCTCACAGATACAGAGAACAAACTATTGATTACCAGTGGGGAGAGGGCTGCGAGGAGAGGTAAAATAGGTCAAGGGGGTTAAGAGGTACAAACTACTATATATAAAATAAATACAGAGAAAACCGTAGTTCAAAAAAACACATGCACCTCAGTGTTCATAGCAGCACTATTTACAATAGCCAGGACATGGAAGCAACCTAAATGTCCATTGACAGAGGAATGGATAAAGATGATGTGGTACATATATACAACAGAATATTTCTCAGCCATAAAAAAAATGAAATTGGGTCATTTGTAGAGACGTGGATGGACCTAGAGAGTGTCATGCAGAGTGAAGTAAGTCAGAAAGAGAAAAGCAAATATCGTGTGGAATCCAGAAAAATGGTATAGATGATCTTATTTGCAAAGCAGAAATAGAGACACAGATGTAGAGAACAAATGTATAGATACCAAGGGGAAAAGGGGTGGGGCGGGAGGAATTGGGAAACTGGGATTGACATATATACATTATTGGTACTGTGTATAAAATAGACGACAGATGGGAACATACTGTAGAGCACAGGGAACTCTACCCAATGCACTGTGGTAACCTAAATGGGAGGGAAGTCCAAAAGGGAGGGGATATCTGTATGTGTATGGCTGATTCATTTTGTGCAGTGGAGGCTAACACAACATTGTAAAGCATACTCCAATAAAAATTAATTAAAAAAATAAAACAAGTTACAAGGATGTAATGTACAGCACAGGGAATACAGTCAATATTTTGTAATAACTTAGGAGTATAATCTATAAAAATATCGAATGACTATGTTGTACACCTGAAACTAATATAATATTATAAGTCAACTATACTTCAGTTAAAAAAAAGAATGAAACGGCTTCTTGTTGAGCTCTGGTGTAGAATCAAGTAAGAATATCCGTAATTCTCTGAAAAAGCTATTAAAATACTCCTCTCTTTTCTAGTTGCATCTCTGCGGGAGTCCTGAGCTTCTTCTTATGCTCTAACCAAACAACACATCATAACAAACTGAAGCAGTAACAAAGATGGGAACCCAGCTGCCTCTCTTAATCCAGGCATTAAAGAGATTTGCAAAACTACTAAACAATGGCATACTTTGAGCTACATTTTTCCATTTGTCTCAGAAAATATAGCTAGTCTTTACTAAAAAATGTGTCATTTATAAAACCATGCAATGGGCTTATTATTGTTACTTTTAAACCGAGTTAAGGAATAAATGTTTTTAAAATGTCTCAGTTCAAAATTTTAATGTGGTAAACATTGATGGGTGTAACTCACACAAAACAAAAATTCTTTGGGTTCTCAATAATTTTTTTTTTTTCTTTTGCGGTATGCGGGCCTCTCACTGTTGTGGCCTCTCCCGCTGCGGAGCACAGGCTCCGGACGCACAGACTCAGTGGCCATGGCTCACGGGCCCAACCGCTCTGCGGAATGTGGGATCTTCCCGGACCGGGGCACGAACCCGTGTCCCCTGCATCGGCAAACGGACTCTCAACCACTGCACCACCAGGGAAGCCCAATAGTTTTTAAGTGTACAGGTGTCTTGAGATCAAAAAGTTTGAGAACTGCTGGTCTAAACGTTTAAACGTTATGAATCAAGCTAATGAATTGGTAAATAAAATATGTTGTTGCTCCAGCCTTGAAAAATAAATCTTTAAAATGGCCTGGAAATCCAGATTTATATTGAGAAATATTTTTTTATAAGTTAATTTTATTTCCTTTAAAAAAAATAAATTTATTTATTTATTTTTGGCTGCGTTGGGTCTTTGTTGCTGCGCACGGGCTTTCTCTAGTTGCGACTAGTGGGGGCTACTCTTCCTTGTGGTGCGTGGGCTTCTCATTGCGGTGGCTTCTCTTGTTGTGGATCACGGGCTCTAGGTGTGCCGGCTTCAGTAGTTGTGGCTCACAGGCTCTTGAGCTCAGGCTCAGTAGTTGCGGCACATGGGCTTAGTTGCTCCGCAGCATGCGGGATCTGCCCAGACCAGGGGTTGAACTCATGTGCCTTGCATTGGCAGGCGGATTCTTAAACACTGCACCATCAGGGAAGTCCCCTGATTTTATTTCTTACTCAAAAAAAATTTTTTTTTGGCCACGCCACATGGCTTGTGGGATCTTATTTCCCCGACCAGGGATTGAACCCCTGTCCCTTGCAGTGGAAGTGCGCAGTCCTAACTGCTGGACTGCTGGGAATTCCCCAAATTGAGAATTGTTGAACTCATCAGAGTTCTATGCTGGAGCGTGGTGGAGAGGGGATCTGTGGCCTGGCATCACCCTCTCTCCTCACCCCAGGTTCTAGGCACCTCCGAAAACAGAGGCTTTTTGGTCACCCTCTAGGACAGATCCATGCAACAGGCCTGCACAGGTCCTGAAAGTGAGCTTGGGCTTTGGGGTCAGGACCTGTGGAGTCTGGGAGACCCAGAGCACAGTCTGGAGGGTAAGGGAGTGGGCTTGGGTGGACACCTCCCCTTGACCCCGTAGATACCTCATCCCATGGAAAAGGACATGGCTAGAAGTTAAGTCTGAAAGGAAAGTGCAGGGTAGGTTCTAACAGGAGTCCTGCTCCCTAGCAGTTGTCTTGGTACTTAGCACCCAGTATAAAGCCTTGCTGACTGATTGGAAGATTCCAGGGCAGCACTGGAGCCTGTGTTCTCTATATCTGCCATCAAGGCCCTTCTTGACGCTGGGCTGGTCACTTCATTTCTCCTGGTCTCCACTTCCTTGTGTTAAGACTTGGAGGGTTGATAGAAGTGTCCCCAAGTGCTCTCTTGGGGGTCACTTTCATTCCAAGAGTCTATGATTTCCGAATTGTTGTTGAGACCCTGATAACCTATACGCTGAATGGATTTAGCTGGTTGATTAGAGAAAAAGTGTTTTTTCTTTTTTTTGGAAAAAAATGAATAGAAATATTTATGAAGACTTCTTTCTTAAATTACACTGCTATCTATTTAGCACAGGAGCCAAGTGAGATAGGCTCATACTGAACCGGAAAATAAGACTATTTCTCTCATACATGTTTTTAGTCAGTTACATTTTCAAAGTAAATTTTAAAGGATACAATCATCTTTCAGAAAATAGCTTGGAAGTGTAATCTGGTCGGGGGGAATGGCCATTACAAAATCATTCCTACTGATTTTTTCAGATTTTCATACAAATACTACATGGTACAGGTAGGGTCTGAGGGCAATGTCTGGACACAGTCTGTTACAGTTAAGAAATACTTTGTGAAGCCTGTTTTGTGGAATTCACCATGGGCAACAACAGAGAAATAAAATGTACAGACTTACCTTCAAAAAACTTACTTTTTGCTAAGAGAAATCCATCTATTTATCCATCTGTCCATCCATCCATCCATTCGTCCATTTCTCAATCCTCCCATTTGTTCATACATCTACCTATTCTGCCCATCTATCTATCCATCTACCTATCACCTACTCATTCACTACTCATCCATCCATTCGTCTATTTACTTATCTATCATCTTTCTATCAATCTATCTAACCATCTGTCTATCCCTACCATCCAACTACCCATCAATGCATCTATTTATTCCATCCATCCGTCCATCCATTTATCCATCCAGCAGATATTTGGATCCTCTATCTGAGAGGAGCCAAACCTCATATAGGTCATGTTGTTGGGTGATTAGAAAACACCTCTGGGTTTCTAGGAACTGGCTCTGCCCTGGCCCTCTTCATTAAGTTTAGTGAAGGAAGTCACTGTAGCCTGATACAGTAGAGGCAGATGTGTCTGCTCCCTTAGCCAAAGGAACAATGTGGTTATTAGTTCAACAGGTAAATATGTCAATAGGAAAAAAATGTCAGTCATGTGACTAGGAGCAATATTAATTTCTCATATAGACCTGATAATGGTGAATGAATCTTCACTCTGTAACAAGGCTTGACCTTGGACATTTTGGAGGTGAGCAATCTGCATCCCAGAGGGGAAGACCCTGTGACTCCCACCGTTTCCCCGCCAACAGGTCCAGAACTACCACAACCCCAGAGTCAGCAGACCATGAAGCAAACATCTCAGCAGGCTGGGAATGCCCAAGTGTCTCTGATCTTGGGTCTCTGCCACTCATGGGAGGGGCAGGGCCAAAAGTAAGGAAGTGGGGCACACAGATGGGCCAAGTTTGAGACACAGTCCACACTTGGGGCAGGAGAGGTGGTAGATTGCCCACTCCCCCTCAACTCAAAGGTCTGAGCAGAATCCCAATGGAATGGTGGAATGGCCATCCCAAAGAAAGGGACGTTGGGAGAGGACAGCACATGTTCACTCTCTGGTCACCTATGGGCGAGGGTTCTACCAGCAGGACCCCCATCCGGGATCTGCCCCTGCATCCACATTTGAATACTTACCTCCCAACTGTTAACAAGTGGGCACAGCTTGTTCTACATGCTGCGGTGTGTTTTTGCACCAGCTGTCGCCTCCCAACATAGGTCACATCCCAGAGGCCTGGCTCTCCCCATTATGCTGGGTCACCTCATGCAGCTGGAGGGAAGCCATGACTTATTCCTGCTGTCTCTGAGGACGAGGGGCCTGTCAAACCCTCCATCTGCTCATCCTTACAATGCCATGGCCTCAAGAGGGAGACGTGACGGGTAGGTGGCAGAGCGCTGGCATAGTTCTAGACTGGGGCCTTGCGCCTGCTGTCCAAGGCTGCTTAGTATTTACTGAGTAAAAATCATTGCCCTGGAGACGCAGGGTTTATTGACACTGAGAGATGAATGCTGTCTGGTCTGTAGGTCTGCAGAGAAAGCCTCCTGTGTTTCTGGGCAGAGTCTCAGGGAGATGTCTGCCAGAGGCTGGCAAAGCAGGGGGTACAGTGGGTGGCTGGAGGTGGCCTGGGCACAGGAGGCAGGTGGGCACTGCATTTGTGCTCTGAACAACCTGGGGTCTGGGATGCTGCCTGCAGGTTTGCCCTGAGTGACAAGTCCTGGCTTCAGGATCTGCCTTCCTCTAATTTTCCTTTCATCTGGGGCCAGCTCTGCCCTGGTCCCTTCAAGGATTTCTGTGTTGGGCTCAGCCCTAGGTCCTGGGAGGGGGGGTCTAGCGACACCCTAGTCCCATACCTGGGGTCTCTGAAATCAGGATCGCTTTTGACCTGGGTGGTTGGGTCTTGCCCTTGGTCCCCCAGGCCCTCCACACTTTGGGGTGCCTTTCTTGAAATTGTCTAAGTGCCTTGGACCAGCTGGCAGATGTGACCAGGAGGTGCTCTCCAAGCCTGAACAGGACCTGTGTGGGCCTTGAGCCCTATTTTTCTCCCTTGGGCACTGTCTGGCCCTGTACCCAAAGTGTGGAGTTGACCATATGCCTCAAGGGGCTCCAGGACTCAGGCTGATGGTCATTCTGCAGGCCCTATGGCTGGGCTCTTGTTCTAGGAAGGTGGCCTAGTAAGTAAATGCTTCCCACGGGCTGGTGTGATCTTCGTTTTGTGCAGTCAGGTGAGGTTGGGCTGCCAGAATGATGCTGACATGCTGATTTTGGGTGACTCAAATAGTTTACGTAGACAGAGGCCCCACAAAAGATATTTTCCCAAGGGCCTGCACACCCTCATCTTCAGCAACTCACAAGCTGTCTGCGTGGCACCAGTAAATGCCTAAGCACCCCACCATCTTCCCCCATACTCGACCCCTCTTTCCAGCACAACCCCTTGGCAGACTGTCGCCTGCTTGTCCAATGGCTTTTTCTCCATCCCCAACTTATCTTTTGTAGCCATCACCCTGACTTTGATCAGAAGAGTTCTGGTGGGTGCCAGGCAGTCTTCACTCCCCTTGGCCACTCTCTGCTCCACCCTTCTCTGTGCCTGGCATTGAGGGACTGTAGGAATGGTCCATGTCCCCATCTGTCTGTGTCCCATGGGTGTCTGCACCTGCCACCTCCCTGGGCAGCTGCTGGGTCTGGGCATCCCCTGTTGCCATGGCCAGCCTGCCCCAGACATTGGATGCCTGTGAGGACAGGTTCGACCTGTGCAGGGGCCACAGAGTGGAAACTTCACCTGGGTGACAGATGCTTCCTTCCAGACAGCAGATAAATATCGATCTTAAATTCCAGAATAAAAGCATCCACTTATCTGGAAAATGTCAGAAAGAAGAATGGCTGCCCTTTGCCGAGCTGAGCCCTGCAGGGTTCGGGAGGGAACTGAGGAGGGAGAGATGCATGCCAGGTTGGCTCAGGGGAGTCCACTTGTTCACTCCGGAAGGAAAGGACAGCGGTGGCCTCCCCCACAGGGTGGTCTTGAGGCCTGGGATCACTGGGCCTGGGCATCAGGGAAGGCGGCAGTGTGGTGGGGAGAGGGAGTGGGTGTGCCAGATCTGGCTGGAAGACTTGTTCTGCTAGATGTCACCCACAGTGATGAACTGCTAACTTGACATCAAAGCCTGGGTGTTTGGCACCTCTGAAGAGGGCTGCCCTGGGATGACATCCTGCTGGCTCATCAGCAGGAGCTGGGGGGAGCCGCTCCTTGCAGGGGCCTGGTATTCTCCAGCTTCCCACAGTCCTGGGCCAGGCTGTCTCCCGGCCTGCTGGCCTGCCTGGCCCCAGTGGGCATCCCGGCTGGGGGCCCAGTACTCTGCTGTGAGCCCTCCATCAGGCCAGGTGGGCTCCAGGTTGGTTCACACCATTCCCACCTCTGCTCCTTTCTCTAGGGATGGCTCCCTTTCTGGAGCTTCTGTCCTTTCCTTTCTGCCCTGGTTCTCACCATTTAACACAGCTCTGCTTGATTCCGAGGCTATGGGAGTTCTTTCTTGCCTTGCTGCAAGCTCCCCACAGTATCTCTTTGTCTATGGATCTTGTTCCAGAGTCAGATTGTGCTGGAAGCCCCACCCCTTCCAGGGTCTATCCCACATCTCAGTCAGGAAAACCTAAAATGCCAAGCAGCCCTCTTCCTGCCCAGTGTCCTTCCCCAGGCAATGCACACGACAGCACATGCTCCGTTACCAGCACTGAAGGCCCAGGAACATCTTCCTCACAGCCCTCCTAGTGTGACTGGTGGTGGATGCTGGACAGCCCTAGACTAAATTCTGTGAGGGCTGGGCCTGCATGCTCTGTAACCCCAGTGCCTGGAAGAGTGCCCAGGGTAGCCAGGTGCCCAGGAAATATTTGTGGGAGGAACTGCTACAGAAAGACTGCATTAGTCTGCTTGGGCTGGGTTGCTTAGGCAACAGAAAGTTATTTTCTTCCATTTCTGGAGGCTGGAAGTCCAAGATCAAGGTGTCGGCAGAGTTGGTTCCTTCTGAGGGTTGTCTCCTCAGCTTGTAGAGTGCTGTCTTCTCCCTGTGTCTTCACATCATCTTCCCTCTGTGCACGTCTGTGTCCTAATCTCCTCTTTGTATAAGGACCCCAGTCATATTGGATTAGAACCCACCCACATGGCTTCATTTTCACCCACGCAGGTGGGGCTGTCACACACTGCAAGCAGCCACTGCTCTTGGCCCTCAGGGATGGCGCAGTTGACAGACTGTGGGTCTTGTGGGGATGTCCCAGGTGGTCAAAGTGGTGTGGACAGCTGGCTTGTTCATGAACTCCCTTTCCCCATGGGTAAGTTTGCCAGTGGCTGGAGATGCTGCCTGAGCAGGTGGGACCACGAGCCACTGCCTCCGAGTTCACCCTGTTGATGTAACTTCACCAGTGATTTCCTCACTTTGATGAGGTCTGGACACGTCCTTGTCAGTATTCATGATACGTTTGGGTGGTGCCTTAGGTCACCATCACTTACCATTTCAAAACTCATGGATCTCTGTGGACATTTGTGGAGAAAATATTAAACTCCACCCTCTTGAACTTTTAAATGAACATGTAGCTTTCACGAGAAAGATGCATTTCTGCCATCATACAAATTAACGTGTATGTGGACACCTGTCCCTCAGTAAAATTTGAAATGCTGAGCTGACGTGAAAGACAGATGTCTACCCTGTATTTGGTGCTGGAACAAGACGCTGCCTGTATGCCACTTCACTGAATGCCCAAAACAACTTCATGAGGCAGATTGCATTTCCAGTCCCATTTTATAGACAAAGAAATTGAGACCCGGCAGGGTTAGGCACCTTCCTGAGGTCACATGGCTAAAGAGTGCTGGGGCCCAGCCTCAGCCACCAAGCTGCCCTGTGAAAGATAACAAGGACCCCCGTGGCCTGGGGAGGCTGAGAAGGAGGAGCTACCCCTGCCACGACTTAGGACTTCACAGTGGAGCTTCCTCTGAAATGTCTGAGGGCAAATCCCACACCTAGATTCTCTTTTCAGGCTCACAGCAGGCTGGTCGTCATGTCAAAGTTCAAGCTGGCAGACAGAGTTGATTAGATTTGACTTTATCTCTGGCTTTGAATTATTCATGCCTCTACCCTAATTTCCCCCGGACTAATTTAATAATGCACAGCAGCAGGAGGGTGCCTGGGTGCGTGGCTCTGCACCATGCTGGCCTAGGACTCCCACAATGTGCCCTGGGCAAAGGCTGCCTTGGGTACCTTTCCTTTATTTATTTATTTTTAACATCTTTATTGGAGTATAATTGCTTTACAATGGTGTGTTAGTTTCTGCTTTATAACAAAGTGAATCAGCTATACGTATACATACATCCCCATATCTCCTCTCTCTTGCGTCTCCCTCCCACCCTCCGTATCTCACCTCTCTAGGTGGTCACAAAGCACTGAGCTGATCTCCCTGTGCTATGCAGCTGCTTCCCACTAGCTATCTATTTTACGTTTGGTAGTGTATATATGTCCATGCCTCTCTCTCGCTTTGTCACAGCTTACCCTTCCCCCTCCCCATATCCTCAAGTCCATTCTCTAGTAGGTCCGTGTCTTTATTCCTATCTTACCCCTGGGTTCTGTGTGACATTTTTTTCCCTTAAATTCCATATATATGTGTTAGCATACAGTATTTGTCTTTTTCTTTCTGACTTACTTCACTCTGTATGACAGACTCTAGGTCTATCCACCTCATTACAAATAGCTCAATATCGTTTCTTTTTATGGCTGAGTAATATTCCATTGTATATATGTGCCACATCTTCTTTATCCATTCATCTGTCAATGGACACTTAGGTTGCTTCCATGTCCTGGCTATTGTAAACAGAGCTGCAATGAACATTTTGGTACATGACTCTTTTTGAATTATGGTTTTTTTCAGGGTATATGCCCAGTAGTGGGATTGCTGGGTCGTATGGTAGTTCTATTTTAAGTTTTTTAAGGAACCTCCATACTGTTCTCCATAGTGGCTGTATCAATTTACTTTCTCACCAACAGTGCAAGAGTGTTCCCTTTTCTCCACACCTGCTTCAGCATTTATTTTTTGTAGATTTTTTTGATGATGGCTGTTCTGACAGGTGTGAGGTGATACCTCATTGTAGTTCTGATTTGCATTTCTCTCATGATTAGTGATGTTGAGCATTCTTTCATGTGTTTTTTGGCCATCTGTATATCTTCTTTGGAGAAATGTCTATTTAGGTCTTCTGCCCATTTTTGGATTGGGTTGTTTGTTTTTTTGACATTGAGCTGCATGAGCTGTTTATATATTTTGGAGATTAATCCTTTGTCAGTTGCTTCGTTTGCAAATATTTTCTCCCATTCTGAGGGTTGTCTTTTGGTCTTGTTTATGATTTCCTTTGCTGTGCAAAAGCTTTTAAGTTTCATTAGGTCCCATTTGTTTGGTTTTATTTCCATTTCTCTAGGAGGTGGGTCAAAAAGGATCTTGCTGTGATTTATGTCATAGAGTGTTCTTCCTATGTTTTCCTATAAGAGTTTTATGGTGTCTGGACTTACATTTAGGTCTTTAATTCATTTTGAGTTTATTTTTGGGTATGGTGTTAGGGAGTGTTCTAATTTCATTCTTTTACATGTAGCTGTCCAGTTTTCCCAGCACCACTTATTGAAGAGGCTGTCTTTTCTCCATTGTATATTCTTCAGGCACCTTTCCTTTAAAGTGAAGCCCTCTCTGAGTGAACTGGACTTGGGAACCCTGCCTGGACATCCCAGAGTTCCAGGAACCTCCATCTTCCTGTGTCCCTGGCCTCTGAGACTCCCGCCCCCAGCCCTGTGTCCT
This sequence comes from Phocoena sinus, assembly GCF_008692025.1. Classification (NCBI taxonomy): domain Eukaryota; kingdom Metazoa; phylum Chordata; class Mammalia; order Artiodactyla; family Phocoenidae; genus Phocoena; species Phocoena sinus. The sequence continues at coordinate 17,150,344 of NC_045765.1, read as the reverse complement.
GTCTCCCTGCAGGACTCCTATGCTCGGCACCTGGCCATGCTTCTGGAGCCTTGGACTCTGCTTCCATCACCCCTGGTCCAGGCCACACACCCCACAGCCCCAGAGGTGTGCGATAAACTACTCCAGTCACAACGCTCTCCTGTTCCAGATCCTTCGGGAGCTACCTCCCTATCTTGGGCAAAGGTCCCTTGTTAGCTTGGCATTCAGGCCCTAGCCTACAGGGTCAGCCATTCTCCTATCCTGCTCCCTACTGTGTGGAGCTGCTTGAAGGGCCAGCATACCTGCTGCTGTATCCCCTGCTCGAGGGCAGCTTCTTCCTTGGGAGGAGCACAAGGCCTGGCTGAGGACCACTGGCCCTGACCACAGAGCTGACCCCAATCTTGGGCTACGGAGGGTTGGCGGACTGCCTCAGGAGCCCTGCAAGACCCACCCCCCTCAGGCCAGGTGAGGTGCTGCCTGGGGCCCTGGCAGCTGGTCTTCTCATTCTGCCAGGGCTCCGGATGCTGGACCATACCTCCCACCAGCTCGGGAACAGATAGAGGGCCAGAAGTGAATGCTTCTCTGTGGCCTTCAGAAGGAACAGAGAGAGGCCCAGGGCATGAAGGGGAGAGCAAGGATCAAAGCCAGCATCTTTTTAGTGGTTGCCATTTGCTGGGAGCTGTGGTGAAGGCTCTTCATGGATTGTCCCATTGACCCGACAACCTATCAGGTGGGTTCTGCTACCACTCCCATTTTATTGAGGGGGACACTAAAGCACAGAGAGGTTAAGTGACTCTTCCAGAGTCACACAGCATTGCAGCCAGAACCTTGGTGTACCTGATTTCAAAACCTTTTCTGTTCGTTGTTACCAGGAGGTGCCAGGAGGGAGAGATAACTTCAGTGTCCTCATCTGGAATTGGAGAGGGCTGGGCTGCAAGGTTTCATTCACTCCCATCCATCCTTTCTTCCCTCCTCCCTTCCTCCCTTCCTTCCATCTATCTCTCCTTTATCTATCCATCTATCCATGCATGCACCATCAAGCATTACTGAGCATTTACCACATGCCAGGTCCCATAATGGGTACTGGGAACCTAGACATGAATTGGGCCCAGTCTCTGCCCATGAGATTCTCAGGATGGGCAGACAGAATAAAGTCCACTTAGAGCTGGGGACACCCTGAGTGTGCCTTGGTAAAAAGGGGCATGGTCTCCCTGGAGAAGGTGTAGTGGCAGGGCTGGCTCTGACCCTTCACTCTGGGAGGTGCCCAGGTGGTGAGCAGTCGCTAGGCAGGGCTTGGCACCTGTCATTCCTCCTGTCCAGTCCCCCTCGCTGATCCCACCTACAGTCCTGTCCCTGTGCTTGCTGATAGGATGAGGTCTGCATCTGGGGACACTGGTCTCTTTTGTCCCCAGGCTAACCTGGCTGATGGAGAGGCTTATTGGATTATGGGGGTTGGGCACAGAGCTGCCTTGAGTGGAGGCTGAGACCTGGTGATGAGGATGCTGTAGCAGGTCATGGGGGAATAGAGGTTAGTGGGAGGTCAGCACAGGATGGGGTGGTCTCAGGCCACAGGGCCATAGGGCATCTGATGGGGGTGGGGAGATTCTCAGTCCTTGTAGGACAGGGGTTTGTCCCAGGCTGCACAAAAATGGACACCGATAGGTGACTGATGAAGAAGAAACCCTGGTGTGGGGTGGTGGAGTGGATGTCAGGGATGGTGCCCCTGATGGACATAGGACGGTGTTGTGTGGGGATGTCACAGAGTGTTACTGAGGAGCAGAACTGTGTAGTGGGTAGAGAGTAGAGGCTCAGGGTGACTGTGGAAGATGAATAATGGCCCAAGAAGTCCCCATTCTAATCCCAGGAACCTTTGAATGTTACCTTATATGGCAAAAGAGACTTTGCAGATGTGATTAAATTAAGGCTCTGGAGATGGGAAGATTATCTTGGATTATCCACATGGGCCCTAAGTGTAATTATCAAAGTCCTCATAAGAGGGGGGCAGAGGGAGATGTGATGAAAGGAGATGTGACAGTGGGAGCAGAGACCGGAGTGATGTGCTTTGAGGATGGAGGAAGCCAAGGGAGCCACTAGAAGCTGAAAAGGGTAAGGAATGGATTCTTCCCAGAGCCTCCAGAAGGAACCAGTCTGCCCACACCTTGACTTGAGCGCTGTGAGACTGACGTTAGACTCCTGACTGAAAGAGCTGTAAGAGGATAAATTTGTGTTGTTCTAAGCCACTGAATTTGTAGTAATTTGTTACAGTGGCAATAGGAAACAAATACAGTGACCATGCTCAGGGCGATCCAACTGTGTGGAAAGGTCACATTATAAGAGGTAGAGAGCCAGTACAGTGGAGGGCATGGTTATCCTCTGTGCGTGTCACTGGGATCTCAGTGTTTGGGCATCAGTTCTGGACTCTATATTCTGAAGGACAGAGACAAATTGGAGGGGAATGGCCACTTTGGTGGGGGTGTGTTTGTCCAGTCTCTCCTCTGAGAACTGTGCATGTCTCTCCTCTGAGAACTGCTCACCACCCCTCCCAAGGATGGGTCACGATAGCTAACTTTATGCCACATGTGACTGTCACGTTGATCACACTTGGTCTGGCCAGGATGGACATTTGACCCTAGCTCGGTCGAGCTGATGTTCTCTTCTGGGGGTCTATAATTGAAGCAGGTTCTTGTTGAGTCTGGGCTAGTTGGTAAATTGAGGTGAGGTGAGCTCAGACCTCTCACACACTCAGAGAGGCAGAGGAAAGAAGGTGCTGATAGTGAGGTGCTGTGAGCTGCAGAGAGGGACCTGAGGTCCATGGCCCTCTGACTCACAGGCATAAATTTGTTTGTGATAACCTCTTATCTTTTTTTTTGAAAGGTTTTATTGAGACAAAATTCTCATGACATAAAACTCACTGTTTTAAAGCGTACAATTCAGTGTATGAACAACTCATAGTGTACAATTCATAATGTTGTGCATCCATCCCCTGTATCTCATTCCAGAACATTTTCATCATCCCCCAAAGAATCCCTGTACCCATTAGCAGTCACTCTCTCTTCACTCAGCCCCTAGCAACTGCTCATGTATTTTCTGTCAATATAGATTTGGGTGTTTCATATAAATGGAATCAGGTGCTCTGTGGCCTTTTGTGTCTGGCTTCTTAACATGTTTTTGAGGTTCATCCATGTTGTAGCACGTGTCAGTAATTTAGTCCTTTTTATGGCTGAATAATATTCCATTGTATGGGGAGAAAATATTTGCAAATGAAGAAACTGACAAAGGATTAATCTCCAAAATATACAAGCAGCTCATGCAGTTCAGTATCAAAGAAACAAACAATCCAATCCAAAAATGAGCAGGAGACTTAAACAGACATTTCTCCAAAGTAGATATACAAATTGCCAGCAAATGTATGAAATGATGCTCAACATCACTAATCATTAGAGAAATGCAAATTAAAACCACAATGAAGTATCATCTCACACTGGTCAAAATGGCCATCATCAAAATATCTAGAAACAATAAATGCTGGAGAGGGTGTGGAGAAAAGGGAACCCTCTTGCACTGTTGGTGGGAATGTAAATTGATACAGCCACTATGGAGAACAGTATGGAGGTTCCTTAAAAAACTTAAAATAGAACTACCATACGACCCAGCAATCCCACTACGGGGCATATATCCTGAGAAAACCATAATTCAAAAAGAGTCATGTACCAAAATGTTCATTGCAGCACTATTTACAATAGCCAGGACACTGAAACAACCTAAGTGTCCATCGACAGATGAATGGATAAAGAAGATGTGACACATATATACAATGGAATATTACTCAGTCATAAAAAGGAATGAAATTGAGTTATTTGTAATGAGGTGGATGGATTTAGAGTCTGTCATACAGAGTGAAGTAAGTCAGAAAGAGAAAAACAAATACCGTATGCTCACACATATATATGGAATCTAAAAAAAAACAGGTTCTGAGGAACCTAGGGGCAGGACAGAAATAAAGACACAGACATAGAGAATGGACTTGAGGACACGGGGAGGGGGAAGGGTAAGCTGGGACGAAGTGAGAGAGTGGCATGGACATATATACACTACCAAACGTAAAACAGATAGCTAGTGGGAAGCAGCTGCATAGCAAAGGAGATCAGCTCAGTGCTTTGTGACCACCTAGAGGGGTGGGATAGGGAGGGCGGGAGGGAGACGCAAGAGGGAGGAGATATGGGGATATATGTATATGTATAGCTGATTCACTTTTTTATACAGCAGAAAATAAAACACCATTGTAAAGCAATTATACTCTAATAAAGATGTTAAAAAAAAAAGAGAAACAAATACCGTATGCTAATGCACATATATAGAATCTAAAAAAATGGAACTGATGAACCTAGTGGCAGGGCGGGAATAAAGACACAGACATAGAGAATGGACTTGAGGACCAAGGGGAGAAGGGGAAGCTGGGATGAAGTGAGAGAGTAGCATGGACATATACACTATCAAATGTAAAATGGATGGCTAGTGGGAAGCTGCTGCATAGCACAGGGAGATCAGTTTGATGCTTTGTGATGATCTAGAGGGGTGGGATAGGAAGGGTGGGAGGGAGGCTCAAGAGGGATGGGATATGGGGATATATGTATACATATAGCTGATTCACTTTGTTGTATAGCAGAAGCTAACACACCATTGTAAAGCAATTATACTCCAATAAAGATATAAAACATATTCCATTGTATGACTAGATCACATTTTGTTGATCCATTCATCCATTGATGGACATTTGGCTTGTTCTCCCTTTTTGCCACTATGAATAATGCTGCTAGAACATTTGTATGCAAGTTTCTGTTTGGATGGGTTTTCAGTTCTTTTGAGTCAATCCCTATGGATAGAATTGCTGGGTCATATGGTAACTCTATGTTTAACTTTTTGTCCTCTTGTCTTTTGAATGTCTGGAAGATCTTTAGTGATATCTTCTTTTCCATTTCTGACATTATTTTCTGGGTCCTTTTTTTCTGGCTCAAGCTCCTCAGGCTTTATCACTTTTATTTTGCTTTTCAATGAACCAACTTTTGGCTTAGCTGATCCTCTTTATTGCATAGCTTAAAATTTTAATTAACATATGCTTATGTTTTATCATCTCTTTCATTTTACTTTCTTTGATTTATTTTCCTGTTATTTTCAGCCTTATCTTTTGTATTACTTGTGTTTAAAACCATAGTTCCAAGTAAACATGGCTTCCATTGCAATCTCACAAATTTTGTTATGTGGTATATTCATTAAGTCCAACATATTTTCTAACTTACATTATGATTTTTCTTTTTGATCCATGAATTATTTCAATGTGTGTTTTTCAGTTTTCAAACAGCAGCTCCTTCCCTCTTGAAGCTCTCAAAGTGTCACTCAGAGTCTCAGTAGCGAATGTATTTTTTTTCAAATGACTACAAATTTAGCAGCTTACAGCAACACCTGTTCATTAGCTCACAGATGTGTAGGTCAAAGGTCTGGCACTAGGGGACAGGGTCCTCTGCACTAGGGGACAGGGTCTTACCAGGCTGAAATCAGGGTGTTGGCCAGGTTGCATTTCACTTGGAGCTCAGTGTCAGCTTTCAGTCTCATTCAAGTCTTTGGCAGAATTCATTTCCTTGCATTTGTAAGACTGAGGTCCCTGTTTCCTTGTTGGCTGTCAGCCATGGGCCATCCTCATCTCCTAAAGGCTGCCTGTGTTTCCTGCCATAGAGCCCCCTTCATCTTCCAAGCCAGCAAGAGAGAACCTTCCCCCACGGAGAATCTCTCTCACACTTTGAATCTCCTTTGCCAGAAGAACACTGTCCCTTTTAAGGACTCATCTGATTAGGTCTGGCCCACCAAGGATAATCGACTGATTTGGAAAATCAATCACATTTGCAAATTCACTTCACAGAAGCACCTAGATGAATGTTTGAATAAACCAAAGAAGGTAGGTATACACCAGGGGCAGGGATCTTGGAGCTTATTTAGAATTCTGGCTACCACTGTGGGTAGCAAAGGGGACACCTCTCAGACCTCCATCCTCCCTCAGGTCCTGGCAAGGGAGTTATTTATTATCTTCTTAGCTTTATGATGCGGTCTAACAGATTTTAAAATTTTTGGTTCAGTTTTTCTGCTTTTCCTCAGTGGGATGGTTGGTCCACATTACATACCCATCATTATTGGAAGTAGAAGCTCTTCTATTCTTGATTAAAAACAACAACAACAACAACAAAACCCCCAACCAACTAAACTCTTAGGAATAAAAGAAAACTTTCTTAATTTGATAGAGAATGTCTGCCAGAAATCTAAAGCAAATATCACATGTAAAGGTGAAATATTAGGTTGATTCCTATTAAAAGTCAGGATTGAGATAAGTTCAAGTTCTCCGTCACTGCTTCTAGCTAAAAACTGGAATCTTGGAAATAAAAAAGCTAAAATTGCAAAGGAAGAGAATAAAACCCTGTCATTATTTGTAGGTAGGTATGATCCTCTACCTAGGAAATCCAAGAGCTTCAATCACCTGTCAAATTACTAGAGTTAGAGAGTTCAGCAAACTGGCAAAATAGATCACCCTAAAAATCAACAGCACTCCTAACTGCAGCATTAACTGATTAAAAACATAATAGAAACAAGATACCAATGGCAATAGTTATGGAATACTGGAAATGCCTGGGAATGAATCTATCAAAACTTGAGAGGATTCAAATGTTGGAAATCATAAACCTTACTGAAAAGCATAACAAAAAATCTCAGTCAATGGAGAGAAATGTCACATTCAACGATGGAAATATCCAATATCCTGAAGACTTCATTCTCCTCAAATATAACTTCAGTGACAATCTCAATAAAAATCTTAGTAGGGAGGATTTTTTTTGTGAAGCCTGTCAAACTGATCCCAAAACTCATGTGGAAGACACCATGGGTAAGAATGAAATGTTTCTGAAAAATAATAACAACAGGGCTCTTCCAGGTATCTCTAGAGAGTGAGGATCTCTAGAGTGTGCAATAGTGTGGTGTTGGCACAAGAAACAGAACAGCTGTGGGGCTAGGAGGAGGCCAGCGTGATCTATGCACTTATGGGAACTTAGTGCAAAATAGAGGTGGTATTTCCAATCCATGGGAAGAGCTTTTTTTCTTTTCTTTTTAAGCAAATAGGGTAAGGTCAATTGGCTCTTTGCATCAGTCAGGGCATACTCAGGAAAGGAAAAGAGTATTCATAATAGAAGGAATTGAATGCAGGGAACTGGTTACACAGTGATGGAAGTAGCTGGGGAGTAGGGGGCAGAGATGCAGCCAGGTCTGGCCTAGGTTGGAGGGATAAAGTGGGTTGGGGTCAGCTGGCAGAGGCTGGGCTCACAGTAGGCTTACCTAGGGAGAGCCAGGGCCATAGAGCAGGTGCGGTTTGTTCCAGAGAGGCTACCTAGGCAGAGTAGGAGGGGCAAAACACCCTGGCTTACCTTTCCTCCTACTCTCCAATCTCCTGCCAGTGCTTCCTGTAGCCTGAGCCTAGCTGGAAGCTAGGTGACATGATGGGGCAGGGAGATGCAGTCTGTAGGGTCAGCTCCACATGGGGCAGGGTCAAGCAGAGGAAGGGCCAGGATGCAGCTGGAGGCAAACAGGCAAGTCTGGCAAACTATACTCTTGGGAGAAAAAAAAGTTAGATCTCCATTTCATGGCTTAAAAAAAATAAATTCCAGATCAATCAAACACCTAAAAGTAAGAAACAAAAGAATTGAAGCATTAGAGAAATATAGGAGAATATGGTTACAACCCTGGAGCACACAATGCTTTAAAGAACACACAGATTAAAAATAAACCATAAAGAAAGGACTGATACAATTTGTATTATGAAACTGAAAATCTGCCATGGTGGTCTAGTGGTTAAGACTCTGAGCTTCCACTGCAGGGGGCATGGGGTTGATCTCTGGCCGGGGAATTAATATCCCACATGCCAGGCGGCACGGCCAAAAAAAAAAAAAGAAAGACAAAGGATTAATACTAGAGTATGTAAGTAAGCACTTCTACAAATTGGTAATAAAAAGACAACGCAACCCAAGAAGGAAAAGTGGCAATTCCAAGAAGAGAAAATGAGGAAATTCTAAGATGGGAAACTACGAATAGATAATAAAAATGAAATGATGGCCAATTTCACTAGGTATCGGGAAAATGCAAATTAAAACAACAGTGAGACACCATTTTAGGTAAACACAAGGGATAAAGTAATAACTGCAGGTGAGGGTGTGTGACGGAGACTGAAACATACCCCATTACCTACATCCCGTTTTTTGACAATGACCAGACCCCACACTTTCAGTTTCACACAGGGCCTCCCAGAATAAAGGCTGCATTTCAGTCTCCTTTGCAACTAAGTGTGGCCTCGTGGGTAGGTTCAGGCAATGACGTATAAGGAGAAGGGTTGAAGGGCAATTTCTGGAGTCTTCCTTGAAGATAGTCTGTGGGTACCCTTTGCCCCTCTTTTTTGTCCTTTCCTTCTTCCTAATGCTGGGAATGCAGTTGTGATGGCTGGAACTGGAGCATCAACTGGGAGACCTAGGAAAGGGAGGCTAGGTATGATGGAGCCACCAGGTGGGTCCCTGGGGATTTGGGGAAGCAGCCCCAGCCTGCCCACCTCTGGGTTTTGAGAGAGGCCTACACTTCTATCTTGTCTGTTTTCAATTCCTGTTACTCTTAGCCAAATGGATTCCCAACTGGTACAGGGCATAGATGAGCACAGACATTGTTATAGGCTGAATTGTTGTCTTCCCTAAAATTTATATGTTGAAGTCTTAGCTCCCAGTACCTCAGAATGGGACTGTACGAAGTAAAAATGAGGTCACGTGAGTGTGCACTAATCCAATATGACTGGTGTCCTTAAAACAAGAGGAGAGGGGCTTCCCTGGTGGCGCAGTGGTTGGGAGTCTGCCTGCCAATGCAGGGGACACAGGTTCGAGCCCTGGTCTGGGAAGATCCCACATGCCGCGGAGCGACTAGGCCCGTGAGCCACAACTACTGAGCCTGCGCGTCTGGAGCCTGTGCTCTGCAACAAGAGAGGCCGCAATAGTGAGAGGCCCGCGCACCGCGATGAAGAGTGGCCCCTGCTTGCCGCAGCTAGAGAAAGCCCTCGCACAGAAACGAAGACCCAACACAGCCAAAACTAAATAAATAAATTTAAAAAAAAAAAAAAAAAAAAAAAAAAAAAAAAACAAGAGGAGATTAGGACACAGAAACGCCCAGAGGGGTGACCATGTTTAGACACAGCGAGAAGGTGGCCATCTACAAGCCAGGGAGAGAGGCCTCAGGAGAAACCAACTCTGCTGACACCTCGATCTTGGACTTCCAGCTTCCTGAACTGTGAGAAAATAGACTTCTGTTGCTGAAGCCTCCTAGTCTGTGGTCTCTGGCCTGAGCAGACTGACACAGGCATGCTGGCAGGCAGTTGGGCTGTTTATGAAAGTTAAAGCAGCTTCTACTCTTTGATGCAACGATCTGCTTCTCCTAGTGCAGAGGATACTCATGCCAAAACCTGGAGCTGTGCTTGGCTTGCAGCAGGTGCTGACTAAATAGTTGTTTCAATGTGTGAATCGTGCATAAAGCTCTTGGCCACAGTATTATCCACGTGAGCACTAGCATGTGAACAAATGTCCAGATACACACATATACCCATGCTGTGCTGACAGTGGCACTTACCCCAGCAAAGGGAATGCTGGGCTTGGACTGCTCATGGGTACCTATAGCTTTATCCATTGTGTTTCAAATGGTTGAGAATATCAGATAACTAAGCAGACTTCAACCTCTCCCTCTCCGCTCAGCAGTGGGCAGTGGGCACAGCAGAGGCCGTCCCTGGCTCACAGCCGCCACCCTGCTGCCCTGAGCTGAATTTTGGGCATGCTTGAGTTGGCTTGGCCAGAACTGGGGCACTGGCTCTCCACGGGGTCCACATGCTTCGGAAGGCAGGGTGCCTTCTGACTGGTGCCTGGAGCGGGAAGTTGGATCTTCAGGGCATGGGTGGTAGGTCTGTCCACTGCACCAGGCGGGGAGCTCCCACCTGGCTGTGCTGCTCAGGGTGGGGGTGGGGGCAGATGGTGTTGGCCCTGTTGCCCACAGATCTGGCCTCCTCATTGGCTTCCTTGTCTCTCCCCGTCATGGAATCTGCTCTTGGCAGGCCTGCCTCTGGGCTGCCTCCCTGCCCTTCTGGCCTGGAGTGGCTGGCCTTGCACCCAGCAAAATCAGTGCACGTCTCCTAGAGTTCACGGCCGGATTACAACCCAGGGAGAGTGGCTGGAAGTTTACAGCAGCCCACCAACATCTAAGGGCCACCTCAGCCAGCTATGAGGAACTGACTGAGCCACACGCTGGGGTATCAAAGAGACTTTCTCAAGCCCCAGTTTTCCTTTGTGCATGATGCAAACCTTTAGGAGTGCATGGCAAGTACTTGCTGAAATTGAAACTCTGAAGGTGGGAATCAGAGCAGGCTGGGTGGCTTCCCAGGCCTGGCCCTGAAATGGTCCGGGGGTCTGTGTCCACAGACACCCCTGCCAGCCAGAGGGCAAGTGAGTGGGGGCAGTGCTCCCAGTATGGACAGCTGGTGTAGATCGGCACCTGTCACAGGTAGGGGGCTGTGACCATCCCTGCCATGCTTACTTCAGTGGGGACTTAAATTACTTTCAGCAACTCACACAGAAAATGGAACCAATCCCAAATCCCCTGCCAGCCACCAGGGAAAAGAATTAAGCAGAAAACACAAATGTTCCCATTATTTCCTTTCTCCTGTGGGCCTAGGGGTCTGGAGGACAGGAGGGGAAATGAATTGCTATCTCCTTCTGTCCAGAAGTCACTTTTCTCTGGGAGCCTCATCCTGCCCCATCTCTATGCCCTGAAGCTGCTGGGAGGAGAGAAGTCACCGTCTCGGGGTAGCCGTGCTTCTCTTTCATCCTGCAGCATGAATGTGTGACCAGACTCTGCCTCTGCCTCTGCCTTTCCAGACCCACTGGTGACCCCAGGCCCTGGACCCCAGCCAGCCTGGACAGGAGGATTCAGCTGGCAGGGCTGTGGGAGTCTGAGCCCTGTGTGTCCGTGATGCCAGCGTCCTGGGTACCCTGGACTGGTAGGAGCTGCCGCCCTACCTGGGGGTCTGTCCACAGGACCAGCCGCCCCCTCGGTTACCAGTGTTCTGATGGCCTTGCGGTTTGCCCAGTGCTTCAGCTTGCTCCACAGTGCCTGGATCTTGTCACTAGCTGGGCCCTATTCTTGTGAGAACCACCTGGGGCACTTTCCAATCCTGAAGGTCCCCCACCCCCTCCCACGGCCTCCTCAGACCCAGCCCACCACTGGGTTTTGTCTGGAACACTGGGTGGGGGAAGGGTCCCCTCTCCTCATTAACCTGAATAGCTCTTTCGGCTGGATCCTGCCTGGCTGCCATCTCTCCTTCCCGCCAGCTGGACAGGACTACACAGGGCACGTGCCCTTCTTCCTGGTGGGCTGTCATGGAGGGGCGTGGGACCAGGGCACTGGCCAGGGGCAATATGGCCCCTGGATTCTGCAGCCTGGGCAGTGGGGCAGGAGCTTTCCTGGATCCGAGACAAGGCCAGAGAGGCTGCCCCTCAGGGTGATGAGAGGAGGAGTGTAGCTGGGAGCTGGGCTACCCAGAAATGCTCGGAAGAGCTGTTCATCCAGCAAGTAGTGAGGGGCAGGGTCCTGGTGGGCCGGGTGGTGAGGACAGGTGGGGTCTGAGAGCTGCTTCCTGGCTCTGAGTGGGGCAGGCCCAGGAAGGTTCTGTGGGATCCAGGGGAGCTGCAGGTCCTGATGGGGACATTGTGGATATGACTCCGAGGCTGTGTGCAGACCACCTGCTGCAGCCAGAGAGGCAGGCCTGGGCTCTCTGACCCTCTACTTTCCCATCTGTGGAAAGGGGATGGTAACATTTACTTTGGAGCTGGTGATGTACTTCAGTAAGATAAAGGCTATGAAGTCCCCAGCACTGGCCCAGAGCCAGAAGGACCCAACCGGCCTTTCAGCAGGGAAGGCAAAGGCTCAGAAATGAATTCCTCACAAGGAAAACCCAAGTCCCACTCAGGCTGACCGTTCTCTTGGGTCCCTCCTGGCATCTCACCCTCTCTGTAATGAACGTTGTTGTGTGTGCCAGGTGGACGCCTGCAAAGAGCCTTACCTACAACTTCTCAGTTGCTCCTCCCACAGCCCTGGGAAATGGGGGCTGGAATGCTCTTGGTTTTATGGAGGACACCCCTGAACGTCAGTCCGGGAGGCTCTGCACCCTGCCCGTGGTCATTTCGTGGGGAAGTGCAGAGCTGAATTTGAGAGCCAGCCACACACTCGAGGAGTTAAAGGCAGGCTAGCCCAGGCAGATTAGCCCAGGAGGAGCCTTTGCCCAGGGGAGGGACTGGGCGCCAACTTTTGTCCTGGGAGAAGGGGGTGGAATGGGGAATGAGTGCCTGTGTGCGGAACCCCAGAGGTCCTGTGAGGGCCCCAGAGCGGACGTGTGGGATGTTCTGAAGATATCTATTCTCTAAGGGTCCCCAGAGAGGCTCAGAGACTAGAAGTGATGTTTTTTTTCCCTTGAAACTAATTATTATGTTGAGATTCAGAGATTTAGGGTCCATGGAAATGTTTAAGCCCCTGGGAGTGGAATTCAGGTATCTCTCTTTGTGTTTCCCTCCTTGGTTCCTGTCTGAAGACTTACACAGAGAATCCTTCCTGCTCCCCTTGTGAGGGGCTCTGGCTTCCCGAGCCAAGAGCACAGGGTGCTGACTTAGGAGAGGGCAGCGTGACTGTGCCCAGGTGCCTGGGAGGGATCAGCGCCCACAGTGAGGCCAGAATTCTGGCAAGGTGAGCAGGGAAGGCAGGGCAGGCTTGAAAATGCAAGAGTGGACAGAAGAAAGCCCTGCCTTTTCCCTTGCCCGTCTACTTGGTCCCTGACCAACAACCACCTTCATCAGCCTCCTGTGTGTCCTTCCAGTGTCTCTTTAGGAACATACACACAGGTGCAGCTGTGTCGTCTCCCTCACCCTCCAGCTTCCTCACATAGCAGGCAACTACTATATACTCTTACTTATATGGCACCCTGGAAATCTTTCCAGATTGATACCTAGAGTGCATCCTCGTCCTTTTTATAAATAGCTGCTGCATCAGTCAGGGGCCTGGCAGGAAACAGATGGCTCACTTAAATTGGGCAATTTGAGGAGCGTTTACTGAAAGAGATTCTTTACAGAGGTGAGGGCAGGACATAGGGAAGTCATAAGCCTTCATCCTTACCGTCCAAGGTCAGAGGGGTGAGGGGAAAGGGGGAGAGACAGGTGAATAGGGCCGCCTGGCAGGAGCCATGACCTTTGGTTAAGGGTGCAGCCAGGCTTGGTGACCCTGCAGGAGGTAATAAATACTCCCACCTCTCTCTTCCTGCATCCCCTCCCCGATGGCTGAACCAGACCTGAACTTAGAGGGCAATGCAGCCATTGTCCCATACAACAGCTTTCAGGGGCCCTGAACAGGGTGAAGGGTGGACAGTGAATCTGGATGGGCAAATGGGTTTTGCACGTTCTTCTAGTTTGCTGGGCCATACTCATTTTTTTTTTTTTTAAATAAGTAGCTTTGCTTAGATTTACAATCTGTTGCTCTTAACACATGCAGGCATATGTAAAAGATACATTTCCAGAAGTGAAATTGCTAGGTCAAAGGGTAAATGCATTTGCTGTTTTGATAACCATCGTCGAATTGCCTTCCATGGGGAGGTACCTCTTCCCACATAGTTTCCCCAGCAAAGGGTATTGTCAAATATGTATTTCTGCCAAGCTGATAGTGAGAAGACACCATAGGGCTATTTTGTATTTCTCTTAATGAGTGAATCAGGTATCTTTGTATGTCTGAGATCCCTTTGTATTTCACTGTCTGTTCCTGTCCTTCGTCATTTTTTCCCTATTGCATTATTGATCATTTTCTTATTAGTTTCCAAGAGCTCTTCATATATTAGGGATATGACAGTGATCTGAGCTGCAAATACTTTTTCCCAGATGGTCTCTTGACTTTGCTTATAGTGATTTTTGCTCTGCAGAAGTTTTTGATCTTTGTGCTATCAATCTTTTATGGTTGTTCAATTTTGAATCATAGTATTTTTTTTGTTTTTTTTTTGCGATACGCAGGCCTCTCACTGCTGTGGCCTCTCCCATTGTGGACCACAGGCTCCGGACGCGCAGGCTCAGCGGCCATGGCTCACGGGCCCAGCCGCTCCACGGCATGTGGGATCCTCCCGGACCGGGGCACGAACCCGCGTCCCCTGCATCGGCAGGCGGACTCCCAACCACTGCGCCAGCAGGGAAGCCCTTGAGTCATAGTTTGAAAAGCCTTCCTCGCTTCAAGTTGTAAAGCTTGATTATTCCCACACTTCTGTGGTTTCATATATACATTAAAATTTTTGATTCATCTAGAGATTATCCTGATGTATGGTGTGAGGGATGGATCTAACCTGATCTTTTTCCAGAAAACTGCCAATCTCTTCCAACATCATTTATTCAAGAGTTCATCTTTACTAAAGGAGATGCTACTTTCATCATTGACTGACCTCCTGTGTATGTTTGGGTCTCCATCTGCTGTCTTGGTCTGTCTCCATTGTATCTGCATATTGCCACACCAATTTGATATTAAGGTGTTACAGTGTTTTAATATCTGATAAGGTGGTTTCCTCTCATTGCTTCTTTTCAGTGTTTCAGGTACTTCTAAAGCTTGCATTTGCAAACTGAAGATTGATTAGGCATATACTTTCCTCATTTCCCTAGGCTGTGCCTCCCTGCCCTTCTCCAGGTGGATATCCAATGGTGGAGGGTACCTTTAATCGGCAAGTTTATTTTTCAGCTGCTGTGTGCTCAGAATTGAATAAGGAAGAAGAAAATAATGGTTTTGGACACCACATTTGTGATGTAAGATGTAAGCCGGCCACACCATGTCCAGCCCTGCTCTTTCCCCTGCCTGTCCTCACTTACCCTGGCTCTCTTTGGGCACTGTAGATATACCCCGTACCCTCCTCCACAGGCCTGCTTTTCCTCTGTTTCCAGGGCCTCATCCCTCCTCACCTCCCTCAGCAGGCCTCTGCCTAAAAGCCCTTCTCTCAGAGGTCACTGTCCTTTATCTACATGATTACTAGATAGATGTCTGTGTCCCTAGGTGGGGGCTTCCTGGGGGCAGGTCCATGTCTCTGGCCCAGGGTGTTGCTAGGTGCCCAGTTATCTAAAATTTAGTGTGCCTGCACTAGCTCACTGTCTTTCTTCCCACACCCTGTGGCCAGGCCCCATCGATTGCTCTTCTGTGGCCCTTGTCTCCCCTAGGGGCACCTCTACTCACTGGCAGTTCACACAGCCCACATGCCTCCCTCTTCTGTCCTCTGTCTACTGCTCACTCCGTGTTCCACCCTCCCAATTCCACCTCTCAAATGTGTCTTGTATGGGTATCTCTCCCTTTATCTGAGTGGAACTTCCGCCAACTGGCCAATTCCTCTTCCTTCTTGAATTGCTCCTTCCTGGCAAGGACCCTTCTGGTCTGCTGTCCAGAGGCTGTCAACACGATCTTTCTAGAATGCGCATCTATCAGGGTCATTTCCCTGACTAATGCTGCTCATGGTCTCCCCATGGCTTTCAGAATGAAGCTCAAACTCAGTGGCTTGGCATCCTTAACCTTCAGTGGCCTGGCCTCAGTTTACCTCACCAGCACCCCAGCCCATCTTCACAGAGGCTTTCTCCTCACCCTTCCCCTGACCCGCAGCCCCTCAGCCTTCAGGTCTCAGGATCTGTGTTACGTTCTCTGGGAAGACCCTTCTGGCCCACAGGTCTGGGTTGGAGGTCCCCTGAGTGTGCAGCATAACCATGGCCTGGGAGGGCCGATCCTTACTGGACAACCTGGATCCTAGTGCCTGGCATGTTGGAGGAGCTTATTCTTACCTAAATTAAGAAATTAAAGCCCAGAAATCAGGACAGCAGCCGTTGATAGAGAAGTATAATGTTTTTTAGGAACATCTTTGGATCTGCCCCTTGGCACTGAAATGCTCTCTCAGTGTCTGAAGGGCTTAAGGAAGAGTGGGCATCAAGCCAGCCCTGTAGACAATTGAAATGAGCCCAGGCAACAGCTTCCATAATGCGTGTGCCACACCGCCAGTCCCCAGAGATCCATGAAAGATGGATTATGTTTTCAGCAGGAAGAAAAGAAATTTGTCATCTCCAGTACTGGGAGCCAAGGTCACCCTGACTGTGGAGTTGCCTTCTTGATGACACCAGGAGTGTCCCTCAGGTGTTGGGAGAGGCGGGGGGTCTTGGAGGCCAGTGGGGCCGGCACTTCAGGTTATCACTACCTCCTGGGAGGGGTGACACTTCTGGAGGGTCCCTGGCATGACTGAGGAGGGACCCAGGGCAACCCTCTTCCCAGGGGGCCTCCCCGCATGCATGCCCCTCACTTGTGGTGGTGGCATCTCCAGAGAACCGTGGCTCCCACCCACCCCAGCCCCTGGTGCTCCCAGGGTCTCCAGCCCCGTCCCTGAAGACCATGCTCCCATCTCTCCTATGGGCAAGAGTTGCCAACACACAGTGACCAGAGAATATGGCCTAAAAAGGCCAAGGCTGGACAGTTATTGAACGTGGTATAAAATACTGAGATCCATTCTTTTTTTTTTTTTGCGGTACGCGGGCCTCTCACTGCTGCAGCCTCTCCCATTGCGGAGCACAGGCTCCGGACGTGCAGGCTCAACAGCCATGGCTCATGGGCCTAGCCGCTCCGTGGCATGTGGGATCTTCCCGGACCAGGGCACAAACCCGTGTCCCCTGCATCAGCAGGCTGACTCTCAATCACTGCGCCATCAGGGAAGCCCCCGAGATCCATTCTTAAAGCCCTGACATTACTGTCCCCCTAGTTGCTCCTTGTGTCCCTTCCTCCTTGTCTGTCAACTCCAGGGGCTTTACCCTCTTCCCCACCTGGTCTCAGCTTCTTATAGAGAACACGCTCAGCTGGGAGTTCCACCTTCTCTTGCAGCCTGGGGGAAGATACTGCTCCATCTTTGAGGCTCAGCGTCCCCATGAGAGCTGGCAAGAGTGGGTACAAGCCTGGGTCAGACACTCAAAGCAGCTGTCTGACAGGAGGGGGCTGTCCCTGGTACTCACGGCTCCCAAGGGGCTTGGGACAGGGAGGGAGTCTGAGTCAGCCCGGGAGCACTAACTGGGCAGTAGGTGTCCAGTAAACGTTGTTACCCAAGGGTCCTTCAGTGAGGACAGCGGTTGAGCCTTGGGTCTGAGGGGTAAAGTGAACAGTTGGTGGAGACGGTGGGGTACAGGCATGCAGGTGGTGACTATAAGCAGGACCAGAGCAGCAAGTGCCCCAAGCCAAGAGTGTAGGAAGTCAGGACTGACTGCCTGGTGGGAGGGCAGGGCAGGGTACCTGACCTTGAAAGATGTGAGGATTTTGACAGCTGCGCGTGTGCAAGGAGGGCTCTTCAGGCCTGAGCAAAGAGGAGGAGAAGGAAGGTGCTGGGTTTGTATGGGTACACAAACGGGTGATTTGTGTTAGAGGTGAAAACGGGCAAGAAACCCACAAAGAGGCCTCAACCCAATTATAATCAAAGGATGCAAATTAAAGCAATAAAAAGATGCTTTTCCCCTGCAAATATTAAGTAGGCAAAGATAAAACCAAATTAGAATGAGAGTTGGGAGATTGACCTTCTCACCAGTGTAGGCTGAGTCGATGTGGTGACGGGTGTAGAAAGCCAGAAAATGTCTATATGCCTTACCCTACTTCCAGGATACTTTTCTAAGGATATAATTAAGACTGGGCATCAACATTTAGCTCTACCAATTTTCATCAAAGCACTGTTTATGACCACATAGAAGTCTCAGTGTTTAACAGAGAATTGGTTGAGTAAACTTTGATCATTAAAAATCTTGCAGTAAAAGAACAGTTATTAATGGGAGAAAATGTTCCTGATAAGCTGTTAGGTGGGAACAGCAGGCTGTAAAACAGGGTGAACAGAGTGAGGTGGGTTTTGTAGAAATGGACATAGACACGTATGTGTGTGTGTCTTTCTCACTCCCAGCAACAGGACGCGGGGTGCTGTGGGCTCCTTCCTCCTTGATTGTCCTCTAGTGGGTGACTCTTTCTCTGAAGTGGCCACAGGTGCCCACTGAGCAGGGCCTGCCTCTTGGACTGTCCCGCCTCGCCTCGCAGGCGTTTTGGAGAACTGGTGCCTTGCCTGGGGGAACTGGGCACACACTCAGCTAATAATAAAAGGGGCACTTTGATTTGCCATGTACCACTGTCCTCCCCGTCCTATGGCTTCCTCGAAAACCTTGTGGGCAGGGGATGGCTGGCTCAGGAAAGGTTCTAGTGTTTCCCAATCCTGCCATAATTTATGCTTATATTTTTGAATACTTACTGTCAATTTTAAAGTTTAAAAGGCACAAAAGGGTTCAGAGTGAAAATACGATTTCTAACCATGTCTTTTAGTCCACCAGAACCACCCAGCATTATCAGTTTCTTGTGTAGCCTGCCAGAAATATTTTAGAAGTCTGATGACTATTCAGACAATTACATGTATATAACCTCCCCTCCAGCAGCTTTCACATGACTGATGATAGTGCATTGTACCTGCTGCTCTGCAGCTGTCTTTCATTTAATGATGTGACTTGATGATGACTGCATACCAGTTCATGGAGAGGGTCCTTGATTGTGGCTGCATAATATTTCACGACACGCAAGCACCATTATTTATTTAACAGTACGCGTTTAGGTTGTTTCCCATCTTTTGCTATTACAGTAAAGAAGCCTTTGCACAAGCAAATTTGAACATCTGTGACACTCTGTGTAGGATAAGACCACAGAAGTGGGCAAAGCTTTGTATCTTGGAAAGTTGGGTCAAAATTACCAAAGTATCTTCCACAGAGGATGTACCAATTTACACCCCATCACCATTTTCCACCCCCTTTGCCATCACAGTCAGTCCTCAGACTTTTAAATTTATTTATTTTTGGCTGTGTTGGGTCTTCGTTTCTGTGTGAGGGCTTTCTCTAGTTGTGGCAAGCGGGGACCACTCCTCATCGTGATGCGCGGGCCTCTCACTATCGCGGACTCTCTTGTTGCGGAGCACAGGCTCCAGACGCGCAGGCTCGGTAATTGTGGCTCACGGGCCCAGTTGCTCCGCGGCATGTGGGATCTTCCCAGACTAGGACTCGAACCTGTGTCCCCTGCATTAGCAGGCAGATTCTCAACCACTGCACCACCAGGGAAGCCCAGTCCTCAGACTTTTTCATCTTTGTAAAATAGTTTAAAATTGTTTCACTTATTATGGAAGGTGAATATCTTTCAATTTTTAAAAAGAATTGTGAATTATAGCACACATACAGAGAATTATACAAAACATTTATACAGTTAAAATGAATAATTATGAATAAACGCTCAGATAACCAACAATTAAATCAGGAATTAAAAGAGACTAGCACCCTAGGATCCGCTCTCTGTGTGCGCTCTCTCCTGTCTTAAGGTCCTCTTCACCCATAGGTAGCCACTCTCCTGAATCCTGTGATGGTTCTATTCTTTGAGTGGTCCCCCTAGAAATCACCACACATCCTTAACTTACCAAAGCCTGTGGTTAATCAATACCTCCATCTTCCTCTGAGATGACACAGACCATTGAACACTTGTGTCGTTTACGCCCACCCCCAACTTATACATTATTGTGGTCATATATTTTAACTTTACCTCCTTCTTAATGATTTCTCGGCTCTTTTTGTGTATTAGGAAATTATCTCTTTTCTGGTGATATGAGTTGCAAATATTTCCCTCCAGTTTGTCTTTTTAAATTTTTATTTTGGCCGTAGTAGTTTTGCCATGAAGAATTTTCCCAACTATATATGTATTAATCAAGAGAGACTAGCAGGTTTTTTCACCAGAATGAGAGCAGCCACAACCAACATTAGTGGTGGAATTATGGCTCATTTTTTTGTGTTTTTCTTTTGCCTTTTTAAAGTTGCTGGGTTGTGTGTGTGTTTTTTTTTGTATTGAGAATATATTACTTTTGTAATCAGAAAGAAATATAGCAGGTGCCATAAAAGTAGAGTTGTTCATCTATAGCAGGACTGTCCAGGGCCTCGTGAACCTGGAGTGCTGATGGAGTCACTTTGCATCAAGGCTCAGGTGGGTTTGGGTTCTGTCTTCCTCCCACCCTGGTCACTGCAGTCCCTAGGGTCTTGGCCTCTCCCATGATCTCCCCAGCCGTTTCTGGCAGATCCAAACAGGGCTCTGAGGGGTCTTCACCTGTCAATCCAAGATGCCCCATGCTGCTGGCATCTGCAGCCTCAAACCTCCCTACCAGGCTGCCCCAACACATGCCAGCACCCCTGGTCCTCAGGGGATTGTCCTGAGATGAGTCACGAGAGCTGGGTGGCCCCTTGACTCTGTGGCACCTCCTGAAAGCCAAATAATTTCAGGCAGCTTTAGTTGAAACTTTTCTCTTTCCCTCTATAAACTTTACATCCCCATGCTACACCCAGTAGGTGCTTATTTAATGCTTTCAGACTAAAGGTATGAGGGAGTGAAGATCTGAAGATCTGGGCGTCCAAGCATGAGTGGATGGAACTTGCAAGGTCCAGGGACATCCTGAGGAGGGCTTGCTGGCATTCTACTCCACCAAGCAGGAGGGGCCCCTGGGACATAGTCATTGGAGATCTCTCCCCAGAGCAGGGTGGGGGGGTGCTATTCTGAGGGTATGAGCAGGAGTAGGAGAGGCTGGGTGCCATTCCCAGGGCGAAGCAGCTATACAGTCTCCTCATCATCCAGGTGTGGGAGCAGGGTGTCTAGAACCTTTCTTGTCCCACCCACTCACCCCCCCGCCCCTGCTTCCAAGCCCACAGCTCAGGAGGAACACCCATCAATCCTCACCTCCCATTGTCCTTGCATTGCCATCCCTTGGGAGACGTTCCTGGGAAACATACCCTGGGATGTCTCCTGGGTAATCGTGTGTGTGTGTGTTTTTTTTTTTTTTTTTTTTTTTTTTTTTGCGGTACGCGGGCCTCTCACTGTTGTGGCCTCTCCCATTGCGGAGCACAGGCTCCGGATGCGCAGGCTCAGCGGCCATGGCTCACAGGCCCAGCCGCTCCGCGGCATGTGGGATCCTCCCGGACCGGGGCACAAACCCGTGTCCCCTGCATCGGCAGGCGGACTCTCAACCACTGCGCCACCAGGGAAGCCCCCGCGTGTGTGTTTTAATGTAACCAACCCTGAAGCTTCCAGCAAACAGGTTTCTTTTTCTGGTGAGCTGCTAGAAAACGTTGGGACACATTTGTGGCTCGCTATAGCAAGCTTAGGGCTCATTTGGCCTTTGTTTTCAAGTTAGCCTTCTTTCTTGTTCCTCTTTATGTCCCTACCCTTGTTTTTCTTTCATTTTTGGCTCCCACATTTAATTTATGCGGTCTTGTTATATATGTGTATCCTTGTAAGCACCTTAAATCCTTTCCAGAAACGTTGGGTAGAAATCATAAATACCATTTCTATCTTCATCCGGAGTCTGGAGGTGGGTAAACATCTCAGTGACAGCCCGTCTTATTAACCCTTACCTGGGCAGGCAGAGTGATGACTCCTGAGCAGAGCGGGCCATGGGGTCCAGAAGCTTCCCCTGAAAGCCCACAGAGAGGTCCTGAGGAGGGGGCTGGTGGAGGGGAAGATCCGCTTCGGGTTGAGTGAAGGTGCTGGGTTTACGTAGGGGCCGTGGAGCCTGGGGGTGGTGGTTGGGAGCCAGGCACTTGTGCTGCCAAGGGCCACTGGGGACCCTGGGTTTCTGTGGGGTGACTCTCCAGCCGCCTCAGCCCCCCAGGTACTTGATTTTCACTGGTCTGGGATAGGCTTGTTTGGCAGTAGGATGAAAAGAAAGGTTGCTATGGGTGCTGACAGGAGAGTAGCTGAAGGGCTTAGCCACTGTTCCAGGCTAGGCAGGGCAGGAAGAGAGGTTGGGGAGTGTTGATAAGACCTAGTCAGGATGGGGGGAACCCCATCGGCTGGGGTGAGGAGTTCAGGATCACTTCTTAGTGGTGGTGCTGTCCTGGGTGGTGAGAAGTTTTCGGGTTGGCCTCAGGAGAGGCTGGCTGAAGTGGTGTGGCAGGAGGGCCACTGGCTGCATGGATGGGTCACCCCTCTGGACACTGATCTCTCCTTGGGGGTGGCAGCAGCAGGGTGGGTCAGTGAGGAGGGGTACAGGGTGGTAGAACTGCGTGGGCAGCCCTCCCAGGCTGGTGGAAGGACATTGTGGTTGGGTCTATGGCTTTTCCTGTCCAGCAGCCATTTCCCCCTTCTCCCAGGGACAGTGCTGAGATGCCTCTGGGAACCTGCCTCCCCTCTCACCTCCATTCCCAGACCACATGGCCTCAGTAGGGCTCCACCTCTTCTTCACAGCTGCAGTGTGAGGCCCTTCCACCAAGTTGGTTCAGTTGTACTGAATCCTGCGCCTCATTTGGGAACTTCTGGGAAGAGATGCTTTCTTTCTTTTTGAACTTGAATTGGGAAGATGAGGCCCTGAAACTACTAGTAGCCACATTTTCACCATGAGGATGCTGAGGGCACAACCATCTGGAGTCAACTGGAGAGAGGATTATAGAGACTAGAGGAATAGCAGATGTTATGAGTCCCCAAATCCAGCTGCACCTGAAGATCATATTTTTTCTTTTCCTTTCTTTTTTTTAAATTGAAGTATAGTTGATTTACAATGTTGTGTTAGTTTCAGGTGTACAGCAAAGTGAGTCAGATTTTATATATATATATATATATATATATATACACACACACACATATATATACATATATATACACACATATATATGTGTATATATATATTTTTTTTTTTTTTTTTTTTTTTTTTTTTTTTTGCGGTACGCTGGCCTCTCTCTGTTGTGGCCTCTCCCGTTGCGGAGCACAGGCTCCGGATGTGCAGGCTCAGCGGCCATGGCTCACGGGCCCAGCCTCTCTGCGGCATGTGGGATCTTCCTGGACCAAGGCACGAACCTGCGTCCCCTGCATCGGCAGGTGGACCCTCAACCACTGTGCCACCAGGGAAGCCCCATCCATGTTTTTATGTGTATTAGTAGCTTAAAAAAATTGCTGAGTAGTATTCCATTTTATGAATTATCGTGTCGTGGACATATGAGTTGTTTCCAGTTTGGGGCAATTATGAGTAAAGACGCATTAAACATTCTTTTTTAAAAACATTTTATTTTATTTTTTTTTATACAGCAGGTTCTTATTAGTTATCTGTATTATACATGTTAGTGTATATATGTCAATCCTAATCTCCCAGTTCATTCCTCCCACCCCACCCCCTGCTAAAGACGCATTAAACATTCTTAAGCAAGTCTTTTTGTGGAAATGTTTTCATTTCTCTTGGGTAACCACCTAAGAGTAGAATTGTTGGCTCATAGGATATGTTTATGTTATACAGTTTTCCCTTGGTATCTGCAGGGGATTGGTTCCAGGACCTCTGTGGATACCAAAATCTGAAGATGCTCAAGTCCCTTATATAAAATGGAGTAGTATTTGCATATAACCTACGAACATCCTCACATATCCTTTAAATCATCTGTACATTACTATGCTATGTAAATAGTTGTTAATACAATGTAAACACTATGTAAATACTATGTGGACAGTTGCTGGTGTGCGGCAAATTCAAGTTTTGCTTTTAAAAACTTTCTGGAATGTTTTTCCTGAATATTTTTGACCTGTAGTTGGTTGACTCCTCGGATGTGGAACATACGGATATGGAAGGCTGACTGTGTTACAAAATGCCAAACGATTTTCTAGAGAGCTTCCACCATTTTCACTTGAGCAATGCATGAGAGTTTCTGCTGCTCTACATCCTCATCAACACTTGGTGTTGTCAGACTTCTAAATTTTAGCCAGCTTACTGGGTGTGAGGTAGTATTTCCTTGTGGTTTTAATTTGTGTTTCCACAGATGGCTTTGAACACTGGAATGGCATGCTCGGACAGGACATTTGACCGAGTCTCTACATTAAGGATCTCCTGGAGTGAATTGGCCTGGTTGTCCCACCTCTTTCTTTTGAGATCCTGGCTCCCAGCTTCTCTTCTCTCCCCTGTTCTCCCTACCTCCCAGTCCCTCTCAGAAGGATGTGTGGCTCCGGCACCTGCAGGTTGGTCTGCGTGTCCATTGAGAAATGGGGGCCAAAGTCCTTGTCAGAAGCTTCTCAGGGACACAAGCCAGGGGACCCGGGGACTCAAGGCCAGCCCAGTGCAGTGGTGTCCGCCCTTGGCAAATGCCGGCCCCCGGAAGTGGGGGTGGGGGCTTGTTTTCAGAGACAACTTCTCAGGGTGGTTTCTGCTGGGGAGTGCACTCCATACCAGGGCCACTGTGGTCACTGTGGGTCCCGGAGTCCCCTCCCACTGCCCCAGTTTCTAGATGTCACGCTCTCCTCGCTCTCTGCCTTCCTCTCTTTCAGGGCCCCTGGCTCCTCAAGCCCCGCATGTAGAGCCTCTTCTCCTTTCTCATCTCGCTCCCCTTGGTGGTCTCAGCTCTGGCTCTGGGTTCCGAGGGCCTGGGGGAGCCAGCAAGTCCTGGCTCCCTCACTCAGGTACTGGGGGTTGCTGGGCTATGTGCTTGGCTCTGGGCCTTGGTTTCCTCATCTGTAGGCTGGGACAATGACAATCTTCCTCATGGGTTGGTGTGAGGATTAGAAGGGACGTCCCACCATGGAGAGTGCACACAGATGGGCCACTTCTAAACTCAATCTGTCCAGACTCAGGACGCCTTGTCATCTGAGACTTAGGCTGCTCTCAGGGTGTCTCCACTGCGGGCTGTGAGGGGCATCCCACTTGGCCACTCATGGTGATTTCCTGCATCCATCCTGTGGTGTCCTCTGGAATTGCAGCACTATCTCTTCACCCCCCCCACAGTGTCCTTCTCGCTCACTCTCACTTCCTGACACGTGTCTGTGCTCTCCCTCCTGCTTCCTCTTCTCTTCTCCCTTTCCCACCTGTCTCACCTGACCCACCTGTCTTTCCTGATCCACCTGTCACACCTAAGCCAGCTCACCTGAAACGTCCATCTCCGTGCCTGCCAGGCTGAGCTCCATCCACTGCGGTCATGGAGAGTGCCGGTACCTGGTGCATGGGTGGGGCCTAGTCTGAGTGTACGTCTCCAGCACCGGCTCAGGAGCGTTCTTGTCCACCCTCAGGTCCTAGTTCCGTGACAATCGGGAGGCATACAGGGGGGCATCTGTGGGGGCCTGCAGGGCCCCAAGGGGCAGGAGAGCCCTGCAGAGAAGGGGCGTGGGGGCAGCAGAGGACCACAGTGCACTGACTTTTCACAATTCATCTTTTCTTTTCCATCTCTTCACAGAGCCTCAGAGGACAGGACCATGGCAGACAATGGGGTGCCTCATTTCTTGGAGAACTGCCCCAGAATCTGCTGGAGGGAGTAGAAATTAGGGCTCCTCCCCTGACCCCTACCAAGCACACTGGCCTAGGCAGGCTCCTTTCTGCTGGCCCCTATCCCAGCGCAGGGCCCTCCCAACTCTGCTCCTTTTGGGTCCCCAGGGCAGAGGCTTTGGGGGCCAGGGTGGGAGTAGAGATGGGCTGGGGTGAGGCTGGGCAGGAGTGGATTGGCCCCTTTTTATTTACTAGGATTTGTGTTTTGAAATTGTGTTGCAAGGCCCACTAAGAAGACCAGCAATGCCAGGGACCAGCATAGAATTCCTTTGCTGACCTGACGCTGAGTCCTACCCCCACCCTGAGGCCGGATAGACCAGGAGCCCCCCAGTGGCTGTCCTGCAGACCTTGCTGGGGGTGAGGGCTATTCAGGAGGAGGTGCATGAGAAAGTGGGCAGTGTGTGGCCTGACCTCAGGCACTGTCATCCTGCTGG
Organism: Phocoena sinus; assembly: GCF_008692025.1. NCBI lineage: Eukaryota > Metazoa > Chordata > Mammalia > Artiodactyla > Phocoenidae > Phocoena > Phocoena sinus. The sequence goes on along the minus strand of NC_045765.1, from coordinate 17,124,466 downwards.
GGATACAGCTGTGGCAGATCAACCAATGAACCAGGCCTGCCCTTGAGGCATTAAACCGTCCGTCAGGCAGGGGAAGCAGACACTGTCTGTCCTGCCTGAATGGCCAACATTTGAAAGCCATGGATTGCATGGTGTGAAGACAAGAGTCCTGGTGGCTCTGCCAGGGAATGGGACAGGGATGGGCCCAACCCTCCAGAGAGCAGAGGGACACTGCCAGTCAGACGGAGCATGGCCAGAGTCCCTGCAATGTCACCCCTGATGCTGTTCGTCCTGGCTGGCATGGGCACCCCAGGGCGTCAGGGCCATCCTGAGCTCTGCCCCAGTGAGAAGCTGTGAATCCCAGGGATGCATAATGCTGTAGCTGGGCCTTCACTCAGGGCTGAGTGGAAAAGTCAGAAATGGGGAGGTTGTTCCACAATGTAATGTCAATAAAAGACCCCCCTCCCCATCTCACAAGGACATTCAAAGTGCAAAGACACACAGCAAAGGCCCCAGACGCTGGCATGGCATTTGAGGGGTGGAGCAGGAGCGGGGATGCAAGGGGATGGAGAAATCACAGAATGAGTCATGGGCCTGTGGACCCTTATGGGATGGAAGCCACAGACTGAGGAATCTGAACTCAACCCCTTCCCTCTAAAGCCCAAAACATGATGAACAAACAAGCAAGTAATTGTAGATATCACAATTGCTTGGATGAACTCAATGTGGAGAGAAAGGGATGGGAAGGAAGCACGTGAGGTGAGGCCACGGTCAGTGTGTGCTCAGGGAGCATCTGGGTGGGGTGGAGGTGAAGAGTCCCTCTGTTGGGAGCTTCCTTGGGTCACAAGCAGCTGGGAAGGTTGGCTTCTCCCCATCTTGCGTGCACCCCCTGCTTCTCCCAACTCAGGTTCCAAGTCGGAATTGTTATTTAATCTTCCCTGACTCCACAGGTGGGGCATAGGCCTCAGCATAAATGCTGTTGTGCATTTGGGTCTCAAAGCGGTTTTCTGTGAAGTTAGGGTCAGGGCTCAACCTGGGATTCAGCATCCAGGAGGTGGCTCTGTCCTGTGACTCTGCCCCCTGTTGATGAGGACAGCCTCTCTCCGTTTGGTTCTGGCTTGCCTGCTTTCCCAGAGCCCACCCTCCTGCCTGCTCCCCAGTGAGGGGGGAGGTGGGTCCTTGGGTTTCAAGGTCATTAGGTGGGTCAAGGCCTCAGAGCTGTGGCAAGCAATAGCTTTGGGGATTGCCATGGCTTCTGATAATACCAGAAATTGGACTAACACCTCCTGGGGCACTTCTATTTGTGCCATTACATTTGGTGCTCACTCCTGCATGTGCATTCATGTCCCCATTTTAGAAATGAGGGAGCTGAAGCTTAATGGGGGAGGGCACTTGGAAAGGCCACCAAAGCCAAGGGGCAGTGGTCAGACTGGGTGTGGGGCTGCTACTGTTCCCTTACCGATGGCTTGTCTGTCCCAGGCTCCAGGCTTAGGGTCGGTGGGAAGGCTGTCAGGCTGCCAGGATCCCAGGAGTGGTGATGAAGCTGTGATGGAGCCGCGTCCCAGGCCTGCTGTGCCCAGAGCCTCTAATTGCTGGGAGCTGGCCAACTCAAAGGACAGGATGGTTATTGCAGATCTGGCGGTGTGTCCTGTTCCTTTGGGTGTCGTTTTTTTCCATTGCAATTGAAACGACTTCACTCCTCGCATGACTGGGGCTGGCCTCTCCTGGCCTTGAGCAGCTGAGCTGGCCGAGGGAAACTCTGACTTGCTTGGGCTGCCTGGAAGTGTGGTGCTGTCACATCTTCAGCAGCTGGGTCTTCCCCTGGTGGTGACCTCAGGGGTGGGCCCCAGCCAAAGCTCTGGGCCCTGGGCAGGCGTCTGGGTCTGGCTTCCTGGTCCTGAATTTCCTGCCAGGGCCAGCTGTGGTTCTCATCTCTGCCCTGGGCCACCTGGGAGGAATGCTCAGCCTCTAGTGTCAACCTGACCTAGACTCCCACCCTAGTCAAGGGATCTGGACATAGGGAGCTTCAGCCAGGGCCTAGCTGAGGCTGCTGGACCTGTGTGCTCAGTAGTCTGAGCAGAAAGTAGGACCCCAAGTTGGGAGCATGAAGAGAGGAAGAGGCACTGGCTCAGTGCAGTCCTTCCTGGGACACAGTGCAGTCCATCCTGGGAGCAGTGGTGTCAGGCTGGGCTCCTGTTCCTGCACGTGGGACAGCTGGCATGGAGATGTGTGCTCTCACTCCTGCCTGGCACAGACAGCTCAGTGGGGCTTTCCTGGTATCAGGGAGGATCTGGCCTGCTGCTTGCTCTTGTGTGCCACCTGTTAGAGGTCTTGATCCTTGGGCTCCCCGGAGAAAGCAGACCCGTGCTGAGCTTCAGCCATAGCAGGGCCTGGGAGTCTGGGGGATGGTGGGAAGGTCCGGGCTGGCTGGAGCTCTGCCACCAATAGCCCAGGGAGAATTTGCAAGGGACCACACTACACCCTTGAGCCTGCCTCTGCCATCTCTGGGACGTTCCAAATGGACACTCAGGCCTCCTCTGAGGGCCTGTTTGGAGCAATCAGTCTTCCCGCAGGAGGCAGGGTCCACTCAGGTGGAGCAAATAGAGGGAGGGGAATGAAGACACCCTTGGGAGTAGGGAGGATTTGGGGCCGTAACAGTGAGGGGATGGTACTGTCCTGGATGAGCAGGGCCAAGAAAAGACGCAGGCAACTTTTTTTTTTTTTTGAGGTACGCAGGCCTCTCACTGTCGTGGGCTCTCCCATTGCGGAGCACAGGCTCCGGACGCGCAGGCTCAGCGGCCACGGCTCACGGGCCCAGCCGCTCCGCAGCATGTGGGATCTTCCCGGACCGGGGCACGAACCCGTGTCCCCTGCATCGGCAGGCGGACTCTCAACCACTGCACCACCAGGGAAGCCTGGCAATTTTGAACTAAATGTACTTCTAGCAAGTTTGGATAACGGGTTTCTAAAAGGGTATAGTAGAGAAGCAGCAAATTCATGTGTGTGATTGTGTGAGTGTGTCTGTGAGGTATGAGTATGCAGGCCTGGGGCACTCTGCCCCAACCCATACCCTCTACTGCCCCACCAACCCTGTCATCCTCGTACTGGATTAAGGGACCGGCACCGCGTCCTTTAATTCCTCTATGCCTTCCCCAGGATCCTGCACATAGGAGCTCACCTGAAAATACCTATGGAGTAAATGATTCAATGAATAAATACATTAATAATTGCAGCAGAAAGGGAAAAATGTCAGTCTGATATGTAAGAAAGAAAATAAAAGGAAAAAAGCCAATAAAAGCAGATGAGAGAAATATAAAGGCATTGCAATTTGGGACTCATCAGAGCAGCAGCCACGCATTCTATACAGCTGGAAGGATCCCGAGATGGGCCTCGTTCACCATTGGACTGATGGTCAGTTGGAAGCCTTGTTTCATCTCCTCCTCTGCCCCTCCTGCCATTTTCATTCTGGTTCCCAGACACACTCACTTCTTCCCTTTGGTCTGAACATGCCAATAGCTTCATGTCATTTGGCTTTTGCTCATATGCTGATCCTTCTATGTGGAATATCCTGCCTCGTTGACCTTATAAATTCTTCTTCAAGGTCAAGTCAAATGCCTTCTCCTTTGTATAATACAGCTCCCACTCCCAATTTATCCTCCCACTGGGACCCCACCGTGAGCTAATTACCTTATTCCCACTGCAGCAACTCAGACAGACTTCTAGCCAGTCGTTTCCACGGCTCACTGTGATTGTCTGGTTTTGCGTCCTCCTCTCCCATGAGTTGTTCCAGGGTTAAGGGCATTGTCTAATTCTTCTTGTAGAAACTCAACAAATTTGTTGAATCAAATCGAAGTTTGGGTATTTAAAGTCTCAGGTCTTTCAGAAATATGACTAGTGAGAAAATCACGCCCCAAGGATCCAACGTATTTGAAGTTTTCTTTCAAAATTTTAAGACATAAGACCCATAAAGGTAGAGAACTGGCTTAAACCATTTCAAGGGAATTTGTCCAGCATTAGACCAAGATGCCTTATAGGACAGAACTATTTTTCAATAGCAGGAACTTGAACTGTTAAACTAGACATGCTGGAAGCCCAAGGCTGCTCATCTCAATTTTACTTTCTTCCTCTCTCATTCCCTGGCTTTCAGAAGCGTCATTCGTTATCGTTTAATTCAAAATAGTTTCCAACCCTCAGGCCATTGAGTTCAGCCAGTATTTACTGGGCCTGTGCCCTGAGTCAGGTCCACTCTGGATGCTGAGCTTGGAGCTGTGTGAGGCCCACTTCCTGCAATGGGCTGCTCACCCTCGGTAGAGGAGGTGGGAGCTGTGGTGGGAGGGGTGGGTGAGCACAAAGGCCAGGGTGTCTGGGAGGCGGAGGCTGCAGGAGGCAACACGGGTGTGTGCATGGTGCAGAGGTTGGTGCACGCAGGGAGACGAGGGTTCAAAGCCTGGCTCCCAGGCTGCTGGCTGGTTGAGGTGGCTGCTCTCCTCTCCGTGCTTTGTGTCATCATCCGTAAAGAGAGTGAATGTGATGGAGTGCTTAGCATGGGGCTGGCACCAGGCGGGACTCAGGACATGGGGCTGTGCTTATTATGAAGCTGTCTGGGATTACGTCACTGTGAAGAGGGAGGCATGGTGGCCTGAAGACAGAGGTCACATGCTCAACCTCACGCCATGACCCTGCTCAGTCCTTCTGCACCCTGCCATCGGGCCCCCTGCCACCAACAAGTCCTGCTCTGCTGCCAGGGCTCTGGCGCAGGGGCGAACCTGGTGGGGTCCAGGGTGTTGCCCCAAGGTGAACGTCAGTCTCTGAGTGTGTCCGTGCTTTGAGCTCTCTGGTGCTCAGGCTTCAGGGGAGGCTGTGAGGGAATCCAGATACGCCTTCAGGGAGGCTGAGGAACAGGCCAGAGCTGGAGGAGTTCCTGGAGATCGGGTTAGTGTCTGTCACAGCCAAGACTTCCCTCTCTGAGGAGTGATCTAGAGCCCAGAGCTTCTGCCTCATCCCAGACCATGCTTGCTCACAGGCCCTGGCTGTCTTCTTCCCTCTCCAGAGTCCATGCAGAGCTCAGACCCAACCAGGGGGCCCTACTGTCCCTGCCGCCTCAGTGTCTCAGGATTCCCGTGGGTGGAACCGATGCTGCTGCCGTCCTTGCATGCTGGGGCTTCGGGGACCGTGGCCTTCCCAAGATAGGCCTCTGAGGGCGGCTGTCAGTGACGGAGAAACATTTTTACAGATGGAAGCACTAATTAAGACATTTGAATGTCTTCCATATTCCTAATTCTTTGTTCTTTTCCTTTATGTAATAGAGAAGATCCTGTCTAGCTCATTACCAGCTGGTCTAGTAAACATCTAGAGACTATAAGCGTATTTTATTTTAATTCCCTGAGCCTCAGGGTTATGGAAACAAGATGGTAGGGGGAAGGGCTCTGCCATGAGGCTGGAAAGAAATGCTCTTCGAGAAGGGGTCACTTGGAAGCAAGTAGTCGGTTTACTTTGATTGTTGGAGCGATTTAGAGTTTTTGACTGGGACCCAGGAAAGATTGAGACCAATTTGGAGGAACAGATGGGCGGAGCCTGAGCTGCTGCCTGGTTGACGGGAAGGCAGGTTTGAGCCAGTCAATTAAACACATTTCTCCTTAATAAACGTGGCAAAACTGCATGAAAATATGAGTTATTTTCTAAGTTGCATGAATCAAAGTCTGGCAAGGGGCCTGAGAGGCAAGAGCTGTTTGCTCTGTGACAGACATGCACACAGACTCCTGATGCCGGCTCTGGGTTTAACTCATACAGGGAATGTGGCCCGCTTTCCAGAACAGGGCTCCCGAGCCAGCCAGGGTAGCAGCAGTGGATGCTGACCTACAGGCCGGCAGGAGAAGGGCAGGTGCCACGGCAGGGGTGAGGCCACCCACTGGGAGGAGCTGCAGATGAAGGGCCACAGGCAGGCCGGGCCCCAGCTCAGCTGCGTGGACCCCATGAGGGTGAGGCCTTGAGGCTGCCTGCCCTGGGCTCAGGGCTCACCTCCCCAATGTGTCCGAGTGACCCAGCTATTCTAGCGTGGGCTGAGGTGGGCCTGCAGAGGCCCAGTGAGAAGACTGAGGCTGGCAGCTTCCCCCGTGTCCTCCCAGTGGGTCACTCCCAGGTCTGACCCCTGTGCTGGAAGAGCAGGGTCTGGCAGCAGCCTGCTCTGCTAACATCCAAGGTATGTGGGGGTGGTGAGGCCGTCCAGCTTTCCAGGGTCCAGCAGCAAGGGCCCACTCCATGATCTGGCTTTTGGAAGGTTCTGGTACCTCCGTGAATAAGCCTGACATGTTGTTCTCAAAGTGGGCACCCCTAGGATGTCACTACCCAGAGGGGAAGCAGAGTCAGCATCTCCTGGGGCCCTCCGTTACATGCCTGTCCCACCTCCCACAAGTGCTCCCTCAAGACGTCCTCTCCACCCCTCTGCACTTGGCCCGGTGGCTCTAGGAGGGAGGTGTGGCTGGGACTTCTGCCCACACAGCCCTGGGGTCGGAGCTGGCCGCCCTGGGAGCTAGGCTGAGTATACTGCCTGGATGGGAGAAGCCAGAGGTGCTATGTCCTGACCCCACTCCCCACAGGTGGCATTTCTCTCTGCTTAGCTGGCCTTAGAGTGCCTGTTTGGCTTTATTAAGAACTGGGATCCACCATAAGTGCTAATTCCCCACTCTTAACCCACAGTGTAGCGTTTACAGTGAAGAGAAACTCATTAGGGCCGAGCACTTCCCAGGCTGAGGAAGTGCTGGGCTCATTAGGGAGGCCAAATCCCTCCTGGTGGTTCTAATGAGCTGTGAAAACCACTCAGGACAAGGAGGATTAGCAGAGAGGGTGTCTTCAAATTCCCAGAGGAGAGTTTTCTGCCTAATTTTGGAGTCCACAGGCCAAGGCATTTCATGGGAAGGGGGCTAGCAAACCAGGCCTTATCTTCTGCAAATCTAAATTGAGCCTTGGGGACAAAACTCTCCCACAGAGGAGGTGCCACTGTCCTGGATCTCTCAGCTTTTTGTGGGGAAGGAGAGATGAGGTGGGAGGGGATGAGGGCCAGGCTGTGAGGCCACCAGGTCCTCAGAATAAGGTGGGGCGCTCAGGCACTGGGACTGTGGTACTTGGGTAGGGACATGGATGGTGGCCATCAGGAGTGCAGACGGGGCCTGGCTGGCCAGACTGGGGCTCTGGCTAGCTCCTGGGTCAAGGAGGTGGGTCCATGGGGAGAGAGGTCCTGAATGGAAGGGTGTGAGGCCTGTGTCAGTTTATTCTCAGAGACCTATCCCTGATGGGCTTAAGGGGGAAACGTGAGCCAGTAATGGGAGAGGCTGGTGCAGTCAGGCCCGGCTCCCATCCTGTTGGCAGGGATCAGTTCCCTGGTCCTTCTCAGCCCCCTGAACCCTGAACTCTCTGCAGCTCCTTCTGCAGGGACACGCTCCTCTTGCAGGACCTTGGCAGTTCTGGCTCCTGCTTCTGCCTTACTCAGCCCAGTGGGTGGAGAGGGCCTCTTGCTTAGAACTTCAGGAAATGTTCCAACCATGAGACTCATCACACTGGCCGTGCCCTCCCTGAGCTGGGGGCCAAGTTCAGTCACATTGTTGATTCTCATATGGAAGTGAGGAGGCTGTGGGCACCGGTAGACCCAACCCCAAGTGACCCTTGAGCAGAAACACTCAAACCCCTGCAGAACATCTGGTTCTCCCACCAAAAGCTTACTGCAGGTACGGGAACACAGGGACCACGGGGTGACCAGGCATGGAGGGGTTGGGTCCCCTTTCTGGAAGGCAGGCAGCTACTTTCCAAATGCTGGCGGCCTCCTCCCCAACCCAGGATAATTATCCATGCCCCTTGGTCCAGGTCAGCATGGTCAGGTGCCTGTGGGTCTAGTGGCCTGAAGGCCGTGTGCTCCCCCGTGTATATATATAAAAGTGATGGCAAGTCTCCAACTCACAGACACATCTGTGCCCTCCTGTTTCTCAGCTCATAGACCCTCCATGGAATTTATCAGCTCACAGACCCTCTGCAGAGTTTCTCCCTTTATTCTCTTGGCATCCCTGACACAGCAACCTGCTATGTTTCTTTCTACTCTGTTGACTTCTCCTTCTCAGTCTCCCTTTCTCCCTCTTCCTCTTTTACACAATCTTTAAACTGAGTCTCAGTCCTTGGCTTTCTTTGCTTCTCACTTTGAACCATCTCCAGGCAAAGCTGTCCGGCTGTGACTATAAGACACTTTATAGGCTGATGACCCTCGACTCTGTATCTCTAGCCTTGAGGTTTGGACTCACCCACTTGACATTGCAATTGGTCCCAGACTTGCACTTACTTTCTCCTGTCCCATCTGCTCCTCCTCCTGTCCTCCCCATGTGAGCAAATCCTCCAGTTGCTCCATCTAGAAACCTGGGGCAAGCCTGCACCAGACACCCCTGTGAGCTGGCTGGGGCTGCCAGCCAGGAGCTGAGTGCTGCATTGTTCCCAGGCTTTGCATAGGCATGGCCCAAATCAGACTCGCTCTGGGATTGAGCTTTCCATGGGTGTCCCTCCTAGTTCCTATTATCTTTCTAGCACCTCCAACAAGCCACCGAGGAAGGGGATTTTGAGTGCAAGCGTCTGGAACAGGAAAAAGGAGTCCAGAGTGTTGGGGGCTTCTTGGCACCCAAGCAAGGAAACATTGATTTGGAAGTGCTGGTTCTTCCCCTTGCTCTTGTCACAGAAGCTGCCAAAGTGTACCAGGAAGTCATTCTGGACATCTCTTTGCACAACTGCCCATATCCAAACAATCCCAAGTGCTATTTATCTTACCTCTCAGATGGATCTCAAACCCACACTTTCTCCTCCCTCTCCCTGTGACCTCTGGGCCAAGTCATCATTTTCTTTCTCCTGGACTCTGTAGTGGCCTCTAACTCATCTCCCTGTATCTTCTTCAGTCTGTTCTCCACTCAGCAACGATCACAGTCCCTGGCACCTAGTAGGTTCTCAATTAGTGTTTATGTTATGGAGGGAGGAAATTCCTCTCTGTGGGTCAGCAGGACCAAGTGGATGAGCTTTGCTTCTAAAGGTATATTTCATGCCCCTGGATGGTGGGGATTATTGCTACTATTTTTTGCCTTACTGGGAAGAAAAAGAACAACTCTTTGTTATTAAAACCAGAGAGGAACGACTGTTTTGTCAGAGCAGGTAGGAATTACAATGAGGACAGTTGATGTGTCACCCACAGGTCCACCAAGTTCGTGGTTGGTGATTGGAATGATCTCTACTCATCTCTGCAAGTCTTGTCCTGTGCTTTTTTTAACTTTTAATTTTGAAATAATTAACAGGAAGTTGCAAAAATTGTATATAGAGTCCCTTGTAGGCTTTCCCCAGCTTTCCCCAATGGTGACATCTTATATAACTGCAGTACAATGTCAGACCCAGGGAACTGACATTGGTATAATACTATTAACTAGACTACAGACCTTATTCAGTTCGCACCATTTTTTAATGATGAGAACTGAATAAGGTCTGCAGTTTTAATTTTTTTTTAAAGAACTTTATTTTTTAAACTTATTTTTTTAAAGAACTTTATTTTAAAAATTATTTATTTATTTTTTGATGTGGACAATTTTTAAAGTCTTTATTGAATTTATTACAATATTGCTTCTGTTTTATGTTTTGGTTTTTTGGCCGAGAAGCATGTGGGATCTTAGCTCCCCGACCAGGGATCGAACCTGCACTCCCTGCATTGGAAGGCGTAGTCTTAACAAGTGGACCTCCAGGGAAGTCCCAGGTCTGTAGTTTTTAACTTGCAATAATGTATGTGTGTGTGTGTGTGTGTGTGTGTGTGTGTGTGTGTGTGTGTGTAGTCCTGTGCAATTTTATCCCATGTATAGACCACCACCACAATCAAGACATAGAACTACGAGATACCAGTAGCTGTAGTCTTGGGCATACAAAACAAGTCACCAGGAGGAATTTTCTCCATGTTAACATTACCAAGAAAAACCACAAGCTAGAGTTCATGCAAATGAAGATGGGTTCCCATGGAAGAGATTCCTGTATTAAGATAATTGCCAAGTTTGCCTGAGAATGAAATACTCATTTTCATGTTGTTTTTCAGGTACTCATATTCTCTTCCTTCAGTTACATCATTTGATGCATAGCTAGAAGATGTGTGTATGAAAGAGAAAAAATACATGGTAAAAATATCTTTATTGTAATTATTGTGAGAGAAAACACCCTATAAAAGAAATAATAATAGCAAATACCTGGTAGTGTTTACTATGTGTTCAGGCACAGTAAAGCTTAACAAAAAAAATCCATCATCACAAATGTCACCTTGTGTCACCTCTTTGTATTCACACCCCTGCCTCCCCTCTCCCTGTCTCTGTCCCCAGCAACTACTGATTTGTCCTCCATCTCTATAGTTCTGTCATTTTGAGAATGTTATATAAATGGAATAATATAGTGTGTACACTTTTAGATTGACTTTTTTTCCACTTAGCATAATTACCTTAAGACCCATCAGGTTGTTGCACGTATCAATAATTTATTTCTTTTTATTGCTGAATAGTGTTCCTTTGTATGGATGTACCAGAATTTATTCAATCATTATGAATAAATGTTCTATGAATATTCATGTACAGGTTTTTGCGCAAACATCAGTTTTCATTTCTCTGGTATAAATGTCCAAGCATGCAAGGACTGGGTCGTGTGCTAAGTGCATGTTTAGTTTTGTGAGTATCTGACAGTTTTCCAGAGTGGCTGTACCATTTTATGTTCTCACCAGCAATGGATGAGAGATCCAGTTTCTCTGCATTTTTGCTAGCATTCGGTATTATCGCTATCTTTTATTATAGTTGTTTTCATAGGTACATAGTGATGTCTCATTCTGGGTTTTCTTTGTATTTCCCTAACGGCTAATGATGCTGAACATTTTTTTCATGCTCTTACTTGCCATCTTTATCTTTGGCGAAATATCTATTCATGTCTTTTGCCCATTTTGTAATTGGGTTGTTTGTTTTGTTCTTTTACCATTGAGATTTTTTTTTAATAGTAAAATATGCATACCAATAACCAGTAAACTTCTCTTCTTTCTTTTGATATTTTTCACAGTAATATAAGTTGATATACACCCAGAAGTCTGTGTAACATACCCATATCAAGGATTAGTTAGGGTGAGTATGGTAGCTGCTATAATAAATAACCTCCACTTTGAGAGTTTAAACACAATAAACATTATTTCTTGCTCACACAAAGCCAGAAGTGTGTTGGGTGGTTCTTTTCAGCAGCTTTTGCTAAGCAGTGACTGTGGGATCTGGGTACCTTCCATCCTGATACTCTATCAGCTGGATCACATGGCCTCCAAAGTAGCTGTGGATAGGTAGAGAGAGAAGGGAAATACACAGGGATTTTATTTTATTTATTTATTTATTTTTTAAAATTTATTTATTTATTTATTTGGCTGCGTTGGGTCTTCATTTCTGTGCGAGGGCTTTCTCTAGTTGCGGCGAGTGGGGGCCACTCTTCATCGCGGTGCACGGGCCTCTCACTGTCGCGGCTTCTCCTGTTGCAGAGCAGAGGCTCCAGATGCGCAGGCTCAGTAGTTGTGGCTCACGGGCCCAGTTGCTCCGAGGCATGTGGGATCTTCCCAGACCAGGTCTCGAACCCGTGTCCCCTGCATTGGCAGGCGGACTCTCAACCACTGCACCACCAGGGAAGCCCAGGGATTTTATTTTTTATGACCAGTTCTAGTGGTGGTATACAGTCCTCCAGCTTACATCTCATTGGCCAGAATTTAGTGACCTGTTCCCAAACCAACTTCAAGGGAGACTAGGAGTGTGCTCTTCCTGTGTGTCCTGGAAGACATAGTAGGTTGGGTGAACACTGGGCCCATTTCTGTCATTATTGAGGCATAAGATGGAGTGTTGTGGAGCACACCGTGTTTGCTCAGGTGATACTTGGCTCACAGCTCCAAGGTGCCTTTGGCATCAAGCCTTGGATGAAAGGGATTATCACCACTGCATCTACTACCTTTTTAAAATACTTCTATCCATATAGACTAAAATATAAGCCTATATTTTATTTTATTTTTTAAAAATTTATTTTGTATTGGAGTATAGTTAATTTACAATTTTATTTTCAAGTGTACAGCAAAGTGATTCAGTTATACATATACATACATCTATTCTTTTTCAGATTCTTTTCCCATATAGGTTATTACAGAGTATTGAGTAGATTTCCCTGTGCTATACAGCAAGTCCTTGTTGATTATCTATCTTATATATAGTAGTGTGTATATGTTAATCCCAGACTCCCAATTTATCCCTCTCCCCCCACCTTTCCCCTTTGGTAACCATAAATTTGTTTTCTAAGTCTGTGAGTCTGTTTCTGTTTTGTAAATAAGTTCAGTTGTACCATATTTTTAGATCACACATATAAGTGATATCATATGATATTTGTCTTTCTCTGTCTGACTTACCTCACTTAATATGATAATCTCTAGGTCCATCCATGTTGCTGCATATGACATTATTTCATTCTTTTTAATGGCTGAATAATATTCTATTGTATATATGTACCACATCTTCTTTATCCATTCTTCTGTTGATGGACATTAAGGTTGCTTCCATGTCCTGGCTATGGTAAATAGTGCTGCTATGAACATAGGGGTGAAAGTATCTTTTTGAATTATGGATTTTTTTTTTTCTGGATATATGCCCAGGAGTGGGATTGCTGGATAATATGGTAGCTCTATTTTTAGTTTTTAAGGAACCTCCATACTGTTCTCCATAGTGGCTCACCAATTTACATTCCCACCAACAGTGTAGCAGGGTTCCCGTTTCTCCACACGCCTCCAACATTTATTGTTTGTAGATTTTTTGATGATGGCCATTCTGACTGGTGTGAGGTGATATCTCTTTGTAGCTTTGATTTGCATTTCTCTAATAATTAGCGAAGCTGAGCATCTTTTCATGTGCTTTTTGGACATCTGTATGTCTTCTTCAGAGAAATGTCTGTGTAGATCTTCTGCCCATTTTTTGATTGGGTTGTTTGTTTTTTTGACATAGAGCTGATGAGCTGTTGTATATTTTGGAAATTAATCCGTTGTTGGTCACATCATTTGCAAATATTTTCTCCCATTCTGTGGGTTGTCTTTTAGTTTTGTTTAGGGTTTCCTGTGCTGTGCAAAAGCTTTTTTTTTTTTTTTTTTTGGTGGTACGCGGGCCTCTCACTATTGTGGCCTCTCCCGTTGCAAAGCACAGGCTCCGGACGCGCAGGTTCAGCGGCAATGGTTCACAGGCCTGGCATGTGGGATCTTCTTGGATCGGGCCACGAACCCGTGTCCCCTGCATCGTCAGGCGGACTCTCAACCACTGCGCCACCAGGGAAGCCCTGTGCACAAGCTTTTAAGATTAACTGGTCCCATTGGTTTATATTTTTTTTCATTACTCTGGGTGGTGGATCCAAAAAGATATGCTGCAACTTATGTCAAAGAGTGTTCTGCCTATGTTTTCCTCTAAGAGTTTATAGTATCCAGATTTACATTTAGGTCTTTAACCCATTTTGAGTTTATTTTTGTGTATGGTGTTAGAGAATGTTCAAATTTCATTCTTTTACATGTGGCTGTCCAGTTTTCCCAGCACCACTTATTGAACAGGCTGTCTTTTCTCCATTGTTTATTCTTACTTTTTGGTATAGATTAATTGATGATAGGTATGTGGGATTATTTCTGGGCTATCTATCCTGTTCCATTGAACTATAATTCTATCTTTGTGCCATTACTGTACTGCTTTGATTACTATGGTTTTATAGTATAGTCTGAAGTCAGGGGGCCTGATTCCTCCAGCTCCATTTTTCTTTCTCAGGATTGCTTTGGCTATTTGGGGTCTTTGGTTTTCATACAAATTAAAATTTTTTTTGTTCTAGTTCTGTGAAAAATGCCATTGGCAATTTGATAAAGATTGCATTGAACCTGTACATTGCCTTAGGGAGTATAGTCATTTTGACAATATTGATTTCTCCAATCCAAGAACATGGTATATCTTTCCATCTGTTCATGTCATCTTTGATTTCTTTCATCAGTGTCTTATAGTTTTCTGAGTAGAGGGCTTTTGGATCCTTAGGTAGATTTATTCCTAAGTATTTTATTCTTTTTGATGCAATGGTAAATGGGATTGTTTCCTTAATTTCTCTTTCTGACCTTTTGTTGTTAGTGTCTAAGAATGCAAGATATTTCTGTGTATTAATTTTGTATCCTGCAACTTCATCAAATTCATTGATGAAATCTAGTGGTTTTCTGGTAGCATCTTTAGAATTTTCTATGTATAGTACCATGTCATCTGCAAACAGTGACAGTTTAACTTCTTCTTTTCCAATTTGGATTCCTTTTATTTCTTTTTCTCCTCTGATCGCTGTGGCTAGGACTTCCAAAACTATTTTGAATAAAAGTGGCAAGAGAGGACATCCTTGTCTTGTTCCTGATCTTAGAGGAAATGCTCATCTTTTCACTGCTGAGTATGATGTTAGCTGTGGGTTTGTCATATATGGCCTTTATTATGTTGAGGTATGTTCCCTCTATGCCCACTGTCTGGAGAGTTTTTATCATAAATCAGTGTTGAATTTTGTCAAAATCTTTTTCTGCATCTATTGAGATGATCATATGGTTTTTATTCTTCAATTTGTTGATGTGGTGCATCACACTGATTGATTTCCAGATATTGAAAAATCCTTGCATCCCTGGGATAATCCCACTTGATTGTGGTATACAATTCTTTTAATGTATTATTGGATTTGGCTTGCTGGTATTTTGTTGAACATTTTTGCATCTATGTTCATCAGTGATATAGGCCTATAATTTTCTTTTTTTTGTGTTATCTTTGTCTGATTTTGGTATCAGGGAGTTGGTGGACTTATAGAATGAGTTTGGGAGTTTTCCTTCCCCTGCAATTTTTTTGGGAACAGTTTCAGAAGGATAGGTGTTAGCTCTTCTCTAAATGTTTGATAGAATTCACCTCAGAAGCCATCTGGTCCTGGACTTTTGTTTGTTGCGAGTTTTAAAATCACAGTTTCAATTTCAGTGCTTGTGATTGGTCTGTTCAAATTTTCTATTTCTTTCTGGTTCAGTCTTGGGAGATTGTACCTTTCTGAGAATTAGTCCATTTCTCTAGGTTTTCCATTTTATTGGCATATAGTCATTTGTACTAGTCTCTATGATCCTTTGTATTTCTTTGATGTCCATTGTAATTCTCCTTTTTCATTTCTAATTTCATTGGTTTGAGCCCTCTCCCATTTTTTCTTGATGAGTCTGACTAAAGGTTTATCAATTTTATTTATCTTCTCAAAGAACAAGCTTTTAGTTTCATTGATCTTTGTTATTGTTTTCTTCATCTCTATTTTATTTATTTCTGCTCTGATCTTTATGATTTCTTTCCTTCTATTAACTTTAGGTTTCGTTTGTTCTTCTTTCTCTAGTTGCTTTAGGTATAAGTTTAGGTGGTTTATTTGAGATTTTTCTTATTTCCCAAGGTAAGATTGTATTGCTATAAACTTCCCTCTTATGGGATGCTTTTGCTGCATCCCATAGGTTTTGGATGCCATGTTTTCGGTTTCATTTGTCTCTAGGTATTTTCTGATTTCCTCTTTGATTTCTTCAGTGATCCACTGGTTTGTAGTAGCATATTGCTTAGCCTTGACATGTGTGTGCTTTTTGCAATTTTTTTCTTGTAGATGATGTCTAATCTCATAGCGTTGTGGTTGGAAAAGATGCTTGATATGATTTCAATTTTATTAAATTTATTGAGGCTTGCTTTGTGACCCAGCATGTGAACTAGCCTGGAGAATGTTCCATGTGCACTTGAAAAGAGTGTATATTCTGCTGCTTTCAGATAGAATGCTCTATAAATGACATTTAAGTCCATCTGGTCTAATGTGTCATTTAAGGCTAGTGTTTCCTTATTGATTTTCTGTCTGGCTGATCTGTCTGTCGATATAAGTCGGGTGTTAAAGTCCCCCACTATTATTGTATTACTGTCAATTTCTCCTTTCAGGGCCGTTAGCATTTGCCTTACATATTGAGGTTCCCGTAGGTTGGGTACATATATATTTACAATTGTTATATCTTCTTCTTGGATTGATCCCTTGATCATTATGTAGTGTTCCTCTTTGTCTCATGTAACAGTCTTTATTTAAAGTCTATTTTATCTGATGTGAGTATTGCTATTCCACCTTTCTTTTGATCTCCATTTGCATGGAATATCTTTTTTTTTTAACGTCTTTATTGGAGTATAACTGCTTTGCAACAGTGTGTTAGTTTCTGTTTATAACAAAGTGAATCAGCTATACATATACATATATCCCCATATCACCTCCCTCTTGCGTCTCCCTCCCAACCTCCCTATCCCACCCCTCTACATGGTCATAAAGCACCAAGCTAATCTCCCTGTTCTATGTGGCTTCTTCCCACTAGCTATCTATTTTACATTTGGTAGTGTATATGTGCCCATGCCACTCTCTCACTTCGTCCCAGCTTACCCTTCCCCCCTCCCCGTGTCCTCAAGTCCACTCTCTATGTCTGTGTCTTTATTCCTGTCCTGCCCCTAGGTTCATCAAAACCATTTTTTTTTAGATTCTATATATATGTGTTAGCATATGGTATTTATTTTTTTCTTTCTGACTTACTTCACTCTGTATGACAGTCTCTAAGTCCATCCACCTCACTACAAATAGCTCAATTTCGTTTCTTTTATGGCCAAGTAATATTCCATGGTATATATGTACCACATCTTCTTTATGCATGCATTTGTCCATGGACACTTAGGTTGCTTCCATGTCCTGGCTATTGTAAATAGAGCTGCAATGAACATTATGGTACAGGACTTTTTTTTAAAAAACTTTTTTATTGGAGTATAATTGCTTTAAAATGGTGTGTTAGTTTCTTCTTTATAACAAAGTGAATCAGTTATACATATACATATATCCCCATATCTCTTCTCTCTTACAACTACCTCCCTCCCAACCTCCCTATCCCACCCTTCTAGCTGGTCACAAAGCGCAGAGCTGATCTCCCTGTGCTATGCGACTGTTTCCCACTACCTATCTATTTTACATTTGGTAGTGTTTATATGTCCAGATATATACTACTACTCTCTCACTTTGTCACAGCTTACCCTTTCCCCTCCCCATATCCTCAAGTCCATTCGCTAGTAGGTCTGCATCTTTATTTTCATCTTGCCCCTATGTTCTTCATGACCATTTCTTTTTTTTTTTAGATTCCATATATATGTGTTAGCATACAATATTTGTTTTTCTCTTTCTGACTTACTTCACTCTGTATGACAGACTCTAGGTCCATCCACCTCACTACAAATAACTGAATTTCATTTCTTTTTATGGCTGAGTACTATTCCATTGTATATATGTGCCACCTCTTTTTTATCCATTCAGCTGTCAATGGACACTTAGGTTGCTTCCATCTCCTGGCTATTGTAAATAGAGCTGCAATGAACATTATGGTACATGACTCTTTTTGAATGGTTTTCTCAGGGTATATGCCCAGTAGTGGGATTGCTGGGTCGTATGGTAGTTTTATTTTTAGTTTTTTAAGAAACCTCCATACTGTTCTCCGTAGTGGCTGTATCAATTTACATTCCCACCAACAGTGCAAGAGGGTTCGCTTTTCTCCACACACTCTCCAGCATTTATTGTTTGTAGATTTTTTTGATGATGGCCATTCTGACCGGTGTGATGTGATACTTCATTGTAGTTTTTTTTTTTTTTTTTTTTTGCAGTACACGGGCCTCTCACTGTTGTGTCCTCTCCCATTGCGGAGCACAGGCTCCGGACGCACAGGCCCAGTGGCCATGGATCACGGGCCCAGCCGCTCTGCGGCATGTGGGATCTTCCCGGACCAGGGCATGAATCCGTGTCCTCTGCATCGGCAGGTGGACTCTCAACCACTGCACTACCAGGGAAGCCCTCTCATTGTAGTTTTGATTTGCATTCCTCTAATGATTAGTGATGTTGAGCATCCTTTCAAGTGTTTGTTGACAATCTGTATATCTTCTTTGGAGAAATGTCTATTTAGGTATTTTGCCCATTTTGGGGTTGGGTTGTTTGTTTTTTTGATATTGAGCTGCATGAGCTGCTTGTATATTTTGGAGCATAATACTTTGTCAGTTGCTTCATTTGCAAATATTTTCTCCCGTTCTGAGGGTTGCCTTTTCGTCTTGTTTATGGTTTCCTTTGCTGTGCAAAAGCTTTGCAGTTTCATTAGGTCCCATTTGTTACTTTTATATCCGTTTCTCTAGGAGCTGGGTCATAAATGCTCTAGCTGTGATTTATGTCATAGAGTGGTCTGCCTTTGTTTTCCTCTAAGAGTTTTATAGTGTCTGGCCTTACATTTAGGTCTTTAATCCATTTTAAGTTTATTTTTCTGTATGGTGTTAGGGAGTGTTCTAATTTCATTCTTTTACATGTAGCTGTCCAGTTTTCCCAGCACCACTTATTGAAGAGGCTGTCTTTTCTCCATTGTATATTCTTGCCTCCTTTGTCAAAGATAAGGTGACCATATGTGTGTGAGTTTATCTCTGGGCTTTCTATCCTGTTCCATTGATCTATATTTCTGTTTTTGTGCCAGTACCATACTGTCTTGATTACTGTAGCTTTGTAGTATAGTCTGAAGTCAGGAAGCCTGATTTCTCCAGCTCTGTTTTTCTTTTTCAAGATTGCTTTGGCTATTCAGGCCCTCTTGTGTTTGCATACAAATTGTGAAATTTTTTGTTCTAGTTCTGTGAAAAATGTCATTGGCAGTTTGATAGGGTTGCACTGAATCTGTAGATTGCTTTGGGTCGTATAGTCATTTTCACAATGTTGATTCTTCCAGTCCAAAACATGGTATATCTCTCCATCTGTTTGTATCATCTTTAATTTCTTTCATCAGCATGTTATAGTTTTCTGCATACAGATCTTTTGTCTCCTTAAGTAGGTTTATTCCTAGGTATTTTATTCTTTCTGTTGCAATGGTAAATGGAATTGTTTCCTTAATTTCTATTTCTGATCTTTCATGTTAGTGTATAGGAATGCAAGAGGTTTCTGTGCATTAATTTTGTATCCTGCTACTTTACCAAATTCATTAATCAGCTCTAATAGTTTTCTGGTAGTATCTTTAGGATTCTTTATGTATAATATCATGTCATCTAAAAACAGTGACAGAGTTACTTTTTCTTTTCCGATTTGGATTCCTTTTATTTCTTTTTGTTCTCTGATTGCCATGGCTAAAACTTCCAAAACTATGTTGAATAATAGTGGTGAGAGTGGGAACCCTTGTCTTCTTCCTGATCTTAGAGGAAATGGTTTCAGTGTTTCACCAATGAGAATGATGTTGGCTGTGGGTTTGTCATATCTGGCCTTTATTATATTGAGGTAAGTTCCCTCTATGCCTACTTTCTGGAAGGTTTTTTGTCATAAATGGGTGTTGAATTTTGTCGAAAGCTTTTTCTGCATCTATTGAGATGATCATATAGTTTTTCTCCTTCAATTTGGTAATATGGTTTGTCACATTGATTGATTTACGTATATTGAAGAATCCTTGCATTCCTGGGATAAACCCTGCTTGATCATGGTGTATGATCCTTTTAATGTGCTGTTGGATTCTGTTTGAGAGTATTTTGTTGAGGATGTTTGCAACTATGTTCATCAGTGATTTTGGCCTGTAATTTTCATTTTTTGTGACATCTTTGTCTGGTTTTTGTATCAGGGTGATGATGGCCTCATAGAATGAGTTTGGGAGTCTTCCTCCCTCTGCTATATTTTGGAAGTTTCAGAAGTATAGGTGTTAGCTCTTCTCTAAAAGTTTGATAGAATGCGCCTCTGAAGCCATCTGGTCCTGGGCTTTTGTTTGTTGGAAGCTTTTTAATCACAGTCTCAATTTCAGTGCTTGTGATTGGTCTGTTTGTATTTTCTATTTCTTCCTGGTTCAGTCTTGGGATATTGTGCTTTTCTAAGAATTTGTCCATTTCTTTCAGGTTGTCCATTTTATTGGCGTATAGTTGCTTGTAGTAATCTCTCATGGTCCTTCGTATTTCTGCAGTGTCAGTTGTTACTTCTCCGTTTTCATTTCAAATTCTATTGATTTGAGTCTTCTCCCTTTTTTTCTTGATGAGTCTGGCTAATCGTTTATCAATTTTGTTTATCTTCTCAAAGAACCAGCTTTTAGTTTTATTGATCTTTGCTATCGTTTCCTTCATATCTTTTTCATTTATTTCTGATCTGATCTTTATGATTTCTTTCCTTCTGCTAACTTTGGGGTTTTTTTGTTCTTCTTTCTCCAATTGCTTTAGGTGTAAGGTTAGTTTGTTTATTTGAGGTACTTCTTGTTTCTTGAGGTAGGATTTTATTGCTATATACTTCCCTCTTAGAACTGCTTTTGCTGCCTCCCATAGGTTTGGGGTCATCATATTTTCATTGTCATTTTTTTCTAGGTATTTTTGACTTCCTCTTTGATTTCTTCAGTGATCTCTTGTTTATTTAGTAGTGTATTGTTTGGCCTTCATGTGTTTGTATTTTTTACACATTTTTCCTGTAATTGATATCTAGTCTCATAGCACTGTGCTCGGAAAAGTTACTTGATATGTTTTAAATTTTCTTAAATTTACCAGGGTTTGATATGTGACCCAAGATATGATCTATCCTGGAAAATATTCCATGAGCAATTGAGAAGAAAGTGTATTCTGCTCTTTTTGGATGGAATGTCCTATACATATCAATTAAGTCCATCTTGCTTAATGTATCATTTAAAGCTTGTGTTTCTTTATTTATTTTCATTTTGGATGATATCTCCATTAATGAAAGTGGGTGTTAATGTCCTCTACTATGATTGTGTTACTGTTGATTTCCCCTTTTATGGCTGTTAGCCTTTGTCTTATGTATTGAGGTGCTCCTAAGTTGTGTGCATAAATATTTACAATTGTTATATCTTCTTCTTGGTTTGAACCCTTGACCATTGTGTAGTGTCCTCCTTTGTCTCTTGTAATAGTCTTTACATTAAAGTCTATTTTGTCTGATATGAGAATTGCTACTCCAGCTTCTTTTGATTTCCATTTGCATGGAATATCTTTTTCCATCCCCTCACTTTCAGTCTGTATGTGTCCCTAGGTATGAAGTGGGTCTCTTGCAGACAGCATATATACAGGTCTTGTTTTTGTATCCATTCAGCCAGTGTATGTGTTTTGGTTGGAGCACTTAATCCATTTACATTTAAGGTAGTTATTGATATGTATGTTCCTCTTACCATTTTCTTAATTGTTTTGGGTTTGTTATTTTAAGTCTTTTCCTTCTCTTGTGTTTCCTGCCTAGAGAATTTCCTTTAGCATTTGTTGTAAAGCTGGTTTAGTGGTGCTGAATTCTCTTAGATTTTGCTTGTCTGTAAAGGTTTTAATTTCTCCATGAAATCTGAATGAGATTCTTGCTGGGTAGAGTAATGTTGGGTGTAGGTTTTCCCCTTTCATCACTTTAAATATGTCCTGCCACTCCCTTCTGGCTTGCAGAGTTCCTGCTGAAAGACAGCTGTTAACCTTATGGGGAGTCCCTTGTATGTTATTTGTTGTTTTTCCCTTGCTGCTTTTAATAATTTTTCTTTGTATTTAATTTTTGATAGTTTGATTAATATGTGTCTTGGCATGTTTCTCCTTGGATTTATCCTGTATGGGACTCTCTGTGCTTCCTGGACTTGATTGACTATTTCCTTTCCCATAGTAGGGAAGTTTTCAACTATAATCTCTTCAAGTATTTTCTCAGTCCATTTCTTTTTCTCTTCTTCTGGGAGCCCTATATTTCAAATGTTGGTGCATTTAATGCTGTCCCAGAGGTCTCTGAGACTGTCCTCAATTCTTTTCATTCTTTTTTCTTTTCATTCTTTTTTCTTTATTCTGCTATGCAGTAGTTATTTCCACTATTTTATCTTCCAGATCACTTATCTTAAGTGAACCTCAGAAGATCTGAGGTTCTTCTGCCTCAGTTGTTCTACTGCTGATTCCTTCTAGAGAATTTTAAATTTCATTTATTTTGTTGTTCATCACTGTTTGTTTACTCTTTAGTTCTTCTAGGTCCTTGTTAAACGTTTCTTGTATTTTCTCCATTCTATTTCCAAGATTTTGGATTATCTTTACTATCATTACTCTGAATTCTTCTTCAGGTAGACTGCCTATTTCCTCTTCATTTGTTTGGTCTGGTGGGTTTTTACCTTGCTCCTTCATCTGCTGTGTGTTCCTCTGTCTTCTTATTTTGCTTAACTTACTATGTTTGGGGTCTCCTTTTCACAGGCTGCAGGTTCGTAGTTCCCGTTGTTTTTGGTTTCTGTCCCCGGTGGCTATGGTTGGTTCAGTGTGTTGTGTAGGATTCCTGGTGGAGGGGACTGGTGCCTGTGTTCTGGTGGATGAGGCTGGATCTTGTCTTTCTGGGGGCAGGACCCTGTCCAGTGGTGTGTTTTTGGGTGTCTGTGACCTTATTATGATTTTAGGCAGCCTATCTGCTAATGGGTGGGGTTGTGTTCCTGTATTGCTAGTTGTTTGACATAGGGTGTCCAACATTGTAGCTGGCTGGTCATTGAGTGGAGCTGGGTCTTAGTGTTGAGATGGACATCTCTGGGAGCGCTTTCGCTGTTTGATATTACGTGGAGCTGGGAGGTCTCTGGTGGACCAATATCCTGAAATCAGCTCTCCCACCTCAGAGGCACAGGTCTGACACCCGGCCAGAGCACCAAGACCTTGTCAGCCACATGGCTCTTCTTTTGGGCTTAATGTAGTTTCATTTGTCTGTAGTGGCTGTGTGAAGAAGGCTCACACCTAACTCACAGGATTAGTGTTCCCAGCGAAGAACTGCTTCGAGCAACACAACAATTTGGCGTGCAGCCCTGTGGAAGAATGCTGCCCACGACACCTCAATTCAAGATGGCCTGCATGGAATATCTTTTTCCATATCCTCACTTTCAGTCTGTATGTGTCCCTAGATCTGAAGTGGGTCTCTTGCAGACAGCATATATATGGGTCTTGTTTTTGAATCCATTCAGCCAGTCTCTGTCTTTTGGTTGGAGTATTCAATCCATTTATATTTAAGGTAGTTATGATATGTATGTTCTTATTGCAATTTTGTTAATTGTTTCGGATTTGTGTTGGTAGGTCTTTTTTCTTCCCTTCCTCTTTTGTTTTCTTCTCTTGTGATTTGATGACTATCTTTACTGTTGTGTTTGGATTCCTTTGTGTGTGTGTGTGTTTGTGTGTGTGTGTGTAACTATTGTAGATTTTTGGTTTGTGGTTACCATGAGGTTTTGATATAGCAGTCTGTGTGTGTATTTGTGTGTGTGTGTGTGTGTATATATATATATATATATATATATATGTTTTAAGTTGCTGGTCTCTTAATTTCAAATTTATTTCAAATATCCTGCGTTTATACTCTCTTCTTCTCTTGATTGTTGGTTTTGATATCATATTTGTGTGTGGATGATTTCCTACATTTACTGTATGTTTACCTTTACTGGTGGGCTTTCTCATTCATAATTTTGTTGTTTCTAGTTGTGACCTTTTCTTTTCCGCTTAGAGAAGTTCCTTTAGCATTTGTTTTAAAGCTGGTCTGGTGGTGCTGAATTCTCTTAGCTTTTGCTTGTTTGTAAAGTTTTTGATTTCTTCATGGAATCTGAAGGAGAGCCTTGTTGGGTAGAGTATTCTTTTTTTTAAAACATTTTATTTTATATTGGAGTATAGTTGATTAACAATGTTGTGTTAATTTCAGGTGTACAGCAAGGTGATTCAGTTATACAAACACATGTATGTATTCTTTTTCCAAAATCTTTTCCCAGTTAGGTTGTTACATAATATTGAGAGAGTTCCCTGTGCTATACAGTAAATCCTTGTTGGTTATCCATTTTAAACTAACGCATATATATGGAATCTAAAAAAAAAATTGTACTGATGAACCTAGTTGCAGGACAGGAATAAAGAGGTAGACATAGAGAATGGACTTGATGTTATGGGGTGGGAGGGTGATGATGGGACAAAGTGAGAGTAGCATCGACATAGCTACACTACTGAATGTAAAATAGTTGACTGGTGGGAAGCAGCAGCATAGCACAAGGAGATCGGCTTGGTGTTTTGCGATGACCTAGAGGGGTGGGATAGGGAGAATGGGAGGGAGGCTCAAGAGGGAGGGGATATGGGCACATGTATATGCATATGGCTGACTCATTTTGTTGTGCAACAGAAACTAACATGGTATTGCGAAGCAATTATACTCCAATAAATGTCTATTAAAAACAAACAAACAAATAAATAAATAAGGCAGTGTGTATGTGTCAATCTGAGACTCCCTAACTATCCCTCCCCCTCACATTTCCCCCCTGATAACCATAAGTTCATTCTCTAAGTCTGTGAGTCTATTTCTATTTTGTAAATAAGTTCATTTGTATCATTTTTCTTAGGTTCTGCATATAAGTGATATCATACGATATTTCTCTTTCTCTGTTTGATGTACATCACTCAATATGACAATCTCTAGGTCCATCCATGTTGCTGCAAATGGCATTATTTCATTCTTTTTAATGGATGAATAATATTCTATTGTATATATGTACCACGTCTTCTTTATCCATTCTTCTGTTGATGGACATTTAGGTTGCTTCCATGTCCTAGCTATTGTAAACAGCACTGCAATGAACATTGTGGTGCATGTATCCTTTGAACCAAGTTTTTCTCTGGGTATACGCCTAGGAGTGGGATTGCAGGATCATATGGTAGCTCTATTTTTAGTTTCTTAAGGAACCTCCATACTGTTTTCCATAGTGGCTGCACCAATTTACATTCACCCCAACAGTGTAGGAGGGTTCCCTTCTCTCCACACCCTCTCCAGCACTTATTATTTGTGGATTTTTTGATGATAGCCATTCTGACTGGTGTGAGGTGATATCTCATTGTAGTTTTGATTTGCATTTCTCTAATAATTAGTGATGTTGAACATCTTTTCATGAGCCTCTTGGCAATCTGTATGTCTTCTATGGAGAAATGTCTATTTAGGTCATCTGCCCATTTTTTGATTGGGTTACTTGTTTTGATGATATTAAGTCACAGGATCTGTTTGTAAATTTTGGAGACTAATCCCTTGTAGGTCACATCATTTGCAAATATTTTCTCCCATTCTGTGGGTTGTCTCTTCATTTTGTTTATTGGGTCCTTTGCTGTGCAAAAGCTTTTGAGTTTAATTAGGTCCCATTTCTTTAATTTTGCTTTTATTTCCATTACTCTGGGAGATGGATCAAAAAAGACATTGCTACAATTTATGTCAGAGAGGGTTCTGCCTATATTTTCCTCTAAGAGTTTTATACTATCTGGTTTCACATTTAGGTCTTTAATCCATTTTGAATTTATATTTGTGTATTATGTTAAAAATGTTCTAATTTCATTTTTTTACATGTAGCTGTCCAGTTTTTCCAGCACCATTTATTGAAGATACTGTCTTACCTCCTTTGTATAGTCTTGCCTTCTTTGTTGTAGATCAATTGACCATAAGTGTGTGGGTTTATTTCTGGGCTTTCTGTCTTTTTCCATTTATCTATGTTTCTATTTTTGTGCGAGTACCATACTTTTTTGATGACTATAGCTTTGTGGTATAGTCTGAAGTCAGGGAGCCTGATTCCTCCAGCTCCATTTTTCTTTCTCAAGATTGCTTTGCCTATTTGGGGTCTTTTGTGTCTACATACAAATTTTAAGATTTTTTGTTCTAGTTTTGTGAAAAATGCCATTTTGGTAGGGACTGAATTGAATCTGTAGATTGCCTTGGGTAATACAGCCATTTTGACGGTATTGATTCTTTCAATCCAAAACATGGTATATCTCTCAATCTGTTTGTGTCGTCTTCAGTTTCTTTCATCAGCATCTTATAGTTTTCAGAGAATAGGTCTTTTGTGTCCTTAGGAAGGTTTATTCCTAGGTATTTTATTCTTTTTGATGTGATGGTAAATGGGATTGTTTCTTGAATTTATTTTTCGGATCTTTGTTGTTAGTGTATAGAAATGCAACAGATTTCTGTGTATTAATTTTGTAACCTGCAATGTTACCAAATTCACTGATGAGCTCTAGTAGTTTACTCGTAGCATCTTTAGGGTTGTCTATGTACAGTATCATGTCATCTGCAAACAGTGACAATTTAACTTCTTTTCCAATTTGAATTCCTTTTATTTGATTTTGTTCTCTGATATCCATAGCTAGGACTTCCAAAACTATGTTGAATAAAAGTGCGAGAGTGGACATCCTTGTCTTGTTCCTGATCTTAGAGGAAATGCTTTTAGCTTTTCATCATTGAGTATGATGTTAGCTGTAGGTGTGTTGGATATGGCCTTTATCATGCTGAGGTACGTTCCCTCTATGCCCACTTTCTGAGGAGTTTTTATCATAAATTGGTGTTGAATTTTGTCAAAAGGTTTTTCTGCATCTATTGAGATGATCATACGGTTTTTATTCTTCAGTTTGTTGATGTGGTGTATCACACCGATTGATTTGTGGATGTTGAAAATTCCTTGCATCCCTGGAATAAATCCCACTTGATCATGGTGTATGATCCTTTTAATGTGCTGTTGGATCCTATTTGCTAGTATTTTGTTGAGGATTTTGGCTTCTATATTCATCAGTGATATTGGCCTATACTTTTCTTTTTTGTGGTATCTTTGTCTGGTTTTGGTGTCAAGGTGATGGTGGCTTCATAGAATGAGTTTGGGAGTATTCCTTCCTCTGCAATTTTTTGAAACAGTTTCAGAAGGGTAGGTATTAGCTCTTCTCTAAATGTTTGATAGAATTTGCCCCTGCAGCCATCTTGTCCTGGACTTTTTTTTGTTGGGAGTTTTAAAATCACAGTTTCAAATTCAGTACTTGTGATTGGTCTGTTCATATTTTCTACTTCCTTCTGGTTCAGTCTTGGGAGATTGTACTTTTCTAAGAATTTGTCCATTTCTTCCAGGTTGTCCGTTTTATTGGCATACAGTTGCTTGTAATTGTCTCTTATGATCCTTTGTATTTCTGTGGTGTCTGTTGTAACTTCTCCTTTTTCATTTCTGATTTTATTGATTTGAGTCCTCTCCCTTTTTTTCTTGGTGAGTCTGGCTAAGGGTTTATCAATTTTGTTTAACTTTTCAAAGAACAAGCTTTTACTTTCATTGATCTTTGTTACTGTTTTCTTCATCTCTATTTCATTTATCTCTACTCTGATCTTTATAATTTATTTCCTTCTACTAATTTTAGGTTTTGCTTTTTCTTCTTTCTCTAGTTGCTTTAGGTGGAAGGTTAGGTTGCTTACTTGAGAATTTTCTTGTTCCCTGAAGTAAGATTGTACTGCCACAAACTTCCTCTTAGAAGTGATTTTGCTGCATCCCATAGACTTTGGATTGCTGTGCTTTTGTTTTCGTTTGTCTCTAGGTATTTTTTGATTTCTTCAGTGATCCATTGGTTGTTTAGTAACATATTGTTTAGTCTCCATG
Source organism: Phocoena sinus (assembly GCF_008692025.1). Taxonomy (NCBI): domain Eukaryota; kingdom Metazoa; phylum Chordata; class Mammalia; order Artiodactyla; family Phocoenidae; genus Phocoena; species Phocoena sinus. The sequence continues at coordinate 17,096,997 of NC_045765.1, read as the reverse complement.
TGTTTGTGTTTTTTACAGTTTTTTTTCCCTTGTAGTTGATTTCTAACCTCATAGCATTGTGGTCAGAAAAGATGCTTGATATGGTCACCTTATCTTTGATAAAGGAGGCAGGAATGTACAGTGGAGAAAGGACAGCCTCTTCAATAAATGGTGCTGGGAATACTGGACAGGTACATGTAAAAGTATGAGATTAGATCACTCCCTAACACCATACACAAAAATAAGCTCAAAATGGATTAAAGACCTAAATGTAAGGCCAGGAACTATCAAACTCTTAGAGGAAAACATAAGCAGAACACTCTATGACATAAATCACAGCAAGATCCTTTTTGACCCACCTCCTAGAGAAATGGAAATAAAAACAAAAATAAACAAATGGGACCTAATGAAACTGCAAAGCTTTTGCACAGCAAAGGAAACCATAAACAAGACCAAAAGACAACCCTCAGAATGGGAGAAAATATTTGCAAATGAAGCAACTGACAAAGGATTAATTTCCAAAATTTACAAGCAGCTCATGCAGCTCAATAACAAAAAAACAAACAACTCAATCCAAAAATGGGCAGAAGACCTAAATAGACATTTCTCCAAAGAAGATATACAGACTGCCAACAAACACATGAAAGAATGCTCAACATCATTAATCATTAGGGAAATGCAAATCAAAACTACAATGAAATATCATCTCACACCAGTCGGAATGGCCATCATCAAAAAATCTAGAAACAATAACTGCTGGAGAGGGTGTGGAGAAAAGGGAACACTCTTGCACTGCTGGTGGGAATGTGAATTGGTACAGGCACTATGGAGAACAGTATGGAGGTTCCTTAAAAAACTACAAATAGAACTACCATATGACCCAGCAATCCCACTACTGGGCATATATCCTGAGAAAACCATCATTCAAAAAGAGTCATGTACCACAATGTTCATTGCAGCTCTATTTACAATAGCCAGGAGATGGAAACAACCTAAGTGCCCATCATCGGATGAATGGATAAAGAAGATGTGGCACATATATACAATGGAATATTACTCAGCCATAAAAAGAAACGATATTGAGCTATTTGTAATGAGGTGGATAGACTTAGAGTCTGTCATACAGAGTGAAGTAAGTCAGAAAGAGAAAGACAAATACCGTATGCTAACACATATATATGGAATTTAAGAAAAAAAAATGTCATGAAGAACCTAGGCGTAAGACAGGACTAAAGACACAGACCTACTGGAGAATGGACTTGAGGATATGGGGAGGGGGAAGGGTGAGCTGTGACAAAGCGAGAGAGAGGCATGGACATATATACACTACCAAACATAAAACAGATAGCTAGTGGGAAGCAGCAGCATAGCACAGGGATATCAGCTCGGTGCTTTGTGACTGCCTGGAGGGGTGTGATAGGGAGGGTGGGAGGGAGGGATATGGAAGAGGGAAGAGATATGGGAACATGTGTGTATGTATAACTGATTCACTTTGTTATAAAGCAGGAACTAACACACCATTGTAAAGCAATTATACCCCAATAAAGATGTTAAAAAAAAAAAAGAAAGAAAGGGAAAATATAAATTTCCAATCAAAAAAAAAAAAAAAAAAAGAAAAGATGCTTGGTATGATTTCAATTTTCTTAAATTTACTGAGGCTTACTTTGTGGCCCAGCATGTGGTCAATCCTGGAGCATGTTCCCATGTGCACATGAGAAGAATATGTATTCTGCTGCTTTTGGATGGAATGCTCTATAAATGTCATTTGAGCCATCTGGTATATTGTGCCTTTTAAGCCCTGTGCTCCCTTATTGATTTTCTGCCTGGATGATATGTCCATTGATGTTAAGTGGGGTGTTAAAAACTCCCTCTATTATTGTGTTAATGTCTATTTCTCTCTTTATGGTTTTTAATATTTGCCTCATATATTGAGGTGTTCCTATTTTGGGTGCATATATATTTACAATTGTTATATCTTCTTCTTGGATTGATCCCTTGATCATTATGTAGAGTCTTTTTTGTCTCATAACAGTCTTTATTTTAAAGTCTGTTTTGTCTGATATGGGTATTGCTACTCCAGCTTTCTTTTGATCTCCATTTGCATGGAATACCTTTTTCCATCCCCCCGCTTTCAGTCTGTATGTGTCCCTAGATCTGAAGTGGGTCTCCTGTAGACAGCATATATATGGGTCTTGTTTTTGAATCCATTCAACCAGTCTATGTCTTTTATTTGGAGCTTTTAATCCATTTACATTTAAGGTAATTATTGATATGTAAGTTCCTATTTGCATTTTTTCCCTTTTTTCTTTAGAACACAGTGAATTGCTTTTATTTTCGTATGCATCCACAACTCAACATTTAGTGGTCCTGAACAGAAAAGTGGAAAAACACAGCAGTTTGCTAGGAATCTTGGGGATCTGCCATGCACACCGAGTTCTTTCTTAATCTCTGGTGAGGGCCATGAGAAGCAGCAGCACCAAAACCAAAGTATGCACTGAATTCAAGTTTCTTTTTATTCCAGTTCTCAGATTCCAAAGTAGATCCAAATGGATTGCAAGGATGACAAAATGAGAGCCCTGCTTAAAATTTCTTCAATTCTTAAAAGCAAAAGCAATTATAGGAAAAGCTTTCAGAGAGATCACGTGTGCTTACAAGTGTCTTCTGTGGCCTTTCTCCAAGTTTAACCACCAAGGACTTTGAGAGCTGGCAGGTCTGAGTAACACTGGTGGCTTGCTCTTTTTACCTTAGCAAAACCTGAGCTAAAAAAACACACGAGCTGATGATGACAGCAGAGGGTGGCAAGGCTGAGAACCCAATATTCATTTCCCAGGTGGGTGGAAAGTAAATAAATGTGGTTCCAAAACTAAATGAGGGAGGTCAGAGACTCTCTCCAACCTTACCTGATGGCTTCTGGCCAAAGCATGGAAGTGTCATGGAAAGTGTTGGGTGGTGCATGGGCAAAAAGTGACTTGAGGAGGTTAAAGGAAAAAGTTGGGGGGGGGGAGAAGATCTGGGGAAAGCCCTGAATTCCTCACCAAAGTCTAATTTCAGAGGGGAGAAGTGGGGGTTACAATCTATGCTTCGGCCAAGGGTGGTAGTGGGGAGTGGGGAAAAGGATGATGGCTTGGAATTAGAGCATCATTTAACACACTTAAAGAAAGAAACCAGGGATGCAGACGAAGCACCCCCACACACCCAAGAGTAGTCCCACAGGCTGTGACATGAAACCTTCACATCTGCTCTAACTAGCCACTCCAAGATGGAGGGCTCTTGCAGGGAAGGAGGGAGGCAGAGGGAGGGAAAGGGGGAGAAGGCAGAGGCCCCAGGCCATGTAATCAGCAGCAAGGTGATTGTGTGATGTGTCTTTTCACATATGAGTTAGATATGCCCCACCAGTTATAATGGGGATCAATTTAAATATACTTTCTTGACCCCAGAAGTTCAACTATTTGGACAGTGGTTACACTTGACAGGTTGGTTTGTTATAGCACAATATATATTTTAAATGGGCAAAAAATTAGTACCATTTACAGTATCTTAAGATAAACTGCCTTTGAATGGGAGCTTCCTTTCCAGTACTTTGAGGTCTATAAGATGTATCTAGATTTACTACTGTGGAGAATGAAGACTGCTTAAATCAGTTGGGTGGGGGTACGGGAGGGCCTGTGGCTTCCTTTTTTTTGATTAATTGCTGTAACACTGTCCTTCAGGCAGCTGAGGGAGTTTCATATTTTATTTAGACATCATTAAGCACTGAAGCTGTTGCAGGAAAACTTTGATGCTCTATGAGTTCTGTCATTTTGTTAGCACTGATATGGCTCTTGGGTCCACCACTCCAGTAGAATTATTAACTCCATTCATATTAGTTTTTGTTACAAATCTTACAAAGGTGGGTGCTTCTGGATATTTAGGTCTACATTCTATTTTAAGGCTGTATATTCGGTTTTCATAAATTGTTCTTAGAGTCCCAATTATCATCCCTGTCCATCTTGTAAGTGTCATGTCTTCATCATCTTCTAGACCCCAGCTAACTGTGCCATCTCCTACTCCTTTCTGACCTTCTTTGAGCTCTTCCAACAGTCGGAAATTGTGAGGGACTTTTACTCCTGAGCCTGTGATGGCTGTCATCTTGCTTTGATGTTGCTCCCTATTGCCATTTTCTTAATTGTTTTGGGTTTGTTTTTGTAGGTCTTTTTTCTTACCTTCCTCTCTTGTTCTCTTCTCTTGTGGTTTGATGACCATCTTTAGTGTGGTGTTTGGGTTGCTTTTTCTTTTTTGTGTGTATATGTGTTGTAGTCTTTACGTTTGCTGTTCCTATGAGGTTTTGATATAGCAGTCTAGTCTATATATGTACAAGATTGTTTTACGTTTCTGGTCTCTTTTCCGCCTAGAGAAGTTCCTTTAGCATTTACTGCAGAGCTGGTCTGGTGATGCTGAATTCTTGTAGCTTTTGCTTGTCTGTGAAGCTTTTGATTTCTCCATCAAATCTGAATGAGAGCCTTGCTGGGTAGAGTATTCTTGGTTGTAGCTTCTTCCCTTTCATCACTTTAAATATATCATGCCGCTCTCTTCTGGTCTGCAGAATTTCTGCTGAAATATCAGCTGATAACCTTATGGGAGTTCCCTTGTTATGTTATATGTCATTTTTCCCTTGTTGCTTTTAATATTTTTTGTTTGTCTTTAATTTTTGTCAGTTTGATTATTATGTGTCTCAGTGTGTTCCTCCTTGGGTTTATCCTGCCTGGGGCTCTCTGTGCTCCCTGGACTTGGGTGACTGTTTCCTTTCCCATGTTAGGGAATTTTCAGCTATTACCTCTTCAAATATTTTCTCAGGTCCTTTCTCTCTCTCTTCTCTTTCTGGGACCCCTAAAATATGAATTTTGGTGCAGTTAATGTTGTCCCAGAGGTCCCTTAAACTGTCCTCATTTCTTTTTTTCTTTATTCTGTTCTGTGGCAGTGATTTCCACCAATCTGTCTTCCAGGTCACTTATCCATTCTTCTGCCTCATTTATTCTGCTATTGATTCCTTTTGGTGTATTCTTCATTTCAGTTATTGTATTGTTGAACTCTTGTTTGTTTGTTCTTTAGACCTTCTACCTCTTTGTTAAACATTTCTTGTATCTTCTCTATCCTTGCCTCCATTCTTTTTCTGAGATCTTGGATCTTCTTTACTATCATTACTCTGAATTCTTTTTCAGGTATATTGCCTATCTCCACTTCACTTAGTTGTTCTGCTGGGGTTTTATCTTGTTCCTTCATCTGGGGCATATTCCTCTGCCATCTCATTTGTCTAACTTTCTGTGTTTGCAGTCTCTGTTCCGTAGGCTGCAGGATTGTAGTTCCTCTTGCTTCTGATGTCTGCCCCTGGTGGGTGAGGCTGACCTAAGAGGCTTTGGCAGGATTCCTGGTGGGATGTACTGGTGGCTGCCCACTGGTGGGTGGAGATGGGTCTTGTCCCTCTGATGGGTAGGGCCGTGTCAAGGGGTTCATTTAGATGCAGCTGTGGGCTCAGGAAGACTTTAGGCAGTCTGTCTTCTGATGGGTGGGTCTGTGGTCCTTCCCTGTTGGTTGCTTGGCCTGAGGCACTCCAGCACTGAAGCTTTCAGGCTGTTTTGTAGGGCTAGGTCTTGGTGTCATAATGGCGGCCCCCTGGAGAACTCATGTTGATGAGTATTCCCCAGTATCTTCTCCACCTGTGTCCTTGTCCCCACAAAGAGCCACAGCCACCCTCAGCCTCCCCAGGAGACCCTGCAAGACCATCAGGTAGGTCAGGCTCAGGATCCTATGAAGTCACTGCTTTCCCCCTTCTTCCTGGTGTGCACAAGACCTTGTGTGCACCCTCCAAGAGTAGCGTTCCTGTTTCCCCCAGTCCTGTGGAGTTCCTGTGATCAAACTCTACTGGCCTTCAAAGCCAAATTCTCTGGGGGCTCCTCCTCTTGATGCCAGACCCCCAGACTGGGAGCCTGATGTGGGGATCAAAACTCTCACTCCTTTGGGAGAACCTCTGCAATATATTTATTTTCCAGTTTGTGGGCCGCCCTCCCAGCTGGAATGGGATTTGATTGTATCATGAATGTGCCCCTCCTACCATCTCATTGTGGCTTCTTCTTTGTTTGTGATGTAGAATATCTATTTTTGGTAGGTTCCAGTATTTTTTTTCCAATGACTGCTCAGCAGTTAGTTGTGATTTTGGTGTTTTCGTGAGAGGAGGTGAGCTCAAGCCCTTCTACTCTGCCATCTTGTCTCCAACCTCTGCATCTACTACTCATCACACTAGTTTCCAGAAAGGATGCTGGGCCCTAACAAGGACATTTATTTGGACCAAATAAGGAGTTGGAATGATGGCAATTGGTGTCATTGTTTTCTTCTTTTTTTTTTTCTGGCATCTGCATCCAATAAAGAGCCTTAAAAATGTGTCTGTTCCTAAGAACATATAATGCAATCATCCCACCTGTGTGGGGTCAGAACGGTTGGGGAATGCTGGTCCTCATGCCATGGATTCTCTAGCTTGGTTTGCAAACTGGTAGCACATAAGTGTCATGCAGTTAACAAGAATGCTTCATTTGCCATATATGGTGTTTTTATATACATGTAAAAAACCCAGAAATAGAAAAATTAGAATCATTGGATCAGTAAAATCATATTTAGTAAGAGTTTATTGTGCATGTAAGAACAGTTTGTGAACTGAGAGCTCTCAAACCAGCAGTGGAATGAGGCACAGAGGTATGTTACAGGTCAATTTATATAGTGAAAATGCAGAGGCTGCTTATGCTTTACAATGATTGGTTATATAGCATTAGAGTTTTCTTAGTGATAAAAGATTGGTTAAAAGAAGATATCTCATGCCAATTTTGGGCAACAGTTTATGTTTCATTTATGATTTTCACAGGCCAGAAGTGGCCCAGTGTTTTGTTTTGTTTTGTTTTGTTTTTTTGCGGTACGTGTACCTCTCACTGCTGTGGTCTCTCCCATTGCGGAGCACAGGCTCTGCTCTGGACGCCCAGGCTCAGCGGCCATGGCTCACGGGCCCAGCCGCTCCACGGCACGTGGGATCCTCCTGGACCGGGGCATGAACCCATGTCCGTTGCATCAGCAGGTGGACTCTCAACCACTGCACCACCAGGGAAGCCCTGGCCCAGTGTTTTTGCTTACTTCTTTAGGATAAGCTAAATTGTTTCACTTATGTGGCTTAGTGTTTTTTCTGCTCAGGAAATTTTCAAGTTTGCTTTCCATTTTGTATTTTACTTTGTATCTATCTGCAATTATTGTTTATTTATTTGTTTATACACCCATGTAACTGCCATCTCAGGATAGAGGACATTTCCATTATCCCAAACAGTTCCAAGGTGCCACTTCCCAGTTAAACCCCCTTTCTCCAAGGCAAGAACTGTTCTGACATCTACACCACAGCTTAGTTTTGCTGTCCTAGAGCTTCATGTAAATGAATTGTAGATACTCTTTTGTGCCTGACTTCTTTCAGTCAGCATAATGTTTATCATCCATGTTGGTGCATGTACCAGTACTTTGATTCACTTTATTGCTGAGTACTATTCCATTGTATGAATATACCACAATTTATTTGTTTACTTGATGATAAACATTTGGATTGTTTCCAGTTTTGGGCTATTATCAATCAAGTTGTTATACAACTTTCTATGCAATTCTTTTCTTTTTAATTGAAGTACAGTTGATTTACAATATTGTGTTAGTTTCAGGTGTACAGTAAAGTGATTTGGATATATATGTCCAATTCTTTTCCATTATAGGTTATTACAAGATATTGAATATAGTTCCTTGTGCTATACAGTGAATCCTTGTTTTTTATTTTATATATAATAGTGTGTATCTGTTAATTCCATACTCCTAATTTATCCCTCTCTCCCTTTCCTCTTTGGTAACCATAAGTTTGTTTTCTATGTCTGTGAGTCTGTTTCTGTTTTATAAATAAGTTCAGTTGTACTATTTTTTAGATTGTACATATAATTGATACCATATAATACTTGTCTTTCTCTGTCTGATTTACTTCACTTAGTAGTATAGTCTTTAGGTTCATCCATGCTGCTGCAAATGGTATTATTTAATTCTTTTTTTTATGGCTGAGTAGTATTTCATTGTGTGTGTGTGTGTATATATATATATCAAATCTTTTGTTTTTAACATCTTTATTGGAGTATAATTGCTTTACAATGGTGTGTTAGTTTCTGCTTTATAACAAGGTGAATCAGTTATACATATATATATGTTCCCATATCTCTTCCCTCTTGCATCTCTCTCCCTCCCACTCTTCCTATCCCACCCCTCTAGGTGGTCACAAAGCACTGAGCTGATCTCCTTATGTTATGCGGCTGCTTCCCACTAGCTATCTATTTTATGTTTGGTAGTGTATACATGTCCATGCCACTCTCTCACTTTGTCACAGCTTACCCTTCCCCCTCCCCATATCCTCAAGTCCATTCTCTAGTAGGTCTGTGTCTTTATTACCATCTTACCCCTAGGTTCTTCATGACCTTTCTTTTTTTTTTCTTAGATTCCATATATATGTGTTAGCATACGGTATTTGTCTTTCTCTTTCTGACTTACTTCACTCTGTATGACAGACTCTAGGTCCACCCACCTCACTACAAATAACTCAATTTCATTTCTTTTTATGGCTGAGTAATATTCCATTGTATATATGTGCCACATCTTCTTTATCCATTCATCCGATGATGGACACTTAGGTTGCTTCCATCTCTGGGCTATTGTAAATAGAGCTGCAATGAACATTTTGGTACATGACTCTTTTTGAATTATGGTTTTCTCAGGTTATATGCCCAGTAGTGGGATTGCTGGGTCGTATGGTAGTTCTATTTGTAGTTTTTTAAGGAACCTCCATACAGTTCTCCATAGTGGCTGTATCAATTGATGGTTTTCCTTTGTATTATTCTTGAGTTCCTTTCTGTTTGGTTTTTGTGAATCTAATGTACGTTTTGATTTGTGGTTACCCTGGCTTTCAACTATGTTAACATAACTATATCTACTTTCTTTAGACCGGTAGTCATATAAGCTCAAACACATTCTAAAAGATCTACATTTTCTTACTCCCCTCCCCCACATTTTGTGATTTTGATGTTCTATTTTAAATCTTCATGTTTATCCTTTTGCTGGTCATTGTAGTTATAATTATTTTCACAGAATTTTTTTTAATATATGTATTAGCTTATTTAAATGATCTTAAATCCTTTTATATATTTGCCTTTCCCACTGTAGTTTACCCTTTCACATAGATTCTTGGTTCTTTTCTATTTAGAGAAAACCTTTCAATATTTCTTTTAGGATATGTTTATTCTATATTCTTTTAGCTTTTGCTTATCTGAGAAATTCTTTCTTGCTCTTTTTATTCTAAATGGTGATCTTGCTGGGTAGAGTACCCCAGGTTTCAGGTTTTTTCCTTTCAGGATTTTGAATATATCTTGCCACTCCCTCTGGCCTGCAAAGTTTCTGTAGACAAATCAGCTGATAACTTTCTGAGGGTTCCCTTGAAACTGACTCTTTGTTTTTCTCTTGCTGCCTTTGGAATCCTCTCTTTAACAACTTTTGCTATTTTAATTATGATATGCCTTGGTGTGTGTCTGCTTGGGTTCATCTTGTTTGGGATCCTCTGT